>NC_141705.1:44995959-46195959 GCF_971803275.1 Cyanistes caeruleus
CTGTAATGCAAAAGCTTTTTTTTTTTTTTTTAAACAGGATACAGCTAAAGATGCACATATAAAACTACAAAGACTTGAGAACAACATTCACAAGAATAAGAAAAATAAGTTACTTTGACAATGTTCATACTAAGATCGTTACAATCATCCATCCTACACAAAAGGCAAAGGACTTTTATTCAGGAAAATACAGTCTGGAAAGATAAAAATGTAAATTAATTCAGCTAAATATTGTGCTATGACAACAGACTGGTAAGAACATAAAGTGGTTTTTGGTCTTAAGTCCAGCAATCACTCCCTTGGCAAATGCTGTGGTAGACACTGTTTATGTGAAGAGATGAGCAGGCATATGTTCACTTGTTCAAGAAGGTGGACACAAGCTGGTGTTTTCCACTGAATTTCTCTCTCAGGCAAGGAAAAGATCTCTATTCACTTGAGTAACAGTCCAGTGTGATATTAGGAACCAGGACTTCTCTAAGCCATCTTCCACTTTCCATTACAGTGCATTCCCTGGAATGATGCAGGAGCTCAAGAATTCAGAAGTACCAGCAGCCTTGGAGTCAGGGCCTGGATTGTAGCTTGTCTGTGGATAGATAGGGCCTTGTGAGCACACAGCAAATGGATGGGCCAGGTTTCAGTTATGGCTTGTCTTGGTTGCTGGTAGATGATTGTTTGGGCTCAAACACTTTGCTTGGGTATAAAAGCTGGGGCCATGACATGTGGCCATGGAGAAAAAAGGGTCAATATATTGCATATAGATGAAGGCAGTTGTCCCACTGACAGACTACTTCCTGAACACACAAATGTCACACGGATCAAGTCCGTTCCTGTCTGGCTGTAGGCCAAGCCAGTTTCAAGTCCTAGACTGCTCCCAGCTTACAGGTACTTTATACACGACCACAAGCTAAGCCAGCAGCTGCTTAGAGGGTGACCACACAGCAGGATGTGTCAGAGGAATAGCTGTACACAGGCCACAAAACTTAACCTGCTCCAGGTTTCAGATGCCCGTTTTGGAGTGGATCCAGTTTCGATAGTAAGTCACTCGTGTATAAACTCCAGGTTTATTTGGCTTGCCACATTCATCTCCCCAGCTCACTATTCCCACAAGATACCAGATTCCTCTGGAATTCGCGTGCACCAGTGGCCCACCAGAGTCACCCTAAGGAGAAAAACGTCAACAGACAAAAAAAAGTAAAGTGTTCACCTCACTCATGAACTCAAATTCTCAAATTGTTCTATTAAAATTGACAGGTATTTTTCTGAAGACCACAGCTATAATTCAAGTTTCACACAGTTTACTGACAAAACAGAGGCTCACAGCCTATGTCTAATTCAGTCTCTGCCAGTCCACACCCTCACATCTGCATTCTCACTTGTGCATTGTATATAAATCTCATGCAAACTGAAGTGCAGACTCCAGCACGTGAGCCTTGAAGCTCTTCATTTGTACCTGTCAAGATATTGAAACTCAAAAGCTTAAGATTGCCCAAAGCACATTTTGTTTCTAGAAAACATCACCTTCCACCCCACCTATTTCCCTTTTACTACTACTGAAAAAGACTTACCTGGCAAGCATCCACCTGCCCCTCCAAATATCCAGCACACAACATTCCAGGTGTTATTGCTCCACCATACACTTGTCTCCTATTACAAACCGCAGTACTTATAATTCTCACTTCTGCTTGTCGAAGCTGATTGACACTATAGCCTAGAAGGAGAAGTGGCATTAGAATTTGCAGACAGGGTAAGCAACATAAAAATTCAAAGATTAAGAGTAGCCAAATTTTCCTGCCACTTTTCTGCCATCACAGGCAAATTAAGGGAGCTACCCAGAAAATGTTTCAGGATTAAGAAGTTCTCCCCACTGCCAAAGTCCTTCACTCACTCCCAAGCATAACTCCTGTCCATCTTTCATCATCACCAGATGCTCATTAACATAATGAACAAATGGATTTTTGTACATATTTCAGTGCTGCATTCAGCTGTAGACTACATGGTATGTCCTTGCAATCATTGGAAAGATCCATTTGCTTAACTGCAGTGTAGCTTTGGGCAATCACTACACATCCCAAGGGTCTCCCATGAAACACAACCTATACAGTTCAGTGGCTCTCACAAGCAGATTTAGAGTCCCATCCTCTCTAACCTCAATGACTGATTTGACTAATTTGAAAGATGATTCATTTGAAAGCAGCTCACCCAAATCACTGGGTGAGGCACTATTTATGACCAAAGAGAGAATAACTGATGGAAATTGTCATGGTGTACCTAGAAAAAAATCTGAATAGCAAAAGAATTCATGTCAAAGCTAAACCCAGAGGGACTGGAGAATAGACTGTATTCAACCAGAGCTGTGCATGCAGCAACTAATAAAAAGCTGCTCTTAAATCCTGTAAGACTAACCTTCATTGTCTTCCCCCCATTTCCAACCCACTGACCAAACCAGGAAAAAAAAAAAAGCAGCAAAATAAGTCCAAAGGTATCTCACTGGGACATGCATCTATTAAACACCAAGTCTAAGAAACTCAAAATAAACAAAAAACCCAAAAAAGACTAACAACAATCTTCTCAGGCACATGCGTGACAGGGCACAGGGAGGCAAGAAACACTCACCATCATTCTCCAAAGCTCCCCAGCCAGTGACAAAACAGGAAGAGTTGTCTGGGAAAATGTGAGATGCTTCAGGAAGGCAGACACTGTGCACATCACTTGTGAACTCAATAGCAGAGGCAAGTTCCACGACAGCCACGTCATATTCATGATCAAGGAGATTATCACCGTATCTCTCGTGAACAATAATTCTCCGGACAAATTTCTTCTGTTTTGGAGGCCTCAGCAGAATTCCAAAGCTGGCAGTCCACCTCCGAGGATCCCTTACTCTGTAAGAAGTTTGAGGTTATACTAGAGACACACAAAACAACATCCCTAAGGGCACTTAGGTCTCCATTTAAGCATCAAAAAGCAATGTGATCGGGTTTGCCAAAGGGGAAGAGAAGAGTAAAACTTCATTATCTTTCAGCAGATACAGATATTACAGGGTAACAAAAGGTCAGGGCACCCAAGAGTCCTAAGGTCTGTAGGATCAGAGAGGTGCTGATGACTTACCCTCTAAAGCAGTGGGCTGCAGTCACCAGCCAGGTGTTACTGATGATCGATGCACCACAGCGATGGGTCCCATCGAGCTGAATGCTCGCCTGCCATGGCCATTCTCCCTCCCGCGCACGCTGCCCACCAGTTATTCTTTCCACTCCTGTGAAGGAGAATGCCTGTCTTCGTATTCCACAGCCTGTCAAAGAAAAGGCAGCCCTGCTTTAGCTGATTGAAGGCCCTCATGGCTGCAGGCATGGGTGTAACAGGGCAGAAGTCTCCATCAAGAGACAGCCTTCACCTAAAGCAGGGAAACCAAATGCCATGGTCACAAGTGTCTCAGGATCGATGCAGGGTATACAAAGAAGTTTGGTAGAGGATTCAGACCTTTTTCATTAAACCAGTTTTCAGACACACAAACCGATGTGAACTCCCATGGGAACTGAAGGCTGTGTATCTGAGACACTGACGAAAAAGGGATTTTGTCAGGTCACCTCCAGATTAGCCTTGGCAGCAGCAACAAAAAAATAGTGTCCTCTTCCCAGCAATTTACTTACAGCCACTGAGCCAACAATCAGGTATTACCCAGCTGAAAAAAGTTAAATTCAAACCAGTTAATTCTCAGAGGCCATTTGGAGATGGAAAGCTAACATGCAAAGTCTTCAAGAGCATGCAGTGGACTGACAGAGTGACCCGGGAGGGTACTCATGCTGTCTCCCAGTTTCCAGAGCAGCTCTAAGACCTCAAGGGGAAGCAAAACAGGAGGACTGAGAATCTGCCACTCTCTGGGACGGTGCCACTGCCTTGCTCTGAGTGTGGACAGCTCTTCTCCCTCTCCCACCCTCTGGCCTTTCCTTAAAGTTTAGCTCAAATCTGACAGACACCTATTGCCAAACCTTTCTTCAGGGAGGAGGAAGAAGGAGGGAATATGTTTTTTGAAGGATTCCAGCAAGAATCATGGCCCACAGCAAAACTGTAGTCCTTCTGCAGACTTGCTAACAGCAGCTCACTACATGCCCCTACTTCCAACAACCAACATTAAAGCAAGTGCTTCCCACCACCAAACCAGAATGCTTGATTCCACAAATGTAGAGAGGCAGCAAGACTGCAAGGAAATGAGCTGAAGTTTTCCCTGGCTCATACACTGTCTACTGCTCTAATATCTGCAACAAATTCTATTTTCAACTTGTATCATGAAAATATAAGGATTTTGAAAGCACAAAATGGCCAGCACTATGTCCCTGGACCTTTACTATAAAGCACTTGTACTTACAGTTGTTTAAAAGGTTATCTCCCTTTTCCTTGTTCAACTCTGGAATGAAAAGCAAAGACCACAGTAAGTTTCTCTCATATGCTACATGATCTAGCCCAGACTCTCTCCCTGTACCAGGAAACACAAATTAAATGGCTTGCACTGCTGCCTGGAGTGACAGTACAAAAAGTAGTAATTTTCTCTGTTGGAGAAGTTCAGATAAGCCTCTGTGCCTCACTGAAAGGCCATAGGATGCACCATGCTTGCCTTAGCTCAGAGCTAGCAAAAGGAGCAGATGACTGCAAGCGGGTCCAAGTTACATCTACATGTACAACATGCACAGCCAGCAAATGGCCTTTGTTCAGCTTTAGTGTGGCAAGATGGTCAGATGAGTCTTCACAAATCCTCAGTGTTGGGATTGTCTGAAGGTAAACTGCAACATTTCTAATTTCTTTCCTACAAAAACCCCTTTGTCAGAGTCTGATGGCAATCCACAACTGATTCATGGGAGAGGATTACTGCCCAGGGATGCTCACTACAGCATTCTATCGAATAACAAAGGAAATGGCAGAGGGTAGAGAAGGGAATCACCTCAGCCTTGCATTTTTTTAACAGCTTGAGGACTCTGCATTTCAGTGCCTGGTTATAAAGGCTCTTGTTTAATTTACTGTATGTCTTAGAGTTGTTTGTGAACCCATGGTCACAAAGTTGGGTCTTTTTTTATGAATCGAGTGGGACTTCTCATTCAACACACAGGGAAATCCTCTGATGCATGGAGAAGAGTTCACACTCATAAATCAATGACAATATGCTTTAGTTCTTTCCACGCTCTGTCTTCCAACTTCCCAGATTGTCAGCCTAACAGACAATTTTGAGAAGGCAAAAAATGAAAACATGAATAACCCATGTTCGCATACTAGGGTGAAACTCCTTACACTAAGATCAGCAAAGTGTGAGGAACAAATTCCAAGCTGAAAACACCAACCTAAGGCACTTGCCTGTGAGTCTAATGGTAGATTGGTCAACATTCAGGTAAGTCGATGTTGCTTTCAGCCTTCTGAGTAACACACGGTTGACTTGACCCCAGGTCGCTGCTTCACTGTCAGCAGAGGGAAATTTAAATACCAGAACAACAGATGCAAGCACTCCAACAGGATCTGGGCTACAAACCAACAAAAACAAATGGTGTAGTTCTCTTTGCCTACTAACGCCCCTGGTTCTGCTTTGTACTGCTTGCCTTCTTTATATGAGAATGGGTCTGTTCTGCACAGATGTCCAGAACAAATAGCATGGCTGTGCTCAAGTAAAGGAAGATGATGACATGTCAGCAAGCAGAAAAAGCTTCTAGCTAAGACAGTGATCAGAGGGAATTTTCTGGGAACAGTTATTAGCAGTAGAACTGAGAAGCAAAGAAGGGATCACTCCCTTTGGCCTCCAAGTGAGTCCTTATCAGCCGGACACAAGTGACAGAGGGAACACTACAGCAAATTAAAACCCTTAAACAGATATCCAGCAGGCCATTCCTAACAGCCAGTCAAAAGATCCAGTTACAACAGAAGCTAGAAAGTTCTTTTGGCATTTCTTTCCATTTAAGTCACGTGTCCGTTTATTGGCCAGTTAGATCGCTCATCTCCATACAACATTCTCAATGATTTGAGGTCACTTACTGACACTATTAAGTATCTTAAACTAACCATCTAAAGGAAAACCAACTGAAGCTTTGAGGGAGAGAGATCAGAGGAGCAGCTAAGCTGCCCCCCTGCCTAGTTGTAAAAAGTACCTGTAGTGAGAACAAGTTTGGAAGAGATCAACCTAAAAGGTGTAAAGAAGTCACTCAGACTCTATCTAGCTCCTAAGCTCTGCAATTTCTCTTGACATACACTGTGGGAGGCTTGTGGAAGAAACCAGCATCAGAAAATTATGTAGAACAGTTTAAGAAATTACTCATTCCATCTAGAGACAGGTAAAGGCAAAAAATCCCAGAAGTTCTGTGAAGGACATTTGTGGGAAGTCTGGCATTTTTTTGCTAGCTTGGGAAAAATAGTCCACAGCAGATTGAGCCTTGCAGACGTACAACTCCAAAACAAAGTAACATGGAAGAGAGGGAAGCAAGGGCTCTTACCACTGAGAGTGATACATTATTACTGCAGGGGAAACAGTTAAATCTCTAACACTGGACCCTCTACTATATCCATGTCCATGTTCCCTCCTCTATATCCTTGTATTTCGCAGTGGAATCATTGCTTCAGGCCTTTTCACAGGGAGGGGAGAACAGTCACCTCCTATCATACATCATTCAGAGGGGTAAACACCAGCTCAAGCTTACACAGGAAGAAATAATGTGAAAAAGAGCTTATTCTGCATCTCTCAGGCTGTCAGCCAGTAGTGAAGATGGGCATCACCCAATAATCCAGTTACTGTATCACATCCACAAACAACTGGTGTACAGCTAATCAATCTGCAGAAGTATAAGGCCAAGCTTCTCTTCCTTGCTGACCTCTAAGGGTAATTCACTGCTGTGAGCACTGGAGGACAGCAAAAACCAGAAAAGGCTTAGTCACCCTGCTGGTGTAACCCAAGCATAAGCAACCAGGAATGCTCCATGTGGTCAACAGGTAGGAAGAAAAGGTATTTAGCACATCCCTGCTTATTCCTGGCCTTCACATTACTTACCTTAGACTGACCACATGGGACCTGATGTATCTTTTACTTAGAAAGGACCCCCTGAATACTTCAGACATCTGTTAAAAGAAAAGACTGTGTTAAAATACACCTGCAATAAGTACATGCTTTTACAATATAACGGTCTCATGAGCCTCTGAAACACACAAAAATGCCTTCAGATCTCCACCTCCACACCAAAGCTGCCCCTAAATTTCCATCAGAGTATGTAGATCCAAAATGAACAGCTGAGTTGGCTGATTTCACTGTCCTTTCTGCTCTGTGGTTGCCAGCTCCACCATAGGCCTTCTGGAACAGACAGCACCTGTGTTTATCATCTGCACATGCAAAGTCAGCTATGCATCTTTAACCCACAACAGCAAGGTGTGAAAGGTAAGGCCAGCAATGTAGGGATGAGGCACAATCACCTCTATTTTCCATCACACATTTACAGAACTCCTCACCACAGGCCAGGTGTAAACAGAGAAGCTTTTAGTTTACCATGGTTTCAATATCTTCACTTAGGTTTCTGAACTCATCTGTAGTTTGCCTTTCATACTGAGAATTGTAGTCGACATTGGTGATTAGGAAAGATGCATTGTAATATCTGTCTTGATCTACAGAGGAGAAAAAGAAGGAAAGGTAGCTGATCATCTTTAGTACAATTCAAAGATGCACAGTATCTCATAGAACATGGCACAAGCAAGGGTCCCTGGCCCTGGCAGTGATCCAGCCAACTGTGAAATTACAGCTTTGGCAGCACTTTGGCGAAAAGGGGGTTCTGGACCATCCTGTTGCTCCATGGGCCATCTAGGAGCTGCTCTTCTTCTTTGAGGACCATCCCAAGGAGCTCCAAATTACACCCACTACAACATTTCCCTGGGGCCCATCTTCTTGTTGGCCTGAAGTGAGCACAGCAGGAGACAAAGGAGCCCTTCCAACTCAGACACATCCACTCCTCCCCAGCTGCACTCTGGCACGTCCCTGCCCCTCTGAGAGGCACGTGAGGCAAAGCTGTTTGCATCCATTCAGTGGCTGGGTTAATTTTAAAATCTGATTCTCGGGTGTATGGCAGAGAGGGGCCCTGTAACATAGAGCCAGCAAAAAGCAGAGCTGAGCTGTAGTTCTGCCACTGCTCCTTCTGGTGTCCTAGTGCAAGCCACAGCCTCGACTCTTGGCAAGCTGAGATGGCCACATGATTAATCCCATTCCAGCAGGAAAGCATTTAAAAAGCTCACACTGGTATCTCAGAGACTGTGAACGGAATGACTCAACTTCATTCATGAGGCAAGTGACTGGGAATGGAATTAATTATCTTCAAGTCATAAGCCAAGATGGTTGGACTTGATGATCTTAAAGATCTTTTCCAGTGTTAATGATTCTATGATCTGCTACTGAAACTCAGCTCTTGGCAATGAGAACTGAGTCCTGAGCTCGGAAAAGCCTAAAGCTCTGCCCTCTGTCTGGAATATTCTTAGCTAGAGGAGCCAGGCTGAGTTTCTGCAAAAACCCCATTCAGGACTAATCTTACTATGCATAGCCTGAGTACTAGACACACCTCTGGCTTATACTGAAGACTGTTATATTTTGGTCAGTCAGTGGAGACACTGGATACCAGTGGAAACACCAGGGCAAGAAACAAAAGGAGGGTTAAAACTGAAATCCCTCCTTCAAGTAAAGTATATTTCGAGTATTCTTACAGGTTTTCAGATCAATCTAGTTCTCAAACAGCATTTAGAAAGTTCTCATGTGAGTTTTATACCGGGGCAAATTGCATGCCTAAATCATCAGGCAGGACTACAGTAGCAAGTGAAACACAACATATTCCTGAAAGCTTGTAACAAGAAAATAGCAGGGCACTTACCGTGGCACAAAAGAAATGTAATCAAGCCAATGATAAGGGCTAAGCCTACTATCACCGATACAACAATGACTGCAATCTTCCATGGCTCTATGCGCCTTATTGCTCTGTCCATCTGGATCACTGCCTGTATTGAAGAAAACAACATGGAGAAATTCAACTCTAGTACAAAGACAATAGTTCATCCAGAGTCTAATCATATCTGGCACAGCTTAGCTCAGCTGAAAAACCCCACAGAATGAAGTAGGTTGGGAAGAACATCTGGACTCTGAGGGTCTGACTGTTTAAACTAAGCTCCACTAAGGCAGGTTGCTCCAAGCCTCGTCCTGTCAAGTTTTTAGTATCTCCAAGGAGAAAGATAATTCAGTCTCTCTAGATCTCTGGTCCAGTCACTGCCCATCCTCACGGCAAAAGCTTTTCCTTTATATTTAGTCAGAATTTCTTGTGTTCTAACTTGCCTCTGTTGCCTCACATACACCCCGAGAAAAGGTTGTGCAGGTATCACTAGGAGAGACAATTTCACTTCAAGAAATATAACACAGATTTCAGGTGCAGCCAACTGCCTACACAGACACTAAAACTGAACATAAATGTAATAATTCATGACTGATGAAATAACCTCTGCCCCAAGGATACTCTAGGCGACCAGAGATGCCACGTAATACATAGCTTTGGTTATATTTAGTTGGTATGAGTAGTAACATTTCTGGAGTCCCCACAGGGTTTGGGGCTTACTGCTCCAAAGCCACACATATATTGAAAGCGACCACATCCTGTCTCCTGCCAGACAATCTATAGAGAAAGAGGTGCTTGTGTGTAAATGTGACATGGCAACAAGATCCAGTAGTAACTCTCCGAAAGCCAACAGCAGAGCTGTAAAATGGTTGAGAACTTGACTCACACATCGACAAAGGCTTTTTCCTCCACTTACACCCTCCAGTGAAGCATTAAGCAACAGAACATTAGGAAAACTGCATTTTTGTGCATGCCCTCAGTAGCTTTATTGTAAGATGATGCAAAACCTTAAGCACAATTATTAGAGATCCCCAGTAATTCCACAGCACACAGTATGTGGTAATTGTCATGCCACAAACTGAGTCTCCACAACTTGGTCTGCATTAGTACAAGGTATCAGAAAAACACCTGAGATAATCTCTCAGATATCCTGGAGTGACAAATGGCAACAGTCAGCCCTCAGGAGGAGGAGGACTGGCTGGCTACTCCCCGTGCTGCTTTACACCCCCTGATCCATGCTTGTATTTCTGTGGACTAAACACTGGTTTCCCCTCTTCAGGCCTATGGCACAGTCATCTCTAAGCAAAATCTAAGATGCAGGCAGGAAGAGATAATAAGAAAGGCAGAGATAATAAGTGTTTGCAGGTTTTCTTTCTAAGGTGGAAAAGAAGAAGTCACAGTGAAAGCAGAACAGGTTACCATCAGAGGCTCCATCTCAGGAAATGAGCTGAGTGGGCCAATGAACAGTAAAGATGAGGGTCTGGTGCACAAAGCCAAGACAGTAAAAGGTAGTGAAGTGGTGAGAGAAGGGGATGGTGTTATACCCTCTGCTCTGATGAGAAGAAAACCAAGTAAAGCCACAAGCAAGAAATGGCAAGAAAAAAAAAAAAACAGGGAAAAAAATATCAAACAACCAGATAGCACTACAGAGGAAGGAGATGAGAGATCTGCAGACAGCAAGGGTGTATTCAGCAAGAAACAGGGAAGTTGGAAGGAACTTGAAGTTTAATCTCCTCATAAAATCTTGGTTTTGGCTAGTGAGAGTGCTAGCCAAATGGGCAAATTTTTTACCCATTCAAACAAGTGGCATACTGGAAAGAAAATGTTAAAACAGAGGAGCTTCAGCCAGCATCACAACTGCAGGTAGCCACAAGCAGCAGCTTAGTGTTACCAAAATATACAGGACAGGTGACAGGATCATGCCTTCTGCTTCAGTTACATGCTATGGAGAAACCCAGTATCTCTCCTTCTATTGCTCCTACTTTTCAGGAGCAAGGTCTGCTCTTGCAATGCACAGCACCAGACTGCCTCAGTTTCCTGAGTCAAGGATGCAGGGCAGTGGATAGGAGTCTGAAAACCCAGGCTGGTCAAGGTTACTTCTTTGCAAACTGCAAGTTGCAATAAGCACATAAATAACACCCACTAGAACTCAGCTGACTCCACTGAGGCCTTGACTTCTCACCATCTACACTTTCCCTGTATACACTATGCATCAGCTCTGAGGGCTTAGCAGAAAAAGAGATTTAGATAAAAACCTAAAACCAGTGGAACTGTTCTGCCTCAATTTCTTCAATATGCTGCAACCTTCCATGGAACACTCCCAAACCTATCTCACAGCCCTTCCCAGTCCCAGGGAATTGCAACTTACCTCATGGGCAATCAATTATTACCCTTGAGGGCAAGCCTCTTGGCTAATCAGAACAGCCCACTAAGGCAATATGTCTCTGCCCCTCCTTAGTAGCCACATCTCATGTGCTTTGAGAGAGGCAGCTTTTTCATCTCACTTTGCTCTCCTCACTGGAGAGCTTTTGCTTCCAGCCTCAGCCTCTCCCATCCATCTCAGTCAGACTGGTTCCCTGTCCTGCAGCTGTGCCCACTGCAATAGGCTTCCATCTGAATGGCAATTGGAGCACCATCCCTCCACTGCTCTCAGCACAGAGAACACGCAGCATAGCCCTGGTAGTGTATGGCTGACTCTGCAGATGTTGAGGCAACTGTACTCTTGGATTTTGTGAATTGTACCCCTGTATTTTGTGAATTGTATCCAGACAGATTTCCTCAAAACATGACCTTATGCCAAAGCTTAAGATTAGAAACACTGAGCATCTCCTTGCCTGTGAGACTCATGCTCTCACAGGCAGCACTGTCCTTCCAGCCATCTGTCTCTATTTCCTTTTTGTGCAAATTCCAGCTACAGCCACAAACACTGGCAGCACAGACTGTCTTCTCCTCCACCATTTCAGAACTGCTCCTTCTCCACAGGTCACACAGACTTGCAAAGGGAAACAGAAACCTTAGGAAGTGCTGTAGTGCTGAAAATAGAAACACAAGAGACAAGGAATAAAACCCTATGCCACTTCTGATACTGATTTCACTTAACATTTTTTTAAGGAAAATGTTTAAAGCATTCACATAGAATCATAAAATGGTTTGGGTTGGAATGGACTCTTTTTTAAAAATCATCTAGTTCCAACTCCCTTGCCATAGGCAGGGACACATTGTGCTTGACAAGGTTGCTCAGACTCCCACCCAGCATAGCCATGAACACTTCCAGCCAGGGATGGGGCATCCACAACTTTTCTGGGCAACCTGTTCAAGTGCCTCACCACCTTCACAGTGAAGAATTTCTTCATGGTATGTCCCAGGAGCCTCCTCTTCTCAAGGCTGAACAGCCACAATTCTCTCAGTCTGTCTTCACACAAGAGCTGTTCCAGCCCTCTGATTATTTTCACAACCCTTCTCTGGCCTTGCTCCAAAAGGTATGTGTCCTTCTTATGTTGGGCTCATCCAGAGCTCCCTCAAACTGCTGGCCACAGTTCTTTTTATGCACCCCAGGTCAAGTTGGCTTTCTGGGCTGTGAGTGCACATTGCTAGGTCGTGTAGAGCTTCTCATCCACCAACACCCCTGAGGTGTCAGCTGACATCCACGTACAGGTAATTAATTTGTATATAGATGTACCAATTAAAGTGGAAATATCTCTTCAAAATCAAAACAGTTTCCTCCCATTAGAAGGATGTTTTTGACTTCAATCTTGCTAAGTAACAGAATAGGATAAAAACTCCAAGTTTTGCAACGGAAGCACCAAGACTCACCAACTTCCGCAGTGTACAGTTACCTGTATCCTTCAACTGTAATGTCTGTGTGCAGGACCCAGCTCAGCAGCCCCCATGTTTTGTTGGCTATTTGTTTTCTATTTTACCTCACAACGATGTATGCCTAGCTCTGCTGAGACAGAGACCAGAATGGTTACTGAAAGACAATTCAGGTTATATCCACTCACTGCTTTCATTATGCATACACATTACACCTTCAACCAGCTCTTCACTCCCCTAGCCTTTTTTGCCACAGAGGGCAGGGCTGTTGTGCGCTACCAGAATAACCACCTTGACAGGGATTCCTGTGCTTGGGACATCCAGGTCCATAGTTATATAATTTAGTGGCAGGTGGATCCCCCTGTTTAGGAATTAGACATGGTCTTCTCCGCACTCTAGTAACCACGCAAATTCTGCTCCACCCAGCAACATTTAGTGGTCAGAGAAACACTGATCCTCTGTAGTGCTGATGAAAGCTTTCCACCATGGATGCATCCTTTCTTTCTTCCTGTGGCAAAGAAACACTGCTTAATAGGTATGTGTTCTCCTCAGAAGACCCTGAATACCCCAGCTGTCTGTGTGATGTCTTCCAGAGTGAGGTATTTCACACAGACTCATTTCTTGTTTCCTTATATCACTGACTTTTTTTACTGCCCAAACTCAGTAAGCTGCAGATTAGCTCTCAGCAGGGCTGACAGGGAAATTCAGGAAACACCAATGCATTCACCCGCTAGCATGAGTGAGATAACTCAAATTCCACAGGAGCAAACCCTAATAAGAGAGCAGACCCAGACTCCACTGAGATATCTCAAAAGCCAAGTCCTCTCTGCTCTTAAAACCACTTCCTCATGGTCTGCATCTGGCAGCTTTCAGTCTGCAGTGAATTAGTGAGAAGTTTCAAACCCAAGATCCTTTAGTTCAGTACAGACCTGCTTATCTTGGCAATGCTATCGGTGAACATCAAACCTCCTCCAGCAATCCATGTTCTCATTTAAAATATGCGTCATTCCCAAGGGGCCCAAGGTAATCCATGGAGACAGCAGCATCACTCCATATCACAGCTAATTTGGGTCGGGAAGAGCAAACTATTAAGTCTCCTAGTGAAAACACCTTGGCTCTGATACAAAGACTGTGATCACTAAAAAGTTATTCTGTGCTGAAAAAAAATCCTAATGCATTATTTCAAAAATAGCTATGTTATCATATAATTAAGTATTTCATGTTTTCATATAATTAGGTATTTAAAATGCACTAAAGTTGTGTTTAGAAAGAGATATATTAAATCAAACCTTGATACAAGATACTTTAATAAGTGAAATACAGCAAGAAATAATGCTACATTAATAGCATGCCCAACTAGATTTCCTTTTAGATTAATCCAAGACATGTTCTCTTGTACCAGCTCTTTACTGAAAGTGTTTTGCTATGCTCTACACAGAAAAAAAATCATGCAACCTCTTCTATGTGATCGGCTGCGGTCTTCCTATAATGCATTTATTATTACATTTTTATTATTATTATATTTATATATAATATATATATAAATATATATTATATTATATATTATTTTTATTATTATTATACCCCTGCCAACTGATAATCCAGTATTCTTGGAAGAGGCAGTGGCAGAGTTTGGGTGGCACATCTGATGAGGAGGGTCTCCACATTTATAGCCATGACCAGTTTTCCCAGTTGATGGATTCAGGTACATGCCTACTCTTCCTAGAAACAGGACCTTTCACAAGACAACTGAACAGACTAATCTGCTGGCCTGGTGAGTGTGATTTGAAAATCCAGACTAGGTCCCTGGAGCTATCTACCTTGGCAGGGTGGTTGGGAATGGTAGCAAATGAGATACATCTGGCTTTGTCCAGGAGGACTACAGAAAAAGCACAGGGCCAGAAAGCAAGACTTGCTAATTTCACTCCCATCTTTACCACAAACAACCACACCAACCTAGCACTTCTCCTGTGCTCTTGTGGCATACTCCGGACACGCACTTCTAAAAGAATGGGACAACAACCTCAGCTGCTTTGAGAACTGAAGCAGAAGAAACTAGTGCCTGCCTAAGTACTGACAGACCCTTGTTTGGATGAGGTCAGTTACCTACCAGCGTCAATTACTCAATGTTTGATATCTTCTAAAGCATTCTGATACAATGAAAGACTTCTAAACATTGAAGGGATCTGCTGAGGGAAATGAAGTGTGCGTTTTTCTATGCGTCATACTGAATCAGCTTGATCTCCCCACACCCTTGAACAGCCCACAAAAACAGTAGGTGCTGCATGCCACCCCTCTTCAGTCAGATAAAGCATCAGTAATGTATTTACCACTTACTAATTGAGCTCCTCCCCTTAACCATCCAATTTTACCAAGGTCTTGCTGCTTCCCCAGAACACAATTCAGCTGGGTAAAGACAACCGCTCCAAACACGGCTCTTGCCATTTGCTTCAAGATTCAAGGGCAGCATTCATTCTTCGGGATGTCTTAACTCAGAGCTTCCCAGCAACTATATCCATGATACCAAAATGCTGCTCATACGGGCTTCCCTGGTTATCCGATCACCTCTGCAATCCGCTCAAAAGATTTGCTGTTCCTTACTCTAGCATCCATTTTGCACACAACTGTTTGGAAATTTTGAGCTCTTTAATCATTGGGATAGAGGTAGCCTCCCATACCACTACAACAGTCTGTGGAATGTAACTCTAATGCCAAGGACTGGGATACCCTTTATCACTTTTTTTTTTTTCTACGGCTGACTGCCACAGCCAATGTCTTGGGAAAGACTCCCATGTTCTGAAACAAGTTTTAGTAGAAGGACTACTCACTACATAAAGACCTATAACCTGCATGAACACTGAGAGGCCATCTCAGTGTAAAGAAAGTGTTAAGTACATGGCCACTGGCTGCAATCAGTTTAGGATTTCTGTAACTTTTACATCATCTTTACCTCTCAGATTCCCCCTTCCAGCTGTGTTGGTCATAGACAAGTATCTTGTTCTGTTAGTTTGGCAGACACAGATTATAGCAGTAGATCTCTGCTTTCCAGCCCTCAAAAATAGCTCTGCCTGCTTCCTTTTGTCCTTCTTTGATTTCTTGAAATCTACTCCAAAAGCAAGACGCCACATAAGCAGTTATAGTCTCTGTGGGTTTTCAGTTTGATTTTCATTCCTATGCAGGGCGGGCGAAATGGTCAGGTGCCAGATTTGGTGTGTTTCCAAGCTGTTTTTGCACAGATTAACACTTCACTGGCTGCAAAGTCCATGAAAATAATCAAAAGCGCAAGAAGCTACTTTTACCAACTGTACTCAGCTCGTCCTCTAGTTCAGCAGTTGCGCCTGCAACATGTTCTAACCATGCTAGCACAAACGGTGGGTCGTCAGGGCAGCGTGAGGTGACTCTCACCTGCTCTCAACACAGGCCACCTTGATTTGCCATACTGTGCTGTAGATGAGCTGAAGGATTCTCAGAAAAAAAATGCATTTTGGGTGAGGAGAAAGGCTGAAATATCAGAAGGATTACCGGTGCATAAAAGGCAGATCAAATCAGAAGCAAGCTCAGAAGTAGTGCCATTCTCCCCATACCCTCGGTCGAAGCTCAAACTGCCTTATAAATCTACACACGATTTGGCCTTGCTGCCCAAAATACCAAGAAGCAAGCCAGAAGCTTGTGGCACTCACCTCTGGGTACCACTGAGAGGTCAGCAAGAAACTCTTCTCTCTGGGAGATCCACTGTCCTGAACACTGCAACACACTGTGCAGCATCTCAGCATAGACTTGAGGCTTTATCTCCCGAATTAAGAAAGAAAGGAGTCATAGGCAAGTCAGAACAAACAAGTCCAGCAAGTCTCAGTGACAGAGGCTTACCCAGTAGCATGATTCCTCCCCTAAAACAATAACAATACACTTCTTTCATCACACCTTTCATCCAGGAATCCCGAAGCCTTTTCAGAGCATTAGCTACACCCTGCAACACCCCAAATCAGAAGAGCCATGAAAATTTTGCAAGGACGCAGAGTTTATTTCCTTCTTTGGTATAATTAAGAACAAATCAGAAATTGTGGGAAGGACCTATGCAGAAAATTTGCATGTTCAAGAGAATATTCAGTCCTAGGCCAGGTATGGAGCTGACAAACTGATGCAGAATCAACGGTATGTGCCTCTTAACTCCCTTGAACTTCTTTGAAATTGGTCATTTGGCCAGAAAAGAATTTGCCCTCATAACAACAGCTAAATTCAATTTTTTTATTCTCCCTTAACTCCTTAGATGATAATTTTAATTGTGGTCACCTAGCTACACACACATTTCTGTCATGGAAAAATTCTTCTATGTCATAAACATGTGTGAAGTAAATATTTTCAGGTTGTCTAAATAAGTTCTACTTGTGCTAGTGACAGCAAGTTAGCTGGCAAAAATCAACACAAGCTCAAACTCTAACCTAAAGTAGCATTTCTGAGCCTTCAAATTTAAGTTTTTTCAGTACTTATAAACTTACTAGAAGATGTATGTGACTACATAGCATGACATACATATTTCTTTCAGAAGGAGAATAAAGACAGACCTCACAACAAGATACGAGTGGCACACATTTTCTTTGCTTTACTGCAATAAACTTTCTAACCTCTAGGGACTCTTTTCCTCCACCTTAATGACCTCCATTTGACCCCTCTACAGCTCAGGGATCACCAGCTTAGTAACACGCTGATGCAAATACACCTTACATGGCTGGAGCTCTTCCTTCCACCTTACATAAATCCACAGCCAAGTAACAGGAAGACTGCCTTTTGGAGAATGCCAGTTTCTTTTGAATGAAGCATAAGATAAAGATAAGCCTCAGCTTCTCGTAATTTGGATTCAATGTCTCAGCATAATTTGTTACAAAAGATGACGAATACAGTTGTTAATGACACATTTAATGTAATTGCTTCTCAATTCTTTAACTGGAAGCTGCGTTGCCATCCCATATAGGAACACCTGAGTCAGTCCAGATGTGCAAGAGAAATGCAGTCAGAAGCCTAGCTAGAGGGTGACAATTTCCAGGGTAAAGTATCAAGTGTCACATGATTACCTGGCCTGCATGTAGGTGATGCAAAGACATTCATTCCAGGCACCCCATGATCCTCAGACACAGAGCTCTGCCTTGTGACTTGATTGTGCCATAGGTGGAAGAATGTACAACGCAGAGCCCTCATGGCAATACTCACATAGTCTCACCTTCAGGCAAAAACCTGCTGCTGCATAAAGAAAGAGGTTAAACTGAGGATGCTTTTTTTGGGCACTGAAAAGCTCCTCCAGGCCAAATTTCATGGCAATTACTAAATAATATGATAATTCTGGTCAATGGTCCCCTCTCTGTACAAGATGTTCAAGTTTCTTCTTTTACTGGCAATAACTCCCTGCAACAAAAAGCTCATACGAGAAAAAGGGACAGGCAATAGTCACAAGTGGTTCCATTGCCAGGTACCAAACAAGTTAGGATCCTGATTCCAGAGACAGTCTTCTTATGTGTCCTTTGGTGCTACACTGCAACACTTAAGAAAAAGCCTGGAAATGTTAGTAAATGCTGGGAAGGAGGCAGAGGTTGTATCCCATCTGGATACCACATAAAAGAAAGAAAGACTCTGGAGGCTGATCATAAAATAGCAAAGATCAAGACCCTCACCGGAGTCCAGCTGAGGAGGAGGCAAAGTTTCAATGATTTTCTATAGCAATGGAGTAAGGAAGTGGCTCAGGAGGCCACTCAGGTTCACCAGGGACTGGGGAGCTTTCTAGAGTGGATTAAATGCAGAAAAAGATGAACAAATTTCTGCTTAAAGTGAGAGGGAAACCGGATCTGCACATCAGGAAGACTATACAGACGCTTCAAACTGACAAGTGGGAAGCAGGCTAGTGCACACAGGAAATAATGTATCCTGTTCCAAATCCCGTGGTAGACAAGGCAACCTCAAGTAAAGAATGCGGTAGAAGTTACACAAAAGTTACATAGTAATAAGAAAAAGATTTTAAAAGTCTGATATGAATAGGATACAGTGACAGAAAGCCAAAACAATGGTTTCCACGTTCCACAGAGTTCTATAAGACATTGATGGCAGACCCAGAATGGTTACCCTAAAAAAGGACTTGGACATTGTATGTAAAGGAAACATGGTGGCAGGAAGGCAATGGAATGTGGAAATCCCAGGAACTATCATTCCAGTCATTTTAATTACTCTGAAGTAAAATGTGAAACCTTTTACATTAACCGCACAGATAATACTGGATTTCTGGATGCTCCAAATAACTTTTTAAGGAACAGGCAACTAGGAAATCCACAAAATTGGAAGCAAGTTTTGATTCAGTCCTGACCAGTATAAACAATCATCTTTCTGTCTAAACCATATCAGCATCAGATTCAGTATTTCTACAGACACAAAAAAAACAGACCAACTACTGACATGCTGAATTTGAAAGATAGATATCATATAACATGATTAAAATCCCATGAAAGAGAAACCTTAAAGTGCACATTCTCTGGAGACAGAAAGACTATTTCAAGACATCATGTTAGTCTCAGAACAAATGCATCCTCTGCCTGGCAAAGGAAAAAAAAAAAATCTTGAGGAAGACTAAAGCTAAACATAATGGTATCTAAAAAACAACAAACCCATTGGCAACAAGTAAAGATAATACATCAATGATAATGCTTTCTCTGAAGCCAGCTCACTATATCATAGGAATCTCTGCTATATTCATAAATGGTCTGACAAAAATACTGAGATGATAATCATATAATAACTGTCTAGTTACCACAGTACAGAGAAAAACTACAGCATGCTGCAGAAACATCTTGTAATATTGAGATGTTATGCAATGAAACAACAGATGAACTTTGGAATTAGAGAGTATAAAGTGGCACACTTTAAAAAAAGGCCAGTCCTAACCCTACTCTCTAGGTGTCAAGAGTTGACTTATTATTCCTTTCAGAAATAAGACTGAAACAGAGCCTCCTATGAGAATATCAACTAAGGAGCAGTCAAACCAAACAAAAAATAAACAAAAAAACCCCACCCAAAAGGAATGCTAGAAACTACTTGTAAAGAGAACAGAAAAGCAAAAGGAAACAAAGTTATATCCCAATATTAACCCGCATTATGCCTGCATCCTGAATATTGCATTAAATCCTGGTCCATTTGCCCATCTCAAAGCTTATACAGAAGAATAATAAAATGTCCTGAAAGAAGCAGTACAGCTGATCAAAGGAACAAAACAGCTTCTATGCAGGGGATGCCCAAATAGACAGGATTGTGCAACCTGACAAAGGTATAGAAAGGGACAGGGGTCTAGAGAGTATCGTGTGGGGTAGAAAAAGTGAACAGGAAACCACTGTTCACAGTATCTCCTCATACAATAACTAGGGGACTTCAAATAAAAATGGCCAATTTAAAATAAGCATAAGAAAATACTGGCATATAATAAGGAGCTCAGGACTCTTCGCTGCAAGTTTTGCACATCCAAATGAGATAACCAGTTTTCTGGAAGAAAATGCCACATAGAGCTCTTAAAAATGATGATTCAGCTTTGTGATCCAATAATTTTCTGACTCAAATCACTGGAAGTTTAAAAAACACTCTCAGGGAGGACCATAATCTGACTGCTGCATTTCATATTCTCTAGGTGCCCTCCATTGATTACTCCAAAAGGATCTAGTTCATTTAGCTGCCAGGCATTCCTTCGTAATAATAACAAAGTACTATTAATCCTTTGATAGAACAACTGATACCTAGGAATCGATGTTCCCCATCTTTGTTCTGACCCACCTACCTGGACCATCAGCCACAAGAAGGACATATTGGTGTCTTTTCTTTTAGACACCTGAGGAATCATAGCACACTTGCATGTGTAACATTCCTGGTTATAGGTTGCCCTCTGTGTATGGTCTGCACCTGATGACATCAGATCAGAAAGGGCCTGTGGCCCCCCAGTTTAGCTGGACAGAGTTTCTGATCTGAGAGGGCTTAAAGCAAAGCACCTCAAGTCTTGCACATGACCAAAATTTATCACTCTTTTTTGAAATTAATTTCAGACATACACAGTCATTTTCTTAGATACTCCCAAAGTTTGGCAGGTGAGGTATGGTATACAACAGGCACTTACCTGAAGTCAAGGCAGAAAGTTACTTTTTCTTTCACATGGGGACACTGAGATGACATTAATGCATCAGGGATTGATGAGCCAAGCATGTTTTTCATCTTTTCCCCTCCAAAACTGTCCAGTTACCAAGACACCTGAAAAGGAAATAAAATTGCCTTTATTCACAAGAATTCTAAATTAACATTAGAATAGAAAACTCCTGAAAGAATATTTGCATTTACAGAGGCTCCTGTCTGACAAATTCCTTTTCCTTCAAGAAAAAGTCAACACAATTACAACTCCTGAGGTACACACCTCACCACACCCTTGTAGCCACTAGTTTGGAGAGTTCAGTCCTCAGCACAGAACACTGCAACTGTGTCACAGTTGTGGTCTACAGCCACAGTTGGGAAAGAAGGAAAGGCTGGTTATGCAATGGGAAAATTGGAATGGAAAAGGTAAGATCTGTATAGTTAATGTCACAAAAAAGTTTGCAACACAGTTCTCGTTACCCTTTACAAATAGAAATCCAAATTACATAGCTTATGCTTTTCCTCATGGTTGCACAGAAGTATCTTAGTTGCACAGTAGTACATTAGTAATATTTAAAATATTAAACAAAAATGTATTTTAAAGTAGTTATTTTAAGTATTCAGGAAAACTTCTGTATGAAGAAAAGTAAAAAGAAGAGTATACACCCAACACACTTTACAGCTTGGCCTGTCCCTTAGTTTGAGTGTACTTTCACAAAAGGGAATATCCTTTATCAGGCCCACAAAAACAATAACTACTAAATCTTTCCTTTCTCATTTTATTGAAGGAATATCTTTCATTATGAAACTTCAGGAAACAAGAGTTTAGGACATAAGGACCTTCACCCACATTTTGCTTTTTCTCTTGGTCGCACCACTGTAGGTTGTTATTGTGATTGATTACCACTGCCAGACGACTTGCTGCCAAGTTTATTTTATTAATAATAGTCTGTTTAATTCAAGTCAAAATATGCTTGGAACTTGAAGCTTTCAATACAACTTGGGAATCTGCTCTAGCCTGAATCTTGGTCTACCTGGTATATCCAAACCAGATCGCCTTGCTGATGTCAAGTTTCCCTGAACATGAAAATCTAAGTAGCCTTCAAGCACAGTAAATGCAGGAACTGAAGCTGGAAGAAATTTAACACAAATCTAGACTTTTAAATAAAAGTTTAGTGATGTCTGAGCAGGAACACCCTATGGTAGCAAGGCATATATGTCACTTAACCCTGGTTTGGTTGTTACAGGGAAAGAAGGAAACCCATGACGGGGTAGACATGTGACTGATTCCAGAGCAGGTTCACAGCTTTATCTTAAGCCCCAAAGTTTCCTATAGGGCTTTCACAGAGCTTGGAGTTTCACCATCCTGTCTCATCCACAAATGCTCTGATACATTTAGTGTCACCTTTAGTGTCACCTAAATAATCCCACATCCTATGACTTCATTCTCTGTCCTTGCATAAAGGATACAGTAAGCAACCCATAAGCAAACAAAGGTAAGTGCTGTTTCAGCCTTTGAAAAGGCATTTGATAACTTCCTCCTTTTAGAACACTGCTTTGACTTGTCCCTAACAAAACACTAACAGGATAGGTTGCTTTGCTGGAAACTGTATCAGCACAAGCCACTGAACAGTCAGGATTTTGCTCAGCAGTAAACCAGTGTGAACAGCTTGTGGACAAGCTGGATATTACTTACAGCAGAGCTTATAGCAAAACCAAATTTAAATCTTCAGCTGTCCTTTTTTATTGCTGTAGTATGAACTTAATTGAACTCATATGTAGTGCAAAAAGATGGAGAGAGAGATCCAAAGCCAGTGGATATAGAAGTAATTTTTTATGTCTGCGAACCTTCACTTTTTTTCCATTTTATTTTACTTCCTTTGTGCCCTTAAGAGCAAACCATACAGTTTCACCTAAGGTTCTGAATCAAGCAGCATTTAATCAATCTCTCACTTAGGATAATCCTAAAAAAACTCTCCTCCTTATTAAATTACTGTGTAGAAATGTTTCTGTTTGGAGCCTCCTGCTGCCTTGTCAATCTCTTCCCTAATTGAGAAATGAACATTATCCAGAACTGCCCTGACTTGCAGAATGCTGAAGAATTGTCTTAAACACTAATCCATTAACAAGATCCTGCTCTACTAATGCGTCACAAGAATTGCTTCAGCAGCCCTTATGACTCCTCCCCATCGTGTTTGCCAGGACAGCTCTCGTTTTCTTCCGTAAATGCTGTTGAGACGTGGACATGCCCACAGTCCAGACCATTGCCATAGTATTTAACCTCTCCTTGGACAGTCCTTGAAACACAGAGATGTAAGAACAATCAGCTGCTGCTGTTATGAATTGCCTGGGTAGGACTTAGTGCAAGGATAGAAACTGATAGGCTGGTACAGGTCTATGGATGATTCAAATCATCTTCAATGCATTACCCAGTACCAAACTGTGCTAATACCCACCAGCTGAGGATTTCTTCCCATTACTTCAGGGATGGCCATTCACATACAAGCAGTCAGTAACACATGCTCAGAGACTATGCTGCAAGTCTAGTTAAAGGCAAAATAAAAAGGGGAGAAGAACAGGACAAAAAAATCTCTCTTTAGAATTTGTGTTTGGATTTACATACTCTGATGAAAGGGATAAAGATGACTCCAAAGAGCAAAGTAATTTGGTATTTGTGTGTTCTGTTTAACATAATTGCTTGACAAAGCTAGTATTAAGAAGAAGAGATATTTAATTAGCTTATTCCTATTGTGAACCATGAAATTAACAACCTGTTCATGAAAGGACAAAAATATTTCCAGGTTGTCATTAGTCTCTATGAAAAAGGAGACACAAGGAAATAGAAGTGGATATGATCTTGAGCACAGCTCTAGTTTCTAAATCAGGAAAGGGAAAGTAGTGGTAAGATTCTCATCAGTAAAATAAGAATCAAAAATACTTGAAGTTAAACCATGAAGCACTTCCCTATGTAGGCTGAGGCTGCTATAAATTGCAAAGAACTAAACTCAGCTAAACAGAGGGGGAGAAAAAAGAAATCAGAAATATATATTATTCTCATCCATCCAGAAAGGAACAAGGAAAATTAAAGGCTATAGCAACAAATAAAAAAATACCAACTGCTAGAACTCCTGGACAGCAAAAAGGAACAGCTCATCAATACTAACTCAGTGGCTCCTGCAGTCTCATGGATTCAGAAACCTTCCCACCACACTGAAGGCCATGTCACAGTCCCACTACAGAGATTCCAGACTCAGGGAATATGGAGCAAAGACACCATACAGGTAACCACCAACACATGAGGGACACAACCCGTGACCTGCTGCATTTCATTGCTCCAGTCCATGCTGTGCAGAGGTGCACTAGACCATGGCCAACAAGAACAGTGTTGCCCCGGCTGTATACAACTGCCTGTGCCTCCAGCTCCAGTACTCTGAGAAGGTTTATTCTGGCAGATTGATCCAAATTCCCTCTCGCTCTCAAAATGTGCCAGCAGCAAAGACTAGCAGCAATCACAGATGACTTCTCTAGTAATCCTGGAGCTTCATCACCAGTAAGAAACAAAATGTACAGACCATGCTTTGAGTACACTGTAGCACTCAGTACCAAAGAGAGTGCACACAGCGGTGAGAGAATCCTTCTACAACCAGCAGCCTTCTACTGCAAACATCAAGAGTCCTCAAGATTTTTACTAGCTGGAACACAGCATTATTTAGGATTACTTTTTTTCCTCATTATTTTAGATATAAGAGGATGGTCTCCACCCTGGTGACAGTAGTGCACATATTTACACTAAAGCAGGAGACATACGTCTGGAATGCTTAGCTGTAACAGGGCTGCAGTAAAAACACAGCAACATCTTTGTGCTGAGCACGTCATGATCTCACATGATCACACATGTGATCTCCCTGCAGCCAGGCAGGGTTCTCAGGATGTTTTATCCTTCCTGCCTGCTGAAACTGGGTGGGCCAGGCCTTGGTTTGGGTTGCTAAAAAAAGAGAATACTGGTTCAGGGAGCTGGGCTCACAAAGCATTTGGGTGGGGACATGGAATCAAACAGTGCTGGTGACAGCTGTGTTTTTCAGGCTGTGTCTGCATACTACAGACTGTACTTCCCTTACTTGGGGAGAAATGAGGCTCTTGGACTTAAGTGGAAGAAGCCTCCATCTCACCCAATCATCTCTGCTATGCAGACACTGCCAGGCAGCACCTGTTCAGGGAGCCAGAGCAGCATGCTCCAGCACACAGCAACTACAAGGGGAGAAGTCTGAGCAGTGATAAGCCAGCTCCTGCTCTGTTCCTGTACAGGGACAAGCCAGCAAGATGCAGGAGAGCATCCCACTGGTAATCCTGAATGGTAGCTCATCCTTAAGTAGTCAGCTCCATCTTGACTAAACCTTTTTTCCCCACATTCTCTGGACTTCAGTGAAAGAAGTGGAGGAGAAGAACTATTTGGAAGAGAAGAGAAATGGACACATGACGTTTAAAGAAAAAAGAAAACTGATCGCATGTTCTAATCACGTAAACTATCTTTCACTACACAGCTGATATCTTGAAGCCACAGGGAAGGAAGAAACCACTTCATATATGAGCTGTCTTTGTTCATCCAGCTGTTTTCATCACTGGGCCACAGAGAGAAGTTCTCTGAACTTTGCCAGACTAACCATGGTGCTGCTCAGGCGAGAAAACATGCACAAAGGGTCACTTTTCACCCCTCATCTGTTCACTGCCTTTCTAAAAGCATGGTTTCCCTATAGGATGGCACACAGAGCAAGGCAATTATGCTGCAAGGTGAGCTCAGGCCAGCACATGGCCTCCCAGTCAGCTGATCAATAGCAACATCTGTGAAGCCCTCTCCGTTTTTACACTCAGAGTCTCACGGTGAACATAAAGGATTTGTCAGGGCCAGTGTATAATATTCACTAAAAATTGATCATGCACCCAATATTTGAAAAAATGCTTTGTATGAACAAGTATTGCAAGACACAGTTCTAGCCAAAAGCTTCCATGACTGTATGACTTAGTTGCTAATATTAGCTAAGCTGTTAATAAATAACAGGAAATCTTTTTTCCTTCCACAATGTAAAGACAGACAATACTTTTACAACTTGAAGCCATGCAAATTCTTCTCTGCTTGATCCAAAGCTCATTCAACATGGCTGTCAGCCCTAGCAGAATGCAGAAGTCTAGAAGTTTGCAAAATTTTTCATTCGGGAAGGCAGTTTTGCTCACACTGACATAGTCCCTAAAACAAATGCTTTACAATGATGGTGACTCCACAAGAGCTTGGCAGTTGACTTTGCACAGAATAGTGCTCATCCATTGTAAACAGTATTTTAGTTCAAATACTCCTGAAATTTCCCAAGCCAAACCCTTGTAAAGTGCTTGGCAACCCTAAATCTTATGCTGGAGATGATGAGTATGTATTCAAGATGTTCAGCCATCCATGACATTCCCACGAGTCAGCAAAACCTGGGCTGTCAACAAAGAAAAGACTTCAACAAAAAAATTACAACTTTTCAAAGTTGTTAGCCCTTACAAAGATATCTGTAACTGGAGTTGTTTTTGCCACCAGCAAGACCAGAATGAGTGCTAATATACATTTGAAAAGGAGAACAAACTTCCAACATATCCAGCTGCAGAGGGAGGGAGAAGCTCTCTTATTATTTATTAGCTGTATTTCAAACACTGACACACTTGTAGGCAAAACTACTAGTAGCTGACATTCACAAGCATCAGTTCCCCATCGCCTTAGCCTAGCAGTCAGGTGCTGCTGGACTGGCTCTTCTGCCTCTTTCTTCAAGACCAAAGGAGCCAACAGCAGGCAGCTCTGTGCCTGTGCTGACATCTCTGTCACACACGGGCCCCAACTGCTGCTCAGGAAAGGTGAGGGTCTGACCAAGTCCTGTGTGCCAGACCCAGGAGGACATTCTATATACCCCAAGGTGTCTCAGGGTTAGAAGCCAGTATGATGACAGCTGAATCAAACCCTAGGGAGGCACTGCTCTTACCACTGTTCTTTCCAGGGCTAAAAATCCCCATTACACTGAAAGTATAATGCACTTGAAGTGTTCTCCCTGCACATTCAGCACTGATGGAGCAAAGCCAATTTCCAGATATGACCAGGTCAGAAAGTGCTGTTCATACTGTAAATAATCCAGGATTCTTACACTGCGAATAACCTGTGGGAGACATTGTTAAAGTCATTCAGACTTAATTTTGCACCAAAAGCAAAAGCTTGTACCTGGTAGGCAACTAAGTTTATCCAGCCAGCAGCTGCAAGGATCTTTGAAAGAAAGAGCAAGCTGCACGTCTTTGAGAGTCCTGTTTGAAGACACAAGCTTGCCTTCCAAAGCCACATATTTAGCCCACTGTGCTGGCAGTTAGGATCACAAGGCACAAGTTTTGTGAGGTGGTCCTGCAAGGAGCTGAAGCTGAGGAGAGATGCCTGCTATCAGCCAAGTCACTGCACGTTAACTAGCGACCAATAATTATCTGCTGAACTGCATTCACAAGTCAGCTGCCAACTGCAGGGTGACCCAAACTTACTTCCATCTGATTTACAACAATATGTTAAGCTAATATAATGTTGCTTTGTGCTGTGATGGGATAGAAACAGCCATGCAGTCAACATGACTCAGCTGAGTTGTACCAAGCTGAACAAAAGCAATCCAAAGGTGACCCCTTTTTCTGGCGTCCCTATCCATCCTTCCTGGAGCACTGGGGTGCGGCACCTCCACAGCATTATTTGTAGTTAACTATTATCTCCTTCCCCATCCTGACAGAAAATACACCAGAAAAAATATTAGAAGATAACATAAGAAACCTGTTAGTCATGAATACTTTTCCCCCCTCTGCCTCCCCTTCACGTCCTGTATCATTGTGGTCATCCTCACAAATAGCCCCAGGACTAGTTTACTCAATTTGTATGTAACCTCTCCTAATTGATGTCGGAATGAGGTGGAGCTCTGCTGTAACAGCAAGAAGCAGTCTGTCACTAGCCACAAGATGCAAGATAAAAACCTAACAAGCAAAATTCTCCCACACACTCTACCCAGGCCAGACAAAAATCTAAATATAATCAGTTTGAAGAAATCTAAGCTCGTGTTATTCTGCTCCAAGTGTAATGTTTGCCAATAACGTGGAAAACTTAATTGTGTGAGGAGCGAAGACTCATTTGTATCATTTAAGCTACTAGGTCTTCATTAGATACTCCTAACTGTTAAGTAAAGCAGCTTGCTGTGTTCTAACCACTATTCATTACTGTAATAGCATATGCTGCACTGCTCTGTATTTCAGATGAAGGTCTCCATCTTTCCATCTTGAAAACAAGTCTTCCTTGACCTTCTCCCTACCTCCACTTCTGATGACAACTGCACTATTTTCCTCTGTAGACTGAAGGTTTTAAAATGACAGCTTGATTATGAGCTACATTCAGTTGCACTTCTGGGATGGAGAGGACTAGCTCCTACTGCCTGAACAAACATCTAAGGCAGGAATTAAGAAAAAGTCTGCTGAAAGTGAAATGGTGTATGAAATATGAAGGATGCTTCATTAGGACCTAGATTCTGACCACCTAAAACTTTAACCACCTCTTATGTGGAAAGGAAAACCAGTCTGCTGCTTGCAATGGCATGTTACTAAGTCAGGATATATTTTATACCTATATATATTTAATAAAAAAGGGTGGTTATTTTTCCTCAGTTCTTCATTCTCTTTCAAGAAAGAGAAGCCAAACGCTGAAAATCCACCATGAACAAGTAGCCACTTGGCTCCAGCTGGGAAAACACCAGCGCTTATTGTTAGATCATATAGACCCAACAGCTGAATTGGTCTCTGACTGGAAGTGGCTCTGGCCGCCAGTCTCTTCCCAGGATTCCTGTGTACTAGTGCTGAACACCTGGAACAGGGAGATGATCTGTCTGGTGTGTATAGTTTTATACTGCAGATAGATAAGCAGTTCATATTCAGATACATCCTGTCAATAAACTAAGGTTTTTTAAGCTGTTGGTTTTTAGACACATCTAATTGGTGCTCCACTAACATGCCCCAGTATCACTGTCTGTCTAAACATCACTGCCATACTGAGTTTAGCTGGTCAGACTTCTTCCAGAATGCAGTTCATCCAATTTAAGGCTACCTGCACGATGTCTGCCACGCATCCGGTCCTCCGAATGACAGCAGTGTGGGCGTGTTGGACCTATTCTTAGTGATTCCCATCAGGTCCTGACAACTAAATGGATTAAACACCTGTTAGAAATATGAAGGCTGTTTCAAGTCACCATACTGGAAGCCTGGGCCAAGTTTATCCTCTTGTGACAAAAAAGGCTTTAGAAACAAGGAGCGGGGGAGAGACAAAGAGTAGAGGAAGGGAATCTATTAAAATGCCCTTCAAAAAGCTGGTGATATCTCCAAAGGCAGATGGCAAAATAGCAAACTCTGTTTCTAAAATGCCAGCATAAAGAATCACAGAAAGATTCAATGAACAGTTTGGTCAAACTGGCTGATAAATCCCCTTTCAACATGTTAGGTAGAAAGTCCTTAGGATCAACTGTTAAAGGAGTACCAACAGAAGATGCTTTCAAAACAAAAAGTTATGGAAATTCTTCACACCAGCCTGTATTGGTGTACAGGCCAGTCTGTACTCTTCACAACCAGAGGTCTGTACTCTGGAATCCTTCTTTAGAAGTAGTTTATCCTCTGTGTTCAGCAGAACTGAATTTATTCATTCTTTTATTAGCATTTGCTAAAGTAGGGTACTTTTAACCAAACATTCAAAAATAACTCCTACGGAGTGGAAGGGAAAAAGAGAACCTCCCCATCCTGAGGATGTGTGACAGCAGTTACAACATTAAAACTTGAGCTGGTTCTCAAGATGCTACATCCTCACACAAAAAGTAGCTAGCAAATCAAACAGAGATTTGTTTGTATTGTCAGCACATGACAATAAACACAAAAACAGAAGTTGGACAGGCATAAAAATTTCTGTCACTTTCTTAGCTAAGCATCAAGAGGGAGTGAACTGACAAACCCAAGGCCTGAAAAGCTCAGCAGTTTGCCTTGCAAGGTGGGAAGCAATCAAACATGCCTCCAAAACAGCAGGGGACCAAGGAGTATTATAGTTTTAGTCACTGTATTTTCTGATATCTCTGCCAACATTTCTAAGCACCTATAGCCAGAACAAGCCTCAGCCTTTCTCAGACAAAAAAAAAAAAGGAAGCACCTGTCTCTAATTTTCACTCTTTAAGACAGCATGACACACAGGCATAGATATCACACTAGAGAGGAGACATGACTTAACTACCTGCAGGACCAGGTTTAAGTTCCAGCACTTGTAAAATTATCAAACAATGCAAATGCTACAGGCGTCTAGTGAATTTAAAAGCAATGAATTTACAGTGGGTTTTCACACATTATCCAATTACTACCTTGCTGCAAGATATGAATGTGACAAACAGCTGTGTAATATTTATGGAAAGGATAAAGCAGTTGACTATCCAGCTTCAAATAACAGGGCATTTCTAGGCTGACATCACTGTTATTTGTATATAACTGCAGGGAATTTGTCTCCAGCTGTGGCAAAACTGCAGAAGTCCTCACTTAGCATATATCAAAGCAATCAACAAATAGGTCATAAAAACAAGGATTTCCCAAGGACATAACCTTCTGCACAACTTGCACTGGTCTCTAAGACATAACCTACTGCATTAATTAAACCGGGATCACTGTGAGGTACAATTGTTCTGGCTCAGCTTGCAGTCAGAGGACTACATTGCAAAGCCGTGGAATAAAAGAGAAAGAACATGCGATAAGCACATCTTCCACAGCAGATAACCTGACCATCAGACTATATTCACTTCTAGTATTTTCATTTCTCTTTTGAACTACAAATGATATAGCAGATCTGATTTTGGATCTGCACCAGACTGGTATCAGACCCAGAAAAAAATACCAAAGTCCAGTTTCTTATGGAGAAAAAGGTCTTCTACCACCGCATTTCCTCTGTACTTAATCTCAATAGTTCAATGCCACCGTATGAAAGGGAGATAATATTTACACCTGTACTTATGAAAGGTGTTTGAACTCAGGGCTCCTAGATAACAAGGAAACTCTTAGGGGTGAGGTGGTCAATGACACAGCCAATACTAACCAAAAGCCAGTCAGACAAAGATCCATACAAACCCAAGTTGCTTGGCCTTGCTGCAACAGCAGGTATCTTGAGAAAGTGGCAAAAAAAGCTGACTTTGGCTCTGTGAGCAGTGCTGGCAATCTAGGCAGGCAGACAATAGGAGCTAGGACAGGCATGGAGCTATTGCTTAATGGCTAAAGCCTCTGATCCTGAAAAACAGCAAAAAGCCCCTAGAATGTTAATCTGCTAATAGTGTCTAGTTTCTCATTTGGAAGAAAGCCACTTCCTACTCTCCCTTGCAATAGCAGATGGGAAAGCCATCACAACACACCATTCTTTGCCAGCAGGTAGTCAAAAAGGCAGTGTCTGTGCGGCCCAGGCCAGCTGGGGCTGCCAAGCCGCCTCCCTGCACACAGCCATCTGTAGTAGCTCTCCCTCACTAAGTTGACCTCCCTAGCTGCATCAGTCAAGACATCTCTGGAGTGGCAAGCTCTGCAGAAATGTTAAAAACTTTTCAACTTAAAAACGAAAATTTTACTACAAGCTAAAATTAACTTTTTAAGCAGGAAAAGCAAAGTGCCTATGCAAAATTAAAAAAAAAAAATAAATCCGAAACATGCCTAGGCAGATGTCTCCTAAGAGACACGTCCTCTTTTGCAGGTTTGATTCTGGTGACTCTGGTGGGTTTCTGGATTGCAGTAAACACTACACAATCCCTCCCACAAGTAAATTGGTCTTTCTGTCACAAGAGGCATGGTCACCTTCTCCCCAACTCCATAGCATCCCCCCATCAGGTGCAGGCTCCCAGGGCTCTGACATCCCTTTTGCCACTTACCAATCAAGCAGAGATGACATCCCAGGCATTAGGTTTCATGACCTTGCAGTGTCCCCTTCTTTCTTTTGAGAAAGCCAGACTTCATGTTGTTTGGGTTGCCTTGATATTGCCCATATTTCTATACACAATCTAACTTCATCCATTCAGGAGTTTTTAATTGACTGACCAAATTAAACCACCCATATGTGATGTGATCTGCTTCGTAACATAGGAACTGAAACCTGTCCCTTTCACAAGCAAGCACATAAGCACTGTAAGGTGGCTGTGCCACTTAATTGGGGCCCCCACACTCCCCCACAGGAAAAGGGCAGCTAAGAACCAAGGGGTCCACAAAATCTAGGAAAGTATTTTCTCTAAGAAGGACAGTTGTCATAGAGCCTTCCACGATGAGAAGACAACAATGACAAGGAACAAAATCTGAAGGTCCCTGGCTTCCACAGTGTCACAGCCACCTTGTCAGACCTAAGATGAGAAGATGTTAATTGGGGTTTGCAGAGGTGAATAACGAAGGATGGGACCACCAGTGCTATTAATTTTTGCTTTATTATTATTATGCAATTATTTAATAATTGATTTATTGCTTAAATATATCAGATAAGATCTCAGTCTGAAGGCATGAGGTTTGAAGGAACAACAAGTCAGCCATAGCTCAAAGGTAGTCACGAGTTTCTTCTTCACACAGCAATATATAACCTTTTGGTCTAATAGACAGTTGACAAGGGGTTTGTTTTGACTTTATAGCCTATCACTTTTGCTAAGTTTTGCTGTACTGCAACTGTTTTTCAGTCAATAGGTTGTTAGGTCACATACACACATACACCTTTATCATAACTTCTAAATTCCTAACTTATTTTATAAATCACACTATTACAATTGAAAACCCTTCAGCATCTGTGCAAGTTTCTATTCTTCCATTTCCCACAGAGGTTGAACAAAATATCCTGTGTCCGCATCTCAAAATTATAGCCATGACAAGCAGAATAAATGGAATTGATTAATTTGAAGTAACTCAGAAATTGTATTTTTTAAAATTATTTTACCCTATAGAACAGCTTTCAGTTTAAGTTTAATATTTTAAAAAATATAGAACCTTTAAAACTGAAGTAATCTAGCATTGTCAGAATGACCTTGAAGGGGGAAAAAACCTCAAACCACCAAACATTTTTGTTCCCAGAGCAAAGTTATTTTTGTTCTCAAAGCAAAGTAATTTTTTGGCTGTTCTTTGGATTATCAAGTTCTTATCTAATATATCCACATTTGAAGCAACTATAATACCCAAGAAAGCCATAATTAAGATAATTAACCTATCATACACACATAATTATGATTTCTACTTCAATACTTGGAAGAATTACTAACATGTTCCTACATGATACAAATTTAAAAAGAACTTCAAAGCAGCAGTTAGTAGGTTATAAAATAAAACAGGAGGCAATTAAAACTGTCCAACTGATTGCAGAGACTACTACCACAGGAGAGTATACTTGGTGTGTCTGGGATTAAGTTTGTTCACAGTAGCCCATATGGTACTGTGTTTTGGATTTGTGATCAAAATAGTATTGATAACACACCAATATTTCAACTATTGGTGAACAGTGCTTGCACAGCAACAAGACCTTCTGTTTCCCACCCTACTTTCCCACTCCCTGACAGCAAGGCTAAATGGTAGGCAGAAGATTGTGAGAGGTCAGGACAGCTGATCCAAACTGATTAAAGGGATACCTCATCACATAACATCATGTTTGGCAAAAGACTCTGGGGGTCATATTTTCCAAATGAATTGTTCCTCAGAGGCTGCCTGGGCATCCCACTTCTTGTGGAAGGTGGTGAGTTAGTACCTTTGTGTCACTTGATGTCCACACACATACACACAGTCCTTCATTTGAACTGTCTTTATCTTGACCCAAGAGTTTTTCTTGCATTTACTCTTCTGATTCGCTCCCTCTTGCTGTATGGACCTGAGCCATCAGCTGATTATTAATTGCTAACCAGGGTCAGGTCCCTTCAGAATCCCAAAAGACAGAGTTACTCCTTACAAACCAAGGAACGAGAAGTCATGCAGGTCAGATTAAAGAAAAATTTGGACAATTTGGGGTTCTGGGAAAAAAAAATACAGGTGAATTGAAAATTTATTGTAATAGCTAGGGGTTTCAGGAGCAGAAAATAAAACAAACAAACAAACAAAAAAGTAGGTTTTTCAATACATCAGAAGCCAGCTGGTTGAACAGGTTCTAAACTACCAGGACAAAGATAAGGCAGATAAAGTCAGAGCAGTGACACTACCATATTTCTGCATCTGCTTTCACCTTAGGAGATGTGGAACAGAAATTCTCAGGCATTAACACTTTCCAGAAAAATGCTAAGTACTTCTGGGGGGTGAAAAAAAAGATACAAAAATATATAAAGTACAAAACCCTACAAAATAAGCTCAAAATGAAACATTAAATCCTATGGCAGAAAAAAGCAAATGAGTGAGCCAACGGTGCTGACAAATTCAAAACCACCCCACAGATTAAATTAGAACCATGTATTATGACTCATCTGAATAATTGCCGAGCAAGCTGTGTCTGAAAAAACATCTCAGCATGGAAGAATTTCTACACCTGGGTCAGAGAAGGTAAACTGTACTCAGTTGCCTTGCTTTGCAGGAGAACTTGTTGGTGCCTTGCAGAGAAAGCCAGGTGGCAGAAAAGGAGCAGAAAGGAGACAGAACAAATGAAAGTTCAGAGTATAGCTGCGATGAGCTGCAGAAGCAGATTAGTCCAATACCAACAGATAGAAAACCAAGGTTGAGAAGAAAAGGATAAACCATGTTCTATATGTATCAACACAGAGCTGTATGGAGACATTTGGTGAGTAGATACTCCCAGAAAACATCTGAAAGGTCAAGGTAAGTTCATAAGCTTTTCTGGACTGAACAACTGCTGCCATCATCTCAAATGTATTGCATTTCATTACCTGCTCCCACAATAATTTCTCTCTGAGGCAAACCTCAGAGAAAACTCTGAGACACAGGAGTTCCCTAAGGCCCCTCCTGCTACCTCTGGCACATGTGCTGTCTCCCTGACAATCACCGTGCTTCATCAAGACTTACCAAGCCCCACAAGAGGCCTTGCCATGCAAGTGGCACCTCAGCTTCCAGCAGCAGGGTCATTAAGGGTTAGCCCACATACATCATCCAGCCAAAGCACTGTACCACAACACACACCATACAAGGAGAGGAGTCACATTGTATCCTAATTTTAAATCCTGGGGAACTTCTTGTGGGAAGGTATGGGAGGCATATGTGTAACTGGAGGAGACTTAAAGGCTCCAGATGTGCAGAAGCCCTTTAGGACATAATGCAAAATTTTGGAGGAACACATGTCCAGCCTGAAAAGTGCCATCTCAAATACAAAACATTTCTTGAATCCAATTCATGGGCAATTTCTTGAGAAAGATGTACAATTCTTTGAGCTTTAATTTTTTCAGTGCTACATGGAAACCTACAAGTGAGATCAAGGCTTTAAACACACGCAATCTTGTCAATACTGATTTTGATCACTGATTCAGAGTCTAATCATTTCCTTCCAACATTTCACCATTTACCACTTGTCTACTGCAGACAAGACACTTCCTGGTAATTTACTTTCATTTCTTTAACATTTACAGTGAGGCAAAGCACCAAAGTATGAATTCTACCTCTAAAGCTTAAAGGCAGTAGGATACCCACTCTTATGTTATCTGAGCTCTTAATAATTGTCCAACCCGTTCTTCTAAGCTTCAGTTACAGATATTCTAAAGCTTCTGTAAATAAACAAACAGCCAAGAGCACTTAAACTATAGTTGATCATTTGTGAGTTGGAAGAGGAACCAGAAGACCCAGCAATGTCCTTTGAGCCCTCGCTTCTATTATAGCTCTACTGTTGATCTATGAAACCCCACAGTTTTTCTATCTGACTCATGATTCTAAGTATCCAATGAGGGTAACACTGATGAACAATCAAACAATTTGATAAACAATCAAACTCACATGGAAAAAAAATCCGAAACTTAAGATAATTGAAACAGGACACAGAATGAGCAAGCCTAAACTCCAATCCTATGAAGCATGAGTATTCCAGCAGCCCCAGAAACAGAAAAGTATTATGGCTTAAAAATAGGGTGTGATACCAGATAACAGCAGTGATTCAGCTGAAAGACAATGAGAGTACAAAAGCAAGAGACAAGCCAAAACCTGCACTGTAATGACAACACACAGTCACAGCCTTAACATCTCCTTTGGTGCTGGAATGAGAGGTTAAGAACAGGGCAACCTGTTTCATGAGTACAAATAATAAGAAAAACTATGGCCATCACAGAAGCAAAAGCCATCACAAACACAAATGGCTATTACCAGCTTATCTCCTGACAGTGATGCACGCTGCAGCCATCTGCAATCAAACACAGTAAAGCCACTTTGCAAAGCAGCACAGCTTTTGCAATTTGAACCAAGACATTTAGTCACAACCAAGAGTCTGACCATAAAGATTGCAGATGCAAGAGGGAACAATATTGGGAGCAAATTCGTTTCCTGCCACAGTAAAACATGTAAAATGTATGTCTCAACTTTACCATCCACATGGTTACGTGTACAGAACAAGACAGTAACTCCTCATGCAATTGCTAATGTCTATTTACACACTGTCCTTTTTTTTTAATGAACAAACATAACATTTGGTCCCCTTAATGTAGTTTCATGGTTTTGGGGTCAAGAGATAGACAGATACATAACCTCTACCCCAAACCAGACATGCATGCCAAAGAAGCATTTCTATAATTATGAGATGAATTGCATTTTTTTCTTAGCTGCTTCCTGCCCTTCGATTCCCCTTGGATATTGCTTCTAATAGCCTAAACCTCTGAGCAGCTGCTGCTCTGAACCTGATGTCTCAGACATTAATGCAGGCAGTGTCTCCTGACAATCTCCATGGGCTTTGACATTTTAAGAGCTGGAGGAAGGGGTGGGGAGCAGAGTAGAAAAAGAGGCTACTACCCCTATTGAGAGCACCATTTATGGTCACATCTTGTTAGACACCAGAAACTCTGCTAAAGACATACAGGTAACTGGGTTTTCATTTCTTTAGGATTCCCAAATAACTACAAATAAACAGAAAAGCCCCTACAAACTCACCAAATACAAGTTTCCTTCTTTCTCTAAAGATGAATTCCCAGAAACATTATCCAAATAATTACATTCAGTCTTTGAACAGACCTTCAGCCCTGAACAGCTCTCTGCAGAGAGAAACACAGCAGAAGATGTTCAGAACTGTCAGCACACTGAAGCCTTGCTGTGCTTGGCTACGACAGTGAGAGGTCAAAAAGGTGACCATTACAGTCTGGTACCTAAACACCACATGGCACTGCCTCTCTTCAATTCTTTCTTAAAAGTCTGTAGTATCAGAAACTAAAACCCTCCACATTTCTTCCTCAGGACAGAATAGAGAAAAATACACTGTCACAAGAGGAAAACCTGACATGTGTTCTCTCCATGATATTATTGAAAGCTGTCTGTCCATTTTGTATAGCTTTAAATTATGCTGCTGCCCATGGGTGTGAGTAGTGTGTGCAGAGCCCTGGACACTATTTTTGTTATCCAAAGAATTCCTTGCTTTGCATCAGGGTGCTATTCATCTATTTCAGGATAAGTTAAGGTAGGGCTATCTAGCTAATGATAGGGTCTGCTACAGTACCGTGTAGACACCTAGTCTTGTCAAGCTTGTTCTTTAAACCCCTGTCTAATTGGGCTAGACAGTTTGTACCACACAGTCATTGTTCATACACTTCCAGTGAGGTGACAGCTAGGAAGAGAGCTGTACTTTCCGCAACTATAAATCACAGCAGAGGGGAGTGAGTAGAGATTACCAAATATACACCCCACCCCTTCAGTGCAGGAGAGCATGTAAGCTGAGCTCCAAGTACAGGGCCCACTGCCTATAACTGCAAAAGGATTTAGTAAGGACCATAAGGCCACGCTTAACTTCAGGTGTTTGGTTAGGATCTTGTGGCTACTGTAAAGCTCAGACAGCTGTCCCAGTCCTGCAAAGGCCCAGCTGAACTCAGCAAATGCAAATGTCAAAAACAGGTCTGAGAAACACATCTCAGGGATGACCTGAATTGCAACCTTGCAACTTCTCATTTCCCAGGGAAGCAGACACCACACAAGGAGCAAAAAAATTACCACTTGAAATATCACCCGAACAAATCCTGCCACCTCCACGTAAGGTCTAGCTATGCCAAGTAGCACTTTTGTGACAGTGATCTCAAGGGGATCCCACATTTCCTTTCCTCCAGACATATCCACTGTAGATCCCTTTACTGCAGTAAAGAAAATAAAATAATTCATATTGATCTAGAATCAAAATGTGCACCAAACACAACATGCTGCCACCTTCTGATTCAGTGGGGGACTGACCTAGAAAACCCACAAAGCTAAACAGGGTTGCAGCTGGACTAAGCCCATCTAAACACTACCCAAAGCTGCCAAAAGGGGACAGCTGCCTTTTCTCTGTGCTCACCCTGCCTCTTGAAAAGCTATTTCAACTTGTGTTCTGGAAAGTTACCCATGAAAGAAAAATGAAACCTTTATTTCAGATAAGCAATTTAAATCAGGTCAGTGATGACTATGAGAACTGGAAGTGGCACAACTGAAAGCAAGGAGCAGGCATGATAGAAGAGAAGGTCATCACATCCTGCAGCAGAAACACAGGCCACCTCAGCTGAATAATTTAACTTCACAGGAATTGAAAAGGCAAAGGACAGAGAAATAGTCTGGTCTCTAAAGGAGAAGTGCTCAAAGAAGGGAAAATTGCAGCGATGATTATGAAACACAGATTCTTCCAGTCTCCCCACAAAACCAAAATCAATGGGACCATTCAACAAACTCAGCTTTCTCCTAACCTGCTTGTCACTGAAGTGACTATTCAACTCTTCAGGGTCAGTTTGCCTCACAACATGCACTTCCAAAAGCATTTCTCAGGTTTTATTTATCTATTCATAAAATGCTCACCCTCCTCGAAAGGCAGTGAAAACAAATAGATATCACCCTTAACACTACCAGCATGAGAATCACATCAGCTGATGGGAGAGGGGGAGGAGGAAGAAGCCTGACTGGGAAAAAACAGGCAACAAATACAAACAGGAAAAACTATGGGAAAAACAGTAAAACCCACATCTTCTGAGACACAGGGAAAAATCCTGTTGGCTTCCAAGAACTTAAGTTTCCCTTTCCCTGCACCCCCCTCCAACTTATTAACTTACTAATTAAAAATAATTTTTTGAGTAATCTGTATTGGGAGTTTCCTGTTTACACAGCAGTTACTCCGTGATCCAATAAACTCCCTAGCCTGAAGTACGTGACCTTGACACACACTCAGTCCAGCATTCAGCAGTTCCATTGTAAACAGGAAGCTGCCAGTGCACCAAGGCACAGGAACAAGAAGCACACAGAAGTTATGCTTCTCCACCAGCACCTCCTGCAGCTTACTTCAAGTGCAAATCAGGAATGAAACCAGATAATATGTCATGAATATCTATGCCAACAAGTGTTTGCCAGCACTCTCTGAAGCTTTCTTAGAAAATCACAACTTTCTTCTAATGGTAAATATCTTCCATGAGCTGACATAGCCAAAAGACTTGTAGGCATCACAGGGTGGCTTTTGAAAGGCTTTTAGGCATAAATTAATAAGAGCAAAGCAGAGGAAGTTTTTATTATAACCTGCACCTCAGTGTTTTGGTGTTATAGGTAGATGACAAGCATCATTTTCATAAGCATTAGTGCTCATACATTCTGGAAGGTATCAGGCTTTATGGGAATCACACACATTGGTTACACCAGCCAAATGTATGGGTATATCAGTGGAGACTTAAATACCAGGATGCAGCTACATGGATGGCTCCCCGCTAACCTGCATCACAAAAGTCTGCCTTTTGATAAGAGCAGGAGCAGTTACAAGGCTTATCCTCTGATCTGGAACACAAATTCCAAACCAGTGAACATGTGCATTTTAATCTTAGACACACTGATCTACTATACAAAAGTGATAGTCCCACCTCACCTTGGCTCTCCACAGTTCTTAATTATGCACACTGCAAGAAGCCTAGAAAAAATAATTTCCAAAACTACCTCAGGCAATCAGCAATCATTCCCACTCAGCCTCTTGACAGACAGCAGAAGGCCTAATAAAAGCACATAAAAGCAAGCCCAAGTTTGTCTCTTATGTGGAACACAGATATTCTGTTACCCTACTCACTTCTCAGCAGTGGCCCATCCTAGTATACAGTCTTCTGAGAATGTCCATCAGCAGTTACTAGCACAAAAAAGAAAGACAAATGGGCTAATATTAAGATGTTATAAAGACCATTTCAAAGGGAGAATTTCCAAGCAGCTGTAGTGATATGGTTTTGAAAGGCATTCCTCAGACACCGAGGGAACACGTTATGGCAAAGCAATCAGCTGTCCTTTTAAATGACTGTATCTATCAAATCTCTGACACAGCAAGAGCTAAAAGGGAGCTCACTACCAAGTTTAGCACCATTTTTCCCCTCCCTTCCACAGTGATTTGCTATATTGTAACCTATGCAGGAAGCCCCAGCTACCAGCTGCTTGCTGCACAAAGGAGTCTCTCTTACCCTGTAATTCTTGAACAAGAGCCCATCAATAAAAAAAAACATACAAATGGTTAAGGCTGAAAGGGACCTCTGGAGGTGGTTTAGTCTATACAGAGCCATTACATCCTTGAAAAAAGCATTAGCAGCTATGCTCACTTGCATATACCCACCACCACTAGCATACTACAGTAAAGGTGCTGGACTCATGCTACCAATATCTGAACTTTGTCCCATGTGAAAGGCTTGAAACCCACCAAAAGGTCCATGATGGGTTTAAAAGTACAGTATTCTCCAAAGCTGCCCTGGTGCACCTGCAGATTTAAAGGGAAGTACAAAAGCTGGCACCAGCAGCAGCCCCGCAGAAGTGCCCTTGCATTTCACTCGTGCTGACAGTGCCATCTAGTGCATTACAGACAGACCTTTTTTCCACAGGTAACAAAACAGGAAGTAAATACCACACCGTAATTTCTAGTAAAATTAGAAAATGCAGGTATTGCTTAAAAATAACACATGTTAAATAAACTTGTTGTGTGCATACCAGATACTGAAAGGTCATTCTACAAGCACCTTACCCGAGTGATGACTGATATGATAAGAACAGACCCACAAGAATTGCTTGAGTGTTTGGCTACAGGATCAGAAGTGCCAGTAAAATTATTAGCGTCAAGTCCTGCCTATTTGACACTCCAGAGAACAGATAAATGGCATAAATGTGGAATGAGTTCAAGTTGTAACATACGGGAGTAATCAAGTCAAGAAGCCAATACAAAACTGAAGAATAGATATCTTTATTTCGCTCTGTAAAAATTCACAATCACCTCGTAATTTTCACCTCATCACACAGTTCCATCTTTCATCATCTCTCTCTGAAGAATACTTCAATTCTTCAGGGCATGCTTTCATCTTCTGTTCAGACCTTGCTTGCACATCTTTGAAATGAGGCAGACAGCATTGAGCAGTGCTACAAAGCACCTTTTGCACTCCAGCCCCCATCACTGGAAAGAAGTGCTTCCTTAAGCTAGCCAGCAGCTGCCGTGTTGATCAGGCATTTTTACCTGCCTGTCCACCCTGGGAGCACAGGCAAATACACTGAATATCAGAAATGAAGATTCCTGGAACTGGCTTGTTTTGGAGGAGGGAATTCAAGGCAATTAGTTGACTAGCTACACCTATCAAGCTACCCTAGTGAATACCTGCAGCCTTAAAACAAAAATTATCCTATAGTCTAGAGCATTACTCACCTTGCTATGCCTCTACTCCAGTTAACGAAGAAAAAAAAAAAAAGCAGGTAGAGCTTTTATTACAGTAGCATATTAACTAATAAGACATAAACATATAAATTACCATAGTGGACAAAATGATCCTTACTTTATAATTGCAAAATACACACAGCCCTAATCATAAAATCATTAGAGTTGGAAAAGACCTCCAAGACCATCAAGTCCAACCTTTGACCAATGACTACCATGTCAGCTACACTGTAGCAGTAAGTGCTAGGTCCAGTTGTTTTTTGAATGCCTCCAGGGATGGTGACTGTACCACCTCCCTGGGCAGCCCATTCCAATGCTTAACTAACCTTCCTGTGAAAAAATCTTTCCAACATCCAGCCTGAACCTCCCCTGGCACAGCATGAGGCCATTTCCTCTCATCCTGCTGATTCTTGCCTGAAGAAGGGGCCAACCCCCACCACACAACAACCTTCTTTCATGGAGCTGTAGAGGGCAACAAGGTCTCCCCTGAGCCCTAAGACTCCTGTTCTTTTGGGTGATCCATGGGCTGTCAGCTTCTCCAAGAGAATGCTGTGGGAGACAGTACCAAAGGCTTTACTGAAGACCATATAGACACATCCACATCCTTTCCCTCATCCAATGGGCAGACCACCTGGTCACAAAAGGAGATCAGGTTAGTCAAGAAGGACCTGCCTTTCCTAAACCCATACTTTCCTGAACCATTCAACCCCTGGTTGTATTGTACATACTGATAAACCAGCAAATGCAACTTAGTGCCCAAGCTTCTTCACAAGCTGCCCAAGAGGGCAGCTAAGAGGAGGTGGTAAAGTTTCCACCTACATTACGGTAGAAAAGAGCGATGCTCTAAATTGAAATTTATTTTAAAAACAATGTGGATGGATAAAGCACACTTGTTTCATATTCCACAGAATAGTTTGGGTTGAAAGTGACCTTAAAGGTCATCCCAATTCCAACCCCTGTACCACAGGCAGGGAGGGATCACAGTGATACGTTTCACTACATCAGGTTGCTCAGGGCTCCATCTAACCTGCCCTTGAACGCTTCCAGGGATGGGGCACACACCGCTTCTCTGGGCAGCCTTGCCAGTGCCTCACCACTCTCACTACAAAAAAACTCTTTCTGATATACAATATATAAACCTACTCGCTTTCATTTTGAAGGCGTTCCCCCTTGTCCTCACCCTACATATCCTTGTAAGAAGTCGCTCACCATCTTTCTTGTAGGCACCCTTCAGGTACTGGAAGTCTACAATTAGGTCACCCCAAAGTCTCCTCCGGGCTCAACAGCCCCAGTTCTTTCAGCCTTTCCTCATAGGAGAGGGGCTCCAGCCCCCTCATCAGCTTGGTAACCCTCCTCTGAACTCGCCAGGAGGAAGAAAAAAACAATGAGAAGGGAAAAAAAGGTAAAAGACAAGAGAAAACCATGGAACAACAAAACCAAACACCAGGCGTTAAGTACTGTTAACTTTGCCCCACTCAAGACTCTCAGAAAGGGCTCCAACACCACACGCAGCTGTCACAACAGCACAGGTACGCCAAGAAATGCAAGTTTCCCGCACTTCTGAGAGCAGAGAAACCTCCTCCCTTCCTCACGCCTCTTTGCCCAGCCAGAGAAAAGAGCGCAGGGCGCTGCCAGGGACTGTCATGGCGCAGCCAGGGCCTGACATGGCGGCTGCGCCCTCAGCATCCATCTCGGCGCATGCGCCGTCCCCGCCCGCCCGCCGCGCGCTCTGACGCGAGGAGCGTAAACAAAGCGGCGCCCTGTGGGAAGAGGGAAGCGCTACGTGCAGGAAGAGGGAGCCTCCATCTTAGGCGCTCGTCGCGGCGGCGGGATGGCGACGGATAGCCGGGAGGAGAAGGGTACGTGGCGCTAGAGAGGAGGGCAGGCATTAGGCTCTGGGGAAAGGGGAAGGCTCGGGCGGGGGCCCGATCCAGGCCCGAGACTTCTCTCCTCCCCGAGTCCACCTTGGAGGCTGGTGCTGGGCCTTCAGCCCCGGAGGCGTACGTCTCTTCCAGGGGAGCAGAGGAGCGGCGGGGTCAGGAGTGACCCTTCAAGGATGATTTTTTGTGGAAGCGTTCCCTGTGTTTTGTTGGGGAGCAGGAGGTGATAGGGCCCCTCACGCTTAGGTGTCCCGGCGGCAGCGGGCTCGGGGCAAGGTGACTCGAGCAGCGGGAAGGGGGAGAAGTTCGTGGGCCGTAAGTTTTACATTATGGACAGCGAATTACTGCAGGTTGTCTTTTCGCAGAAAGTATTTGCTATTTTTATTGCGGCTTTTTGTTTGTGCTTGAATCGCTAGGCCGTTCTGGTTTCGGGATTTTTTGCATTATTTTCTGTGGGGGCATGTAGTTATTTTAGTAAGCAGAAACTGGTGTTGGAATCTTATTTTCGCGATTGGTGCTCGGCTTTTTGCAGTCAGCTGTGATTTCTGAGCACTCTGTAAATAAATTTGAGTTAGAGGAATCGGACGATTTCAGAGTCATTACTCTGGAATAATACTAATAATCTGGGGTAATTAGTGTCGAATAATAGAATCACAGCTCTTGTAACTGACTACCGCTATTCACGGAAGCTGAAGTGATCCGCTTGTTGTCTGGGAGATTATATTAATCGGTCCTCACAAAATAGCCTCTTTAAGAAGAAAAATCAAAGTTAGGTGTAGCAGATTGCCGTTTGGTGGTTAGTGCAGAGAATTGCGGAGTTGTTAAAAGGGCAAAGTATCAGTAAGGCATTGTAGCTTGGATTGCCTTCATTTGGATTTCTGTGGAAAATAATGCTTCCTGTAAAGCCTTTTGCAGTATATGTGTCCACTAAATGGCTTTGTCGCAGTGGTAGAGGTTTGCTGTCTGATATTTATTTGACATGGAAAATTCCCAGTAGATTTTGTTAGAACTGATAGTAAAATCATTAGTGGTACTTGATCTAGTGGTATTATTGTAAGAGTGGTAGATTAGGATATAAGCACGTTGTGTTGAAGCAGATCTAATTGCCCACTGTGGATGAGCTGTTTTGAATTTGAAATGTTTGCTGTTGTCATCTATAAGTTTCTATTCATGTAATTATTTACCCAGGTGGGCTTGAATTTTATTTTATTAGTGTTTGTTAATCGCTGCCAGTGGTCAAGTTATATTTTTACTTTAGTTTGTTTTTAATTATATCTTATGTGAAAGGGCATATTTTGACTGAATAGCAGGTGTTGATGCATATTTGCAGCTTAACTGATTTCTGCTGTGAGAGCATCCATTGGAAGAGAAATCTTCTTTTACCACTCTAAAAAAAAATAAGAAATAAGGCTTGCAGACCTGTTTAGTTTGAAATCACAGAGTCTTATTTCTTTTGTGTGCCAACTTGGATTTTAGCTTGCACCGTTCCGTAGTTCTAATTCTTCTGGCCAGCAGAGGAAATGGCCTCCCAGGCTACCTTCCTGCTATTTTGGGTGAGTTAAATTTGTTCATGGAAGGATCCCACAGAAGACAAGTGGCAGGAGAGCCCTGTTGGGAGTATCTGTCACAGAAAAAACTCATTTGGTCCCTCCCTCTTCAGTGGTGGTGGACTATATATAATAAAGTACCTGTCCTCTGCCGTTTTTCTGTTTCTGCTTTTGTGTTTTTCCTCAACCTCTCTGAGATAATTTAGCTCTTCAGGTTGAACACTGACAGTGGCAGTTCAGTGGGAGGAATCATCTTGTGCAAGTCAGTCAAGCATCCAGTGCGAGTGAGAGACAGGAAGCAGGCTGCTAAGTAAATCTGGAAATGTGTTTCTAAACAAGTTAGGTCAATCCGCCTGTAGAAGCGGATGGAGGAACTCATCCTGCTCCTGTCTCCTGCATCGCTTTTAAGGTTCCAGCTGCAAATGAGGCCCATCTAACCTGGAAGGGGCTTAAGAGAGAGTGTGTATCAGACTTGCATTTTCTATTAAATTTTCCTTCTCATTTACTTCCAAATGAACTGATACAGGAGTGTTTTAGTACCTTTGAATCCTGCTGCAGTAGGTAGGTTAAATGTAGTTTACTCAAGTATGCTGTTGTCTCACCAAGAGGGAAACAAATCTAAGGTTAAATATGTGTGATTTGAGATGGGTGATATGTTTAATTTTCTAATCCCAGTGCACCTCTTTTTCATTAGTGTCCAGTAAAAAAACCTTGTGCTCTAGACTTGCCGAGCTTCCTGTGGGCAAGCAGAATGCAAGCCAGGAAATTGCATCCCATGTTTGGTAGTTGAACAGCCATGAATCTGACTCTCATATATTTCAGTCACAGCAAGAATATTTGCCGTGGGTGTATAGGCGTCTACAAACATTAAGGACTTTTCCCAAGAGAATTGTGATGCAAGTTTGTGTCGTATTTAAATGCCTGCTAACTGTAAGCTGCAAGGGACAGGTTTGATCCACTTCTCTCTGCACCATTTCCTTTGCACTAGACACAACAACTGAGCAGCCCAGGGATCACTTTTGCATTCCACTACCACCGAAAATGTGGAGAAGTGCCAGCAGGAAAGTTAGTGCACATGCTGACTTCAGATTTGGTAGTATATAGTAGAGAGACAATTATAACACTGATTTTTTTTTTTTTCTTTTTATCATGTGGATTATGTTTGGGGTGTTTTTAATATCAAGCTGTACAATTTCTTTTGTGGCTCAACTCAATATTTTGAGATAGACAAACTGCCAAACTTTGGAGGACTTAATTTGCTACATTACCCCAGTTTCATGCAGTACAGGAGTCCTTACCTTTGTCTGCTATGGGTATTGAAATCCAGCTGAATCCTTGGAGTTTGCTCTGGTTTCTTTTTTCTGAGCACAGAAAATCAGTCACAAAGTGGAAAGAACTAAGAATTTTCGAGATTTAAAAATTAATACATTTTTTATTTTTCCCTTTGCATGCTTAGGCTTAGTTCACTCCTACTTTTTAAAGTGCTTGGAATATAGATCTGCTACCCTAAAGCTTGTGACTCCTGCTAATAGAATCACCATATATCCCTTTGGTTTCAGGCAAAGTGAAACACCCAGAAATGGTGACAAATGTTAAACGTTTTGTGAGCAGGTGTGGTCATTTACTTGTTCTGGCATGAATTTTCTTTAACACTTGCCCTTTTGATCAAGTTGTGAGTTTGTTGGGTTTTTTTTTAGAACAGCTTAGAGTTAATGATTCAGCAAATAAGTACTTCTTTCCCCATTGTGTCTTTTCTGTTTGTAAGTGAACTACAAAACCCACCCTTGTAACAAAGCAATTACAACAAAAATAGTGGAAGAGAGATAATTCAACATGCAAATTTTAGAATTTTGCAGAAGGAAGGGTCCCTCCTCTTTACTAATGGCACTCAGACTATCTCCCAGTCTTCCTTTTCCTAAAATTTTATACAAGCTTTTATGTACAGCTTTTACTTACAGGTCAACTTTCCTGCAAAGCTTTTGTGACATGAGGAGCCAACTTGGACCTTGTTTAGAGGTCTGAATGCATCTTGTGACATATTTTAATTCTTTTATTTGCTTTGCTTGATCTTTCCAAGTAAAAGTGTGGAAATAAATCAAGAAGATGTCAATTTTTGCTTCGTTGCAGATCTCTAGCCCTAAAGGAAGTGTTTGGGGTTGTAAATACTAGTTCTGTAGTTTACATATCCAGACTTTTTATGGTTGGCTTTGACTTTCTTTTGTGAATTTTCAGATGGCGAACTGAATGTTCTGGATGACATTTTGACTGATGCTCCTGACCAGGATGATGAGTTGTATAACCCCGACAGTGAGCAAGATAAAAGTGAGAAAAAGGGTATGTGACTTCAGTAGTGGATGTCCTGCAGGAACATAAGTAGTAAAAAGTGTCTGTCTTATTAGAGTTAGTCTTCGAAGTAGTGGATTTTGTAACTTGATTCAAAGAGTGAATGAGTTCCAAAAGTCTTTATTTCATGGACATGTGCTTATTCACCTGGCCCTCTAAGTCAAATCCATTCACTTTTGTCACAAGAGCAGTTGCTGAGTCTGGCTTGTTCTGAATTAATTTGCTGTTAGAAAATGACGGTCCTTTTTGGCTCAATGAAGTGAGATGCCAGGTGGAGCAAAGGGGTTGTAAACTAATTCCAGTTCAGTTCTTGATTTGGCTTTAGGCCAATCCCATAACCATTTAATTTAGTATTTCCATGTATAAAATCTAAGAAACACCTCTTGTGAAGTAAAGAGGTTTAGAACATGTTTTAGAACATCAGCAGTTCCTAAGAAGCAGTTTTGAGTGTTACTGCAAAGCCTGCAGCTGGAATATGTTCCCTATGACTGCAGCAGGGTAATTATCTAAAATAGAGGAAGTACGAGCCTCTGTACAGTTTTTGTTTTGATATCGGAAATAACACTAAACTTGCTATGTCTTTCTATTTAAGGATCAAAAAGAAAAACTGACAGGATGGAAAATGCTGAAAGCAAGAGGCAAAAACCTTCTGTGCATTCCTCGAGGCAGATGATGCCAAAGCCTCCCAGTTCATCAGTTAGCAATAACAAGAGAATAGTGAGTACGAAAGGAAAGCCGGTGTCAGACTACAAGACTGAGGAGTATCAGAGGTCTGACAGAAACAAGCGTGCAGATGCTGATCGAAAGATGCGAATGTCAAGCAGTGCCAGGGAACCTTATAAAGGACAACCAGAAAAATCTTGTATGAGGAAGAGGGATATTGACAGAAGGGCGAGGTCTTCTACACCGGATGGTTCAGAGGTATTAAGTATTCTTGCTGCCTTATAAATAAAGCAATTTTATGAGACTTTTGTAGGACTGTGTGTGCATCCTGACAATGTTATATGACTGCTGATTCACTTTTTCTTTAAACATCAGAGAATCAGGCATGATGTGGATAGAAGACCAAGCAGATCTAGCCATTCTTCTAAAGAGGAGGTGAACTCTGAGGAATATTGTTCTGATCATGAAACTGGCAGTAGTGGTTCCTCTGAACAAGGCAACACAGAGAACGAGGAGGAAGGAATGGAAGAAGAGGAAGATGATGAAGGAGAGGAGGATGAGGAGGTGGAAGAAGATGGAGAGGAAGATGAAGAAGAATATGAACAGGATGAGAGGGATCAGAAGGAAGGAAATGACTATGACACACGGAGTGAAGCCAGTGATTCTGATTCTGAATCTGCCTCTTTCACAGATGGGTCAGTCAGATCTGGGTCTGGTTCAGATGCATCAGGTAGGCAGCATCTTGCATGCTAATGTGAAATACCTTGCCACTGAAAGTTTAAAAATACTTTTAAAAATAATCACTTCCTGACCATGCCAAAAGTAAGCCATGGTAGCAGAAGTCAGGAAGATGTTAATTATGAAATACCATAGGCAAGGAAAAAATGTACTGGAAGGTGGTAAAACAAAATTGTGAATATCCAGATCACTGTGTTAAGGATTCATTGTGTTCTTGATTGCTTTGACCTTGCTGTTCAATGTTTTGAAACACTAAAACCAGTATGTTCTTTGGTATCTAATCTTAATTTTCCACACGATTCATTTTAATTCAGTATTGAGCTGTTTGGCGCCCATCTGGATGAGTGACCAGGTAGACTGGTGTAGTAAAAGCACCATATCCCTGGGGAAGGATAGTTGAATCTTAAATAGTGGCTGTGTTCAACATAGGAAGTCTAAACCTAAGTTGAAATTATTAGCTTTTCGGGCAAATTAAGAATGAAATAAATGTTTTAAGCAGAAACTAGAAAAAATTGGTTTGTATTTGTATATTGTAACTGGTCCTAACTTAGAGATGTGAAGTGCTAATGACATAAATACTTTTGGGTTTGGCTGTTCGTTGTTTGTTTTTTCTAGGAAAGCAGCTTGCACTCCTGTTAAGATTCCTATTGTGTGTCTTCCTTGTCTGAAGTCTCCATAGGTGGTCATCCTGCTTAATATGCTGCCTTTTTTAGCTCAGCTCTGCTGTTTGGAGTTAGAGACAGCAAGGTGTAACCTAAAGACAAGTGAAACTGTAATAACTGTTCTAAAAAGCTCTCTGGTATAATGTAACATTTTCTTAAGAGTGGAAATAATTGCCTGTGTGCCACAGTGTTTTGTTTTCCTGTCTCTTACCATTTCTTGAGCTCTGAGCAAATGAGCTCATATCACTATTGCTACGCAGTTTGTGCTAGATGTTGCACATTTGGGTGAAGGCTGGAAAGAAGCGCTAACCCACCATTACTAAAGATACAATAAAAAATTCTGTCTCTAAACATTACACAGATTTACTAGATTAGTGCCATTCATCTTCCTTTTGTGAATGAAAAGCTTGAGTAACTAGCATTTGCTTCCCTTGTGCATGATAGTTTTGTGGCAACAACCACAATTCTAATGTGCAAGCCAAATGGTAACTTCACTTTTATTGATGTTATTTACCTGTCTCATTACTTTTTAATCTCAACTTTGCCTGTGTTTAAAATATGGCTTTTATTTTTTACGATTTCTTTTAGACGAGAAAAAGAAGGAGAGGAAGAGGGCTAGAGGTATCTCTCCAATTGTTTTTGACAGAAGTGGAAGTTCTGCATCAGAATCATATGCAGGTATTCTTCTCTTTCGTTGCTTGTCATTGTGACTTGCATCAAATCTTAATGTATAATCTAAAATAAATGTAACTGGCTGTAGAGATTTATGGGGTATGTAGCTTTGTATAATTTGGTATTGATTTCTGGCATGTTGTGTGTGGATACCTTTGGGGGGAAGTAGGCTTTCTTGTTACTTTAATGCTATTCTGTTGCTTAAGTGGAAATTTCACCTTTTTTTTTTTTTTTATTTTTTATATCTTGGAAGATGATGATTCAGTGACTAGTTTTCTGAGTAGGAAATTGTTCAAATACTATTTTAAAAAAACCCAAATCAAACAACCCAAAAGCGAAACAAAAAAAAAACCAAAACAAAACACTCGTGCACATTGAATAGTATTTTTTGTGTGTGTGGGTGCGCGCCAGAAAGCATAATTTGTCATGAATGAAAATTGTATGGGACAAGGCTGTAGAAATTGTATATTATCTCTATTAAGGCTCAATCTGAACAAATGTACTTTGGCTAAACACAGGTTCAGAAAAGAAGCATGAGAAATTATCATCTTCCGTTCGTGCTGTCCAAAAAGGTATCATTTAAATTTGAATTTTTAATGCATGCCCCATAGCAAGCCATTGTCTCTGTTGATTAAATTACCTGTAAGTAGTGATGTTCTGATATAAATCAATTTGAGCACGTCATTGTTCTGAGCATGATAATTGAATCTTGAGCTACTTTTGCATGTTTTGAGAGCGATGTGCAAAAAGTTGTGTCTCTTTGTGGAGGCAGCAAATTTTAAAAGGAAGTGCTTAAAACTGCAAAGAGGAACAGCATTCACCATCCTCTATTGAACAGTTTGTGCTTGTTACGAGTGTTACCCAATATTTATGTGAAGATCCTTAAGCAAGGAAATAAGTCCTACATATCGGAACATCACTGAATCATGCTGATTTTATTTTACTTTTTTCTTTACTTGGATATCTAAGTTTTAAATTTGGTTTGGTTTCCCCTGGCATTTTGTGCTTTGCAGCTTTGACTTCAGGTTGGGTGGTTGATAATGGTTGTGATAACATATAGATAGGAAATGGGTGGGATACTGTGTATTCTGAAGGAAGCAAACCACTATCTCTACTTGCGCAACATGTTTGGCAAGTATTTACAGTTCAGCTTATTTGATACTTTGTTTTCTTTTCAGACCAAACAAGTAAACTTAAATATGTTCTCCAAGATGCAAGATTCTTTCTCATCAAGAGTAATAACCATGAAAATGTATCACTTGCTAAGGCAAAGGTATGTTGAACTTTCATCAAACTGATTAATTTGTTTTGACGTACCTGCCTTACTTTGGAGTAGTGTATTTGGATGCATTATTTTCTTTATTGCTTCGATCTTGTTAGATGTAGCAACAAAAGCTACTGTGTCTTGGTTCTTCTATTTCCACCGTAATCTAGAAAAGGTCCTAGACCATTGGCCATTTATCTTGGCAAGAATTTGGGTCTGTTTGATAACATCCTAAGCCAACCTCTGTTGGGAATGCTGGGGTGGCATTTTCTACCCTCCAGCAGCACCTCTGTTCATATTGCTGTACTCTGAGAAGGTTCAGGAGGTTGTTTGGCTTTCTTCTAATGCTACATGAGTAATTTGGGTCAGGTGATTCAGGATTTGAAGCCTTACTGTGGAAATGTATGCCTGGCAGTGCTGGTGTGAGTTCTTTGGGAGGGATTCCAGAGCACTGGATTTCAGCTGTTGAGGAATTGGCACTAGGTGTTCGTTGCACCACTCTGGTGGTTTTTTATTGGCGTGTGTTGTTTGGAACCAGTTATAGAGTGAATACTTGATTTGCTGTTACACAGTATACATAGAGTGGGTGATTCTATTAATGAAGATTTTCCAAATTAAGATGGAAATACATTAAAATGATTAAAAAAATCTCAAGGTCCTGGGCATGTGGGTTCGCATCCCTCCTTCCAGCTTTGAGGGTGCAGGGAGCACCATTCTGACTGGTGTTTACTTTAGCTCTGTAAAGGAGTCTGTCCTTTTTTATGCTCCATCCATTCATGGAGCTGCAGTAGTATCCTTGTTCCTGAAGTTATTGGAGTGGATGCTTTGTCTCCCAGTGTAGAGCCATCAGTGTTTTGACAATGGAGTTCCATGAAACTCACTTTTGTGGTGCTGGTGCAATAGCTTGTTCAGTTCACAGCAGGGTTTTACAAGCAGCCAAAAGCCATGTAATCTGACTGAAATCTAGCAAAAACCTCAGTAGTTCTCTGGTACTTATAATGAATTACCAGAATCAGACAAACACTGATCTGAGTTCAGAGTAGGACATGAATACTTACCTTCACTAAAAAAATGTAAGGGAAGGAACATTGGCTTTGGTACGTAGATCTTATTCTGAGGCTGAAGTTTGTTTGCCCAGAAAATGGTGGAGGGGTAATTCAATAAACTGTTATTCTATATCTCTGTTCAGTTGGTACCTTAAAACAGGTTGGGATTTTTTGTGTGGCTGCATAATGCCTGGTGTAATGGAAAAGATACTACTTAGTAGTAGTAGGACGTGTGTAAGGCTAAACAAATTGATTTGTCTTGCCAATTTAAAGTGTTACTTTGGTGTCTTTCATGTTGCTGGCATTTCACTGAAAGTTTTAAAGTCAGCAAGCTGTCCTCAACAAAACTGCAATATTATACTCAAGTCTGCCTGACCATCTTTTAGTATATATTCTGTTGGTTTTTCATTATTTCTGTGTGTTACATAATGCATAAATTGCCTAAGTCACTTGAAGATGTGAAAACTTTCACCCTTACTATTTCTAAGTTATCTGCCCATCATTAGAATTACAATGGAAGTCTTATGTATGGTCTAAATGCATCTTCAGTGTTCAAAAAAAGATTGAAAGACCAATGTTTTAAAAGTTTTAGCACAAGACAGTCTAAAATACTTCTTGAAGGAAATTAATTTAGCAATATATTTTCCTTTCTATTGTCTTCTATTGCAGTACACTATCTTGGTCTTGTTTTCTTCCACCTACATTATATATTTATGCTTGCTAAATCATTTGAGATTAACTCTTATGTTTTGGTGATGGGGTGGGTGTTTTTCTGTTTCAGGGAGTATGGTCAACACTTCCAGTGAATGAAAAGAAGCTTAATGCTGCATTTAGGTCAGCAAGGAGTGTTATTTTGATTTTTTCTGTAAGAGAGAGTGGCAAATTCCAAGGTAAGGAAAAATGAGCAATTATCAAGGTGACTGAAAGTGAGTTTTATATGCAATAGCTTTTCTGTTGTATCTTTGTTACAATTCATACAAAATCCTCTAGGGTTTGCAAGATTATCTTCAGAGTCTCATCATGGAGGATCACCTATACATTGGGTGCTGCCTGCAGGAATGAATGCAAAAATGTTGGGAGGTGTCTTTAAAATTGACTGGATTTGCAGGTAAATAATAATGCATTTATGTTGCTGTTAGTAAGAAGGCATTGTAACATCATTTCTGTGTGTTACTCAAGTGCCAACAGCATCCTTCCGAAACTTGATTCAACCAGGTATCTGTCCTCTCTGCTCACTTGAATAGACAGCTGTGGATAAAAAAGAAAAAATAATAATGTAATTAATTTTATAAAATTTTTAATTAAAAAATTAATGTAAATCTGTCTTGATCTGACTGAACAAAGAAAATACCACTGTTCTAAACCAACATATTAAAATAGTGCAAATATTGCATAATGTATAGGTTTTGAGCAGTATGTTCTTCTATTTGAGTATGTTCTTACAGAAAAGATTTTAAAATCTCTGTTAAGGAAAAAAGTTACAGCACTCCTGTGGAACACATTGCATGGTTGTACAAGCACTTTGGACTACGAGAAAGACTAGATACAGGAAAAGGCTTGAGACTTTGAATTAGAGAAAAATCTGTCTTGGAAAGGTCCTCTTGAAGTTACTGATTCCCACCTCCAGCTTAAAGCACTTCTAGCTTCATAGTTAGGTCAGTGCTCAGGGATTTATTTCAGTAGGTTCCAAGAGCTACCACATGTAGAGACTGGTCAGTGTATTCAGATGGTGAGATAATAAACAAGTACAATCTCTATATTGCACAAAGACCAAAACATTTTCCTTAAAAGGAGAGCCTGCCATTGTATGGACTCTTATTGGTTACTACTGGAATAAGTCAAAGTGAAATCTTCAGTTACTCTTATGTAGAACATAAGAACGTTCAGAGACCTGACAGTACAAAGAATAACAGGATTTTTTTATATATAATCTCCTACTGTATACATTTTTAATTCTTAATTAAAAAAACGGAGGCAAAACTATAAATGGTGCCGCTTGCATATTTAGGCGGGAATTGCCGTTCACTAAGTCTGCTCACCTGACCAATCCTTGGAACGAACATAAGCCGGTAAAGATTGGACGCGATGGACAGGTTTGTTAATTCTTACTTTTTTTCTATAACTGATATCCTCTAGTGCTTGCTTCCAGATTTGAATGTGTAGGAGATTAGGAATGTTTTTAGGGTAGTTACTTGGCAGTAGAGTGCCATGGCAAAGGCCCTCTGCTTCTTTCTAATGCCATTGTGGAAGAGGGAAGAGGAAAGAATACAGTGCCAATTCTCTTGTCATCTTCATGAAAAACGGTGTTTGCTTCAGAACCGTGTGATACTTTGAATTTGAAATGTGATATGCCTTGCATCGTATAGTGTGCAAACCATATAGGATTAGGTTTTAAGAAAAAGGTCTGGTGTTTCCAGGTGTTCCAGTTCTGCATTGCATTTTTTTTATATATGCTGTATTGCTTAAGGTGTAGACTCCCATTATACTCCCATTATAGAATATATACTAGGCAAATTTTAAGTGGGGCTGGATCTTTGTCTTGTCTGACATACTAGAGTGCATGTATGTTGCTGCTGTCATCACATACCCAAGCTGTGGGTAAAATAACAGGTTTTGCTTTCTTAAGACAAGGTGGGAGGTAATCTCCATGCTGTATGGAAAATGTCAACTCTGTTGCATTGTTTTGCCCATGGATATGTTTGCCTCATTGTGTAGCAGGAGAAAAACAATAGTTTTGGTCTTTAATTTAGTGTGAACTTCAAAAAAAAAAAAAAATTTAGTTAATTTAGCTTCTGTTAAATGGTCAAGGAAATTTTTTTTTTAAATGTTTCGTCCACAGTAGACTGGCAATTTGGACATGGGTTCCAGCTTTTTTCATCAAATTACTGTACTAGTATGGTTTGCATGCAAGCATTGTTTGATGCTTGCTCTCCCTGCTTTTCAAGTCTGCTTATTTCCTGAAGTGGTTGTCGTTTATTGGTTTGTATTTGCACAACTCTGAATGGATCTGGCTTCTGAGGATGAGTACATTGAAATTCTGCCTTTGTGACATCATTTGGGAAGGTGTTCTGCAGGCCTGCAGTCACCAGTTTGAAGAAGCACATTTTGGGATTGTTTTGCATCTGGCTCTTGCTAGATTTATATGATGGCCAAAGTTCTTGTACTGGAAGAATGAGTCAGCAAGTTCATGTCTGTCCCTTTCACTTCCAGACAGCTTGTGGTGTCCAACGGTCCTGTTATCTCCATCTTGTTCCCCTTATACCCATATTTCTCTTTTGGTCTAGGCTGTAGAGATCTGACCTGCTCAGTCATTGCATGTAGGAATTGTTGCACTTGTTCAGTTATTCTTGGTGCCCTGCTTGGAAACTTTTCCATTTCTATTGTCCCCCTATTTTTTGACATGCAGGGGCACAACTGCACCGCGTATTTAAGGTGTGGGTGGAACATGAACTTTCAGTGTGATACAGTGTCTTTATTATTCCACATTCCTTTCCTAATAACCCTGAACACACAAACGGCTTGTTTTGACTGCAGTCAGACATTGAGTTGGTATTCTCATGGACCTGTCTACCATACAATGAGGAGCTCATACTGAGTGGTAGTAAACTCCATCAGGCCATAGCCTTATATGTGAAGCTGGGATGGATTTTTTTTCCTACGTGTGTCACTTTTCTTTCTGTAATAGGTGATCATTTTCTTTGTGATGAAAAACAGTCCTCTGATTTTATAGCAAAACAGTGATGTGGCCTGTATGTCTCATGGGAAGATATGGTTACCCAAAGTGTTGGACTATTTTATGAAAATTCTAAATAGTGCCTAAAGAGTGAAAGGTAACGTAAGTGAATTTTGCTGTCTCTAGTGATACTGCAATCTCTTTGAAGTGTCCTTTTTTTTTTTTTCCTTAAATGTATGTTGTCAGTGTATTTGGGGAGAGTTTCATTTCTTCAGTTTATAAACCACTACTGAACTTCTAACTAATTCTAGGAAATTGAGCCGGAATGTGGAACCCAGCTTTGTCTTCTCTTCCCTCCTGATGAAAGTATTGACTTGTATCAAGTCATTCATAAAATGAGGCACAAGAGAAGAATGCACTCACAACCCCGATCAAGAGGACGCCCATCCCGTCGAGATCCCGTTCGGGACGTGGGAAGGTTAGAAACGTTCTTTGGACTGATAATAGGCACATGTGTCAGAATAACGTGATGGAGGAATGTGATTCGTCAAAGCTTTCCCTGCGACAAAGAAGAGAGAAAATCCTCAAATCAAGCTGCATGGACAAGTTTGTGGCTTCATTGAGGATTTCACATGGTTCCCCGGTCTGTCATTTTTCAAGAGGAAAATGGGGATCTTTGCTTTTGCAGAAAAAAGCTCTTAAAGTTCTGTCTCTAGTTTAGACTAGATCATTTATTGAGCTAATGCAACGTGTAATGCTAGCTATAGGTAAGCTTGGCTTGATTATGAGCAGGCTAGACAGAGAGAAGGAAATATTTATATGCCAAAAATGTGTTAATATCTTGTAAAAGCCTTTTCTTTCAGGTGTGTCTCTGGATAAGCCTTATCAAATATGGGACTTTTATAAGGATCACTTAGAATTTTGCAGAAGATGCCGCCTCATTTTGAGGATAAAATATTTAAGTTATTTTGATATTCAAGAGGAGCATTATTGGGACTGTTTCAAATTGTTTCACCGTGATGTGTTAACCCTATTGCCAAATATTCTCTAACATGTAACCACTGAATTCACACATCTTGCTGAGCTTCTGAAAACAGTAGGTTCTTTCCAAAAGGGATCAAGTGGCCCTTGGAGACCCGGCAACAAACCAAAAAGAATGGCTGTTGCTGTGTCTGTATATACAACCTTTCCAGATGCTGGCAGTACCTGTGGACTTAAAGTATTTTTAGAGGATCGACATGGTTATTGATCACTGCTTTATGAACTTAACATCATTTTCCAGAAAAAAGGGGGTATAACTTGTTACAGAATTGGAGAAGTCTTTGCAAAGAACTGATACTAGCCCTTCTGCCAAACACCTTTTCCCTGTGGTAGCCACTTTGCATACAGACTGATGTATGGTTTGGGCTGAAACCTTTGGTTAAGTTTCCTTTTTGTGGAAATATCCTGTGGTAGGTACAGAGCCCCAACAAGAGTCCCCATTTCCTTGAGCTTAAAATAAAAAGGACACTGTAACAAGTAGGTAGGAGGAAACCTGGCAGCCCCCCCCTATTTTTGGCTTTAAAGGACTGAACACCAAGATGGCTTTTGGAGTTAAGCTAAGAGGTTTCCAGTGCAATAAAGTATATACAAATGAAGGTTTTGCAATGGACTGCAAACTATACATTTAACACCACCACACCTTCTCAAGCCTGCCAGGGCCTCCATTTATGTATGTGGCTTACAGCTTAAAGTCAGTAGTTGGACTACTATATGAACTGTTTCTATCATATTTTATACCGGTCGTAAATGCACTCTCAAAACTACAAGAAAGCGGTATGTTTATTCTTTACACCAGCTTTTATTTTCTTTGATCTGAATTTGCTTTAGATGCAACTGCTTTGGTTTTTGGGCTTTTTGCTCATACTAAAGAATCTGCTTCCATTTTAAAAAGCTTAGTAACTGGGTATGGTGGGCTTTAAAGACTGAAGTTGGGGAAGGGAGGGAGACGTCACTATTTATAAAACTAAAAGCTATATAAGCTTGTTACTCAGCCAGCAAGTTGCACAGTAATTAAGCAATTTAAGAAAGTGTTAATGTCTTGTCATAAGGAATTATACTGTTGGGGAGGGGGAGGGTAGTGGGATGGGAATGGTTTTGTAGCTGCTTTGTGTTTAGAAACACTTATATTAGCACTGGAGTCTCCCAGTACAGTAATGTTTATGTACCTTGGAGCAAAATAAGCAGCCAGTTGTCAGCTCTTTTTTGAGCCTAACAGCAACTGGAATGTAACTTCATAAGGAAGAGCAGAGTTCTTAACATCTCTTATGTCAGAGAGCTGTTTTTATAGAAAAGAGCCCTAATTATTTTAATTATTAGGAAGCTTGAGCATTATTAAATTGTAAAATGCACCAGTGCATTACTACTAAGTTGCTTAGAACAGAAATTATTAGAAATAATTTAATTGGCCTATTAAATTAGGAAAGTCACAGTTAAAGTTGCAATTTCACAAAGCATGCAGAGTTTTATTATAAATGTTATGCAAGTAGATCTTTTAAAGAATTCTTTACCCTATAGCTATCCAATGCAGTAGTCTTTATACCCTCTGACTGCAATGTTCTGTGAAATTTTTTGTTGTCCAATAGCTTATTTCAAAATGTAATGTGGAAAGTATAATGTTGATGCCTAAGTTTCAGTTTGGTTTAGACAAATTTATTCCTTTTTGTTTGGTATGAAGGTACTGTTGGGTTCCTTCCTTAACTACCAGAATTCCTGTAGGCAGGAAGTAACAGTGTAGTGTATGTAATTGAGCTATTTCTGTTTTTTTCAGTTCAGATTTAAAGCTGTAGAATATTTTGAAGCAAATAGAGTTAAGAATGATTACACTGATATCCTGGGCAGCTCAGACTATTCCTGTGAGGTATTCTGCTGTGACAAATGCTCCAAGCAACCTTGTTTAATCTTTGATATCTAATTTGTGTAGGCGTCGACCAGAAGATTATGATATTCATAACAGCAGAAAGAAACCAAGGATTGACTATCCCCCTGAGTTTCACCAAAGACCAGGTTAATATCTTACTATGAAGATTTGTGTGCACCAATTCACAAGTGTTTTCTCTTTTAGCATATCCTCATTAATTCAGAAGTAAAATACTGATATAAAAATGTGACTTGTTCCAAGTGCTGCCTGCTGCTTTAACCCACCTCTCATAGAAGTCAGTGACACTGTTTCACTGGTTTGAGAGCTGAGTTAACCTAGGCTGAGCCCTTTCTAAGAGCCTTGAATTGTGTACATTGTTGTGAATTATCCTCTCAAGTGCTATGTTAATGTGGGCACAAGAGTAGATCTGGCCTACTTGTCAAGATGTTGATCATCAAATTAAAATGTTTGAGAAAGTTCCACCTGAGAATGTCAGCTAAGACTGCCTGACTAGCAGCCTTTGTGTGGAGATGGTGGTAGACATTCAATTACATTTTCAGAGATAATTTATTTTACAAACTTGACATGAGTTAGGGAGGGGGAATGTTGCACTGCATTTTACAAGAAGCTCTAATGATGAAGGGAAATTCATTGTTCCCTAGAAATAAATGTTTGCAGTGATAGTGCAGTTTTATTTTTCTTCAGAAGCAGCTATTATGAAATTGTCCCTTCTAGTCTACCAAATTGTGCTTCATATCCCTTAGAAAAGCACATTCTGCTCTTTCAATCATAGATTTCTAAACCTGTTCAGAACATGCCTTTATCTGTCCAGCTTGTCTGCAAAGCTTGCCGTTTTTCATGCAAGAAGTGTTGTTGCTGCTCTGCATCTTTCTAAGGCCATTGTTTAAAAAACATAACAAGATTTTTCATGAGTAATGAAGCTCAGAAGCACTATTTTATTTTAGCACAAGCATGCCTGGTGTTTTGCACTGCTTTCCTTAGGTCTTTAAAGGGATTTACTGAAGCTGTAAAAATTCTTTGCCCTGTGGGGCTTTTCCAGATACTTTTTAGTTTGTTTTAATTTCCTGTGTAGCATTGTATCCAAAACATACTAGGAAATGAGTTTAAGGGTTGCCCAGTTGAACACATTCTAGTGAATATATCCCTTAGGAAGTGGTAACAGCCACATGCTAACTGTTTGGAAACAGTACTCTTCAAATTTATGTGCATTCCTAATTCATTTGACTACATTTCAAGTCTTTATTTGCACAGTTTCCCTCTGGCATATTTGTTGGTACTGTGTGCAAGTTCTTAAGGGTTTATCGATGTAACTTTTTTTTGTTATTATAATTATACTATTATACAATATTATACTTGTCTGCAATGTCTGTTAGAAGTTGTAAGTTTTCAAGAGTTATTTTAAAAGTGAGGGTAATGGCAGGTAGACATAATGTTGTATCTGACGCAAAATGAAAGGACACTTTCTAATGAATATAATTTTTAAAATTGTTAACTTGAGATGGTAAACTGAATTAATACTGCTTGATGTTCGAACAGGGTATATAAAGGATCCCAGATATCCTGAAGTAGACAGGTAAGGTGTGTTCATGTTATTAATTTTATGCCCTGGTAACTTGTCTGCATGGATAAGTTGGATTTAGTTCTACAAATTTTTATTTCCAACAGACGATTTTCAGGAGTTCGACGAGATGTATTTTTAAATGGGGTAAGTTGTTGCATGCAAATTTTTGGGGAATTTTATATTCAGCTTTCTGCACTTCCAAAGAACACTCAACACCAATTTTAATATTACTGTCTTTCATTTTAGTCCTACAATGATTACGTGAGGGAGTTCCACAGCATGGGACCACCACCACCATGGCAAGGAATGGTTTGTGTCTTGTTGAATTTGATTTTTCTCCTTAGCATACATCTTTTTGTTTCCCCCCAAAGGAGCCTGGCATATTCAGTGTGCTCTCAACTCTCTGCTTTTCCTAAAATGTATCTTTGCTGTAACAGTGTAAAAATTTTAGGGGAAAAATATTAATAGTAAGTAATTTGAAATTTGAATTACTCTCAACAGTAGTCTGGCATTTGTAGTAAGCTCTGAGGAAGGAGCAGAACCCTCCTTTAGCCTAGATGGGAGGGTGTGATCGCATTCTGTATTCTGCTACATGTTCATGGTAATTGGCTCTCAAACAGCAAATGCATCAAACAGGTGGGCTTGTTGAAGAGGCTCATGGAATGGACTGCTGGGCTCTAGCATTGTGCAGTGGCTTGCTTTTGGCTATGGCAATGAAGCATGCAGGAAGTTAGCAAAATGTGCTGCACAACCTAATTAAAATAAGTCTTCCTGTATTACAGCCTCCACTGAAATGCACTTTTTTTCCCAGTCAGATGAGCAGATACATGAGTGTGCGTATCTACAACTATGTAGATAGCTCACTTGTGGTTTTGTCTTCATGTCAGGAGAAGTCATAGTGAGGTTATTTGGTTGTATTTAGTAAGTCTGGCCTGATTTTGCATAACTGTAGTGAGTCTTCTGGCTCTTGTTTGTGCTGGCAATGAGCAAAAAGCAGTGCCAGATGTAGAGATGCTTTTATAGCCTCTCAGTTTTCTCATCTGAAACACAACTCCTTACAACTGAAGGAAGAAAACAAGATTGTCAGATGGGAAGGAAAAGAGTTTCTTCAAACACAGTTAAGCCTCCAGAAACACTAATGATAAGGCTTTTTTTTTTTTTTTTCCTCCTCCCCTCTTGTGCATGCAGTCCAAGTAGTTGTCCTAGAATCCAGTGCTTCCATTTACTTTCTTGGTAACAAAACTGCAAGCAAAGGTGCTTTGGTACTATGCAAATGAAGACCTTGCTGATGGAAGAAATGGAAGAAATCAGCCAAAATACATCTTGTGTCAAAACAAAAAAAATCTTCTAGCATTTGGTCACATAATTTGTCTTGCAAAGTCAGTTTTTAAATTTAGAATAGAAACATACTCATAAGGAATGAGAATGACTTATTTTTATAAGATTTCTGGTTTGGACAGAATTCACATTCTATATGCAAAGGTTTAAAAAAAACCAAAACCGTCACATTTAAGTAGCAGAAGTTTTATGTACAGTGTCATGTTGAGGCAGATATGGAAGGAAGGGATATTGGGCTGTGGGGAAGGTGTTTACCAGACTTCTCCAAGCAGTGGTGGAGAGGTAATTAAAGCACACTAGTCTAATGGAATGTAGTCTGCTGTTCAGTTAGGAGGCTGTGATCAGATTTGTTTAGATGCTGTGTTTTCCATCTGAATGATGCACTCCTTGTGTGCATTCCTTTGCTTCAACAAACTTCCTGTAACTTTCTTGTAGCCACCGTATCCAGGTATGGAGCAACCACCACACCACCCTTACTATCAGCACCATGCACCTCCACCTCAAGCTCACCCTCCATACTCAGGACATCATCCTGTACCCCATGAAGCGAGATACAGAGACAAACGAGTAGTAAGTGTCTACACAGACAGAGGGGATGCAAGTCTCCAAGCTGGAGTAGGAATCTGGGGTCCAGGAGTGGCCTAACCTGAGCTTTGTTGGCTGTGAAAAACAGCATTTTTATGACCTGCATTAGAGTTCCTTGGAAAGATCAGGTGTTAAGATTGACTACACATTTCCCGCAAATTTGAAAAGCCTTTCTCTCCCTGGTGAGGTAGAAGTGAAAAATTCTCAGATTCTTAAACTGAGGTTTGCTTAAATTGGCTTCCAGCCTGTCCACCTCTTAACATTTTCATGCTGAAGCCTGGTTTAGGACACGCCTGTAACTTTGCTTGTGCTTATGGACAACAAATCACTTTATCAGCAGAATTCTGTGTTTTAAAACTTCTTACAGGCACATCAGAAAACAGGGCAGATTACTACATTTCTGTTAGCTGGCTTGAAGGGCTCCTTAGCTTTCCAGGTCTCTTGCTGGAGTCTGGCATTTGAACCCCAGATTCTGCACATGGGTGCTGGATGCTTGTTTGGTTGGGTTTGTCTTTTTAAATAGTGGTTCTAAAGAGAATAATAGGTCAAATAACTCTTCTTTCAGAAGAGTTACAGCCAGCCCTAGAGATAAGGGAGGGAATTCTGATCTGGGAAAGAAAATAGCAGAGCTGTCCTTTCATCACAGCACGACTATGACATGAGAGTAGACGACTTCCTTCGCCGCACACAAGCTGTTGTCAGCGGTCGGAGAAGCCGGCCCCGGGAGAGGGACCGAGAGCGGGAGCGCGACCGGCCTCGAGATAATCGGAGAGACAGAGAACGTGACAGAGGCCGTGATCGGGAAAGGGAGAGAGAGAGGATTTGTGACCGGGACAGAGACAGAGGTGAAAGAGGTAGATACCGAAGATAATCTATCTGGAACCAGTGCTCACTTGAAACAAAAAAAGCTTGTATTTTTTTGTGTGTTTACAAGTAGTACATTTTATTTTCATCTGTCTACTTAAAGTTCGTTGTGTAGAAGGATTTATAATGACCCTCTCAATTCCAAGCATGCAGTGAACTATGAACTGGAAAAACTCAAATAGGCCAAAAATAAAATACACAAAGCTGACACTCAACTTCATGTTTCTATTGGAACAGAGTTGGAAGCAGCTAAGAATGTAGATACTGATTAATTCTCAATAAATGTTCATCTACTTAGTGACTTCATTCTAGGTTTTTGAATACTGATGGATAACTGCCTTTTTTTTTTTTTCTTCTTTGATGTTTTCTTCCTGTAGTTTCATATGGTTCGATGGGAGAATGCTGCTATCAAGTATGCAAATATTGAAGTATGATTTATTTTTCTTTTTTTGACGGTATGGCAGTGTTGTAGCAGCCTTTTTTCCCCCCCTCCTTCCCCCCCATTTTTTTTCCCTATCTGTGAAGTCAAGTGGTTTTTTTTCAGTCTTCAGTAAGGAAAGCAATATTAAGAAGACACTATTGATACCTAATTTTTAGCCTTTTTAAAAAATCTTCCCATGTTCCGTAACATTTTGGTCAGTTCTCTTGTCTAGTCTCTTTCCAAAATGTACACATTGCTTGGAATGTTCACAACCTGCGTGCGTGGAACCAGAAAATATTGCTGTATTCTACATTGCTACCATTTTTTTTTTATAAAAATAAATTGGTAACTATTGAAATGTTTAAAACTTCATGTTGGGTTTCTTGGTTTTCTAAGCTCGAGGGTTTTTCTAGATTCTGGAAATTCTAGGAAAATATCTATGTTCAGAAATAGTTAAGATGTTCTTTGTGGTAAGTGAAATTGATCTGAAGCCAGATTTAGGAAAAGGAACGCTGATATAAAAGGTAATTGCATTTCTGTTTCCATAGTAGAGTAGCCAATAACTCCTGTAGCTCATCAGAGTTAAGGCCCTACATGTTCAGCTTAATCATATGATCTTCAAGCCTGCTGAGAGGCTGTCCTCAGCCTCAACGTATCTGTCTCAGGAATGTGTTAGTCCTGCAAGATCCAGAGTTTGCACATGTTTGTTGTAGTGATCACTTGTTACTTATCTTAAATACAAAATATTTTAACCTAAATGCTAATGGTAAAACTGTGAGGGGAGAAAGAAAATAAAACTTGTAGTGAAAGTTCTTCAGTTTATGTAGCAATTTCCAACTTTCCAAAACTTGAAAGAATAGCATTGCCTTGGTGGACTTCATAAACTTCCTTCATTGTCTTCTCATGTAATAAATCCATGTAATGTAATAATGCTTTAAACACCTCCAGCTCTACCCTGCTGGATGCTGCAGCTGTTCTTATAAAAGGCAATGGTAGGACTGGCCACTGTGTGGCATTTGTGGAAAAGTGGTTTTTTGATCTGGCAGTAATTTGTGCTCTGTTTATTTTAGTCTACAATCACAGTAAACATCTACATGTGTTAAACAAAAAGTTAGACCTCCAATCTACAAGTATGCTTGCATTCTTTAAGCAGTACAGGAAGCTGAATACGTGTCTGGGTTCCACAACACAGTTTCTTGTGCACAGAGAGGTATTGCCTGCTAGCTGGAAGAATCAGTCTGTCAGATTTAGTGTACATTCTGTGTCTAATTGGAGAAACGCATCATAGACCACCCTCATACTTTGATATATTTCTCTGCATTATATACAGACTCTAAAATGAAGAGGCGGTGTTGGTTTTGTTTGAGCTTTTTTGTTCAGGTTTTTTTTGTATTTGTTTATTTACTTTTTAAATTCAATACTAGATAAGCATAATTTCTCTAGCAGAGTAGCTTACATAAATGAAGCACCTCCTTTCAGGGACTGTGCAGCACTTTGTCCAGCTTTTCCCACCTGTCCTGTTTCCAGTGTCTTATGTTAGCCCTGTCTGACCAATACCTGTGCAGTGTGCTGGGAGGCTTGCTGGCCTTCTGACATCTCCGTAACTGGGTGACAGGGTCTCATAGTGATCCAGCTTGGGGAGCTGCGTCTAGAGACCCACCCAGCTCTCTGAGCAGTTACAGCAATCCTTTTCTGATCTGGGGCCTTGTGTCATGCAGTTCCCATTTCTATTCACTGTGCATATTCCTGGTTGTGATCCCTTCAGGACCATAGGAACAGTATACAAGGAATTGCCATGAGATGCAGTAGTCGTGTAGGAAGGTAAACCCCTCTTTAGTTCGGAAACAGATGAGCTTTTGTACTTGTTGTAGTGTGAAGAAGTTCAAGCAGATGCTGAAACGTGACAATGCTAATAAAAAAAAGCTGATGTGGTGTAAGGAATTTTATTATGTAAACAAATAATCACGTTCTGTTCGAAAACAATTCCAGAATATTTAAAAATATCAGTTAAAATTCAAGCAGGTTTTTTCATGAGTAAGCTGGTACAGCAGTGAAATAACCTTACCTAGAACAGGAGGCCTGGACTAGCAGCATTTTACAGCCATCTTTAAGACCTGAAGAAGTACTGCATTTACTACCACTCTTATCTGACCCAAGGGCTGCACTGTTTTCTCTCCAGCTTTTCAGGCAAGGCAAGTGGCTATTGCACTGTTCACACATAGAATGTTACCTCTTTGCAAGTTCCCTCTCTAGAGGTTTTCCTGCATTTGTCAATTAGCAGTTAAGATGGACAAGTTCCTGACAGAGGTGGTTTTCACACCCCTGCAGTGTTGCAGTTAGAATGATGGCCTGTGCAGTACGAATTCCAGACCAAATGGGAAAGAGAAATGGTTCTCAGGACAGTAATTCTTTGATGGTCTTAGGATTCTCGTCACCCCTCAGGCCCCAAGTAGTCAGTGCATTTGCCACTTGCAGCTCCCAGTTTTCATGATCATGGCCCTTCAGATGGACACTTTTTAGGAGCCTGTGATCTTGGATTCACTGTCCAGTCTGGAGAGAGCTTTTCTGACAGGAGAAGAGGCATTTTTGTTGTGAAGCAGTAATCAAACCTGCATGACACTAGAGGAGAGGACAGAGAATAAGGAGCCTAGTTGCAGACCCACAGTACCAAATAGGGCAAGGGTGAATTTATTAAATAGACCAAAATGTTTGAGATATTTGAAAACTTAGAGCAAAAATTACCATGGCAAGGGCCATGTGTGATCAGCTAACACGGTCCCAAGGGATAAAGCAACTATAATTCAATTTTATTTAGACCAGAAGGAATTTGTTGGCTAAGCAAGCAGCTCTGCCCAACAGCAGCTTTGTTGTGGTGCATTCATGATATGCCCAGCTTAAAGCATATCGCAATAAATTTGTTGACCAAAGAATGTGCATAGATGCCTTGCTGAATTGGCCTAGGAAAAGAAAACTGCTGATGGGAACAAGGTGTCTATTCCTTCTTCCTCTTTGCAATCCTGCCACATCTTCTACAGCAACATAGGCAGCACTTGAAAAGAATGAGGACAATAGTGGCTGTACAGGTGAACAAGAATGCCAGAACATCCAGGCTGTGGTACTGGTACCAAGTGAGATGGTGAGCAGCTGGTCTCAAGTGCTTTGCTCCTTTGTGACGCATGACAAATTCAATCCAGAAGACGGCTCTGTCCAGAGGCTTAACAGGCTGGTCATGCTGTATCTTGGATAACTTTAGAGCATTTTCCTTATAGCTGGGGGAAAAAAGGAATAAACCAAAGAGATTTCTCACTTATTCCTGAAATAAACCATTTAGCACTCTTGAGGAAGGTGGACAGCCCTGCTTGTATTTTTATTAATCATATTTAATTATATTTGAGACTGGTCCAATTTATTCCTGAATGCATAAACTTGGGTTAAGAACAGTAATAGAGAAAGCCAATATTTTGCAAAAAAAAAGTTATTTAAAATTATTCCAGATACTCCTTAAAAAAAAAAAAAAAACAAGATGAAAACATTTGCAGCATTTTTGTTCCAGTATAATAGAGTGTGCTGATTTGGGCTGGGATAGGGTTAACTTTATTCATAGGAGCTGGTATGGGTTGGTTTTTTGGATTTGTGCTGGAAACAGTGTCAATACAATAGGGATGTTTCCTTTACTGCTGAGCTTACGCAGAGCAAAGGCCTTTTCTGGTTCTCACGCCACCCCACCAGTGAGGAGACTAGGGCTGTGCAAGGAATTGGGAGGGGACACATCAAGGAAAGCTGATCCCAACTGACCCAAGGGTCCCTATGGTGTCCTGCTCAGTAGTAAAACTAAGGGGAAGGCTGGGGAGGCCACATGTACCAGCTGCCATCCAAGCTGTTACAGATCATCTCTGCCATGGCTGACTCCCTCAGATACTAGACACCTCCATCGGTGCTGGTCCATTTGCTTCAGGAATTTGCAGGCTCTCACTTGAAGGAACGCCTGTCCTTCACACTGGATAGGATCTGCTGCTAAAGATTGAGGACTTCTGCATTTTTCCAATCCCTTTGTCAGTGGTCTTATCCTTAGCAAGGGATCCCAGCTTCCTTTAAGTCCTGACTGATAGGTATGGTAACCTAAGGATACTGCTAAGTCAGGGGTCGGAGAAAGAACTGTTATGACTATAGGCAGCTAAGACCTAATTAAACTAGAATTGTCATTCAGAACCTCCAGAGGATTTACACTGGCAGAGAACTCTCAAAAGCTCCTCTGAACTTTCCAATAACTATTTTTCTCAAAGCACTCGTAAAATGCAGTCTGAGGAAAACCAAATTACTGATCTCTCCTTTTTGAGAAATGCTGATTCTCAGAAGGGAAAGATGACTTTCATCTGAAATCCAAACTTCAGATTTTCTGCATTTTCCATTCTTAGAAGAGCCAGCAGAATTTTTCACATCAGCATCCCAGAATTTTAATAGCCTCAGCCTAGTGTAAGGCAAGAACAAAACTCACGTGGAATTGTAAATGACTGTGTTCAGTGCATCAACCAGGTCCTGGGTCTTCATTGTGTTGAAATCCACCTGAACTGCAGCTCCTTTTGCTACCATGTGAGCAATGTTGTCGTGCTGGTCAGCAAACATGGGAATCCCAACCATTGGGATCCCGTGGTAGATGGCTTCATAGAGCCCATTGGTCCCACCATGTGTGATAAAGGCCTTAGTCAAGGGATGGCCTGGAAAGGGAAGGAGAAGTGCATGTTACAGCAGCTGTGGCAGACTGCATTCACTGGGATGTGAGCAGTGCATAGAGGGGACAATGCACTGCTAGAGAAGGGAACAGCCCTGATCTCTGGATCAGCAGCAGAGCTTGCATGCTTAGCTTTCCCACAGTCATATTTAACAGAGCACGTGCATCAGCATCTCCCTCCAGACTACCCCACAGTTACTTTTTGGCCCTTCCCCTATTGTGCAGTTGTAGTTTTCACATGGTGCTAGGATCAGAACAGCCCCATGCTTCAGCCTTGCTTAGGTCAAGCATTTTGAAGAATGAGCCCTAGAGATGAACTGCAGAAGCCAACTCCAACTCTGGAGTACATCTCTACTTTGGTATTTACTCCTGCCTTTGGGTGTTTTTGAGCCCTTCCAGACAGCTGCCACCAAGCTCTGTAAGTCAGGGCATTTTAGGAAACCAAGGCTCCCAAGAGCAAAGTTCTGCAGCTTAAGCTGTGAAATAAAGTGTATCCACAAGCACTACATGGTTCTGTTGCCTGAATTAACCATTTTGGTTGAAAAACAAAGTAAACAGTTTTTCCAAGGGTGCAGTCCATCCCAGATAGAATCAGTCTTACCAAGCAGGTCATTTTGTGGTATCCAGCCATAAATCCTGGTGTTGGAGCCCAGAGTTTCTGGTTTTTTCCCTTTGTACCGCCAGAGGACCTTGAACAAAGGAAGAATAGGGTAAACATGTTGCATGTGATATGCCTTTCTGTATTATTACATGTACTTTAGAACTTTATCTCAAACCCACATACCTTTTCCCAGTAATTCAAGTAGCTTTGCCTCCAGTTGAACTCTCTGATTGGTTGTTATGTGCTAATTAAAAAAATGCATGGAGTGATTTTTGTATTTTGGCCTGTAGACACAGGTCCACGTCATTTGGTTCAGAGGAGGTGAAACACCAGAACTCCCCATGAAGTAACTTGGCAGTCTGTCTCTCTGAGAGAGCCCAGCTTCCTGGCTGTATCATATCCATCAGGAATGCAGATAAAGAACAGGCCACTCTGAACATAAGAGGCTCACAGAGAGCAATGGAAGTGAAAAAAGCAAGGCAACAAGGCAACTTGTTTTAGGCTTGAAAAGAAATTCACCTTTTGTGGAAGCTGGCTGAGGGCTTTGGCGATCACATTACTTCTTTCATCACTTAGGTTGTGGACCATCGACCCAAGAGTGAATACAATGATACCATGTTCCCCTGAGCTCTGAACAAATTCTTCCATTTCCTAGGAGAGACAGAAAACATACCAGGGGTAATTACACAATGCAGATTACACAGGTTTCTGTGACTAGAGAGCATAACCTTTTCAGGTTATTAAGGGAATGATGGTGGTGCGAGTACCTCTTGGCAGAAGGGCTTGACAGACGGCCCTGTGGAAAATGGTCAGTTTTTCCCCAAGGAGGATCAGGACAAGTTGAGATAGGTGACAGATGCTTTGTCTATTTGAAAGCAAGTTTCAGGATACATTTCAAGCAGCAGGAATGAATCCTGGCATTATCATGAGCAGGCCATACATTCTCTGTGACACTCTCCCTAGCATGGTCATGGTTCTGGATTTTCCTGGAACAAGTACTTTGCATTATACAGCTCTGCTGAAACCTGAGAGGGTATTTCAGCATCCTGGTCACAGATTCACCAAGTTGGTACCATCACTTTGCAGACAGTTCTCATTTTTTACAGTGTACCACATTGCTCAAAACATTTTCTACAAATCAGACCAATAGGTTTTCCTGTTCCTATTATTAGTGTCATGTGAACTGGAGCAGTATCATGCCAAAGAGAATGGTTATCCATTTTCCCCAAGCTCAGCCCATGCTACAGGGGAGTGGGAGGAGAGTTAGAAGGTTTTAGTAGATGACTTGCACTTAAGATGGCATACATCTTCCAAGGCTCCTACAGGAATGATAAGCTACACCAGAGTTTGTCATGTAGTCATCTTCAGTATTTGGGAGTTTCAAATTCCACCTGAATACTGCAATTCACAGCAGAGCATAGGCTGGAGATGCTCAGTGTTTCACTCCCTTTAAGATGTCTTAAACTAAGATACAGTTGAAAAATGTTTATCACTCATCTATTTCTGCAAGTTTTGACCCCTTTTTACCTAAAGAATTTGTCTTGTCACAGTGCCTTCTGGCATCAGGTATTTCAAAGTTATCATGGGCTGCAAGTCTGTGTCTTAGAATTAAATCATTACATTTAAGTACCCTGAGGTAGCAGCTATTTTTCCTAAAACAGACACTGTATTACCCTGTGCTGACATCAGCTATCCTCTTTCAAGACAGCAGGTTGTAAACCAGCCCTTAGTTTGGACAAGTATGGGTGGGTGCTAAATAGTTTCTTGCTCCCCAGCAGCACTAGAACATCTTTAAGAATGAGCTTTCTCAGGACATGGCTTGCAGGGAGAGAAACAGTCTTTGTAACAAACCAGCCAATGGCAGAATGAAGTTGGGATACCTTTGGTAATGGTTTTGCAGGCTGGCAATGAAGTCCTCCAACAAACTCAAAGTTGGGCAGGAAAGGGCGTGGAAATTCAAAATCCCAGTATGTTCTGATTAACCAAATCTCTGCTTTCCCCATCGTCTCACACAGGGTTGTGGGCCTTCCTGTGGACAAGGTATAAGAGGTTAACAGTGTGCATGGGAGTGACCTTGTTTGCTCTAGATTGTGAAACAGGAGCATTACCTTTGTCTTTTGGCACTCCCAATCAGTGTAGTTTATCAAACCATGCATAAAATGAAAACATCCACAAATCTGGATCTATTCCTTTCCCTTTGTTAAGCTCTTGCTGGTGGCCATGAGCAAGGCAGTACAATGCTTAAAAGGATTTTGAACCTTCATGATTACTTTAGAGAAATACAAGCAAGAAGCATTCATATCTAATATAGAAGTGCAATTCTTATAGTGCTGAATTATTATCTGTGCTTGTAGTAAAAACAGAGAACACTTGGGGAAGAGAAGAATCACAGAAAATTTAGTTCCAAATAAAAAATGAATGACAAAGTGATGATCACCTGACAGGAGGAAAGTTTTTAAACAAAGTTCTGTAGCATTTTTCAAATGGTGACTCATTTAGCGTCTGCTCGGACAACAATAAAAGACAGGTACAGACATCTCTAGTTTTCTTGAGGACTGGATCAGCTGCTTCTTACACATACTGGGAAAAATTTGCCAACTCCATGGATACTTTGTCATTTTATGCAAACCCTAATATTTCTAGAAATCCACCTGAAAAAATAATCTAATGGTAATCTGATGTTTTATAGTTTGCCATTTGGAAAAATATATATTCTTAGGTACATGTTGCAAGTTGTCTTTGCAGTATTTTCTCCACAAAGTGAAACTGGGGAGTAAAAGGGTTAGAAATATTGATAAATAGTTTTCTGAAGCCAGCCTAATGCAAACAGGAATCAAGTTAAAAAAGCAGCAAGATAAAAATTACCTGTAGGGCGTCTTCTACTATTTGGTCAGTATAATAATCTGCACCAGTAATTTTTTCTTTGTATTTAAATTAAAGAACAATGAGTCAGTTACAAAGTTGCTGAAGTGAAAATTAAGTTTGCATTACAAGTAGAGTGATACAAAGGTGTAATTAAGTCTTTATGTGGTATTAAAAAATCCAGTCCAGGGAAGAGGGAGTAGTTTTCAGAGCACGAAGGCATTCTTTGCAAATGCAGGAAAAGACTGGACAGCGACAGAAGAGATAAGAGATGCCCCTGTGTTTGCTGTTCACTCATTATCTGCCTGAACTTAGATGCCCTGGACAAGATTCAAAGTCCATTGAACTAAATGGTCTCTTTATTAAATGTTGAATCATGCCTGAGCTGTACTATGTTTGAGCAAAATTTTCAGCTATGTATGTAGTTTAAGGAGACTGTTTCAAGCCCTGAATGGTGGATGAAAAGGAAAGGTGACAGCATTTATTGCTGAGAATCTGAACTCACACTCAGCACCCTGCACTATGCAGAGCTGAAAGATACTCCAAGATTGCCACCTCTGCTGGCCTTTGAGAAAGAGTATTTTGAGAGAACAGCATGGTGATCCCAAAGCATTCAAAAGGCACAACCCATGCAAGAAAAGAAACCAGTCAACAGCTGCCCTACCTAAGACATTACTGTAGTACCCATCCCATTCAGCTCGCCAAAACTTCATGAAAAACAAATCAGTGAAAATGTAAAAGAGGAAATTCTGTAGTCTTTCCTTAAAGGACATCTGGTGAGTCAGCCCCATTGTGCTAGCAGGCACGTAGGAGGGTGGGGACGGGAGCCCACCGCACAGCCGCTCTACCACATTCCCATCAGAGAAGCGGAAGCTGTAGACAAAAGGGATCTCCAGGATTTCTGCTACAAGCTCCCCGCCTACAGACAGGGGGTCAGCGATCAGAACATCAAACTTAGCCTGCTGCAGCTTTGCTATCAGATGAGAGTTCATCACCAAGGTGTCACAGGTCTGCTTCGACATATTGGTAAAGACCTCCAGTTGCTCTTTCATCGTCCACATGATCTCCCAGGGGAAGAGATTAGAGGCTTCATTCATCCAGAAATTGAGGAAGTCTTCCATGGATGCATCCAGGGTCTCCTGGCTGAAGGGGACATGCAGGACTTCAAAAGTGAAAGGAGATGAGGTATCCTGGTAGTTGATGAGCAGATTGCTTGAGGCCACCAGCACAGTCACTTCATGACCCCGGAGAATGAGCTCTTGCAGAATCACTTTCATATTGATCCAGTGACTGGCATCGGTGGGCCAGACCACCACCTTCCCACAAAAGCCAGTGCTGCAGCAACATGCATAGGCACAGAGCAGCCAGAGGAACTTTGACCCCAACATCTCAGCATTCCATGTACAACTCTAGTCTGACTGAACTGGAAGCAGTTCACTGCTTTTCACTGTGCAAACACTGTAGATCCAACCAATTAAAAGTGACACCTGTTTGAAGACTAGACAGGCAAATGTGACAAGATTGGCAAACATGACAAGTGGGAATGTCCAAGCACAAAAAAGAAAACCAGGGAAGGAATGGGCAGGCAGCAAATCCCATTCTGGAGTGTTCTGCAGAGCCACAGCTAGTCTTAAAATTACAGCAGCTCCTATCTGCTCATCACAAAGTGCATTTTGCAGCATGTGAAGACCAGAAGGCTTTACCCTGTGTTGTAGTTTAAGCTTGATAGGCAGCTAGGCACCGTAGAGCCTCTAAATTGTCCACAGAAGGAAGAGAAAAGGAAGGGAAAAACTTAGAAAACTCATGGATTGAAAGAGACAACTGAAGGGGGAAGAAAAAAATGGAAAGAATTAAAAAAAAGAACAATAAGAGGAAGTGATGCAAGAAGAACAGTTGCTCACTACCAGCCAATGCTCAGCAAGTCCCTGAGAAACAGCAGCCCTGACAAAATTCACCCCATATCTTTTATTTTGCTGAGCACAAAATCATCATGGGCTAGGGTATCCTTTGGGTGAGTTGGGGTCAGGTCTCCTACCTCTGTCCCCTTCCAATTTCTTGTGCATCCCCAGCCCCCTCGCTAGTGAGGCAGGGTAAGAGGCAGAAAAGGCCTTGACACTCTAAGCACTTCTCAGCAGTAATTAAAACGTCCCTGTGTTATCAAAACTTTTCAGCACAAATCCATCATGCAGCCCATGAAAGCTAACAAAACAGGTATTGCACATGGAGCCTTAAATGCTAAACCCCACAGTTCACAATAAAAAAACACCACAAGATCCAAACAGCTCTGAGGCTTACACAACAGACACCAAACCATGCTTCAGCCAGCACAAGATTTCCTAGTGTCTGTCATCGTAACATGATAAGCAACACAAACACACAGCTAGGTACTCTTAAGAGTAGGATCCCTTAATAACTTGGCCCTCTCAACAGAATTACACCTTACTAGTGAAATGTAAATAAAAACACTTTAAAGTCTCATACTGAAATACCCATTTTATCTCCCCACTAACAATGCATATGTTTGGCCTGTTTCCTCCTATGCATTACTATAATCACCTAGAGCAAAAATGGGAAAACAATTATACAACTATTATTTTTAAAAAAATTAAAAACCACTTACAGATAAACATAACTGTAATCTAGGAGGTTTTTATACACTTTCAGAAAAGCAAAGAACCCTATCTCTGCAGAGCGTCTTTTATCACTGTGAATTTGGGTTCATCTGATCTCCCAGACTTTTAAAGGTCCTGAAGGAGGATACTGTCTCTAATTTTGAGACAAGGTAGCAAGTAAGAAGTGTACTATGGGAGAAAAAGTCCTAGTATTTGGTGGGTATATAGTATTTTACTGTTCTTAGTGTTTGTTATGATTCATCTATTGAATATGACAAATGAGCCCTGTTTCAAGTGCCTTAGTACTGTTTTACATATACTGGAAGTGCCTGTACAGATGTAGCTCTACCACTGTAGCAGGTCAGGATTAACAGGCAATGTTTGTACTTGCCTGGATTGTTTGACTTGATGCAGGAATTTAGAAGGAAAGAGTGAATTTGGGGCTGTCTTGTTCCTGATTTGTGCCTTAACCTCTCATCTCTAGGTATTCACTCTTTTGTGTACAGCAGATATAATTTCTAGAAAGAGAGCCTAAAACTTACCTAAAATGTCACTGTAGTATTGATCCCAGCTTGCCCAGAGAACATAATGAAATATGAAATCCTGGAGAGCATAGCTGAGGAAGTTTTTTAGCCTTTGCCAGAAGGTCATCCTATCTGTTAAGCTGGTTATGGTGGTTGGTACATAGGAAGGAGGTGCTGGGAGTGTTCCACAGATCCGCTCCACTGTGTTGCCCATGGAGAACCGGAAGGTGTACACAAAGGGGATACCCAGCTTCTCAGCAACCAGCTCCCCACTGGGGAACAGTGGGTCTGCCAAAAAGACATCAAAGGCTGATGCCTTCAGTCTTTCCATCAGTGCCTCATTCTTCACAACTCCATCACAAATTACTTTGGTTATGTTCTTCATCTGCAATGTCTTTTGAGCTATCTTGTAAGCACCTTTCCAGATAGGTAGCTCTCTCTCCTCATAAAAAAAAAAATATAAAATTTCATCCATTAAGTCAGTCATCTCCTTTTTGGTGATTGGCACCTCAATCACCTCAAACTGGAAGGGTGAGGGCTCTGTGGGATTGACGATAAGGAAGCACGAAGGCAGCAGCACGGTCACCTCATGGCCCCGGACCACAAGCTCCTGTAGTATGTGCTCCATGTTCAGCCAGTGGCTGTTGTCAGCTGGCCAGACCAACACCTTCCCTCCGGATGCGCAGCCCAACACGGCCAGCAGCAACAGCGCTGCCACCTCCTTCCCTGCCATTGCTTGCCCTGTGTGGCAATGCCCCCGTGCCTTCCTTCATGCGGCACTCCCAAGCTGGGCTGGGCACGCATGGCACTGCCTTGATCCTGAGGGCAGGGAGCCAAAGGTAGGTGGTGTGAAATCCTGTACTGGGTAATAGCATGCTTAATATCATGGTTTCCTAGGGCACTGAAAACGTGACTGGCACCAACTGGCACTCTCTGGTGGTAAACACCTTGCTGAAGCTGGAAAATGTGATTCCTCTGGAGCAGCAGGGAGAGCCGTCAGCCCTGGGGGGCTCAGTCCAGCAAGGATTGTATCCTGTTCATAATCCCATCCTTCATGCTCATCTAGCTACAGTCTCTATGTTGTGTGGTAGAAGAGGTGACTTTTTCATTCTTCTGGCTCTTTGAAACACAGCTGGGTAGGCAGCAAAGATGTTCACTGATTATGTGGGCACTTGTTTGCTTTTATAAAGCCACTAAGCATCCCTTTAGAACATGCTTAAAGTGGTGATTTGGGGCTGCAGCCAAAAAGTTGCATCTTGAAGGGGTTGATATTACACAGCAAATTACTCCAGTATCAGAATAAGACTGTCCTCATGTGAACTTGCCTCTTACAGAATACGAGGAGACCAGGAGGAGATAGTGCGGGCTTCCTGCCTGTCACTAAGTGCCAATTATGCACTATAAATTGAACCAGAAAATCCATTAAACAGTTTTATTTATATGGTCCCTCCTGATGTGCAATTAAGAAATAGTGTAAGTTCTCTTTTCTGTGCTAAAAATCATTATTACAGGGTTTCTGCCCAGTGCTGTTACACAATGGTTTTGCAATGTTGTCATCCAAGGCTTTTGGTATGGTTTCCATGCTGGCTAGAGCACCCTTTCTGGGACAAAACTGTGGGGTCATGGAAACAACTGGACTGTGAGGAGCCAAGCTGAGGTAACTCATGTACTGTACACATGACACCAGCTTGGTGTGCTTGTGGAGTCTTGCATCATAGATATTTGCAGGCAGTTGAACCCTGAGAGATTTGCAAGAGGTTTTTTTGAAGAGCTCAGTGAGAAGGTAGTAGAAATGGCATGATTAATAATAATCATTAATCATTAATTAATCAGTGATTAGTAATAAACATTATTTCTACATGATCACTCAAAACAGTCCAGAAGAAAAGCCTGCAGAGAAAGATTTGTTTTCACTGTTTGCTCTGTGGGTGGTAGGGTATGTTCTAAATAAAACTTGTTTTGTGCAGAGAGAATTGGTTTTATATGACCAGTGACATAAGTGAAGTCTCTATTACAAAGCCACAATGCACTTAATTATTGCTGCTGAGGGTGACAAGTTTGGCTTGTAATTCACCAGCTCCCCCTTCCTTGTTATGATCCTCTGGATGAGGAAAATGGCTCCATTCTTGATTGGTTTCTGTGCAAGCAGTTACCCTTCCTGAGCACCCTGTATGGTGTGGAAGTCCTATCAAACTCCACACTAAAAATATGACAAAAGTCAAATTTGTCAACTGGGATGACCCTGATCGTGTCTCAATGCAATGGCATAGCAGCACAGCACCCTGACTGCTAGTGGCTCAGCCCTTTTTTAGGGACATAATGACAAACTCTTGCTGACCTCTCTCTTGACTTTGCCACCTTGGTGGGTTCCTAGCCCTGCAGGTCACAAGGAGAGACTGTATAATGAGAAGTGAAGTATCAGAAGACTTACCTAAGGCCTTGCTGTAGTAGATATCCCAATGTCCCCAGTAGCTCTGGAAAACGTAGTCTTGCAGGTGGTAAGACACAAAGTTTTTTACTCTCTCCCCAAAAGACATGTGGTCAGTGAGCTCAGACAGGGCTGCAGGTGTGTAGGATGGTGGGGTTGGGATCTTGCCACAGTGCCTTTCCAGAGTGAAGGCTGGGGAGAAACGTAGTGAGTAGACAAAGGGAATGCCCAGCTTGACAGCCACGAGTTCCCCACAGGGGGTCACAGGGTCTGACAGCAACAGGTCAAAGCCAGACCTCTGCAGACGAGCCATCAGCTCTTGGTTGGTCAGCACTGCATCACACATCATCTTGTTCATCTCCTGCCAGCCCACAGACAGTCTTCCCAGCTCCTTGTAAAACTGCCAGAAGGTCAAAATAGTTGGCCTGTTGTTGAGCCACATATCCACTATTCCATTAATCAGGTTCTCAGGAACATCTTTCTTGAAGGGCACATAATAGGTCTCAAACTTCTCCGTGGCCTTAGGCTTGGGTTCAATGTAGAGGGTAGCGTTGGATACCAGGATGGTAAAGCTGTGCCCACGGCGGATGAGCTCCTGTATAATTACATTCATGTTCATCCAGTGGCTACCTTCTGTTGGCCAAACCAGTATCTTCCCACAGAAGACAGGCCCTAGCAGAGCAACCTGAAAAAGGAGCAGCTGGAGATATTTCTTTGAACCGGCTGTTTTCATGGCCATGGCAGAGTTAAGGGCTAGATAGTCTGGGAATTTTCCCTTCCACTTGGGAGTGCTGCACCTCTGTGTTGTGTTTGATGGCTCTTTACTAGCACTCTTAGCAGAAGTGAGACTTTGCTGTTGCACAGGTATTGCCTTTATAACCTGTGTTTCATCTGAGCTCTGAAAAGAAAAAAAAAAGTTTGGTGATTCGTTGTTCCCTTTCTGCCTTCTACCCTGTTAGCTTCCTACCAAAGGAGTTCTATTTTCTTGTTAGGAGGATAACAGCAGTCCTCACTGCTTTCAAAGGAGTTAGTCCCCTGGATGCCAGCCCTGAGACTCACACAAATCCCTTGCATTTTTTCCCATGAATTAGCAATGCCAGCGACAGGCCAAGGAATGGAAGGCCACAGGGCTGACTTGGCATCCTTTTTCACAGTGAGATGCTAAAAGTGCTGATAGTTCTTATGCTGAGAGAAGTCAACAAACCCATTATTTGGTTGATGATAATGCCAATAATAACATGCAGTTTGTTCTAATAGGTCACCAGTAGCTTCCAACTGCTCCCAGAAAACTTTTAACACAGTGGGTCCGTTGCTACTGCCTGTGGCGTGTCACCACCAACCTGGTCATGTTGTGAGCTCAGTTTGGGTGTCTAAACATGGGCCTGAGCCTCTGAAGAGCAAAACCTACATCATCTGCGATGGCTCTCACTTGGAAAGCTATCCCTTGAATATAAACACCATGTTTGGAAGCAGTTCTTTAACCACCTGGAGCCAAAATGACAACTAAAACCCACACATATAATGATACACTTGATCTAACACAATTTGGGGAGTAAATGCCATGCAGCAAAAATTTCTTACCTAGCAGAGTCTTCCAAGGTACATAAACATTGTGCTCTGAGTTGCAAGGTGCAATTTGCAAAACCACTTTGCTGCTTTTCCTTACTGCTCCCCTCCTCTGTGCCTGGGCTGCTCCAGCAGGATTGGTTATCAGACAGAAGGACCTTAAGTAAGTTACCCTCTGAACTGGACTTTTCAAAAGGAGGAAGTAATAAAATACTGGATAATGGCAACAAGGAATGTATTCTGTGTTAATTCATTGCTTTGTTATGCTCTGGGAATTTAATGGTTGAGATGGTCTTTCCCTTGCCAGGATATACTATAATGTTATTACAGAGCCAGCCTCTTAGGAGGACTTTGTATCCTAGAGATAAGAAATACGGTGTCTGACTAAAGTGTTAAAAAGACTTTTTTACCCCCCAGCAAAACAAAATTTTTTGTTTTATGGTAGATATGTTTATAAACTGTCAACAGGAACAAAGAGTGAATCTTGGGGTTTGTTTGCAGAGGTTTTCAAAAGTTGGTGCTATATGTGTAAGTTTCCTAAAGTTGGGATGTTACTTGTACTGGCTCTGTGGCCTTTGATTCCAGAGATCTAGGCAAGTGTTTAATAACCTGGAAATCTAAACCTAGAACCTAGGAATCTAAAGGTGATTAAAAACCAGTGATTTTTAAGTATTGTCCATAATATTCAACACGGCTTTTTCTAAACCCTCAGAATCCAGGACTATTATGCCAGCATGTTTCAACCATAATTTGGCTTTACAGCCAGGAATTTCACTACAGTCTCTCCACAGACCTTTGTATACAGAATATGATTTTTTTTTTTTTCCAGGCTTATTTAGATTATTTTGTAAAGTCCTATAAGAAACTTAAAATTTTTCCAGTAACTATTGAAAGGCCATATTCATACGGGCTAGAGCAGATCACAGAACTGTAGAATATCCTCAGCTGGAAGGGACCCACAAGGATCATTGAAGTCCAGCTCCTGGCCCTGCACAGGACAGCCCCAAAAATCACACCATGTGCCTGAGAACATTGTCCGAATGCTTCTTGAACTCCCTCAGGCTCGGTGTTGTGACCACTTCCCTGAATAAAAACTTAGATGGGAACTTGTTTTTTATTTCCCACTCCTTAGTATCAAATTCCTCCATAGCAAATGAGAGCAATTGTTTGGGGAATCAAAGAGTTCAATTTGTCTTGTTTCCATGGCCAGCTCCAAAGATGATACTCAGATTACTCAGATCAGAGAAGATAAGAATTTTGAGAGGATTAAAGAACAAAATCCAGTAAATGTGAGAGAAGTGGGGCAGAAGAATGTCGATGGTGTTAAGTGTCTGTATTTCACACCTCTAACATTACTGACAGAAGTGCTGCAGACCGTGATGTAACCTCCAGCGTTGTTAAAAAACAACAGACTTTTCAAGGCTAAGGCCCTCATGCAGAAGTTGGGCAATGCAAACTCATGTTTTCCACACACGGGTCTGTCTCTTCACCATTGTGCTGGCTGCCTGGGGGTGTGCATGACACTTTGATTTCTAGGAAACCTTGATGCCAGCCAGCACCTCAGAAATTCGGGGCCAGGGTGGAAAAGGGAAGCTTTTGCCCTGAAGAAGCACCAAATGACTCTGTGCTTTCCCCTTCACTTAATGCAATGAGGCAGCTTCTGGTCTGAAAGCAGACTTAAAAGTCTTAACTTACCTTTTTTTCTTTTTCTTTTGTTGGGGGGGGGGGGGGGGGGTTTGGCAAGAGGAAGGGAGGATACTAGATTGGGAAAATTTCAAAGCTGGCTCATCCCTACATGCAGAAGTGACAGGATTGAGCAATTCTGCAGTCACATGTGCATGTGCTCAGTAAAAGACTTGTAATCCCCAGGGTATAGGGAAACTCCAGCAAAAGTTAATGAGATGAAGTAGCCTCACCATGACCACCTTTCTTGAATAAATTGTATCTTTATACCTCTGCACTGTTACCACAGGATGAAAAAAAACAGGAGCTAGGTTTATAGCATTGCACTTGGATTTTTTTGATTCAGTTTAAGATTCTACAAACTCTCTTCACTGCTGCTGAAATGCTGCAGGGGCACCTTGGCAGGTAAACAGCCATCAGGGTGGCTGGCATGGGAGCCATTTCCACTCTGCAAAGCCAAAACATTAAAGAAATGAGGGAAGGTTCAGGCCAAGTTTAGTGTCCCTGCTAGGAATCTGCATTGTTGGTGGAAGAATAAATGCTGTACCCTGTACTTGTCAGTTCTACAGCAAGGAGCAGCAGCAGACTTATCCAGCTCCCTGCAGATCTGTCCAACCTCCCAAGAAAGCTTCGTACTATGGTGATGGACAAATCTGAAAATCCCATGGGTATGGCCATGATGGGACTCATCTAATGGCTCACCAGCCGAAAAAAGGAGGAGTTGCTCTCTCCATTCCACCTTTTCATGCCTGTTTGCTGTTCATGCTCCCATGGCAAGCCCTTCCCCGTGACTTACCCAGTCATCCTGCCAATGGTTTGTTTTTGTGGGAGAGTTTGCTGCTGCTGCGGCAGGAAGCAGTTTGGCAAAGACCAGGCAGACAGCAATGGCCGGGGCAGCCTCATCACCTGGCACTGTTGCTGCCTGGGGAGCGACAGTGATAACACCGCAGCACAGAACAGAGGTCACTGCAGCCATCGCTGCACCCACAGGGGTCCCAACTGTGGGGACAGAGCCCCAGCAAGGGCAGGGGTGCCCACAGTGTGCCAGCATCACCCAGAACAAGCACCTCTCCCCTTGCTGCAGCACCCCAGGTGAGCAGGGAACTGGTCCCTGGGGTTATTACAGCAGATCCTAGATCAGGGGAAGGTTTAGGGGTGCTGATTACACCCCGAAGTACCCAAACCCACTACCCAGGACCCCCACACAAGCAGCTCTGTGCAGCTGAGCATGGGCAGAGCACCCCAGAACAACCATCTCACCTAAGGCCTGCTGGTCTGCACCGGGAGAGTGACGCTGGGACGGTGACACCAGGAGTGTGTGCGTGTGTGACAACGGGAGGGTGACGGCAGCAGTTTTTACGGGCAGGGACAGGGAGGCGAGGGCAGTAATGTTTGCCAGCCCAGCAGCTGCAGGGAGGGAGGAGCGAGTGCAGGGAGAAAACAGCAGCCACTGACCTGCAGGCAGGGCCACAGTGGACATCTCCAGCACCACCAGTCCTGCTCTGCCCCACAGGTCCCAGCAAACATCCCAATGTGTCAGGGTGGGGAGGACACCTCTCACTGCCCACACCCACACAACACGTTCCCCATACACAGCTTTGCCAAAACTCTCTGTGATCCCATGAGCTGCTGCTGGCAATCCCCCCACCACAGCTGCTCAGGGGTAACATCTGCTTGTCCCCAACCCAAGAAGAGGACAGCAGCCCCAGAGGGACAGCGGGGTTAGGATCAGCAGAGACTCAGGACAGTGAGCACCCCATGGCAGAGTCAGGGAGCACATTTTATTTCTCTCCAGCAGTGCCAGGGGAGAGGAAGGAACGGCAGCAGTGCACAGGGCAGATCTGGGGGGGGGTCTGGCGGTGTCTCCTCAGATCTCAGTGCGGAAGCACAGGTCGGTGTCTGACATCTTCTGCGCGTAGTCCTGGTCAAAGCGCTCGTTCTGGGCCACGGTGAAATGGTTCTTCCAGTCTCCCGTGATGCCTGTGGCCGGGCGAGATGGGGCTCAGCAGGGGCCGGGGGACAGTGTGCCAGAGGCCCCCCAGAGCTGCTCACCTTTGCGCATGAAGGGGGACACGCTGTGGTCCATGAGGTCGGAGGGCACCTTGCTGTAGTTGGTGGCAGAGTTGTCCCGCATGGACTCGAAGGAAGTGTGTCGGGTGATGGTGTCCAGCGCCGCCTGCGACAGCTTCTGCCCCAGGAAATGGGCCACCTTGGCAATCTCCCGGCGGAGGTCCTGTGCGACACAGGCCAACACTCACCCCTCCTGCCACCCCCAGACCCCACAGCACCATCCACCCCGCCCCATCACCTCCTTCAAGTCCTCGTAGAAGAGGTAGAGAATGGGGTGATCCTTCCTGCGCTCCCAGTAGCCCTTGACGTGATCATACCAGGAACCGTATGCCACTGCACGGGGAGAGCAGCCAGTGGGTGATGGTCCCCTGCAGGGTCCCCTGCACGCACCCAGGGGTGCCCTGTGCCCACCTGTGCCAGCCATGAACTTCTCCAGGTACTGGGCCCATGTCCCAGGGTGCGGCTGCAACTTGTTCATCAAATCAAAGTGGTAGTAGGAGACAGCCACGTCCTTGGCGTTGCGCCCCACATAGATCATCTGCAGATGCGCCATGGAGGTATGAGGGGCAGCCCCAGGACCCCCAACAGGGAGGACACTCCAGCTCCTAGAACTTCCATGGCTACTTAGGATGCTGGAGGGAGCAGTGGGGAGTCCTGTCTCAGGGGAACAGGGAAGCCGTAATTCCCCCCAGGGCAGCGACCAGGATTGTAGTTTACCTTGCAGCGGTTTTCCCAGAAGGATTTGGGCAGGATATGTGCCATCAAGTGAGTCTTCACCACACGGGGTGAGGGCATGGTGGCCAGCAGGTCTGTTCCTGTGGGATCCCAGAGCACTTTCTCAGTGGGCCCTTGGCAAAGGCCCTTGGGACTTGGCCCCTGTAGGGTGCCCCTGCACCTCCCTACCTGCTGCCATCTTCCCGGGGGCAGTGAACTCCAGCATGGGCACTCTCCTGCTGATAATGTCCCGCTTGCACTTCTCAGGATCTCCACCTTGCAGGATCATGTCCACAATCTCGCTGACCCAGGTGGTACCTGGGGAAAGAAACCCATCAAGGGGAGCAGCCAGGGCAGCATTGGGTGTCTTAGCACTGACAGTCTCTCAGACCTCGACCAGATGCCATGGGGGAAAAGGGAAATCCTGACACAACTCTGTCCTGACAGCCCCTAAATGTGCTGCATGCCTCCAGGCAGTGGGTCTCAGCTGAACAACACACTTGCCCACCCAGTATCAGCACATCTATTTGCCTTGGGGATGCTCACCAGACTTGGGGAAGGTGACCACCACGATGTCCTCGGGGCGGCTCTGGAAGGTGTCAATCCGTTCCCAGTTGTGGGCGAAGGCATTGACCATGGGGATGCCGTGCACTGTGAGCCAGGGCTGACGCAGATAGGGGTCTGGACTGGCCATCCTACTGGGGACAGAGACACGTTGCAGGGCTGGCTGATGAGGGGAAGGCCTCCACCCTCACCCTCTCAGGGCAGCCACCAGCCAGGGCAGCCCGGTCACCTGGCGTTGTGCCTGCTCAGGAAGCGGTAATGATAGCACCAGAGCACAGACCAGAGGTCACCGCAGCCATCGCTGCACCCACCGCTGGGAACAGGGGTCCCAACTGCGGGGACAGGAGCACACCCAGAGCCCTGACAAGGGCAGGGGTGCCCACAGTATGCTGGCATCACCCAGACCTAGGGTATTAGACTAGAATAGCACCTCTTTCCTTTCCTCAGCACCCCAGGGGAGCAGGGAACTGGGTCCCTAGCACTTGCAGGGAGAGTTATTGCAGGAGACCACAGGTCAGGGTACGGTTTAAGGGTGCTGATTGCACACAAACACAAAATGCCCCAAACCCACCACCCTGGACCCTGCAGCACGCAGCTCTGACTGAGCATGGGCAGAGCACGCAGAGGGCACCCTGGGACACCCATCTCACCTAAGACCTGCTGGTCTGCGCTGGGAGAGTGACGCTGGGACGGTGACACCAGGAAGGCGACAGCAGAGAACGGGGAGACTCGAGGCCTCGCAGCGGTTGTTATGGGAAGGAGAAGGAAAGAGGCAGGGCGCAGAGGCCAGTAATGTTTGCCAGCCCAGCAGCTGCAGGGAGGGAGGAGCGAGTGCAGGGAGAAAACAGCAGCCACTGACCTGCAGGCAGGGCCACAGTGGACATCTCCAGCACCACCAGTCCTGCTCTGCCCCACAGGTCCCAGCAAACATCCCAATGTGTCAGGGTGGGGAGGACACCTCTCACTGCCCACACCCACACAACACGTTCCCCATACACAGCTTTGCCAAAACTCTCTGTGATCCCATGAGCTGCTGCTGGCAATCCCCCCACCACAGCTGCTCAGGGGTAACATCTGCTTGTCCCCAACCCAAGAAGAGGACAGCAGCCCCAGAGGGACTGCGGGGTTAGGATCAGCAGAGACTCAGGACAGTGAGCACCCCATGGCAGAGTCAGGGAGCACATTTTATTTCTCTCCAGCAGTGCCAGGGGAGAGGAAGGAACGGCAGCAGTGCACAGGGCAGATCTGGGGGGGGGTCTGGCGGTGTCTCCTCAGATCTCAGTGCGGAAGCACAGGTCGGTGTCTGACATCTTCTGCGTGTAGTCCTGGTCAAAGCGCTCGTTCTGGGCCACGGTGAAATGGTTCTTCCAGTCTCCCGTGATGCCTGTGGCCGGGCGAGATGGGGCTCAGCAGGGGCCGGGGGGACAGTGCGCCAGAGGCCCCCCAGAGCTGCTCACCTTTGCGCATGAAGGGGGACACACTGTGGTCCATGATATCAGAGGGTGCCTGCCTGTAGTTGGTGGCAGGGTTGTCCCGCATGGACTCGAAGGAAGTGTGTCGGGTGATGGTGTCCAGCGCTGCCTGCGACAGCTTCTGCCCCAGGAAATGGGCCACCTTGGCAATCTCCCGGCGGAGGTCCTGTGCGACACAGGCCAACACTCACCCCTCCTGCCACCCCCAGACCCCACAGCACCATCCACCCCGCCCCATCACCTCCTTCAAGTCCTCGTAGAAGAGGTAGAGAATGGGGTGATCCTTCCTGCGCTCCCAGTAGCCCTTGACGTGATCATACCAGGAACCGTATGCCACTGCACGGGGAGAGCAGCCAGTGGGTGATGGTCCCCTGCAGGGTCCCCTGCATGCACCCAGGGGTGCCCTGTCTCACCTCTGCCAGCCATGAACTCCTCCAGGTACTGGGCCCATGTCCCGGGATGTGGGTGGAACTTGTTCATCAAATCAAAGTGGTAGTAGGAGACAGCCACGTCCTTGGCGTTGCGCCCCACATAGATCATCTGCAGAAAGCTTGGGACATGTGGGGACTTGCAAGGTCCCAAAGAGACAGGCAGCCCCCTTAGGGGGGGATCACTCCAAGTATGTTCATTCCAGCCTGTTACCTTGCAGCGGTTTTCCCAGAAGGATTTGGGCAAGATGTGAGCTGGGATGTGGGTCTTGATGATGCGAGGGGATGGCATGGTCTCCAGCTGCTCTACGCCTGTAAGGATTTCCCCCAGAAGCGATCCCACTGCGGTGCACTCCCATACAAAACCAAACCTGTCCCCATCCAGCACCCTCTGCCACCCCACTACCTGCTGGGAGCTTCCCAGGGGCAGCACACTCCATCATGGGCACCCGGTTCACAATGTCATCCTGCTTGCATTTTTCTGGGTCACCGCCTTTCAGGACCATGTCCACGATCTCACTGACCCAGGTGGTGCCTGGTGGGGAAAGATTGGGTGTCCAGCTGATAGCATTCCCACTGGAGCCCCATCTCAGGCACCAGAGTGTCACCATCTACCAGTGTGGCCTTTTGGCATGCCCCCAGTCCCAGCCCAGGCATCCGCAGAATGGTACCTCCTTTCCTGAGCATGGCCTCTCTCTGGTGCCTGGGAATGCTCACCAGATTTGGGGAAGGTGACCACCACGATGTCATCAGGGCGGCTCTGGAAGGTGTCAATCCGTTCCCAGTTGTGGGCAAAGGCGCAGACCATGGGGATGCCGTGCACGGTGCGCCAGGGCTGCCGCAGGTAGGTGTCCGAATCAGCCATCCTGCTGGGGACAGGGACATGTGGCAGGGCTGGCTGGAGGAGCATCACAGGGCTACCTCCTTCCCTGGGGGCCCCAAAAAATCCCTGCTGAAACCAGCCATCCTGGCCATAGGAAGAAAACCATGCCCTGCTTGCAGGCATCGCAGGAGGCGGCACCTGTTTTCTGCGGGGATTTTGGTGCCCAGGTGGCAGTGCAGGGAGAGTGCAAGGGCATGACCAGCTCTGGGGGGCGCAGGTCAGACAGGCAGTGCGCAGCTGCCCATACCAAGCTGGCAGCGCTGTTCCTGGGTGTAAAAACTCTCAGGGGCATTCCTGGCTGGAGTTGCAGGCTGCTTTCCCTTTGGTTTTTCCTCCCCATCTCTCCGTTGTATGGCAGCACGGGAGGAAGCCTTGCTTTCAGGGGGCTTTGAGGGCGGGCTCGACAGAGACAGGAACGAGGAGCAGGGCTCGCAGGACTCTCCCTAGGAAGCCTTGCCACCCACCACCCAGAAACGCTGGATATGCTAGCTGCAAAACCCCCACGTTGTGATTTTTGGAGAGAGGCTTGGTGTCTTGCTTCCACTTCCCGGGGGCTTGCGGGGACACGGAACCCCCTTACCCACCCCCGAAGACCCCCCCCTTATGAGGCCAGGGCACCCCGAAACCACGGTGGCCAAAAGCCCCCCGCTTACTTGCCTCTTTTCCGGGTGTTCTGGCAGGGAGGAGGCAAAACTTTGCCCGCCGCTCACTGGGCGGGATTTGTTAATTTCCTTCCCCTGCATGGAAGATGGAGGCGCAGGGAGGCGGGGGACACCGCTGGGACAGGAGCCTGGAGCGACCTGGTCCCGGTGCTGCGGTGGGAGGAGTGCGGGGAAGGGGCGAGCGGGGATGAGGACGGTCCCCAGATGCCTGTGATGAGCTGTCCGTGCTCAGCGCCCGTCGGGACGTGCTCGGACAGCGGAAGTCACAGCTTCCCCCTCCACCCGCAGTGGTAAACACAGGGAAGAAATCCCAACCCACATCCTGGGAGATTGAACATCACCCTGTCCTGGTCCAAGAGTCACCTGCGTGGACGTCCCCAGCTCCTCACACCGACGTGGGGCTTGCGAGCGGGATGTGGGGTTCAGGCTTTGGTTGTACCCCTACTCCACTCAAACACGGGTCCAAAGTTTGCAGGTTCGCAAAGCACAAGTGCTCTTGGGAAAAGTGTTTAAAGGTGCTGATGGTGGTGAAATGCTCTTCCTTACCTTAGTCGGGAGGGAGTGAGAAGGGCAGGACGGCTGGCAGCTGGGCAGGGCCAGCAGATCAGCTGTTGGCAGCCTTGAGAAAAACGTCCCTGATTTGTCTCCAGGGCCAAGTTCCCGGTGAGAGGAGGCATGCCATGCCAGGTGTTCAGGTGTTTTGCTGTCCATATGCCAGCAAAATTGGCTGCAGTTTCCCTTCACCTTTGTTCCACAGACTATAAGCTGCCAAGCTGCAGCTGGGCCAAGGAGAGGCTCACCACCACCCGCTCTGTCAAGAAACTTGCCACAACCCAGAGGCATGAAAGCTTCTGTGCACGCAAGGGCTGCAGCAGCACTGGATTTGCTGGTGCTCTGGGGATTTTCCACTCGTCATGGATCTTGTTCCCTCCAGATACCTTGTTAGGCTGGGGCAGCCCAAGTTGACAGGGGCTAGTGGTGGTTTCTGGGAGGGTGCCCCAGAAACCCCTGGTGGTGCCTGACCATCACTATGTGCCCACCCTCTCTCCTGATGACTATGAAGGCGTTCCTGGACACTGCCTAGATTCAGGGGGGTTCAGGCCCCACCCTCATTTTCCATGTAGGCAATGACTCAACCTCTATTTATCACAATTTATTGCAGGGGGAAAAGTGAATTAGTGAAAGAAACTCCATCTGGATCCACCCTCCCCACTGGGAGAGCAAGGAGAAGCGCAGTTCTCCTGGGAAGGGAGATGAGCACCTCAAACCTCCATCTGGAAGTGGAGGTCAGAGCCTGCCATGTGCTCCTGGTAGTGCTGGTCAAAGCGCTCATTCTGGGCCACAGTGAAATGGTTCTTCCAGTCTCCAGTGATACCTGGGGGCAAGAAAATAACGGGGGTAAATCCTGACACACATTAAATATTTGTAGCCACAGATGGGGGCTGAAATACAATCCAGGGACATCTCTCCCAAATCCTCCACCACCTTTCCGGAGGAAGGGGGAGAGGCTGTGATCCATGAACGTGAAGGCCATGGTCTCATAGTTGGCAGCAGGGTTCTTCTTCATCTCCTGGAAGGAGGTGTGGTGCAGGATCCTCTCCACTGTTTCCTCCGACAACTCCTTGCCCAGGAACTGCAAGATCTTCTGCACCTCCTGCCGTGGGTCCTGCAGGGTGATTGACATGAGGAGGCTGCCAAAAAAGCTGGGGGGCAACCAGGTCTCCTTCTTCTCCATCCCACCCTCACCTTCTTCATGTCCTCATAGAAGAGGTAGAGTATCTTCTTCTCCTGCTTCTTCTCCCACCATCCACGCACATGGTCGTACCAGGACCCGTAGGCCACTGTGGGATTTAGTCGTGGGATTTGGTCAAGGGGTTAGCGAAAAAGGAGGGCAGCGGGGGATGTCCTTCCCACCAGCATTTCAGGGTGGGCATTCTGTGGCTCAGCCCACACCTTTTCCAGCCATGAAGTTCTCCAAGAACTCAGCCATCGTGCCAGGGTCAGGGTGTACCTTGGCCATCAGGTGGAAGTAGTAGTATGAGATGACAACATCCTTGGGGTTACGGGCCATGTAGATAATCTGGAGAGAGCCAAGGATGTGTTTGAGAGGTACAAAGTGGTGCCTCCTCCCTACCAACCCAGATGGGGAGAGAGACACGGGGAAACTCCCATGTTACCTTACAGTCCTTCTCCCAGAAGGAGGTTGGGAGGAGCTGGACCGGGAGATGGGTCTTTACAAGCCGTGGGGATGGGGTGTTCTCCAGCTGCTCAACGCCTGTGGCACAGGGGACTTAGAGGTGTGAGCCCCAGCACCCTCACCCCCACACTGGCTGTGTTCCCTCTCCACCCAAACCAGGCAGCTGGACTGGGGAAGCTCACCACTCGGACCCTTGAAGACCTTCATTTCCAGGAAGGGCACACGGTTGTAGATGGCATCCCGTCGGCACTTCTCCGCGTTGCCATCGTGGTAGATCATGTCCATGATCTCACTCAGCCACGTCGTGCCTGCAGCACAGGGACAGCATTGCAAAGGCTGGTGTCACACCATCCCCCCTGCACCCTTCCCCAGGACCACTCACCTGATTTCGGGTAGGTGGAGATGAGCAAGTCATCTGGACGGGCTTGGAAAGCCTTCACCTGTGGCCAGCCCTCAATGAAGCTCTTGAAAAGGGGAATGCCATGGAGGCTTCCCAGCCCCTGCCTGATTGCATCCTCCTGCTCCATGGCTGACAGTGGGTCCAGACAGAACTGGCTGTCGTCCCTGCTGGCAGCCTCCACAACCTTGGGATCAGCTGGCTCCTTTGCCAGGACTGTGCCAGGGCAGTATTGGTTCTTGTGGCAGGACTGTGCCCGGGGCAGTGCCCCATCAGGCAAAGTCCAGCCCAGATCACACGTGGCAGAGGTACTGCCAGTGCCACAGGAACATGCCCCGATCCTCGGTAGGCTACTGCCCTAACATGGATGCTTGCCATGCACTAAGCCCAAGCCATGAGGAGTCAAGAATGGAGCCCAGCATCACCTCTTCTCCCACCTGTCTGCACTTCTCCCCTACATCTACAGCCCCTTTAATGAGTGCCATGGGGTTGGAGCTCCAGGGACAGCTCTGCTACCCAGCCGTACCTCAGGATTCCACGTGCTCTGGTGCCCAGGAGCCCTGGCACCTCCACCCTCCCACCACACCCAAGCTGTAAAGGTTAACAAGAGCTGGCTCAGCTACTGAGCACACAGGACATGAAGGAGGTTCCAAGTGCCAGCAGCTGGGGCATGGGACAATTTTGGAGTGGGCTCTGCCTCCCTCCCGCCACGGCTTCATGAGCACTGTGTTGTCCTGCGGTGTCCCTGCATGTCCTGGGGACCAGACTGGCCAAGACTGGCTGAGGGTGCTGCAAACAGGGGGCACTTCCCTCTCTGCCTTCCTGGGTGCTCCTTCAAAGTCTCTTGTAGGAATGGGCTGAATAAGCTGATCTGCTCCACCCTGGATGATCTGATCCAGCAGGCTGTGCAGTACAGGAACCCACCATGATGGAGCAGGTGCTGCTCTTGCTCCAGGAGGAGATCAAGGAGAAGTAGAAGACAAGTGGTGCCTGGCCCAGGCCAGGTCAGTGGGGTCTCTGGGAAAGGAGGCACCAGTGCAGGATATAGCATCTGGACCATTTGCAGAAATACAATCTCACAACTCTGACTTTCTCTGTCAATTAGGGAGTTGGGAGACAGTAAACAGATCTGTTACCCTGACAAAAAATACATGTAACATTTTCATCTGATGATGAGGAAATAACATGACATTTACTTAAAACTGAAATACAGATGATGGACAAGGTCCATCAAAGTCATCAAGGTCAGCAAACTGCTACCAAAACAGCGCCATATACGGCAACCAAGATATCAAAGTTCCAGGAAAAGTCCAGCAGATTTACATGAGATGGAAACATACAGGGCGATCCTCATGACAGATAATCAGGAGAAGATGATTCTTTATCTCTTTCAACTCCCCCTGGATCTACTAGACTTCAGGGTGGAAAGGAAAATCACAAATAATTATCGAATTTGATCCAATTCAGGTGGCTGATTTGCAAGAGAATTTTGGCCGTAAGCCAGGCGGCACTGAAATCCAGCAATTGGGATCCTATCAGTGCATACACAATAATGGCCCATACATTCAGATTCCAGTTGATTCTCATCAACAATAAATTGCTAGCACTCAACTGAAACATTCTTTGGCTCCTGGTTGTGTTCAAGCCAATTACGGGTCCAGTATGTGACAGCTGCTATCATATGGGAAGATGAAGACAGTGCTCCCTTCTCCTTAAGGGTGGGATGCCACAGTGGGCTCCAATGCCCCCATACCTCCAGCAGTGAGATCCCCCGGCACAGCCAGAGACCCATCATGGCTGAAGCCAAGTGCCCAGCACCCCTCCTCAGGTGCTCCAGCTTTACTGGTGCAGTTACAAGGGAAAGCACTTTGGGGTTTGGCCCCATGACAGCCCCTTTGCATGGCCTAGCAGTGCCCAGACTGCTCCTGGCACACTGGCAGAAAAGCTGTGCACCCCAGCTCCTGGCTCTCTGGATTTTCCAGAAACTGCTAGGGTAGGACCCTGCTCCCCACTCCATCCTGCAGAGCTGGATAGGGTCCCAACTCCTGCCACCTCCCAGGATATCACAAAGGTCCCCTGGCCCCAAGCAGCACCATCTAGGGACAACCACCCTGCTGTGCCAGGCACACGGCTACATCCTGCCCCACTGCCTGTTTATCTAATCACACACAGACCCCAATGCCCCATGGCCGGATGCACACCCCTGTTTGCCCCATGTACTCTGATAAGGTCCCATCCCAGAGCCATGTCTCCCCTGCTGGGGACCCCCTGCCTCCCCCACAGTGCCCAGCTGGGGTAACCACAACCCAGGGTCCCTCTTTAGTGTCCATTCACAGCCACGTGCAGTCTCCCCACTTGCTGTTGTGTGCACACAGAGTGGTGCAGGAATGCATTGCAGGAAAACAGCGCAGGAACTTGGCACTATCCCAGCTCCAGGAGGATTTATGGGGATGGCTATTAGCTCTCCCATGATGGTGTTGGGGGATAAATGCATTAAAACCTTGCTCTTAGCTAGCTCGTTGCATTTTATTCCTGAACTGTTTCTTATCCATCCCACTGGGGCTTTGTAACCATCTTACATCCCTCCCTTGTCTCTCATCCCCCAAAAAATATCTGTGGGTGGTAGGCAGGAATGTCATCTGTAGCTCAGCGGGATGCTTTGATACCCAGCTCTCGATCCATTGCCTGGAGGAAATGTTCGTTAAGAAAAAGCATCTGCCCATGGGGCAGGAGACGGTCCAGGAGGGCATCAGCGGCATCAGGACGGAGCAGGACATCAGCGCCGGGGCCAAGGAGGCGCAGGGAGAGGAGAAGGCGGGGAGCCAGGCGCCGCAGGGTGATCTCAGCCAATGATAGATTCTCTTGGGGTTCACAAACCAAGGCGAAGGCGAGGGCCAGCACTGATAACCAGACTACTGTCACCCGCTCAGGGAATGGGTCTCCAGGGGGCATCTGGAAAAGACCCCCTGGAGCATCCTGGAGTGACAGCGGCTCATCAGGTAGCTGTGGAAGTTGCGGGGAGGACGGGCGCCCCAAGGATGACTGCAGCAGTTGACACTGGGAGGCCACTTGCCTGGAAGAGAAAAGGGGGACCCTCTTGTTAAGGCTCCCCACCTCATCCAGGGAAAATGACCCCTCTGTTGGGGGAACAGTGTCCTGGGGTCCTGCCAAGCCCAGCATTCCCAGAAAGGGTGGATCCCATGAATGCGGGGGCATGGTCCTGGGGTTCTTGCCAAGCCCTGTCTCCCAAAAATGGGCTCCCCTTAGGAATGGAAGGTGTCCCACAGTCAAGGGGTGTCCCAGCCCTGGGGGCCAGGCAAAGCTCAAGAGTCCTCCCCTCAAACAAAAGGTGTACCACGGCTCTGGGGATCCCAGGGACAGGGAGGAGGTGTCACAAGTCCAGAGGGCTCAAGAGATGGCACAAGGTGTCCCACCGAGCCCAGCATCCGCGGGAAGGGGATGTCCCGGCTGTACCTGGCCACGACCAGCAGCTGCTCCTTGCGGCGGAGGCGCTGCCGGGGGCCCGCGGGGGCGGTCCCGGGGGGGGTCCCGAAGGTGCGTGCGTACAGCACGCGGCAGGGGGCACGGCCGGCGGGCCCGCCCGGCGCCAGCAGCACGAACGCGCGGACCATGGCTGCCACAGGACCGCCACAGGGCCGCCACAGGGCCGCCACACGGCCGCCACAGGGCCGCCACAGGGCCGCAACACGGCCGCTACACGGCCGCTACACGGCCCCGGCCGCGGCCCCGGAAGCGGCAGCGCTGGCTCGGAAGGAGCGGCCCTCACGGCGGGCGGCGGGAGCGCAGGCACGATTGGCCAGGGCTCGGGGGCAGCGAGAGCTGATTGGCGGGAAAAAGGCGGTGGGCGGGGAAAGGCCGTGGGGTTCCCCTGAGGGAGCGCGGAACCGCTCCAGAGCCTTTCCTGCTCCTGCACCGTGTCCCCTCCCCGGGATGTTTCTGTGGGTACGGCCACGCTGCCCCGGCACCGGGAGCTGTCGGCATTGGGAGCTGCCGGCACCGGAGCGGGGCAGTGCTCTGAGTCCCCACCGTGCTGCCTGCCTGGGGTCCAGGTCAGCCGCTGCCCCCGCGGGGCCTCGGTGCTGCCACCCCCGCAGGGACAGCTCTCAGTGGACCGGTGCTTGTCCTGAGTGAGCTCTCAGCTCCCCAGGAAAGCTCCCATCGCTCCAGCCCTCGCCCCTGCCAGTCGCTCTCCCTTTTCCCACACATCCCCCGCAGCCGCATCGAGGTGCATTCGCAGGTCAGGGGCCGGGGTTGTTTTCTCTCCCGAAGGAGTTAACATTGTGTAAAAAACACTCCCCACCCTCCCCAGCTCACAGTGCCCAAACCCTGGCTCTGGGGTTGGGATGAAGCCCCTGCTGTCCCCCAAGGTTAACCACAACCGGCTTAGAGAAGGACAAATCACTTGAAATAAGACGGGAGGGGGCCCTTGATGTGGCCATCCTGGTACTCGTACAGCGGGAATGCAGCACGGGGTCCGTGGCTCAAAGTGGCAGCGCAGCACAGCAGTTTTGGGATCTAAGTGCGGGAGGGGTGTTACTGGGGACGGGGTGGACACGGCTGGGAGAGGACACCAGGGTAAACGTGGCTGGTTTGAGGTGCCTCAGGGGAACATGGCCAGGGCCAGCATGGAAAGATCTTGTCTTGAGTGAGGCAGGAGTGTGTGGCTGGCACTTGGGACATGGAGAGGCCCGTGGCCAGAGGGGCCATGGAGAGGGACGTATTTGGGTGGAGACATAAGACTCTTCCATGAGACCTTAACAGCCATGGAAAACTTGTTTTCTTTCTCAAGTTACTTCAGTGGCAAAGCTGGTTTTTCACAAATTCTTTATGGCTGTGGCTGGTTATTCGTGGGTTGAAGGTGGGGGTGGGAGGGTGTGAGGGTCTTTCTGCTGTGTGCAGGGCATGTTTGGGGACGTGATATCCCAGCTATGGTGTCCATATTCAAACTACAGTGTCCATATTCTGGCTACAGTGTCCATCCCAGGCATGATGTCTGAAAGGAATAAGATGAGTATGTCTTTACAAGCAGACCATGTGAATCTGCTTGTAAATAGGCCTAGGAATTAATAGATAAGGAAGTAACAGAAGAAACTATTAGTTCTAGAAAATGTTATTAATCAACATGGACTGTTGCTTAGCCAAGGCCGTTTTAAATTCCTGAACTTAGAGAAAAAGAACAAAGACGTAATAGAATTGTGAATAGCTTTATTTTTTTCTATTATATAACAAAAGGGAGATGCGTATTAGAGGAGGCATAGAGGAGGCGATTCGGAAAGTCTGTACCTTCCAAGTACCTCAGCCAGTGAGGAAGAGGGTGATGCAGCCAGGAACTTAGGATAAAAAGGGGACTGTGACCCTCAGCAACCCGAGACCCGATGGGAAATTCTCACGGCCTCTCCCTGTATTCGAATTAAATCACACGATTCCTCTGTCTCCTTTTTGGACATAAACCTCTGACATCGTGGATTCATGTTCCTAACTGTGTCCCTCCCGGAGCTGTCTCTCTGGTGCTGGCCCCCAGGAGCGGAGGGCCAGCCTTATCCTCATGCAACCTTGCTGCACATGGCCCAGAGCTGCGCCTCGAAGGGTGCGGGCAGGGGGTGCCGGGGCCGCTCCCGGGGCTGCGGTGCCGTGCCGCCGCGGTGCCGTGCCGTGCGGTGCCGTGCCGTGCGGTGCCGTGCCGCCGCGGTGCCGTGCCGTGCGGTGCCGTGCCGCCGCGGTGCCGTGCCGTGCCGTGCCGTGCCGCCGCGGTGCCGTGCCGTGCGGTGCCGTGCCGTGCCGCTGCGGTGCCGTGTCGCGGCCGCCAGGAGGCGCCCGGTGCCGGGACAGGCGCGCGGCGCCCCCGCACAGTCCCCGCCGCCCGGGGCCGCGGGAGCCTGAGGGGCCCTTCCCGGGGGTCCCGTCCCGGGGAGCAGCTGCAGGTCACCCCCCTCCTGCCACCCGGCCTCACCTGGTTTCTTCTCCCCAGCTCTTTTCCAGAGCCACTGCCGGCAGGACGAACCCTTCGGCCCCGCGCTGGCTCTGCTGTAACCCGGCGGGATAGCTCCAACTGGCCACGCCCGGAGCCACTCGAGCCCGAGCGACCCGCCTCGGGTGTGGATCCCCCAAGAAAACGCCGGGATGCCTGCACTGAGGACGATGTTGCTGCTGCCTGCCCTCAGCACGGCCCTGCTAGCACCCTTCTCATCCTGCACATCCCGCTCATCCCGCACAGAGATGCTGCGGGGAGCTGGCAGCCGCATTTCCTTTGTGACTCCAGTTAGTTTACGTCTCCTGCTCGGGGAAGACTCCCTCTGCTTTCTGCTTCACCTCATTTGCAGCTTCAGGTGATTTGTTTCTGTCCTCGCTTTGTCTCCGGTTCAGCTCATAGAGTTTGTTCGTGCCTCCAGCATGTTTTAGACTCCAATTTGGTTTCACCTTCCCTGGCTTCATTTCGGCTTCAGCTATTTGTAGCTCCAGTTTGTTTCCATGTTTATTTGGTCTGTGGCTCCAGTTCAATTCTGCTCTGGCTCATTACTACTTGTGCTTGTTCAAATTATCTTGGCTTTTGACAGGGCCACAAATCAATCATTATCATAACTTAAATATGAATGGATATAATTGTACTTCGTATAAAGATGGACTAAGCTTCTTGGACCAATGCAAGTGGACCTTCAACCTCCAGTGGGATTTCCCACAGGCACTCCCATACCAGTTCCCACTGGTAGAAAATTCACAAACGCCAGAAGTTTATGTCTATGAAGGAGACAGAGTCCTTCAACTTTATTTGAATAAAGAGAGAGAGTCTACTGGGGCACACACCTGTGGGGTTTTCTCTCTCAAGGTTTCGGAGGGTGCAGCCTCTATCCTAAGCTGCATGTTGCCTCTTCTTTTCCCCATTGGCTGAGGTAATAGGAAGGTACAGCCTTCCCAAATTGCCTACCACATATTCCCCCCTTGAACCTGCTCTTTTACCCCAAAGGTCATAAGTTCAGGTTTGTGCAGACCCGCTTGGTTGTTTCAGGAGCCAAGTTGTCTGGTGTCTGCAACAAACCTGCTGCCCAAAGTTAGTACAGACATTAAGACCCATTTCAAAGATTTTAACACCAATACTGTCACCCACCTTTCCTCTCACCACCTTGATGAATAATGGGAATGAAGTTCCAAACAAGGTAAAGAACAAAGTGGTTAAGCAATGGAAGCAATAATCACAGGAATGTGGAAGATAGAAAATTTATGGCCTAAGTTCTTGAAGAGGGAAAACACAGAAAGATAACACCCTTATCCAGAATGTGTAATGATGAACTAAAAAAATCCCCAGTTTTGACTAGTTCTGTAGTGAGAACTTGCTCCAGTGGTGAACTTTTGCCCCCTATAATAGTAAAAACCACACCCCAGTTCAGGCACCTCCCCCTGCAAAAAAGGAGCCAATAACAAGCCACGTAGTGACTTAAGTAAGACTTCATAGCCCAAGGTTGTGCCTGGGATGCTGGCTCTGGGATTTACCACCCCATATCTCTTCTGTGTAGAACAGTAAATCAAATTACATATCGTAATTACTTTAAGAAATAACTTTTCTTACAGTAACTGAGTTTGGTTGTGTACCTGATCCTGTGTGTTAACCTATAGAAGTTCTCACCCTTTTCACCACACTGTTGATTCCCTCAGTAATTTTGATATAGGAAGATGATCCAAGAAATGTTTGCATGTTCTTCTAGCAGGGAAGATACACTTTCCTTGAAAGTAGAGCCCTGCAGCCTCAGACTGTGTTCAATGGCTGCTGCTGTATCAAATTATTTTTCCTTCTAGCCACTGCTATCCATTCCTACCTGCTACATGATAACTGCTGCCCCCTCCAGCAATATCAGGGACCTAGAGGGCAAGTCCGTTCAGCTATAAGTAATTTCAAAGTAGTTTATGCTATGGTGACTTCGTCAGTTTTGTTCTTTCAAGTTTTGTATGCCAGCCTTACACAGAATTCAGTACATAAAGGGGCTACAAGACAACTGGAAGAGGAGCTTTGAACAAGGGCATGGCATGATAGTGCAAGGAGGAATGGTTTCAAACTGACAAAAGGCAGGTATGGATTATATATCAGGAAGAAATTCTTCCCTGTGAAGGTGCTGAGGCACTGGAACATCCCTGGAAGTGTTCAAGAGCAAGTTGGATGGTGCTTTGAGCAACCTGGTGTAGTGGCCCTGTCCATGGCGGAGAGGTTGGAACTAGATGATCTTTGAGGTGCCTTCCAACCCAAGCCATTCCATAATTCTAAGATACAAACAGGGCTGGTTCTGTCTTTCAGGAGCTGTACTTGTGCAGTTGTGTTTTCCTTCTGTTATACCCAAAGTAGTTGTTTTCCTTCCTGAAATAAAACAAAAACAAAAACCAGTAGGCTGAAGCAAAATTAAATAGAAAGAGAGGAATTAATCACTCCCCTATTTAGAACAGGATGAGGATCGTAAAAAGCCCCAAACAAACAAGAACAAAACAAACAAATGAACAGCCAAACCCCAAAGCACAGAAGGATATTTTGGTACTAACCTTGCTGGTGCAGCTGCTAACATAAATGTTTTCCGACACAATCATGAACCAATGTGTAACAGTTAACCCATGAAGGCTTGTGTACTCAGAGCAAGGTTGGGGAAGTGATTACTTTCGGCCACACTGATTTCAGGTGGGTTTTGCAATTATGGTTTGCTTCACTTCTGAAAAAAATTAAAAATGCCTTCATAAAGTCTGGAAGAGAGCTGAGGACATTGGAGTGGCTGGAACTGGAGAAATCCAGTAAAACCTCAGACTCCTAGTGCTGCAAGGCTGTTTGGCAAGTGAAAGGAAATTCAGTTGCATTTTCACAGTCCAGCTCTTGATCAGGGAAAATAATTCCCAATGGTGTCTCTGAAGCTACTTCTCACTAAACAAATAATCAGCTCCAAGGAGAAGCTCTTGACTTAAAATAATATAGTTCCACCACTTACTGAACAAAGTGGCCTTATCTGCCTTTTAAGGGGAAAACTACTTTATGACAATAGAAATCCTCTTAGGTAATCAGCCTGTACCCTGAAGCAGCCTTTCTTATGTCCTCTTTACTCCTCACCGTTGGGTTTTCTTGGGTTATTTTTAGTTTACAATTACTGTCACATTTACAGTGGAGATGTGTGCAGCAGGTTGAATAAGCTGCCTCCTTATATATAGTTGAAAATAAGCACATTTACACTGTCCTGTTTGATTTCTTGGTGATAATCATATCTATGATTTTCTGTGTCTGTCTGCTATTTTCTTGGAGGAACTTTTCCTCTGCTGGCAGCAATCATGCTGAGGACCAGGACTAGTATGGCCAGGTGGGAGTGTCTTGTGAGCCTGTCGTGTCCAAAGTGTTACCCACTGCACACGTGAACTGGAGCTTGTGCCAGCTCTTCTCAAAGCTACTGCACTTTCATGTGTATTCACAGACTTGTTTCCCCTGTTCATGGTAGATGATTTACAGGAGCACAGAGCAGAGGCTGCTCTCCAGTAGGAGATCTAAATGCTGTGTGACCTTGCACATTTAGGCTTTGAATTTTAGGCTTTGTGTTTACCCTTATGGCTTTCAGGCTGGATATCTCATATATGAGTGGCAGAGCCCCAAAGCCTTGGTTTGGCTTCCCACATCCCCCCACTTGGTTTTTGCTATTTTTGGTGACTCCCATCTCAACTCCTCCACAAAACCAGCTCCTACCTACCCTCCTATGAAAAAATGCAAACAGTAGAAAGTTTAACAGGACCTCTACCAGAGTTTTCCTGCAAGTTACCTGCTTGAAGGTCCCTCTGCCATTACTGCAGTCTTTGGCTGCACTGAGTTTGAGCTGTAAATATGCTACTTACAGCTGGAACAGCATCTGCAAAACCACTTCCAGCCAGGTGTCAGTAACATGGCTTTGATTCAGGCTTTGGGAACAGTATATGACGGATTACAAGGATTTCCAGCTCCTAGATCTTTAATGAAGTGGCTGCTTAAACAGAAATAGCACAAATCTCTCGAGATGCTGATGTTATTTCCCAGTGTTAAAACATCTGGTGCTTTAAAGGGTACCTTTGGCATACAGCATTATAAATCTCCCTTTACAACCAGTCTTACAAGCAGATCCAACTCTGCAAAACTGCATCAGTACTGAGAAGCTCATTTGTTGAGCATCCTGCCATCTTGCCAACACACTGTGTCCCCAGGCATGGAAAGAGGGACCGGTTTGTCACCACGGCACATGGCAGAGCACTTCATGTCCTTTTAAGTAAATGTCATAGCAAAGCCATTCCCACTCCTGAGAAGCTAGAGCACCATGGACATGCTGCTGAATGCATTCTACTGATGGATTCTCATGTGTCATGTCCCAGAAAACTCTTCCCTCTCTATAGCTGCCACCTCCATGGCTCAAGGACAGCCCAAAACCCTTTGTCTGAAAAAACTCTGCCATCAGGTGGATACTTAGAAAGCATTGCTCAAGTCAGATCACCTCCCCTAAAAACCTTTTTTTAAATCAATAAATAATTTGTTTGAATAAGATCCATACTGATTTGGAACAGCAGCTTCATGTTTCCTTCTAGAATGAAGTTAACATTTTTACCAGGGAAAGTATTTTGTAATCAGAGAAACAAAATAGAAATCAGAAGACAACACCAACTCCTGGGTCACTGCACCGTCCCCACAACTCTTGCTCCCGCTCCTGGCCTCTGCTGCAGACAATGCATGTTTGGGACCATGATCTACACTGTTGTTGCCTTGAGGTCCTTGAGGAGCAATTTGTCTCCCTGCCTACAGCTCCTCCCCTGCTCCAAGCTCCTTTCAAGATTGTCCTGCTGAAAGTGCATGGGGACTTCACTGCAGTGGGCTCCAGCCAGCTCCGTCTCTGGCAGTTGTAAGGCAAGCCATATTCAGAAGCAGGGGGATGCTTGGGACAGACTGCTTACTCCCAGCATGGGTGCAAGATGGAGGTAGGTGGACCAATGCAGCAGATACTGTTCTGACAGTTTGACTTTATGAAGGGTGCTGTTGTGCTGTCCCATTTGATCTAAATAATTGTGTTCTCTGTGTGTGCTCCTTGGAAAGCTTCAGTATTGCACTTAGTGGCTTGTCTACTCCTCCTTCTTTGTTATTTTATTTGTCCTGAGGCAAGCAGACATACTGTGAAGCTGAAGGTGCTCCCAGCACTTTTCTTCCAACATCTGGGTTCCTAGAAGTCCAGTCCTGTAAGATGGCTAATTGATTTGATCCCATTAACTTGATTTAATATGTAGTCTCACTTCACCCTGGCACAGGTCCTTCTGCCATGTCTGTGCCCTTTGTATTTCCACAATACTGCCTCCATAACCCTCTGCCTCCAACCTACTGTGCTATGTTCTAGCATGCTTTTTCCTTAGACTCTCAGGATTTGTGCAGAAGGACATGAACAGTCCCACTGCTTTAACTTTCTTTGTAGTCTAATGGCAACATTTTCCAAGAGTTTGTGCAGGAAGCCCCTGCCACCTCTGGCCATTCAGGCACCCTGCTCTGGTGTTGCACTTAATATGTGGCTGTCAGACTCCCCATGTCACCAAAAGCACTGCCAACCAATCTCCTGATCTCTCTGAGATTATCCAGATAAGATAAGGAAAATAGTTGTTTTCAAGGTCTTTAGTCCACATTTCTACTTTCTCATTTGTCACCTTCCCAAGTGACAGGAGAGCTTCCAATTTTTCAGTGAAATCTCTGTTGTAAATATAAATCCATGAGCACAAAGCAAGGCTGTGCGGGTGTTGGTACCTTACCAGCGTGCACTAGACATGAGACAGTATCCTGGACAGGAACAGGGATGCCCTTTCTCTCCACCAGTTTCATCCTGTCAGACACGGATTTCCCATGCCAGGCTCACCATGTGGGCAGGTGCAACAGCAAGATGATCAGAGCGGGAACTGTCTTGGACACTGGCTATCCAAGTCACCTTTCTTCAATCCAGCTGCCTTCCTTGTGCTCCCTTGACTTGTTGGGAGGCTGACTTTGGTGAACGGGAGCACCCTGAAATTCCCGCCTCAAAAGCAGAGTCAAAAGTCCTCCCTGTCTTTCTTTGGTAAATTGAGGCAGGCTGGGCTTTTGATCATCAAAGTTTTCCTGTTTTGGAAGGAGGAGGAGCCACTAGTCATGGTTCATTGATTCCCTGCCCAGCAAGAATGTTTTCTTTCGCACAGCCAAGCCGCACCTCTGATGACTAACAGGCCGTTCTCTCTCTCTTTGATATACTATCAGCTGGGTTTATCAGAGTATCAACACAACCTCCCCACTCCAGGCCTCGCCCCTTCTGGCCAGCTCTCACTGCAGAGCGGGCAGGGGCTGGATGAGAGCTGAGCTCACCTCTTATTCCAAGGAATTTTAACAGCAGGTTTTAAGCTACTTATTTACTTTTTTTGGTCTGTGCAGGAAGTCTGAGCTAAAAAAAAAAAAAAAAAAGGAAAGAGACAGAAGTATAATTGCTCTGGCACGCCTGCATTCCTACTTCAGTCTCAGACGGGCAGGCACTCTTTCTTGTCGGAGCCAGGAAGAGGATCTGATCCCTGAAGACCATCGCCACGAACGTGCGTAAGTGAAACCTGCAGCCATGCTGAAACAGATATTATCAGACATGTACATCGATCCGGAGCTGCTGGCAGAGCTCAGCGAGGAGCAGAAGCAGATCCTTTTCTTCAAGATGAGGCAGGAACAGATCAGACGGTGGGAGGAAAGAGAAGCTGCTGAAGAAAAGATTTCAGCAAAGAAGCCACTGCCAAGAAAAGGTAAGTCTCTGTCTCCTGGCTGCTTCATCCTCTGGCACATATCTGGCCTAGTCAACTGCTTCCTAGAAATAGGAAATAATGTATCTTTAGAGCAATTTCTTCTCCAAGGGACATTGCATTGGCTTATTTCCAAACATAACTAAATCCACCTGCAAGGGGTAGTTTTGGCCAGGCTTACTCCCTGGCCCAGACATTCTGTCTTTGACCAAATTGCTCAACTGCCCTAGCTGGGAAGACACGGCTTATTTGCCCCCAGGAGATGCATCTCATTAAGTTTCCCACTAAATGGTGCCTCTGAATCTGTCTTTAACATAACCATGGATTTGAATATCTCTCCTGAGGCGCTAGATCTGATGGGCAGTTCCCACTGAGATTTTAGATCTGAAGTTCTCTTGCCAGGATTACACAGCATTCCAGCTGCTAGGAAGAGAGATCTCTTCTTCCAGATCTTCCCCACATCCTCTATTTGCAGGTAGCTCACTCTCACACAGTTTGGAGAGGACAGTGGTCAGGAATTAAAGCAAGAAAAGCAATAGTGGTGATTCTTCTTCTTTGCTCCCAGACTCAGAAATGCCTCCTTCACTGACCTGGCTCAAGGGTTTGAAAAAATTGACAAGTGTGGGCTGCCTCCCAGTCGAGCTTTCTTCATGTACAGTTGCTTTTGTGGGGACTCACCAACAGCAGCTGGTAGGGCACAGCAGGTGCAACACAGACCCTGCAAAGACTTACCCAGCAAAGAGCATTTGCCAAAGAGCTGCCTCTTTTCCAGCCAACAGGAAGTCAGTGACGTGGAAACTCGGTGCTGACAATGAAGTGTGGGTCTGGGTGATGGGTGAGCATCCTTCAGATAAATCCTATGCAGCCATCTGTGAAGAGATCCAGGCACAAAGAGCAAAGCGCTTAGAGAGAGAGCAAGGCCAGGAGGGCAGGTAAGCACCCTTCAGCTGAAGGACTCAGCAGATATGGAGAAGGAGGCTTTTTTCTGAGGACACATGAGCTGGAGTCTTCTCTGTAGGGGCTGTGGTTAGCACTGTGACACTAGCCCTGTTGGCAAAAGGCTCAGGCTGGCTTTCTGAGAGGGCACACAATGCTAGCAGAGACCAGCTGCAGCCTGAGACTTGCCCCAGCTCACTGAGTCTCCTGTGGCACGGCTTCTGCGTGGGACCCTCTGCAGACCACAGGAAATGCTGATGCTGTTACTGAAGCAGGTGACAGGCTCGGATCGCTCTGATTCACCAGCAGGTGTGCAGGTACAGCTGGACAACAGTTACTCACCACAAGTCTTTAATTTAATTACTCACCTACCTGATCTGGAGATATAACTGCCTGTGCACGTGTGGCTTAATTGCAGCCCTGCTCTGCTCACATGCAGCCTCCTCACAGGATGCTCAGACATCAGAAAGTGACTCCCTCTAAAATCCTCTCTCTCTTGCATTTCAGAGAGACTGACTCTTCTGCAACATGGTCTTTACACCCACAGCCAGGACTTCTGGCTGAGACAGATGTTCATGGGAATAAAAAACACACTGCAGAGAAAAAAGAGGAACATGGGAGAAGAATGACTGATATTGATACAACAGGAAAAAGCCAGGAGCTCACAAAGGTAGTTTTCCATTTTCCTGTAAACTATAAGACACATGTTTTTTGAGGTCTAGGAAGTCCAGCAAATCTTGCTTACTGTAAATACAAATCTGAAGGAAAAATGCATCTATCTATAAAAGTTTTTCTTCTACAGAAGAGAGGAAACAATGTTGTTACATCCTTCCTTAAGACTCAGGAGGTCCGTGTGCTATTCTCAGCTGGGTTAGATCTGCTCTGCACCAATGGATAAATTACTTTGAATTCTGCTGATTAATTATTGCTTTCATTCTCTGTGGATAAAACAAGGAGTGCAGTACCTTCCCTTCTGCACTTTGGCTGGTTTGGATTGCTTTTGGGGCAAGACCAGGGAGGCTATCCTAGGATCTTTAAATGGAAGATCACAGCCCTTGTGACAAATCATTTACTTTTATAAAAGAACAAATGAAAATAATTTTACCAGCATCATTTGACATTCATATTTTAGGTGGTTCTTGGGTTTTTTTATCTTCTAATACAGAAAAAAGCTTACGACCTTAATAGCATAGGACAGCTCCAAATGCAGTAATACAGTGTCTGCTTTCCTGTGGTGTTTCATTACAGAACTATTTTTTCCAGCAATAAATACATTTGTGCTTTTTAACTGGCTACAAAAAGCCATTTGCAGAGAAAGGAAAAAAAGAAGAGTTAAATTAACTACCCATGCAACCACAGTTGAACAAAAGGAACAGGACACCCTGCCAATTTAATGGGAGAAGTCCAGTCTCATTCTGCAGTTTTCATTCATGAACTTGTATGAATAGTGTATATTCTTTTATCGTACAGCCATTCCATACTTCGGTAGAAAAAGTATGATAACAGAAGGTTGGCTTTTGGCAAAATGCTCTCCTACTGCTACCAAAACAGTGAATGGAATTCAGAGTGCTTGTCTCCTTTATCAAAAGCCTCTGAGTCACATGGGGTTTTTCTCTGCACTGTTTGCTGAAGTTGAGCAACTATGTGGGAGATTTTTTTTTCAAAGGAACTTATTAGTCAAAGCTGGCAAAAAAACCCCAAACCAACCAACCAACCAAACAAAAAAACCCAAAATATACAAGCCACCACCAAAAATCTAACCTCCCTTCAAAGTCTTGCACATGGAAATAGATGGGGACTGTATATTTTCCTTTCTTTTCTGTCATATCATTAGTAAATTTTCCCATGTTTCCGGGCCTTTTGCTGTTAGAAGGAGGGCTCCAGACTGAAGTCCCCTGTTGTATTTTCTAGGCATTTTCCTAGAGAGGCTTTTGCCCACCTCCTGTTTTAAAATGTTTTCTCTGAGATCTAGTTCCGATTTAACCAGAGGGATCCAGGTATCATGCTGCAGGGAATAGGGGTGATCTATGAAAAAATGCTGCTTCACACATATTTGAAGTGCCTAGTTTCCTGTTGAGGACAGGGGAAATTGCAAAGCCACGTTCATATTAAATATTAGCCAAGTAGTTGATGGAGCTAAGAGGAAGCGTGACCTTGGTAAGCAGTATAGTACAATTAACTCATCAGTTGTTGTGCCATGGGAGGCAGGGGGGTGTCTGATGGGGAGGTAGGTGGGTGTTTACTGAAAGCCAAACCTAACAGTTTGTCTGCAGAGGCAGCTCTCAGCTAGGGGCTGCTGGCAGGGCAGCTTGGCTGGTTTTCAGGGAAGAGAGAACACAAAATATCCAGCCAGCTGGATCAGTTTGTCAAGTATGAGTTTGCAGCAACCCAGCCGCAGCTGCAAACATGCACAGGCAGGTAAAGCTGTAGACAGCAGGTTCTGCAAGGGGTTGCTTTAGAGGAAGGGAAGAAAGGGACTGCTCCCTGGGAGCACTTGTGAGCATTGCTTAGCAAATCTAGGCATGCTTATGGCAATCCTGACACACCTGAGTTCTCCTTCTGTGGCATGTATGGCCAAGTGTGATGGGAAACGCCCCCAGTGATTGTCAGAGCAGGCTGGCAAAATTTGTTAACAAATGTCACATAACTGCTTTTGCCTTAAACACCTATTGCACAAAAAAAAGGAGCAATTGTCCTAATGTCACATTTATTTCTCATTACTCTTTTGCTCTGCTCAGAGGGGAACCAGAAATGTTCATCAGATGCTGGCAGATTGCCATATGAGGAAGCATAGTTTCCAACAGGTAAGTGGGCAACCTATGATGCTCTTTACACATTGAGTGGGGTCAGTGCTTTATTCTGAAGTCCCAATCAGCTTCAGAGCCTCATGTGAGCCAAGAATGTTGTCACCTTTTGGACCAGTTTTATCCAGTATTGCCATGCTCCTCATGTGTGGCGTGATGATTTGGAGATGATACAAAGCAGGCCAGGCTGGCAGACTGGAGAGTAACACAGGGAGATGCTCCTGATGATTTGTGGTGGTTTTCATTCCTGCCTTGGTTATTACCTGCAGTAAAGACAGAGAGTTTCTATGTTGTTGTTGTTGTTGAAATTGGAGGCATTCACTGTAAAGAATGGAGTTCTCAGTATTTCAAGGGTAGCTAAAAAGCAGGGCTAAAGCTTGCCTGAGACAAAGCTGAACATACTGTTTCTTTCATAGATGAAGGAAGCACAGAGGAAAAATTCAGAAGAGATCACAGCCCCCCAGGAGCCAATACCACAGAGCCACTCCAGCACAGAGAGCCAGAGAACGCTGCAGAAATCAGATGAAAATGAGCCTGAATGGCAGGAATTCTGTAAGATCTTAAAATTACCTTCTCCTATAAGGCTTGAGAAATCCTAGGGCTCTGTGGGTTCATCTCAACCCTTCTCCTGCCATACTAGAACTGAATAACAGGTCAGAGGGTGGAGAGTATTGCCAAGAAATACAGGGCTGTATTATCAGAAATATTTCTGGGTCCATGCAGCATTGAGACTAGACGTGGGCAGGGAAATGGAAAACTTTTCCAACTGACACTATGTTAAAACAAGCAACAGATAGGAGCCACATGAGCATAGCCAGTACAATTAACTTTAAACTAGAAGCTGGGCTTTTGTAGGTCTTTGCAGTAACATTGCTCTTGAGGACAAGGATAATGGGTAACAGGGACTAATCAAAATGGGCTTCCCTGTCATTCCAGCATGATCCCACCTAAGTAAAGCCCTGCTGCACTGTCTCATGTAATGAATCCAGATGATAGAAAGAAAAATGGCAAACAGCATGAGACTTGCAGTAGCATCCATCACTGCTGCCAAATGCTTCCCAAAGGAGAACCTGATGCACTTTCCTTCCCAGCTCCTCTCCTGCTGCTCAGTAGATGGCAATGCTGTACCACCAGTTGTTTCCACTTCAGTCTAGGGGTTTTATTTTTCTCACTGATTAAAAAAAAAAAACACTGACTGGAGAGCTGGTTACTTGTACAGACTCCAGGGTGAGATGGACCTAGACAATCATAGCAGCTTTTCAGAAAAAAAAACCCAAACAAAAACACAGTCAAGTTCTCCACTTTCCATAGTAGTTTCAGCAAGGCTCCTTCCCACCCTCCAAAATTAATTAGCACTTTCAAATCCTTCAAAAGATTGATTTGGGGTCATTTCAGCAGCTTCAACTCCATAAGCCCACCCCCCACCTCCAACAGTTTACATGAAAGGCACTACAGAACTCCATGTCTGAACCAGAAGTCAGCATCTGAAACAAAACCAAGAAGTCTCTAAGTACAAAGGGACCTGCTACCAAGAAAAAGTGCACAGATTTTTAATCTTGTCCCAGAAAAAAACTGGTTTTTAATATTTTAAAATAATAAAAACTGTGACACTTAACACTTGGGAGACATGTGGCAAATGGTCTCACAACTGAGTAAATCTTTCAGTTTGTGAAATGGGTTCTTCTTCCATTTCATCAAGCAGGAAAATGGCCAAAGGGTAGCAAGCTTTAAACTTGCTGCTTGTTTGCTCCTGTGAGACTCCTTTTTTGTTGCAGTGCGGAAATCCAAGGCAGCAGATGAGAAGAGACGCTCCCTTGCACGGCAAGCCAGAGATGACTACAGGAGACTTTCACTGCAGGGCATCCACAGAGGGAAACAGGCAGATATTTCCAAGGGTGCCACAGCAGGAGATCGGCGACCACTTCAATACCCACCCCTTCCCCCCAAGCCTAAACTTCCACCTCCTGCTGCAGCAAATGGGAGAGTGATTAGGTAAGGAAGCCCCTGTGCACTGTGGAAAGGAGAAGGGATGAGATTCTTTTGCTCTAGCATGGGATGGTTGAGAAGGGAATGGTTAGCTCTCCCCCTTGTGTGGAAGAGACTCCCAGCAGGGAAAAATACAGAGCCTAGGCTATATTCCAGCCTAGGGTGTGATGAGGCCTTCAGGTGTTCATTCCTGGAGGGTAACTGGTTTAGTTAGTAGAGTGTCCTAAGCCTGGAACACATAGAGCTGCTATGATGACAGATGTCCACTGAAAACCATATTCCATACACCTGAACTGGTGTAAGCTGCCTGTTTAGGACTGGTCTTAAAATCCTAAGCAAAATATAAGTCCTGCACAGGGACTCAAAACCTGTCATTTGAATCTGATGCACAAACCAGAGGTCTTTTCTAACAGGAAAGAGGGAGTCCAGCGGACAATCTCCAATTCCACAGAAGAAAGCATCATCAAGTGGTTCAAAGAGGAGCAATTCCCTCTCCGAGCCGGCTATCTGAAAACTACAGACAAAATAGCACCTTGGTTCCATGGTGAGTCCTGGGAATTTCCAACCCAACCCAATTGTTCAAGGAGTTTTTTCTGCTAACATGGCTGCTAACACAGGCTGTGCTTGGGAGTAAAGCTTCTATACTGGAATCAACATACAACAGCTACAGTACCATTCTCTCTCATAACACAGCAACAGCACTTTCAAGCTCTCCACGCTTGTCATTCATCATTGGCCAAGAGTGTAACAGTTAACAAAGAGCAGTTGGCCATGGCCTTTTACTAGCAATGGCAGCACTCTCCTTCCTGGGCTACTGGGCAAGAAAACAGTGAAAGTGATGGAAGTGCCATGGACTGGTTTTAGAGCAGATTTCTTGTGAGAACTGTTCTGTCCAGTCAGAAATGCTTTTCTCTCTTCAGTTCTGTGTTTTGGTTTTGAATAGGTATCCTAACCTCTAAGAAAGCAGAAGAGCTTCTGAATAAAACAGTACCAGGGAGTTTTCTGATCCGGGTCAGTGAGAAAATCAAAGGTTATGTGCTCTCCTATCGGTCTGTGGAAGGATGTAAACATTTCCTCATTGATGCCTCCAGTGATTCCTACAGCTTCCTGGGAGTGGACCAGCTACAACATTCAATGCTGGCTGACCTTGTAGACTACCACAAGGTGAACAACTAGCAATGCATTCATTAACTGCTTAATTGCCTCAGGACACTTTGAAATAAGAAATAATAGATTCAGTTGTTTTGAAGTAAGTAACTAGATACATTTTATTTGCTGCTGGGGATCCTCTGCGCTGCTCCAGAAGGGTATGTTAGCCTGACTGGTACAGCCCAAGTGATCTAATATATCACAGGTATCTTAGACTTGGCTCACTTACCCTCAAGCACACAGAATACCTTGCATGCAGGGCCCAAGTTACAAGTTACTTAGTAGAAATGTTGATGAGAGGTGACAGCATACTCATGCAAACTCCTTTCTTTTGTATTCCCTCTGTGGTTAAGGGGCAAGTTGGGTAAACATGACAACCTGCTTACCTTCAGCTTCAGCACAAAAGAGAGCAAGGTATCTTTATAATCTCAAAGCAGGCAAAGGGTGGTATTGAGCAAAGGTGAAAATAAAGAAGGGAAAGAGGAAGGTTGTTAGGCTCTTGCAACGATAACAGTGGTGTTTACCAGCACTGACTGCAGTTACATGGGTTTCAAGGAGAGCCAGATGGATTGTTCATTTCTTTACTGTAGGATCTGTCCAGAGACAGAACAACAATTTTTCTCATAGGCTCATTTAAAATCCCTGTTTCTTTTAAAGAAGTGCCTAGCTTAATACAGATATGGCTAAACAAAACTGGACATAAGAACAATAGCTGTGCTCATTTGCTCTATGGAACTCTGGCTGGACTGCCTGAACTTGCTTCTTGCATGGCTTTTACAGTTCAGGCTGAAAGTATTAAAAGCAAGAGTTATACAGCTATTTGTACCAGAGCTAAAGGATTTAAAGCCTGGCTGTGCATAGCTACATGAAACACGGAGTCAAGCCCACAGTCTGCAAAGAATCCTGCAGACCCCCTGCACTACAGCACGTGTGGGCAGATGAACCCACTCTGCCAAAGTGCCACATTGGGTTCTGTTTATCACCACCAGGTGACCATGGAAGAAGGCAGTCCCCACAGGCATCTTTTGCTAGGATGGAGAATGACATTGGAAGCAGAGACTGTACTATCAGGAAATTCCCTGCTTAGAACAGCACTTGCCTAAGTAGAGAGTGTGCGCTCTGTCCAGAATCCACCCTTGTCCCTCCCACAAACAGCCAGAAGCACAGTCCACAATCCCTGGTTCTGCTTTACCTGCATGCTGCACAGTCCTGGCTCCAGCACTTTCTAGGCAGGGCACCACTCCATGTCAGAGAAGCTGTAGTTTCCTCAGTGATGAGCACAGCTCTTTCCTAGAACCGCCAGAGTCGTGTCACTGAGTTACGGCACAGAGCACATAGAGTGTGTTATGGAGACAGCGGGCAGAGGGCCCTTTCCTGAGTTCTCCAGGGAATTGAGCTGTATCACACAGTGGTGGGAACACATCCACACCATAATAGAGGCAGGAAGACTGCTGTCCACCTTGTGAAGTTGAGACAGGCAGGGTCTGTTTGAAAGCTGGTGTTTGATCATATCCTATATTAACAGGATGAACCCATCACTTCCTTGGGGAAGGAGCTGCTGCTTTACCCATGTGGCCAAGAGGACCAAGAACCAGATTACATCTCCCTCTTTCAGTAAACCTCCCCATCTCTCTGGGCAGCCCCAGACTTGTATTCACAAAGAACTTGGAACTGAACTTGGAACTAGAGCTGCTGATATGTACCTGAAACCATATGTGCCTCTATTTTGTATCCTTCACAAAAAAATAGTAGGAGGATAAGTACTGTTGTGAGCTACAGGATGCATCAGCCCAGCAAGCTGCAAAGCACCTGAATACATCCCACAAGATGGAGAAAATGAGTTGCTGAAGTAATCAATTGAACAGGGAGATACTGCCATGGATTTTCAGTGGTTTTGTATGTTACTTGGAGGATTTCTGTATTCAAGCTGCCTTTTGTTCTTGAATGCAAGGTTGTGTGCCATCTGGGAAATAGATTAGTACCTACGGTTGAATGAGATTATACCTTCCTGAAGGCACAAAACCACTTGGAGAGTTGAATTGATCTTGATATATGATTTGCACGACGTGAAGCTTAATTCTATAAAATGCTGTGTCCTTGGAAGGAAGGATGTTCAGCCAAACGTCCAAGCAAACCCTGAGTGCCTTTCAGTGAAAAGTGCTCTCTGTGACAAGAGATTTCCATGAAGAGTGCATTTTTAAAACTCCTCTAGCCTCTGAATCCTCACTCTTTTAACCTTTTAACTCCCACACAGGCCTTTCTGCATTGAGAGGGATTATCCTTTTTGAAAAGGAAAGGAGGTGGGACAAAGGCATTTGTATGAATGACTATCACATGTAAAGAGCCTAAAAATGTAAGAAGGAACACCTATATCAGTATTAATGCAGTTTACAGAAGAGTTTTTGCCAGTAAAGGATGCTATTTTCCAACATGTAGCTATTTATTGCAAGTTGTGTCCCGATTACTGAGATGCATCTGGTGTAAACTTCATCATAGAACTTGTTCTTTCAACATAATGTTCTCTCTTCTTATCTGTTACAATGCTATTTAAATACATCATTCTGGAGACTGGGGGAGAGCCTGGACAGAATCACATAACAAATTAGTCTTCATCCAGGTTCCCTCATGTTGTTGCACATGACAAACTGCAGCTGAGGGTTGTGGTGTGAATCTGCAGACATCATTTTTCAGAGGCACAATCCTCAAATAGTGAACAAGAGTTGATCTTGTTTCAGTTGTTTACTTGTTTATACCTGTTCACTTTTTTCTGTTAGATCAGGGCTACTCAACTTAAAGGAGCAGTCAAATCTTTCAACCTTACATTAATCTGGGTTTTGCAGAATACAGATTTAAAGAAATTGTGATCATTTGGTCTTAAGATTTACAGCTATGCTGATAAGCAGTTTCCATTCCAGGAAAGAGGGGATAACTGCACTCCAGTTACAGCAGGTGTCACTTGCTAGAAATAAAGCCTTAATATAAACTAAGATTCTGAACATAAAGACACTCTGCCTCTGCAAATGACTTAATGAGCTTCTAGAGCAATATATCACATGTATCAGAGAGATAATTTCAATATAATCTGCATCAATCCTGAGAAAGAGTGATAGATTATTTGTAGGGGGGAAAAAATATCTCTTTCCCTCTTTATGAACTGTTTCTTTTAAAAATATGGTCAAAAATGAAAGGTCCTTCAGAAAAACATCTGTTTTCATGTGAAGAATGTGCCATAGCTGATATCTTGCTTGAGACAAATTGTGAATTATTTTGCAGACCTATGGGCTGGTAAAGACAAGTGAAAAACATGGTCTCTAAAAAGGCATTTTGAGATGAAGGGTGTTAACTTGCAAAATAATATGCAGGCCGATTTGGCATGGACATAGCAGGACATAATCAATTTTAGCTTGAAGATCTTTAATAAAACTCCTCAGGGTTTGAACCTGCTGACAAGTGGACCAGTAGATTCACTGCCTTTAGATTAAACTACTTATTTGCAAATATTGTCTCAGTACAGCCCAGGAAAAACCACTATACATGTTCACATCATCCCACATGTTTGAGTCATGCCTCAGTTTTTCAAAGACCCACTTTTCTGCTGTGAGGCAAGAAATATGAACATTTAGATTACTGCACTGACTGAAGAGGCAACTACATTTCTAGAACAGATCCCCTCAAGGCTAGCTCTTCTATTGCTCCGAAATCCAGTTACTCTGAAAGTCTGTGGAACGAGGATGTCTTGCAGCAGTTGAGAATGAAGGGTGATGACATGACTTTGGCAGTTTCTCTGTAGAATCTTTCCTTCTTCAAGGGATGCAGTGCAAGGATTACAAGAGGAGTCAATTTGAAAATTGCTTGCTAGAGAGATCATGAATCCTGGAGGAGCATGATGATTTGTTTTGCTCAATGCCTTTAGCCAGAGCATGCTGCAGTCATCAAAAAGCAAAACAAGGAGTCCCTGGATGGATGGCCTCCCCACCTGCACAGGGCCATCTCTAGTCCCTCCTCAACCAAGATCCAATCAGTTGTCATTTTGAGAAAGATCACAGGCTGGTCTGGGGACAAGGAAGATAGAGACCTTCATAACAAAATCTATTGTTCTGTTGGCTGCTCTTTTTGGACTTCACCTTTTTCTCACTGGTCTGGAAGACCTAGTTAGAGCTCCACTTGGCCAACAGAAACATAAGTAACAGCAGCTTCCCTTTCTCATGCTGTTCTTCACCTCTCCTGTCAGTGCAGTCTCCACCTCTAAGAGAGCCCTGCCAGACCTCTGCTGTGATTTGATTGCCCTGCACATCACAGATGTGGCCAATGACTGAGGGCTGCATCTCTCCATCACTGATACCATCTCAGCTCTTGCAAAACTGGCTCGTGCAGCCAAAGAACAGAAGCTGCATAGACAGTATTATTCCTGGTAAGAGGAATGGCATCTCTGTGGAAAAGGATACACATGAAAATCACAAAGGTGCTATTTAAAAACATAAGTTACGAAACTCTGACAGGATCCAGATGACATGTTTGCAAAGGTACCCCAAGTAATGAAGTGCTGAATTTACAGCTGCCCAGTGCTTTGAACTGGAGACTAATAGAGGTTTGAAGGGACATCTGGAAATCATCTGGCCTAGTCCTGCTCTATGAATGAGGCTCAAGGAACACTGAATAAAACCATCATGGAAATAGTTAAGGTAAGGTTTGAGGTAGGCTATGATTACGAAACTTTCATAGTATACAACACCCAGTTTAAAGTTCAGGTTTAAGTGGGACAGAAATAACAACTTTTGCCTTGAAACAGCTACCAAGTTTCATATGCACTCAACAAGCCATACCTGTCTCCTCCAATTGCATAATGTTTGTAAAGTTACTTCATCAATACAAAGCTCTTTATAAATAATTTATCACATGTTCTGGGAACAAAACAATTCTTTGGAGGATCTACTTGAGTGATTGCTGAAGTTTCTATCGTAAGTGATGTATTTTAGGGCTTGAGGTTTTAAAGTACACAAAGTTTCTATCCTTTTTGTGCTTTTGGACACTTTGTCATTTGCAAGGCTAGTGCAATGCAGATCCTTTGCACCAACAAAAGACAAACACATATAAACCTGTCCAAGGAAAAGGTACTTACAGCAGCATGGTCTCTGTCTGCAGAACGTGCACACAGTACCTTCAAAAGAGGTTCATAGTGCTCTTTCTACTGCAGAGCTGCACAACAAAGAGTGGTTCACTTATTGTTCAGTGCTACCTTTCTTCTCCCCAGCTTTCACAAGCCAAAAATCAAATTAGAATCTGGTTCAGACTGCCTTGAATTAATCTGAATCTATAAAATAAAGGGACTGCTCAGGGAAACAGCATTTAGGTGAGCAAATGGGATTTACAAGCCCATGCAGTTTTTGTTGGCTAGTATATATTAAAATGGTGAATAGCTGTCAGCATTAAAAGAAAATGCTTTACAAGAGCAGTAACTCAGACTTTCAACAGTTTTAGGCAGTTGCAACAAAAACTATTAAGAAGATGGCTAATTTTTACAATTAGTACCTATAATTATCATAAGAGAATTTGCAGGGTCCAGTAGTCCATCACAAAAATTTATTTTGTTACTTACAAAAAGCTTTCCATACCCTGGGCAATACTCTGTATTTGGTTTAGAAGAAATACTTTGGTGTAAAACCAGAAAATGTTCATCACTGTTGGTATCTGGCATTTGGAGTTTAAAGCCTCCTGCAAAATCAGTACTGCAAGTTGATGTGTATTTCCTTTTCTTCAGCATGATAAAGCTTCTGCCTTCCAGTGCCCAGGTTGTGTAGAAAAATCATTTATCTGAACCCAGTTCCCATCCACAGAAACACAGATCTGCAGAGAATTTTCCAAGCATTAGAAGGCTGTACTATTTCCTACTAAGGCTAGAAGTAGAAAACCTGAAGTATAGCAAAATAATTCCCAAGGCAAACAAATTTCATTTAAAAATAAATCTTGAAATACATACAGCATTCTAAAGCAGAAATACACTAACTTATTCACATGATACAGATGTGGCTCATTGCTTTTGGTTCACTGAACACAGAGAAGAACAAACAGTACCCTCTAGTGTTTTTCAACCATCACACTTGACCAGTAAGGTTTTCTCTTTCTTAAGTTTAGAAAGCACTTTCTGAGAAACCTCTTTCTCTGGATGAACTTGGAATGGCCTGTTAATGCACTGCTGCTGTTTCCCCCCTCCCAGCCCCTTAAAGGAAAAGTATTTTTGGTCACTCCAGCTTTACCATGGTTAACAATCAGATGTCCTTCTTAGAGCAGGAGTCTCTGTACTTAGTCAAAAATAGCCCTTTTTGGATATGTCAAGTTAAATGTAGAAAGTAACTCCTGAATATTGGCCCACCAAAAGGTCAGTCCTTTAAATAACTGTACACATCTTAAAAACATTTCAAAGGAAAAGCACATGCATTTGTTAGTGTGAATACCACACTGGTCACATAATACCACATAATGTTCATTGTCTCTGTGATGTGACCTTGAATCTCCTCAAGTCTTCAAGTCTTCTCCAGAAGCAAGTGCTGAACAGTCAGGATAATGGAGTACTTAAAAGCCCCATTATAATAAAAACAAAAGTAGGGAGGATAGATGCTTTCCCTCTTCTTTTGCTACCATCCTGCTGGAATCTCCATCCTCTTTCAGTCTCATCCCAACTTTTCCAGTTTAAACCGCTTTTCAAAAACACCCTAAAGTCCAGTTCAGAGGCTTTTAATCTCCCTTTGTGGATTCAGGTCTTCTTACTGCTCAATTTCTGTCTGTGAAGGTGTGTCTCAATCTCTTCCTTGAAAACAAGCATCCCAAGCTGGCCATGAGAAGCCTCATTCATGGCCTTGGACTGCATGCACATTTTGTACTGCTCTGGAGTCAACTCATCCAGACACTGCTTTTCATGCCACAGATGGAAGAGACCCCTGACAGGCGTTCGGATCACCATGAGGTTGCTGTGAAGGTACTTGCGGTACAGATGCACATCTTCACCACCCCAGCCTTTAATGTCCAGGTCAAAGCCACCTGACACAAACAAAACTCAAAATAAAACTAGAAATCCATTAGCAAACTTGATGCTATTAATTGCACTGCAGCTCTTTTATGGTTCCAGCCAGCCCTTTAAAACACACATCAAATTTCCCATTTTCAAATCTTTCACTATTAGAGAAAAGTTATTTATTTGTAATTTTATTTGTAAGCAGTGATTAGATTCTAATAATTCTGTGGCCCCTAGGAAATTCTAACCACAGCAGTGCTGCAAATTAGTGACACAGACATATTGGCAAAGGAAAGGGAGTCTGGTCATAATTTTCTATGTTTTAGCAAAAAGGCAGGGGTATTGGAGTGTTATTTTTCTTACCTATGTTGAGAAAATCAGATCTGTACTGGCAAGTCATCCCAAAACCAAAGTCTCTCCAAAATCCAGTTTCTTTTTTAATAATCTGCATGGAGAGAAAGGAATGTTTACATAGAAGTAGAAATTATTTCAGAGTGAGATTCCGACCTGAATGTGGTCAGAAATAGGAGCAACAGCCCTTTTATTCTTCCCCATGTGAATCCACAGCTGGTTCTGAACCTGTTTTTGTAGATACTCATTGGATGTATCAGCCCCACCCCAAAATATCTGTGTTCTTAGCTACCATGGATAACCCTTCTGATCCAGAACAATCAGGTTTTGCTCTGCTCTTGCTGTTGTAGACCAAGTAGGTATCACACCTCTGGAGTTTACTTCTTTGCAGGCAAAGCAATCTCCAAAATTGTTCGTTTCTGTGGGATTCACACCTGATGTAAGAAACATATTGGTAAACCAGGGAATCCAGACACTGCTGTCAGAACAGATGATGGCATCTGCATTGTGTAGCACAAGAAAGAAAACAGTGTTTCCAACCTGATCACGCAACCGACACCTTGTGGATTACGTTGATTTTGAGTAACAAGAATAATTTTCCAATACAGAACTGATACATCCATCTAAAATTGAACTCCAGAAATGCTGGGTGATAGATATATGTCCCATAAAAGCCTTTGTGAAAATGAATGGTCTGCCTTCCTGAGATGGACAATGGAAACATTATGTATTACAGGTAGAAAATCAGAGAACTGAGAAACCATGGCTATAATTTTGAAAAGGAGATATCCAAGTACAGATCTTTAAGGTCATAATTCATGCATGCGAGTGACCTAACCCAATCTGTGAGACATCCAAGAGCTTCACAGGACTGGGACAGGCATTTAAATCTTCTGAGCAAGTCAGCAGTACTTTACACTCTTGAATGTCTGGTTAGAAACCCATCCCTCAGCAGCTGCTTTGGAAAATCTTAACTTTCCTTGTGACAGAATTTCAAAAGATGAAGGAAGAGAATTTCCATTTCTGGATTTACAAATCCCAGTATTTCCTTTATGAAGAAATGGCTCTTCCAAAATTTTCTCTCCTGATTTCTCATCCATGCCTCCCATTTTTGTTCATAACTCCTGTCACTTCAAATGCTTTTTTAAAAATTTTATTTTACTGCTCACATTGCTATACATTTCATTTCTTATTTCTCCTTTCCTTGAAAAAGTCAAGTCACTGCAAAAGCAAATTAAAAGGAAACAAGATTGTATCTGTCAGGCCTGCAGTGTAACAAGAAGCATCCATCACAATGTCCTTACAGCAAGCTACTCATGTGCATTAGCATTATTATTTCCCATTAGGGCAAGTGGCTGCTGCACAAATCAAATTCTATTGAAAATTTTTGAAGGTTTTTTGTTTTTTCTCCTCAGTAGCCCAAGTTCCAGGATAGAGAGCTAACACTTGTCTTGTTCTTTTGGCATAGATCTGGTCTGATGACTGGCAACTAATGTGGGCTAAAAATATAAAAATATACATAAAAATGTGATTGGCTGCAATTCTATAAATCAAGAAGCTTTTCTGACATAAGCATCACATTTTATGATTCAAATATTAGCTATAAATATTTCCACAATCCTGACAATGTACTTTGTGGAATTTATGCTAGCTTGAAAGCTAAACTCTATTTCATTCCCTAAGTGCAATTCTTACAAGCTTGAGGATCCCTGACAGGCTCTGAGCAGAGAGAGAAAAGCTTATGTGAATCTCATGGTATGATCAGAAAAAGTTTCTTCTGAGAAAAAAAAAAAACAGTACAAGGGATTTTCCGGACTCTTCAGTAAAAGGCTTTCTGGCTATATATAACACAGACAGCAGTAGACAAAAAAATACTTCAAAATATTTTGGATGGACTTTTCAAATTCTCATTCTTCATTTTTATAGAGCAACTGCACAAGGTGGGGGTAGTGATGACAGAAGACTGGACTCAGACCCCAAGTGATCTTTTTCAACTGTGCCTGTCCCTGGGCTCACACCACCCCTAATTCCTACCTACTCAAAACAACAACAGAAGCTGGGATGCTCTGGGGACAGTGTCCAGCCTGGGACAGGATGAGTCCTAGTAAGTGCAGTGCCTGGCAATAAGAGAGGCAGATGTGCAGGTTAGGACCTGGCCCAGAGCAACTGAATGAAGCTGCATATCTGGCTTATGTTTCAATTTGAGGATTCAGCCACTTAGCAGCACTAGTGGGCAGAGGACTGTGACCCACTGACTCTGGAGAGAAGCAAGACTCCTTTCTGTCAGTTCTTTAGGTTCAACAACAGTGCAACACCAGCCCACAAGAGAATGGAGAACAGTGTCTGCAGCAGTGCCAAGCAATAGCTTGGTCACTAACATTCATGTGAAACTCCCATCTGTATGCTCTTTCTTCCTCACAACATCTCCCTCCTCATCCAGGAGACTCATATATATCTTAATCATATGCCTTATGGCAATGATTTTACTGCTTTGTTCTCACATCAAAAATAAGCAGGTGAGATGAAAATCAGTGGAGTTGTGCTGTGTTGTATCAATACCAGAAAAAAGTGACAGCTCCAAGCATGTGATTTGACTCTGAGACACTTCAGAAACACACTGTCTGCCCACAGGCCATTCAGTCATGAAGTCATGTGAAGGCCACTCACTGTAGGGTGTTCAAGTAAGTGGGGGAATAACTGTGACAACCCCTGGAATTCTCTTTTTACTGACTGATCTGAGTACAGCTCTGATTTTTACAAATGTCAGGTCTTCAATGCAAGTAATATTAAGTGATAGGAAGAAATAAATCAAAGCAAGTCAAAGACTGTCACCCCAAGATAGCACACCATGGAGGAATTGTTCACAAGTTAGGAAATTCCTTTTAGCAGAGAAGCAGACATTTTTAAAATTCTTCATTTCCATGTAAAAACTTCAAAAAGGTTTAAAATAAATGGCATCAATATACTTCCCAGTGAAACATACCTGCAGAACTCACAGTAAGGTGAGTGTTATAGTTAATTTTGTCTGTGTGATGGTCACTGTGCACAAGGAATAGGGAAATGCTATCCAACAGCAAATGTACCTTCAAAAAATGCTTTGTTCAAATAAAAGCAGGCATTCAGAGAAGCATATACTTACCAGCTGCTGTTCTAAAGATGGGATGGAATCATGGTGACCATAGATTATACTGGGGTTATACTGGCTGAAGAGAACAGGATAAAATACCTTCTTCCCTGGAAATGACAATGGGTTATTTTTTTTTAAAAAAAAAGCTGTATAAAACACACTTGTCTCTTACAAGGTACAGTCCAGGCCTGACCAAATCCAAAGTCACACAAGTTTTGCACTGAGCCTGTGTTCTTTCCATGAGAATGTGAATATGAGGATATAATTAATAAAATGTTCCTATTTCAGAAAGCACAGGTGCTGAAGGCAAGAGATTCTATCACATTTGGATTAGGAACTGTTACTGATTTACAGTAGCTTCATTACCAATTCAAAAGCAAGAATACTCTGGTGAGGGATTTTACAAAATAGGTAGAACCTGTTGATAGACAGTGCACTTCATGAGAAGCAGTACCTGGCTGTGTGTTCAGTCTACAGGAGTTCAAGAATTCAGCTGTGAAATATATGTCCACATCGCAAAAAAAGAGAACAACATTGTTTCCTTTCCAAAATCGAGCACCAACATCTAATCCTTTGCCCCTGGAAAACTCTTCATTCAACTGGATGAAGGTAAAGTTCTTGAAGTTGGCTGACCTAGGAGGAAAATATTCAGCAATTTACCCTGTCCATTCAGCTCTTAATACATGTCAGGGGTGGGAATCCAATATGAAAGAATTAATGCAGAAATCTGTAGTATCACAGTTCTGAGAGCAGCTGGAGGGAAGAGATGTCCTGTTTGACTCTTGAGATTTCCACCATGTCTATCTACATTCAGAGCTTGGCCTGTGTACTCACACACTAGCATTCCTGTCACAGACTTTCTTTGGGCAGATCTCACAAAAATCCCAACAAGGTTTAGATTAACAAAAATATCTTCGGTATGAAAATTTCAATTGGCTGTGGTTACATTACTGTATCTATACAAGAGTCTTCTTCCTATACAGAGAAGACAAGCAATAGGCTGCAGTGCCACATGATCTTGACAAACACAGCTGTGTAACCAAACTCAACAGAGCAGACCTGGCCAAAAGTACCCAGTTCCTTTGTGCTCTACTGAAATTGTCTTCCACTGCCTTTGGAAGTCAGCTTTCAGTCCTAACAGTTAAAGTCATTTGCAAAGAACTGAAGAGTTACCAGCGTGTGGGGGGGAGGAAAATAGAAAAAAAAAAACAGTTGCACTGAGGTAAATTGAGTTAAAATCTGTTCTGCAATTCTAAAGACCACTCTATCAGACTCTGCGTAACACCATTTTTATTTGATATGTAAAGAAAGCTATTTTCTTCAATGCACTTTAGAACCTTTTGGAAGAACTATGAGTTTTGAGTTTTCAGATCTCCACATAGGATCCCTGTATATGAACAGCACATACCAGATGTTCAGGTACTTACTTAGAGGTATTTTCAAGTATTGATTTTACTTCATTCATTTGTTCCTTTCCAAAGTAAACTACAGTGAGGTGAATTCTCCCATCCTGCTGAATGCCCATTTCCCTGGAGAAAAGAGACAGATTGGTGACTTGTCCCAGAAGTTAGCTTCCTTCAATAACCTACAGCAGCTGGGGAAGGCAGAGTAGGGTGAACCTCGGAGGCCTTCCTGGGGACATGATTCATTGACAGACATTCTTGTCCTGACAAAGCAGCTTACTTTCTTCCCTTAAAAGGGACAGAAGTCTATCTTTCAAGCAGATTAGGTACAAGCTCTCTAAGCAGCATTTATTATATTAATAGGACATTGTTAAAAGAGGCCATCAAGCCCCAGGAAGAATGATCAGGCAGGCAATAACTTCAGCACTCAGGAGAATATGAGGAGGGAGATTTTTATAATACCCTACCTCATAGCCTTGAGTTTTTGTAACAGATATTTCAGAGTTCAGATCTTTGGCATTTACTAAAATGTAAGTATTAAGCAGAAATCAAATTCGTAGCTCAAGGGTAAGACAAATCTGAAGAAATACTAGAACCATGCCTCACTTGAACTAAGTTTAGTTAACAAGAGTTCATCTATAATCAGCAGAGAGATCAGCATGACCAGAGGGCGATTTCTCCCAGTCTAAAACAAGATAATCAGAAGGTTAATTTAGACAAGGAGCCTATTTTTAGATGGCAGTAATTAGACAAAACATCCCATTGTAAGAGTCAGTATCTTTGATAACATAGTCTTTTCTGTGTAGCTATTTAAAGCTACATCTCAGTTAAGTTCTCCCTCTGAACATCATGTCTATGCTGAAAAATAATAGTTTAAGAGTAACTATGCTGAAAATTCTAACACATTTCCTTCTTGCCTTCTTTTGCCTTAATATTTTATCTAATGGAGTCTAGCAAAGTGTCTGGGAACACTGATTCCCCTTTTCCTAAGAAATGCTCTTTTGCAACCACTGCATGAAATTCTCATGTTGCCACAATTGTATGTGTCCAACAAACAGATTGAGACTCTTAAATCAGGTACATGCAAATCAGAAACCCTGATGACTGGAATATAATTGCCTTTACTGCTAATCACAATGCATTAAACAACCAAATGCCTTTCAGTCTGTAATCTCAAAAATCACTTAGTGGCACAATGAACTGTTATGTAAAAGTACTGGTGAGTGAGGTCTTGATAACTTCTTTAACTGCAACTTACTTTCCAAGTAAGGAAAAGTAAAGGCAGCATTGAAGGAAACCCACCTGAAGTTCTGCATGAATTGTCGAAATTTGCTGGCTCTCTTGGCCAATGGCACAATGACATTAATAAGTGTGTCAGCCATATTGATATTTTCATTTTTCACTTTCATTACAGGACCAAATGGCCGGAATAAAACAATCTTCTTGAACTGATGTTTTACATCTCCTTTGAAAGTCAGCTCATACAATGTGCCTTTATTCTTTTCTGTGCGGTAGATCCCTGCATGAAAACAAAAATGAAGAGATCTTTGGATTAAAGTTGCGCTCCTGGGGGGAAAAAAAGGAGAAAGTCTGAAGTTTCTACACCTAAGCTGAAAACACAGCAGAGGCAATGGGATATTCACTTTTAAACCAATACACAGTCCACTATAATTGGGAAGAGACCATCACTGTAGCAGGGACACAGCCCTGGGTTGCAGGGTCTGTTTGGTATTCTTGCAGGCACATTCCAAGGCTTGGTTGAGTCACAGACCTCTTAAGGTTACAAACTGCTCACCCTCAGTATAACCCAGCAGACATACTGTCCTTATTTTTCAGACTGTTCCAATTGTGCACTGCAGGCATCCATGGTAATGAGATGCAGAGGGACTGCAAAGGCAGTCTGCCTTTCTGCAACAGGAGGGATTAGGCCATCTCCCAGAAATGCAATTTCCTGATGAGCACTGGGAGGTTCTCTGGAAAGTGCCCTGACAGAACTATTCCACCAGACCCCAGCCATCAACTTCACCTACTGCCAGTCAGGACAAAACTCTCCCGTTACTCAGCCCTCAAGAGACTGCTATTTCCTTCATGAATGCCCACTCCTGCTCAAGTAATAGTCAGAAAGGGTGACACTACAGTTTGTCAGAGGCTAGACCAGGATACTAAATTAATACAATCATGTGTTTATTTCCTATACTGAAGGAATGTTTAACATACTTGATGGGCGAAATTGATCTGGTTCATGCTGAGGGCCAGCATGAACTATAAAAGCCTTGATCATGCCCCACTGAAATACTATAACATCCTAAATGAGATCAAGTTGGCAAAAAGCCTAAAGATTTTACCCACTCTAAATGATACTTCAATCTCTAGAGTGTATACTGACATAAAGCTTTTTCACTGGAAAATCCATTAGGTTTAAGAAAGAGAAATTCATGCTAATTCTAACTACTCATTAAGCCACTGTAAACATCTTAACAACTTAATCAGTACAAGAGTATAATTGTAATGCCTTCCATCTCTTGCAGAAGTTAGAGACAAGCACAAATGTTCTGAAAAATCTCCTCCCCTTAACTTGTTTTTATTTTCTTTTTTTTTTCCCCTCTCCTTCTGGCTAGGAAGCAGAGCTTCTTCTGGTTATGAAAAACAAGACCAAAATAAGGTGCTTTTTTTTCTTTTTCTTTTCTTTTTTTTTTTTTTTTTCTTTTTTTTATATAATCTTGGCTATTCCCTGATGTGTAACATTGCTGGGCATCTGACCATAGACTGTCAGCTCTGTCTGTATTTCTTGTGAAGGTCTGGGTCAAAACTTTCTTCAAAGATCAGTGACATAATCTCTTTGTCTTGTATTGCAGCTTTTACATTGGTATAATCAAAAGACTAATGAGGTGTGATTTTATCTGGAGAGAGTTCTGTGAACTGTCTTATCTTCACCATCATTTTCCAAGTGTTTTATTCTTAATGAACACTTCAGCTGGCTAATAATATATGCAGATTTACTGATCTGTTATTCACTTCATGTTTTATTTTTAATATAAGCTGATTCAACAAATGCTCCAATCCTCCTTCTAGCATAGCAAATTAATCTAGGGAGATAGCAGCTCCATAATTATTTTACTGCTAATCTTTCAAAGTTATGCCCTTGACTCCTCCTAGCTTTTTTCATAGAGTCAGTCCAAGCTGCAGACCATGAACTACATATGTTACTGAACTGGAGCTCATCAGAATAGTGACCTAATAGTCCCTTGATTTCCTCCTCCTGGTGGCCAGAGAATAGAAATCTGGGCCTTTGAATATTGCTCACCCATTTCTTCTTACAGAAAGCCTGCTGATGATCCAAGTGCATTGTTGGGTGCACTCATTTGCTCAGGCGGCTTTTGAACATAGGTTTTATCAAGGAAGTTTGTGTTTGAAAGGTTAAGGCAACCTTTTGACATTCAGCTAAACAAAATTCTAAATTAAATCTGATTTGCATTCTCTTTAGAGATAAATTGATAGGACTGTTTCACATGTTTGAGACAGTGAAATGACATTTTTCATAATAAAAAAGATCTAAATTAAATTAACAAATCTAATAGTATCTACCACACAGCATCTCAGCTTTTGCTTTTACATTCTCTTCTACCTACTCCAGCCAAGAAACAATGACCCCACAAATACCACTTCCCTGGAGAGATGTACTGCACAATAAAGGAAGCCTTGCCAAATAAGAAGTACCTTAAAGAAGAATGCAAGTTGTGACCCAGCTGGGGGCCCTCCTAGGGCTATGCACATAGAGGTTGCTTCTAATTCTGTAGTTTTGTTCTTATTTAGTACTTCTACTACAGCTGAAAACAAGTAGCTTAGATGAAGGCAAGGTTTCCTTGTGCAAAATGGTAATCCAAGAATTTATAATCCTAACATTTTATACTTAAGACAATATGCAAGTTTAATGCCTCTAATTAAATATGGCTACTCTTTATGCATATTTAAACCATTTTTTTGTTTTCCATTTTTAAGCATATTCTTTCCATTTAAAGTATCTTCTTTTTAGAAGCAGAGAACAAAGTGATTTGCCCAAGGGCAGGCACTGAGCCTTGGAAATGAGTCTGAATGTCTTGAGTCACTCTGGCGACTCACCCAGAAGAACATCCTGCCTTTTACAAATTTTTTCCACTTCCAAAGGCTCTACTTTATTTGTGCCACCAGGATTTTCTACGTGATTCAGGAAGATGTGTCAAACAGCCTCAATTCCAAGATATGAAGTATGAGGAGAGAAAAAAATCAGTCTCAAAAAAGTAAGCAAAAAAACCTTTTCATTAAAAGATCGTGTCTGAAATGAAAGCCTTGGAGAGGCTAGATATTCAATAGAGATAAAAGAAGATTAATTGATCATCTATTGCTTCCATTACAGCAGATATGTTTCAGAATATACACCATTTCTTTCAGAGGCAAGGAGAAAAGTTAAAGCTTTTGGAAACCCAATGTAAAAAAGTAAACAGGAACTCTGTGTCAGCAGATAAAATGGCCCTAAGATGAAGGAAAAGAAAAAGTGAGAAGCAAAAATGGCCTGGGCTGAAAAATTGCCAAAAGAGCAGTAAGTCTCCAGTCTTCAGAGCAGCAATTCCCAGGGCTCTCTAAAGAAATGGAAAATGCCTGATGTCTACTCAGTAAGGCAGGCTAACAAATGTCACCGATGTGGATCTACATGAAATGTTTAACTAGCAAACAGCCATGCATTCCTAACAAAATACATTGGGTAGATGACAATTCTAGTTCCACAGACTACAGACTTCAAGTCTTCTAGTGTCACTAGAAACACCCCCTGGACTCATGTTCATTAGTTCCCTTCTGTTAGATGATGTAGGAGGTCCCTATGAGGATTTATCAGAATTTGTTGTCTTCATTTTAATTCAGTACTACAATGGTCTTCCAACTTTACATGCAGCAAAATACAACATCTTATCCTTTGATGAAAAGCATCATTCCTTTCTCCCAATAAACTTCCATGACAAAATTTCATCAGATAGAACACCACCAGTAGCTGCCCATTTGAGAAAGCAAAACTACCCCTTTTTCATTTGCCTCTGAGACCTTGATTAAAATTCCAGTCACTAGACAGACACATACTTCAAGCAGGAAAACTTATGATCCAGTATATTTAAAGGTGTTATGGCAGGGCATTTCTTAAGCAATCCAGGGATTTTTTGGAGCTGTTCATATTAGGAAGGAATATAATCAGGCAGTGATTCCAATCACTTACGGAACACACTACTGAGGCTCATCAGAGTCTCCAAATTATTATCTCCATTTCTGAGAAAATGAACGACTCCCAGATCTATTCAGCCCTGCTGCTATTTACATAAATTAATGACCAGACCTGTTATGCTGCTTCCTGCAAAACTGGCTTTCTATTGGACACAGAGCAGTCCTTTGCCTGTTTATAATACACAGGAATTTCTGATTTTTTTCCCATGCTGTTTCTTACTGGCTCCCCTTGGCAGAAAGCTAGTGAACTTGGTACATAAGTGGGAGGAATAAGGGGGAGAGGGGAGCATTATAACAGCTGAACAGCCCAAGTGCCTCTGTCAAGAGGGAAGCTAAGCAGAGCAGCAGCCAGATGGATACATCTCCAGCTCCAGGGAGAAGGTGTGGCTCTCTTGGTTTTGATTAAAGGGGAAAAATGGAAAATTCCACTACGTGTCAGCTATTACTCTGGAAGAAGAACTGTGAATCCTATCCAAATTTCATGTAACAGCAAATCTGCTGAGAAGGAGTTTAACTCAGATGTAGGGTACTAGGGTCATAGTCTAATTTCTGTACACAACTAATTCTGTCTAGAAACTCCAGAGGATGCAACACTTAAAACTAAGATACCCCAGCCACAGAGACAAAACATTTCTCCTTAAATGCAATAAGTGTTTGAAGAAACATTTCCCTCTGCAAAGACAAGAATAAAAGCACAAAATTAAAAAAAAGGAAGAGATACAGACCCCAGCTGAGTTTATTGCCACACACCACCACCCTGCCTGTTGGCATATGCTAGCAATGAACTAGTACTGAAAGTGATAGCAGGTGCCAGATGAGATCCACAAGAAAAGAAAAATCCACACAGGAGACCCCAGAAAACAAGATTACTGTGCATAATTCTATGTTTTAGCAAGACTCAGGGTCAGTAACACACTTGAGTAAAGATGGTGTCAAAGGCATCTCTGAATACAGCAGAAACAAGGACACAAATCCCACACACTGACAGCAGCAGCTCAGATTTTAAATCCTATCTCTGATCCTGATTTTCATTTCAGCACATCTCTCCACCTGATCAACCTTAAGATGAGAGGGGTAGCCCCACATTTAACATAAGAGAGGCACACAGCTTTTGTTTGCTGTTATGGCTGGAAAACACTTGGAGGGTAAGTGCTATTACTTTCAGTGCAAATCTAGGCACTCCCAGAAATTTCTAGCTGCCCATGGTAGTTCCAGAAAATGAAAACAGCTGGCTTGGTGGCTAGATTAATGGACCCATGGTTGTTGTGTTGCTAGACTTTTACTAAGTTGCCAGAAGCTGACACAGAGTCCAGTTTATTACTCACCTACTGTGTAGGCAGCAGCACCTGCAGAGCACTGTTTCCAAAACAAGTTTAGAGTCCAAGCTATACCTGAAATGCAGAACTGGAACAGATAACTCAGTCCTCCCTACACATACTGAAGTTACACAGAGCAATGGATTTGTCCTTTGGCAGTTTTTTCCATTCTTGAGAGAATGAAGTTGGGGGAAAAGAGTGACAAGACGTGATAAGAGACCTCCAAAGGGGTTTGGCAGGGAAATTTTCTTCCCATTCTCTGTTTCCAGCCCCAATACATGGATCACTACATTTGCAAACAAATCAGTTTGCACTGATGAGTGAGAATTAGAATTTGTTCCCTTGCACCTACAGAAGCAAGGACCTATCCCAGAGAGGAGGACACAAGGAAGGTTCTTTGAGCTCAGACTGAGCTGCACACAGGCCTCCAATTTCTTGAGCTCTGAGTTATGCGAAAGGCTTCCACCTTCTGGAGTATATCACCATGGTATAAGAAAGACCATTGAAGAACCATGAAGAACCTCCACAGAGCAAGCACTAGAGTTCATCTCTTCCCCACATCTTGCTGCACTTGTTCCCCAGGTGCAGCACTGGTACCCACTCAAAGACTCTTGATTGTGCATAAAGGCAGGCTCACAGCTTAATTGATATTAAGTAATGTGTGGCAGGAAACATCTCCTGTCTCCTCATGCTCTTGCACAGAAGAGCTGGTGCCAAACAGTCATACATACTTGTTCAGCACCTATAAAAACTGTAGAAACATATTTTGAAAAGATAAACTAAACAACAAACAGAAAGGAGGAGAATGGCAGCATGGATCTGAACTGCAGTTGCCAATGTTAACAGTGGAAGTAGATCTGGGATTGCAGCCTGGTCAGTCACTCCTTGCTTTGTCAATTTTGAGGCAAGTGCACAACTAGAGAGCTGTGAGTGCACATTGGTGTCACTACAGGAGACTGGCAGGCTTTGTTGTCACAAAGTCCTGTTCCCCAGGAAAGCTGCCATTTTGCAATTGTGCCTGAGACAGCATTGCTAGGTCACAGCATTAGCACCATCCCAGACATCTGTGCTCTGACACAGCTCCCATCTCCCTCAGCTACTCAGTCACACCAGAACTCCTCCCCAGCACTGTGTGGACCTTCTAACTTGCTCTCTGCATACGAACCTTCAACAAAGTCGGAGGCAGTGTATACATGGGGTTTTGCTTTGCTGACCCCATCTGGCTTGTTCAAGCTCCCCACTGCTAACTCGATCACCTCTATCAACTCATCTCGCTTGTCCTTCCTTACGGGTTTCTCCTCTGGGTGCCGTGTCAGCCCTGTCTCCAGCTGGTACACCTTCTGGAGGGTGAAGCTCTCAAAGGGCACTGCTGCATACTCTGTGGACAGCTTAACACCGCTGTGCACCTCTGCTTTGTCTACTTGGGAACGGAGGAAAGCCAACAGGTTGGCCTGGGCCTTCTCTGGTTTACTGTGGTCAAGTTGAATGTCCAAGGAGTCTGGGTACTGGTTCTGCATGTCCTTAAGCTTCTCAGTCCTGCCCTGGAGCTCAGCCTTCAACTGGGCAATTTGTTTCTTCAAGCTGATGACATAATTACGGTGTTGCTCTTCTCGCTCTTGCAGAATGGCTTCATATCCCTCCTTCACAGTTGGACTGTGCACCCTGGGCAAGGCAAGCTGCTGGTTGTCACCCTTGGGTGTGCAAGCCAACATATAAACGATAGACATTGAGCAACAGGCCACCACCAGCAGGCCTACAAGTCGGGGAAGAAATAGAATAAATCCTCGTCGGACCATCATATCTCAAAAAGCAGAGTCTAACTCCACACATGCAACAGTTCTTATATACATGCAGTGCCACAGAGGCCTCTGATCTTGGAGTAGTCTTACACAGATGCATGTATGTGCAGGAATTGATTTGTCAGCTGTCTTGAAATGTGTGCTCTGCCTCTATATGGAGCTCTCTATGGTGTATACCCAGCAGGACCAGAAGACAAGTTATGAAGCAGACAGGACACCTCCTGATCCTCATGGCAACACCTATGTTGCTGCAATGTGATCAGACCGTGGCAGATGGAGCCTGAGAACATGAAAGATAAATCACAAAGACAGACAGGTTAGAATTTGGTCATTCAGTCCAGACCATTTAGAGTGTTCTAATTTACCTAGTTTCTCAGCTGCTCTAGCAGATCTCAAAGCTGTGAAGTGCTTCAGCTAAGACCATAGAAGTGTCAAGATCCTTATGTGGAAAATCCTGTATGCATCCCTTTCATCATCAATAACATGGCTTGGCCCATTGCCAATGGAAAACTAGTCCAGGCCTCAAGGACTCCTATGCTTCAGAATTACTAGAGGGGTCTAGTGATCAGATGCTAAAGTACTCAGTTTATCCAAGCATTGACAGCCTTTCAGATGTTCTCAAATCTTGGAGTGTTCACTCAAGTTTTGAAAGGAAGGCACTCAGTCCCACATCAACCACATATATTTTAGCTTCCAGGCATGTTTTTTCCAAAACACCAAGTGTCATGGTCCATTCAAATATATGAAGCCTGATCTGGAGCAGAAATCTGATAACCAGAAAACTGAGAACTGTTATCAAAGGCCAATTACTGCAACTGTCATTGTTTGACATATCCTATGAGATGCTCCCATAAAAAACAAATAATGAGGAAGAGGATATTTTCCAGGAGCACTCAATACTGATTTTACTCAAAATCAGCAGAAGCTTTGTTACAATTTTGAAACTGTCATCATTGCACAGTAGTTTAACATTTCAAGACCCTCTTCTGTTTCTCATAACATTACAAAAAGCCATTCAAAAATGTACAGTACTACTCTGTTTTCCATTCTGCCCAGGACTATAGACTATAGAGAAGGTGGAACTGGAAACATTATAATTTTTAATTAAACTTCTTCAAGTATATATAGGAAAGGGAAAAAACTTAGATGACTGAAGTTGAATATTGATCTAGCTGTATGCTACATTAAAACAATTGTGCTGAGAACATTACCAGAAGGAATTTCAAAATCCTGTGGGTTTGGCCCAAACCAATGCTGGTACAAGGAACTTCATCATTCAGTCAGCTGACTGTATACTTAGGTCAAGGTTGAGTAGCATCCTAGATTACACTTTGTTAGACACAAACACAATCAAATTAACCCCTTGATGCTCTCCCCTTGCATGCATGCATGACATCATGATACTCTTTTGACAGAGAGAGTCACAGTCCTTTTAGGCATATATCCTTGCTGACACACCCTTAAGTAAAAACAGTTTGACTAAGAATAAGACTTTCAGAGTTATTGTCAGTTATTTCTAGTCTCAAATCAAAGTCTTATGTAGGACTTTTTATAAACTGCTCTATGACTTTCCCCCCACTCTGTCCTGATTGACTATTTCTCCATATGCAGCAGTTACACAGAGATATTTCTGATGCTTGGATTGTTATTATTTATCAGTTTGCAGAGCTTCTGGGAAAAAACCCAACTTCGAGCAGGAATTGAGGGGGCTAGAATGAGCCATAAAAATAGTACTGTATGTTTTTCAAAGTAATGTGAAATTACTTTTATAGCATTTATAGGATTCTCCAGAAAATGTCAGCATTTTCAAAGGAAGAATTGATGATTTTCTAGAAAATTTTCGAGCAGCAGGAGAAAAGGACAAGATGAAGATAGCACACTTACCTTTTTGATGTGATCTTCTCTTTGGAACATCTTGGTCTGCTACAGCTTCTTCTCAGCTTGCCAAAATCATTGCCTGTTTATCTCCCTTCTTATGCCTTTCCCAGCAAATGCGTGTACTATGAAAAGCGCTGTCAACCTCAGAACACCTCTTCATTGCTTTCACATTTGTCAGCTGCCTACATCTTCAGTCTGTCTCTCGTGTGGTGAAAGGCTGTAGTGGAGACGCTTCCTATGGATGCACTAAAAATGTTGGCCTCCTGCAATGTAAAGGAGCTTGTCAAAGCAGGGAAAATTAATCTGGGCATTTCTAACTGTACAACAGATCTGGCTAGAAGACTGTAAGAAGGTAGTGTGCAGGGAGACAGGGTCAGGAAGTGGTGAGATGTAGTACATAAAACACTGCTGTGCTTGTATGCTTCCCTTCACACAATTACTCCATTGACTGAATTGGCAGAAGCTGAACATCAGTGAAAGGATTAGTTGTACTAACATGGTATAAACTGAAATTACATCTCAATGGCTTAGATAAACATACCATTTCTGTAAGCAGCAACAGATTTCAGTTTTGGGCAAAGAGCTCTTCAAACATGGACCTTAAAATGTATGTGTATATAGATAGCTATCTTTACTGAAATATAGCATCTCTCTCTTCAGGGTACTATCTCTTTTCTATATTGTTTTCTGGTTTGAAATCTCCCCTATCAAAGATGCATCTTTATAAACATTTCAGGACAGTAAATTATCAGAGTTACTTTATTCTTTGAAACACTGTTTTCATAGTAAAGAATTAAGATCATGTGGATTTTAACCTTCTTCACAGAGATTTTACCATCAAGAGTGGAGGCATCCTGACAAGAAGCTTTCATTGCTTGCCCTTTGGATCTGTCTTATTAAATTGTACTGGTAGCTCCAGTGGCGTTGCCTTACAGTGACTGACATTTAAATATACAGCTGTTACTGTACTACTATCTCATGGGCATGCTTGTGAAAGCAGTCCAAATCCAGATCAGTTCCAAAAAAAGCAGATTACTTTAAATCAACACCAAAGGTGGTCACAGCTAAGGCATCTCAGCTGCATAGGCAAGGACCAGGCAAGGATGGTAACTCCTCCTAACAACCATTCTGTTGATTTCACCAGACCAACACAGTTTCACACCGAGATGAAGAGAAGACAAACTGAAATGTCAGGGTTTTTTTCCAGGAACTGACAAAAACGCCTCTGTATTTCACAGCAGTCAGCTGCATCAGTATTAGTCTCTTAGCAAAGAGAAGCTGTTAACAAATACACAGTGATTAGTCTGGTGGCTGAGGAAAGGGACATTAATTCTAAAAAAGCCTGCACTTGTGAAAACATCTTCAACCTCAGTTCAACCTGCTAGCCCAGCCAGAGGTCAGCTCAGCTCACAGAGGTGCTTTTCACTTGTTTTCAAGGAGCGTGGGTCCAAAAAATGCTCTAAACACAGAAGCAAATTCTGTCATCACTCTAAGCACTCTGTAAATATTTCTGCACAGTGGAGGGTGCTGCACCCAATCACAGGGAGTGGCAAAAAATGGAAAGTTGTTTTGTTTGAAATTTCAGATGGTATGCATCCATTACTGTTTCTCACCAACTGAATTTTTATTTGACTGTAAAGATACAGGAAATTCATCTCTGCACAGAAATGCCAATGTATTTCAAGTCTGAATTTTTGACTCTCAAAAACCACACTGAGAATCTGTGCAGGAGAAAGGGCCTCAAACCAAAGTATCTCTGTATATGTATCTCCCCTCTGAACTCCACAATTTCTGCACTCCTCATGCTGAGGATAGAAATGAATGGCAAAAGCTCAGTCATATTTGCATAGGCAGTGATCTCTCAGCACACATGACATGAGCAATGCCAGATAATTCCATGTTTTTAAGTACTTTCTGCCACAGCTTCTTATTGTAGGTGTAACTCAGACTGGCAACTCCCATTTTAGCTCACAAAACTCTGAAATTCCTTTTATTTTCTTTTTTTTTTTCAGTAGAGGCAGTAAGTGGCAGAAGCTGCAATTAGCTTTTGTGTAGGTGTTTGAAACACCTTCATTGAATAGCAGCACATGTCACTGTGAGATTTCACTAGAATCATAATAATCTCTGAAATGAGCTGTGGGGAGGAGGAAACAGATGTTCCACCCAGACTTTAAGTGCCTTATGATAATAGAGAAAGACATTCTGTAGCCACTTGTAATTTGCCTTGAACTTCTTAATTACAAGGACTGTGCTTAGCACTGCAGACAAATTAGTCTGCTTTAAATGTTAGGAACAAGATTTTCCCCCCTAGTTTCTCAACAGAAATCCAAGGCACTCAGCAGAATGGGACATGTCACAGGGATTAAAATTTAGTCTCACATAAAAATTTTCACACTTTACGCAAAGATTAAGATTTATGCAAAGACTTATGGCCAGATCATGATTTCTTGATTACTTCTCAGCCCAGTTCATCTGTCCAGCACTGAATTAAACAAAAGGCTGAATAAAGAAAAAAGCCTGTCTGATAAACTGACTGGATGCACCTACTTAACCTTCTTGCATTGTCCCTTGTTAAAAATTCTATTGCTCCCTCTTGGGTTGACACATATCCCAAACAAACCACTCAAAGTCTTAATGTCTGGTTTCCAATCTTCAATCCAAATAAAGGATTAGTGAGAAATAGTATTCAGAATGAAAATGTTAAATTCTAATAGTTGAAGACAGTAGACAACTTACAGTAAAACTCTTCATTTCCTAATCTTTGATTCCAGACTTACATTGTCACACATTCTCTCAGACATTCTCAATATCCAGCCCTGCCCACAGAAGGACAATTACACTGTTCTCCTCTGTAAATAACAATTACAGTCTCATCATCTCAGAAATAGGTTACAACAACTGTTAGAAGTTGTCTTCAAAAGAAGAAACCCTCAAAGCTTTAACAGTCCTGGAAATACTATATTTTCCTCTTGTAAGGGAACCAAAAGTAGCTGCCTCATTCAAGAAGGAGCTTACATTCAATATACAGCTATAGACTTTTCACTCTGGAAGCTACAAAACCAGCGCTGAAGTCCTAACTATTGCCTTTCTTAGTATCTGGACCCCATTTCTGCCAATTTAATTGGGCTCCTCTCATCAGGGTAAAGTAGTAACTTTATCTGCTATGCCACTTAAACTGAATTCTGAGGTCCATGTGTACTTGTGTTAGACCATCCACTTACATGTAGTCTCACTGCTCATGAAAGCAACTTCCCCAAAGACAGTCCAGAACAGAATTCAAGATTACTCTGAAAGCCTTCTGCTGTCATATGCAATAAACATACCAGAGTTGTTTCAACTTTTATGGTAGTCATTATTACTGTTACAGTAGACATCCACTAATAATTATTTCTTCTACAGTATCATTGTTTCTGTTTTAAATAAAGCACTCAGAAGGAGTATTGAGGTCCCTTTGTCCTCCCAGTGCATACCTATTTTGTGTGTGGGTTTGTCTATGTGTATACACACAAAAGAGTGAAAGCACTATTGCTTTCCTTTCTCCACTGGTAATCAAACTAGTTTTAAAGTAAAAAAACCCAAAACACCGAGATTAAGCAGTAATTAAGTTCTAACAACATCTGAAAAGAACTATTGTAACACCTAAAATTATCTCCACACACCAATAACACTTTTTCTGATAAAAACCCCATTATTTCAAGTTACTACAACACTCCTAAAACTGCTTTCTCTGCCCCAGAACAATGTTATCTGTGTAAGACTTGGCAGTTTTCCAGAGATCGATACCCAACCATTGCAAGGGTCTGTGTTAGGAATGCTATTTTTTGTATGAGGTCCTCAGATTTCCACTTTACAACCAAAACACACCACCCTTCTCTGCTATACACACTGATCTATAGATATGTAACCTGCACATCCTCAGTGCAATTGTTAGTGGGGTACTATAGGGTGCTTCCAAAAGCCTTTCCTGTGAGTCTTCACTACTCTGTCCCTCCTCCAGTAAGGACATGACAGATCCATGCCTTGTCAGGCTCCAAAGAAAAAATGCAGAGATGACAAGCATGCTCTGCTGCTGCAGAGGTGCTGTGACTCACGAAGACCTAATCCATGCTACTTCAAGAAAGAAATGACAAGGCTTTTCTCTAAAGGTCCATTTCTCATTACCAGTCTCTGCCCTGTAGTTTTAGGAATACAGTTTCTCCAAAAATGTTTTGAACTTTGCTAAAATGGAGATGAAAAATATAATTTTGGGTTGAGCAAAAATTCAGCCTGGTCTTTTAAGAGCAAATTAGCAAACCATCATAGTTTCCAGAACTAAAAATTGATGGTAGGACTGGACAGCTGAGATGTCCAACTTAGCTGGAAGATCAGCATCTTCTGAATATGACCAACACTTTTACATCCATTTAGGTGAATACCATCTCTGTTTTGTAGATGTGTAAAAGAGGAGCATTTTTCTCCAATCACATGCTCCAAGAGCCCTACACAGCATCTAATATAGCAGCATGCTGAGAACAGTTTCTTTTTGTAGGAAATTAGCTAACAAAACAAGGACAAGCTACAGCCAGGGAACAGCTAAATAATGCTGCTCCAATTTACTTCATTTTAAAATCTAATTCAACAGTTTCTCTGCATGCAGGGAGCTTCCAGATAGACTAACCCAGCTTTAACATAACACCAATCTATGCCAGCTTCTGAAAAATCTCAGAATCAGAGTAATAAGCATAAAACACAAAATCCTTTAGTATTTCCTAATTAAAACAAATAATGGGATAAATTTTACTTATCCATTTAATTCTGGACTTGGGAAAAAATGCCACTATTTCACTTTGAAATGTTTACACATGCACCCTCAGTGATTTACACAAGCAAAAGAAAACTGACTGCCACCACAGGTATGAACAGTCATTCCTTTTAAGAATGATGACGACCACGGTTTTATGAAAGAAGCTCAGGTCAGCAGCAGCAAGGCCTGTAAAATTGACGAGATCAATTGCCCCGATTGATGTGGGGGCACTCTGTGAATGCTTGCTGGTTTAGACCCATCTCTTCATGACTGTTACTTAAAACATTTTCTTGTACAAAGTTCAAATTAAAGTCATATTATGTGAGGAACCCCAAGGATTCTGCCAGATGTACATCCCACAGTACCACAGCCAGACTTTCAATGAAATATGAAGTCCAGTGTATGCACACATATGATATAGGTCATGAATCAGGGTAGGTTTAGCACCTATCTAAATAAGCAAGAGCATGATCTATCCATTGATAAAAATGCACAAACATGCATGGCTAAGCTGTGCTCAGAAACAGGAAAGCCTAGCTAGGCTGAGCTGCAGGGTGGAAAGCAGTTTGTGTCTCTTCCAGTATTTAACTAGGATTTATTTAGTCAAGGCTATAAAACCTCTCATATGTTTTTCTGAACTCAGCTTCAGTTCAGCCCTTCAGCCACAAGTTCACAGTGCAGTGAAAGCCCCCTGATTTGAAAAGAGCTGAGAGGTGATAAAGTACAGTAACAGTGACTGGAGGTATCTATCCTATCAAAGTCCCTGTAAGGTAGCAATAGAGTTTTAAGATGTTTGGACAATTCAGCCTGACCTGGAGATTATGTCTTCTTCTCCTTGCCAGAAATCCTTGGTACAGCTAGAATGCTCTGTACAAAGCTAGATGTGGACTTGAACTTCATTAACTCCAGCAGAGTTGGCAGGGGAAGAGGTTTCCTTCCTTCTGAGTCCAGCATGTGCTGGGAACTGAGAAGAAACATCTGGCTCCCACAAGTCTAATACTATATTCTTACGGTAATGCAGAGCCCTAAATTTTGAACTCTTTGTACTTGAAATGAAAATTTCTGGCTATGTGGTATCAATACACAGCTTTAAATAAAATAATTAAGAGCAAAGGAGACAATAGGAAAAAACATTTTTATAGTCAAGGGATTAGGTAAGTTATCTAGGCTGAGCAAGAATTAGCAGGACAGGGACTAATTTTGCTGACCAAGATTACTTTTCATCTGTGGTTTACATTACAGCAGAAAATCAAGTTTCAGGCTACGAACTAATAATCAGGAAGCCAGAAAACAACTGCAACCTGGTTTAGTATTAGAGAAGCTACCCAGATTCTGCACAGAACTCCAATACATGCAGCATTAACAGCTTTCACAGCTGATGTACCAACCCCCAAGCTCCACTGATCTGCTTTTCCCTGTCAGTCTGGTCTGTACTGATAGACAGGAAAAGGCCAGGCCCCTGATTCAGCCCCCATTTCCTTCCTTCTCCAGGTTAGTGCTTACTCGGAAACAACATGCCACAAGGTCTCGTTTAGTTCATCACCCACTGTTTTGATATGTGGTTTTGGTCAAAGACACAGCATTTCCTTGATATACCAGGAAATAATCTCCTAGCAACTCTTTGAAAAGCCCAAGCTCTTCCAGTTATTTCAGTAAAACAGTTTTTCTCTTTCTAGAAAAAGTTTCCTTTTTCATTTTTTTATTTGGGGCTAACATAATACTTGAATCTCACTGACTTCACCTTCATCATTAAACTAGCTAATTCTTTACTACGGGAACTTGAAAAGATAAATCACAGCAAAATCTCTGCAGAAAAAGCCTAGGCAGAGATTAAAAGAAAGGAAGGCTTTTTTATATTTAATATTATACAGTCTTCTATCCACTTGACCATGAAATTCTTCTTCCAAAAAGGAATGAAAAAAACCAAACCCAAACCTGAGAACAACCAAAAATTAAAGTACTATCTTGCAAAACACAGATATCTACAAACTTTCATTCAGATCATTTCATTTCGACAGAATGAAAATGTTTATCATTGTATGACATTTTATCACTTACACAAATTTATTTCTAAATAAAATATTTCAATAGCCTGTGAATGCCTACTTTGTTTTCACAAATCAAAGTGCTTCAAATTTCCATTTCCTGACAATTTTTGTATCTTTGAAGGTATCAGAATGGACACAGGTCCACAGAAAATTGCTTTTGGTCAAGTGGCTATAAGAAAAAATATTCTTTTAATTTTAAGAAAAAAATTCTATATCTTTTAGTTAAGTAAACCAAACCACATTTTCAAGTGTTAATGAGACACCTGCTCACAGTTACTTTGGTTTTCATCTCTGATCTCAAATCGTACTGAAAATGGAATCTATCTTTCGATTTCTTTATAAGAAACCTCAATTCAAACAAGCACTCTGATGTTTTATTTTACAGCTCTCTGATATACCAAATTACAGCCATAAACATATTTTCTCATTGGTTCTTAAGAAAATTCAGTTCCCTTATTGACTCTATTGGTATCTGGCATTAAAACTGTAGTTTATTAAGGAGGTTTTAATTGTAGTTACTGCATATTGTCAATAGCTCTTAAACCCAGTCATTCAGCTAGAAACACATTAAATGCTAACAGTTCACTCAAGAGGCATCCTGGTTCTCTAACACAGAGCTGATTGACGACATAAGTAAAGCCAGTTTCCTTTACCAGCAAAAGCTATCCTTTTTTCCCCTTTTGTCAAACAGAAGTACACCCTGCAGTCAGTTCAGCATTTCCTGAAAAGTTCCAAAGAGCCTATCTCTTGAAAGAATTTCAGGCTTCAATCAGAACCAAAATCATTTCATGCCAAGTTATGAAATAAGGCACACAATATGATCTTACTCTGTAACATTTTTCCTCATTGTACCACAAAAGTATCTGACTTGGTTTAATGTAACTTTGTATCAAAGTTGATGCAAACAATAATTTTATTTTTTTTTCATGGATAGTTAATTTTTTTTTAAAGAAAACAGTTTTCTGCTTATCCTTGTTCCTTACATGCAACGTTTTTCAGAAAAAAGGAATAGGGAAAAAAGTGTAAACTCACAGCCTACCAGAATACTTGAAGAAAAGAAATTTCCTTATGAGATGAAGCTTCATGCTACTGAGTCTTTGTTTCTCTCCACATGGAAACCTGTCTGCAAATGACAGCATTATTTTTATTTTAACAAAATTGGCTAGGATGTGTGCTGGCACAACTATGTAAGCTAATGAAACAAAAAGAAGAAATTGCTGCTGTGTCTTTACAGTTTTCTCCCTTTCCCTCCTTTTTATCCAGTTCTCTGTGGAATATTAAAATTGTATCATTTTCAGCACCAACTCGCAGCACCTTAACTCAGTTTAACTCCTTACATCTCCACTATTTTCTTTCCTTGTGTTGTTCTATTATCAGAACATGGGTTCAACAAGGGCTATTGGAAACAGCAGTGAAATGTCTCACTACAAATGGTTTATTAGTCCCAAAAAGAAAAATTCTTCTCCTATAGATGTACAAGCATCTCCTTTTTCCAACTGCAGTCAAAATAACAGGCAATCTTCCAGTACTGGCATCTTAAGGACAAATGTCAAGAGATTTTAACAACCTTTTGTCTAAAAGAGGAAGGAAAGTAACTGTTGGTGGAACATGTTAGCTGGAAAACAGCAGCTGAAAGCTCCTACAGGAAAGAATGAAATATGAGCAAATGGTGTCAGCATGATCACATGACAAAAAAGCAAGTCATACCTGGTTTAAACAAAACTCACACAGAGCAAGAATTTTTAGACACTAGGTTAGTGCATGTACAGGGGATTTTGGTGGTTTAATTCTCTCCTGTGGCATGCACCCTTGACAACAAACTTTTCATTGAAAGCATGACAAAAATCTCAGTGAAACTGAAGAAGCTGTGGGAAATCCCTATGTTCTTAAAGGAAAATATAGATAAGAAAATCTTCCCAATAAAGCAGACATCAGATGACATCAGCTATCTATGTAATCTATGTAACGATTTACATTGCATCTCTTAGAGGACACAAGTGCTTTGGAAGGTGAAAAAAGATCTTGTATACCAAAAAAATATTTTTAATGTTTGTGATTTGGATGACCAATCTATTCCCTAAGCAGAAGTTTGTATTTTGTACCAGATATGCACAAGAAACGATTCTTCTGTTTGGGACATGTAATTTTCCTTCATTACTTCTCTGGATTTTTACCATTATTTTGACCTCCATTGCTTCAAAATTGGTATTTTTCCATCTCCTTGTCAGAGAAGCTACATGCTACTATATGTTTAGGTTCTGCTTTTAGCTACTTCTGAAAGAGGACAGCCAATTTCAATAGCTACTCTTCTTGATGGGTACTTCACCTGATTCTATTAAGTTGCAGTCAAAAAGGACAAAGAAAATTGTATTATATGGAAATAACTGGAAAGTTCAAAGAACATGATTATCATATAGACAATCATAGGTAGAACTCTCCCTTGTTTACTGTAAGAGACATACATGCTGACAGATCTAATTTATTACATTACCTAAGGTCAGTCTCCTGCACTTACCTCCTGAATTGTCTCCTGGACTCCATCTACCCACGCTCCTGATGGGAGCCCAGGGAATTTCCCTGGCTACCTTAACCACCTAGTCTGTTAGTTGTCTATGGCTGGCTGGGGCAATTGCTCCCCCAGACCACCTGGCCCACATGATTATTTCACTGAAGAGCCATCATCACGCAATGTCAATTAACTTCTTTTACATAATTGTAGTGTGTTTATTACTGCAGAAAACCACGACTCAACTAAGGTAACATGTCAGGGAGTAGAAAACCTCCTGATAGGTTTCACACACTGACTTGCCTCCTGCAAGACTAATCCAGTGTTCTATTGTTTATTTGTTTTATTTCTAACTTCAGTTACTTTTACAGGATTACAAGACATCAGCCAACCTGTAGAATCCAATAGTTCAGTGTATCTCCAGCAAGTCTAACCGATCCAGTATGCACTTAGCACAAAAAGGAAAGAATATAACAAAAATCAGATGTTCTGGGCCTCCCCTTTGGTTTTATACATCTACTTCTGCTTTATTTCAGATATTCTACCTCAAAAGGTACAACTGACTCAAAATATAAAAAGATGCAAGAACCAGGCACCAGTCTGAGTTAACAAGCTGCTTGCCAGCTGAGGAGTCATGCACACATCCATTATTACAAGTCTAAAAATAGCAAGCTTTTGAGAAGCTCTTAGAACAGCAAAATGTGGCATGTCGATATAAAAGTAATTTGTGGATGAAAAAAAAAAAAAAGATGGTAAGAAGATATTTCAAACAGACTGTTAAAGAAATAAAGCAATTTAATCCAAACTTCCAGAGGCAAATATTGCCGTCATTATCAGTGATGATAGAACCAACTGCTCTATGTGGGGTCTTGCCGCATTCCCTTCAGAATGTCCAGGTTCCCAGGCAGCGGGGTCTGCTCCAGGTAAAAGCTACACAATCTCCTGTCACTCCTTGAACACTCTCTAGGTGTTTTTTCTACCCATTTTCTATCTTCCCACAGCATACCTTTCCAGACCAATTGTGTTCCTTGCTGCTCCACACTTTGCACAGTGGAAGTCAGGTCCAGTTGGGCCCTCAATGAATCTGTTGTGACAACAAGGCATCAAATACCAGATGGTGGCCCATAGCTTCTTCTTTCTCCCTAACAGATGTGCAGGCCACTTCAGAGGCCCTGGCAGAACCAACTTGGCTGGTCTACTGAAATGACGCACTAGTGCTGGCAATCAACCTCAAAATCTTAAATATGGTACAAACTACGATTCCGGCCCAGAGGAAAAAGGGTAAGAAAATTGTAAATACCTTCAAATTAGAACTCTGTAATCTCATCTAGCCTTTCAAATCAGGAGTCTAAAACTAAATACTGTGCACGTATTGCAGCTACACAGTGAGGTTCCTCATTTGTTGGCAGATCTGGAATTTCACATGTCAGTCACACAGGAGCACTAGGAGGAATTTGAGAAGCAAATGTGAGGTAAATACCCCTGCTGTGATCTCTCGGCATCATTTTGCACTTCCTTCTTTTAAGAAGGGCACACCCTTAGGATGACTATTTTGATGTGTGCACTATTTTCTGGGTGGAGGCTCTGTACACTTCTTGACTTCCATAAGAAATGCCCCATGAGATTCACTGCCTCCAAGCACATTCTCCTTTATGAGCAGAAAACTTCAGTTTAAGAAGTGCAGCTACACACAACCCCCCCACCCCGAGACTGCAGTTATAGGATGGGCCTTCTATATCCATTAGCTCAGGTAGAAAAGGATTCCCAGCCAGGAGAGAGACAAGAGGAGCAGCTGCGTAGTGGCTTCCTCAGATGCTGAACTGCACTTGGAAGTCTCTCTCTAGATATGAGTCTCTGTGGTCCAGTCAAAGGGGGAAAAACTAAAGACAACGAGCTGTAATGGGTGGGAAGACTTTCTTTGAGGGAGTGTCCTTTTCCAGAGTAGCTCAGTCTAAGAGTCTTTCTCTGAGTACACACTGCACTAGATGCTCATGCAATAGAGCATTTGTTAGCAGCACATTTTATAGTCTGCAAAGAAATGAAGTTCAACTGCTCATGCTCCAAAGCACTGGAAAACACAGCCATCCCTCAGCTCAAACCCACACTTTGGCACAACAATGCAAGATGCAGGCTATACTCATTAGACAGATCAGTTTCCAGGCATGGTCCACTTCAGTCTGCAAAGCTGACCAGAAAAAAAATCACAAAATGATGAGGAAATGCTTCCACCACACCTGCAGAAGACAGCCCAGCTATACAGTTTAAATACTTCCTACACCAGAGGCACACAATTTTGAAGACCCTGGCAAGGCCATTTCCTGGTGTAATGAACACCTGATCAATCTTAGCTGGAAACCCTGCATCCATCCCTGGGAACACTAAGAAGGCTTTCCAAAGGACACACTGCTATTTTCACCAGGGTAGGAATGAGGTATCTAAATAGGGTTTGTCACACAACTAAAACAGTGCACAGACTACCTAAAAGGGAATGCTAAAAGGAGATGGTTCACTGTGAAAGTAGAACTCAACTTTGCATTTCATCAGAGAGATATGGAAACATATGACAAAAAAAAATAATAATCTCACAAAAAGGATATTACTGGGATGGTCACTAAATTTGATTTGACATGATACTAGATACATATAATTTGACGTGACATTAGAAGAAAAACATTTGTAATGTGTAGTACTAGTTCTACAGTAACTGAAAACTGTCAACACACACTTAGCTGTGCCATAGGCAAAATACTCTGTATTCAAAGAAACATAACATCAGGAACACTGACACTACAGTTTGTTAATACTTGTCAGGTAACACAAGGAAGTCACATGAAGTACCAAGAAATCAAATGAGAAATCATTTACAAATTGTAAGTTCCTACTAAGAGCAAATCAGCTGTAGTGACAGAAATCAAAGCTTTTAACACATCTGATTGTATGCATCCTTGGTAGATTCAAAGGTGCAGACGTAACATGAAAATTATTTTTAGAGCCTTATAGCTAGATACATGTAGTTACCTTTTGCTACTTTCCCCCCTACAAGTGGGCACGTTCTCAACAATTTTCCCTTTTATTCTGGAATGCCATTTTGATTGGGGATCAGGACATTTTCGGTTTTCTTATTTCCCAAATTACTTGGAAGAAAAAAAATGCAAAGAGTATCTATGTATCACTTAAATGGAAAAACTAAATTATTGCCAAGGTCATAATGATTTATTGTGGAAGTCTTAGTTTAATTTTAAAGGAAAAAAAATGTTCTTTTCAAGGCATAGAACAGTATTATCTGCTGAATGCAAATTGATACTGATTCTTTGTAAAGAACCTTTTGTAAAGAATTCTTTGTCAGTCCAAAACATCAGTACAGTAGTAGTAACTGCTATTAATGAACATTGCAAGTAGACCATCTGACAAGAGCCATTACTAAGACCAGTTCATGGCCTGACTTCATTGAAAATTACAGTAATAAATTTTTTAGTCCTTAGTTCATCTATTCAATATCAAAATGTCAAATCCCTCTGATTAGCTCAGCACATACAATGTGTTTGAATATCTGAAAGGAGCTTCGGAAGCACTTTGCTTTCATGTCACGTGCCCAGGGTCACCAAACAACTGAAACGCAAACTTAAAAATTCATTACCCAGCCTATGCCATTTAAGCTCAGCAATCAACTTACAAACTTTGTATATGCAAGACAGGAGATCACTTGCCAAAATGACATTTATACTCAAAGTAAACAAACAGCACAGTCTAGATTTCCTAATGCATCAGACTGTTTGCAGGATCTGATTGCTGATGCTTAATGCTCAGACCACATGCATGCAAAGAAGCCATATGACTGTGAAAACACAAACCACTCTGCTTAAACCTGAAACCTTCATCCTACAAATCAGAAAGGACTGGGTTAAATTGTGGATTGTGCTGTCCTCAAGCATTCCTCCAGTCTTCTCCATTAGCACTGATATACCCTTGTTGGAGCCCAGGACTCACTTTGCTTTGCTAAAGGGATGGAAAAACATGTTTAGAAGAAAGAAGTAAGGAGTAAACAAATGGAGATAAAAGATGAGCGCATTTGTGGAACCACTTAGAATGACTACATTGCTAAAATAATGTTGTAATGTGAGGAAATTGGCTGTGAGTAGGTTTGCAGCTACAAAGAGCCACAAAACCTCAACATGGTTTGAAGCGGTTTTGCTGAAGGGAAGCAGCTGTAGCAGCTGGCCTGGATTCTGAAATGTGTTTGGGAAAAAAACACCAACCAAACAACAAAACTCCTCACATCTTCAAGATGTACATATCTGCAGAGAACATCAGGAGAGCCTTGAGAGCTCAACAGGGCTTGGATGAGAACCACACCTCTTCTCAGGAAGGAGTGATGAGTGCACAGGGACCCTTACTCAATTTGCTCTCTTATTTTCCCTGTGCAGCTTCTACCAGCTTTTGTTCTTCCAAAAGGTAGGCTGGGCTAGAAAGCTCTTAACACTCCTCTTTCCACCAAGTGTATTTATCTGAGCAAGTCCAATGGGCCTGAATCCAGCTACAACAAACTTTCTGGGAACCTCTGACTGTTATGAAATGTAGTGACTCAGCCAAGCTACATAAAAAAGAGGATATATTTTTTATTTACTGGAACTTAATAAACCAAGGCAGGAAAAAAAAAAGTGTCAGAAAAGACACATTCCCACATATCTTCATCTTAGAAGGATTAGTCCTCCTCTCTGACCCTAGGCAGGTGTTGCTATCTGGCTTTCTGCCTCTCTCCCCTAGCCCATAGCTCTGCACTTCAGACACTCCTAGTCACCTGTCCCATGATGCAGTTGAATCAAAGGTATCAGTGCTTATTTATGACCAGCGTTCCCCCACTTATGTTCCCATTGCCATGGTGAGCAGCAACAGAGCCTGAAATATAAGGTCAAAACATAGCCTAGATATCTCCCACAAGCCATATGGAATAATCATTTTCTGAGGGAATTTCTGGCATAAATTTGCACTTGCTCTCTGACCAAAAGCATGCCTCAGCTCAGCACTCTGGACTCCTAACTGAGCTCCTAGGACAGAGAACAATAAACATCCCTAAAAATCTTGAACCCAGATTCCTCTACAGAAACTGAAGAGGAACATGCCAGTTCCTTATAGGTTATCAGTGTTACTTCTTTGATCTCTGTCAGCTTCACTGTGTTTCCTTCCACCATGTGGAAGTTCAGGTCTATTGCACATACCTGCACTGCTTGCCAAGCACCCCAACATCACTTCATAGGAATTGATTATTATTTTTCACCTTTCACAGCTTTCAGAGCTTTTCAGCCTATTGTTGCACAAATAATGTATGACAATATATGTTGCATCTGAATATATTTGTGAAGACAAACCAGACCTCTTCCCCAGTAATTATTCCACTGAAAATCAAATGTTGGTCTGCGTGTCTCAGGTTACTCAGAGCTAATGCAGTTAGCATCACAGTACAGTAATGTAAACTACATCAAACTAATCACACATCAAGACAGAGGAAAAAAATAGGAGAAATCAAATGAACCCTGGAAAGAGAGATCAAGTACTGGCTGCCAGGACTGCACATACTGAAATTCCTGAGGAAAGATTAAAATTATTGTGGTAAGTACATCATGATTTAGGCCAGCCTAAGAGGGAGGCTGTCCACTTGGTGAAAATCTGGATCAAAACAAATATTCAGCATAAGAGACCATGTTCTGGAGACAGGTATGAGGACACAAAGTGTGAAGCACCAAAAAGGCAGAAACATAGTAAGAACTTACCATCACTGTCTGGTCTCAGCAGGAGTCAAAATTCAATTACTGGGACCTACCAGATTTCAGTATAAATTGACATTTCTGGGCATTAAATAGGATTATCGATAGATGAGAACACAAAAGTGCAGTATTGACAATAGTGCCAGTATATCACAATGGTGATACTGCAGCCCAGTTTGGTATCCTAGGCTTGATGAATAATACACTGGGCAAAACAGAAACTTTTCATTTCTGTGTTACCTCCTGTATCACCTCAGCCTTCTCTGAATTAATTTTAAAACAGCTATTTTGGGAACTTATTAAAACAAAGGCAGCTTCCTGTCAGTTTTAGCTTGGGAGACCATCAAAAATCCAATTCTAGCTGCAGCTTATGTGGAATCAAATGCAGACTCAGGCCTTAATTTTGACATAGGTATCCCAACACAGAGACATCAGCTCTGTTTTTTCCTCTGTGAATTGCAACATATCTTTTCTACTGCTAAGTTTTCATGTCATATGAAAAACAATGCAATTTAGAAATTCTTCTCCTCTACTTTGATACAATCTTGGGGAATGCAAGTGAATTCTTCATTTTAATCTGGATCACCAGCAAGATGAAAGAGCATAAAAATTTAAAAAGAGATCAAAATTAAGAAAAAGATGTAATATCCAAGGAAAACAAATAAATATTTAGCCAGAAAACAGGTGTAGCTGAATGGAAACTTCCCTGTGCAATATGAAAAGTGTCGGTAAATGGCTGTGAATAGTTCTTGCCTACTTTACTCACTTCATATCAAAACCACACTTCAATGCTTTGTTGTTTCAGTCCTAGGAGATCAGAAATATTTGCCCTGAACTGCTACTGACCATACACATCAGTTTGTTCAGAAAGACCAAAAGTTTTGTAGTAAGTGTGTACCATAAGCTGAGGAGAAACGGTTCAGAAGTTGTGTTATTCAGCAGGCAAAAGTATACCACAGCCTTTACACAGGGAAAGAAGTCCTCTCTCAAAGAAAGCCAATGGAAGTAAAAACAAAAGGACACTATAAGGAAGATCAAAAGCTCTCAGTGCATTGAGGTGACCAGCATGCAGCACATCAGAACTTTCCAAAACACTACTGTACTTTCTAGGTACAGTGCAGATTCTAATATCTTTCCAAGGGCAATAAAGTCTGGAAACTGGTCTGGAAGGTAGTCCTGATGAATTCCTAGATGACAGATATATATGTCACTATGTTATAGGACTGAACAGCAGCATATGCAAGCCAGGTCTCCATCCTGAAGGTTATATGATCCTGTGCAAGTCATTTCCCTGTCTTCTTCTTGATATTTCCAGGTGTAGCAAAGACAATATTGATGATGCCCACTGTATTATGCATTTAGACAAGATGATGAAAATAAATAGAATTGGATATGTACTTAAGAAGAAATAATTTGCTGTGGCTTCTTCTCTTCATTGACTATCATGCAAACTCATCCAAGGAAGCTTAACAAGATATTGACTGAAATGCATCTGGAACTGGACAATCCAGATTCAACCCTAGCAGTATAAGAGTTAGCATCATTATTAATATGCTGAATACCACTTCTCCAAAAATCTCAAAGTGAAATATCATAATTCACCTTTAGGTCAGAATATCACATCTAGAAGGTGGAGTTTTTTCCCACTCCACAGGTATGTTATCATAAATATTAACTGGAAAATGTCTATTTACTTCAAAGAGGAGGGGGGAAATGTGCTCAGACTGGAGATGCCCATGGCAGCTGCAGAGAGGAAACAAGAAACTAAAGAAGTCTAGACCAACATGAAAGCTTTTAACATGCCACTGTAAAGGTTCAAGACTTCTTTAAGAGTCAGATGATTTTATCACCAATCACCTTAATGATGGTGCATAATCAGCAAAGGGGAGCTGTGGACACAGTTTGACTCTAATTATTTGAATCCATAGATTTTTTCCAATTTCTATTTTTTTGAAAGACAATATAAAAGTGAAAACACAAGTCCTAAAAGAAGCAGCAGAAAAGTTTTACTGAGCAATCATATAATCATAGAATACCAGGCTGGAAGGGGGACTCAGGACAATTTTGCAGTGGCACTCCCAAGGCAATGCTCACCTCACCTATGCAATTCTTCCAGCATGAAATCACACCCACAAGCTTGTAATCCAGCCCAGGGACTTCAAAGAAAAATGTAGTTGTCACCTGTACCTGGTGTTCATCTAAATAATGTCCCCAGCAGCAAGAAATTGACACAGCATAGCTACTTATGACACAAGCAGTCTGTGATCTGCCTCACCCACACCTTCTCTCTTTCCTTGGTAACTCTGGAAAAGAGCTTATCCTTCCCTTGGATACCCTTTGACAGCAAGGGACATCCTTTTAACTCTTCTCAGTGGAAATTATCACAGATCTAAGGTACTTGTGACAGCCAAGGCTTACCTGTTCCCTCTGGTCGACTGATCACATTTATCAGCCCAGATGAAGATTATAATGGATGCAAGGACTCCTTGATGACTTTTCCCTCACAGCCAAATCTCTCCTTTGCTGCTTTATGAAAGTTGAAATATTTATGTGCAAATGTACCAATATCAAAATTCCATGTAAGATTTTTTTAACTCTAGGGTGGAACTTCAGAGGGAAACTAAAGAAATATACTTAATCTGCTCTGTGAGTACCAGCACTTCTGTAAAACAAACACGGCAGTGATGAAGGATCTCACACAACCCAACATCTTTGAAACTCAATCTCATACAGCATAAATACAGTCCCCTGATTCACCCTCTTTTCTACCTCCTCTAAATGACTATATTTGAATCATGCACATGAGAAAAAACATCAGGACAGTACCATTACCTGTACTACATATGTCGCAGAAGCACAAATGGCATGGAATGTCTAAGCCTTTTAATAATGATGCTGTTCTCCACTGCAGATCACCTGGCACACACAGTTCAGCTCTCTGAAAATATAATGCAGTCACTCCCTGATTAAATTACTCCTGGAGTGGAAAAGACATTGAGCAGCCTGCCTGTTTCAATTGGCTGTGTAGTGACTGAGCTCCATGAATATGGAAATAATTGGATATCCTAGACCAACATAGAGGAGGACGAGGAATATGTGACCCACATAAAGGGCATGCTGGAGTTGCATTAAAGTGAAATCACAGTGTAATATTAAACAAGTGAAAAGTCCTTGATATCAGTGATAGAGGTTAGAAAACAAATCAAGATTACTTCAGTAAAATGCCAGAGGGTTCCAACAAAGATGCAAAGCCTTTTCAAATGCATTTTACAGGCTCCTTTCTCCAGGGAAAGAGGTAAAACTGAGATTTTATTTTAAATCCTAATTCATAACTCTAATCTACACCTTTGTGTCTCTTTTGTTCTTGATGATTAATAGGTTTACAAGACTACTAAGTAGCTGGAAGATAAGTATTTTTACTTGGGCTCTGAAGCTTTGACCTTAGTAGTAGTTAATAGCCCAAAAGATTCTAATCAGACTATGAGAAATGGACAAGTACCCTAGGAAAACCAAAAAGCTTTACCACCAGATGAGCTTGTTTTCACCAACTCAAGCAGACACACTGCAAAGAAAGTAAGAAAATTACAGCCCTGAATTTTACTGGAAAAATTCTGTCACATATGTCTGTAAAATCTTTTTAAAAAAGCATATATTTTCCTTGGACGTGACTCACTTTCCCACCTGTGCTAACCAGGAAGAACCAGCACTCCAGTATAAGAGGTGTTTTGGTGAAATTGAAGTGCTCTGCTTCCCACATACTCCTGCAGCTTGAGTACAAAGCACATCCAGGCCCCGTACAGCTCTATCACTCCTGCCACTGGAACAGCTGGCAAACAAGGTGTTACAGCAACCTTCTTCAGCTTCTTCTACCTGGCTGTCATAGCAAAAGGCAGATCCAATAGCAAGGAAGAAAAATGAAGACTAAACCACACTGGACAAATGCAAACATGCATGCACATAGAATTCTAAACATTTTTTGTCCCCATCTGAAAACTAGGGCTACCAATTCATGACAATATTTTTAAAAGGTCCTGAGATGTACTCTCAAAACAGTTTTGCATGGACCTTACATTTGCAAAGATCTAGTTTCTTAGTGCAGTTAGTTCCTAAGGATTTTAGAGTGAAGCTGTATTTTCCTTTCTCTAATGCTAAGAAATTTTCCTTTCATTCCTTTAACATTACATAAGTGCTTTTCATTTCCTGAACAATTTTCAGAGAAAGCCGCTATATTTTTGGAATATCTTATTAATTCATAAATTTATATACATGGTTCAATTAAGTATCAGAAAACTTCACCACTGACTTTTGTCTCATAAAATCACCTTACACTATCCTGTAAATTAAAAGGTGAGTGGCATGTTTTCTATCCCTGTGGCTCAAACAAATCTCTGTATCAGTTTCTAAACTAGCAACCATTATTTACACAGTAAATTCATTAATCTAAAATATTTCTGTTTAAATTTGCTAGGATTAGAGGTAATATTATGATGTATTACATATTATCTTCAGATAGTTTTTTACCTAATAGCAGTATGATGAGAAAAAAATCAATGCAGGCAACATGATTCACAATACACACCACCATACATTTTGCTAATAGCTTTTTACAAGTTTTCCCGAAGTTTATTTAAAATCTCTTCCCTGAAATCAAGAGGCTACACCTTCTCACAAATAAAATAATACAAAGTTTCCTGTATAAAGGGTGTTTCAAAACTGTTACCTCTATTTTCAGACTATTCTAACCGAAGAAGAATGCTTTTCTAAAATACTGGCTCCACATTAAAAGCACACATGGGAAAGACTATTTGATGTAAAACTCCTCCTTTCAAAATCAATACAACTGAAAGTTTCCCTCTGTGAAGGAGGTTGGTACGTATGTGGTCATTCTAAATGTTAATGAAAATATCATGAATCCAAAGAATCCAAATATACACATACTCTGGTCTGGGCAAGTTGAAATCTAACTGTCCTATCAGAGGTTGGGTGGCTGGGTACAAAAGCTAAAAAAATAAAAATGAACCCAATGCACCTTTCAAAACTGGAACCCACTTGGTTCACTGAGTGATTACCACTGATCCCTGGCACATGTAGCTCTAACTCTGTTATGATCATGGCCAGCACTTTCATAACTACCTTCTGTGAAATCAATTCACAGGGGAAAATGCTGAAAAAAAATCTTAAAACCCTACAAATACTAAAGCCCCACTTTTAAGACTGGAATTTTCTGCCCTTCCAGATGTAGTTGAAGTACCAGCTTGGTAGCAGAAATTGCAGCACAGATGACATAACAACTCCTCACCTTTCACAATTCACATCCCAGAAAAAGATGTGAGTGCAACACAAACCAGTGACCATCAGTACTGGTCTGGGTAACATGAAACCCTCTTAAGCTCTCTGCCTTGGTGAGTATGCCTAGGAGGCCTTTGGATGCTCAAACACTCATGTGGTTTCAACATTTTGGCCTGTAACTCCTAGTAAGTTAACTTAAGTAAGACAACTTTCAAAAGAAACGATCTGTTAGTAAACTAGGTGGAGTTACAGATAGCTAGACTGGTTTGAAAACTAAGTGATTCTAATTTCTAAATATGGCTATACAATAAAAGATGATCTAGTAGGCAAAACTGACCTTAAATGCAGGACATTTAAGTCCAGCTTTTGGTTCTGCCACTGGCCCACTGGCAAGATTCCGTGTGAGATTTTTTGCCATGCACAAAAAAAAAAATGGAACAATAAGAGAATTGCCTCAAAATCTGAACAACATTATAAGCAGATGATTAAGAGATATATTGAGCTGCAGACTTTTGGCTTTGAAGATCTTGATCCAGTTTCTTATCCTGGAAAGGAAGCTGGGATTATTCAATTTAAGAACTGTCAACTATTTATAGCATCAGCTATTAAAAAAAAAAAAAAAAAGTCTTTTAAGAAATAGCAAGCCAGAAACCTCTTTCTGCCTCAACCATCTCCAGTAGAAACAATTCCCAGGGGTATCTGCACACTGTTCCAAGGTTGCTGGAGTGCATATTGTTCCATCTCCTCTTGCCAGTAAATTGCCAAACCACTGTCAGACACACAATGGAGAGGAAAAAGGAAAAAGGATTCTGAGGATTTAACTTCAGTAGAGTTTCTATCACAGTTCTGTTACTTTAGGAAGATGTTGCCCATGTCCAAGTGACTGAATAACATTTGTCTGTTATCAAGGCAATGCAACCTGATCTAGTGGAAGATGTCACTGCCTATGGCGGGGGGTTGGACCTAGATGATCTTTAAACACTGTTCAATGCTAATGTACTCTTAAGAACATTCCCATTGGCATGGAACAGGGATAGCATAGTAGAGTTTAGCCTAAAACACATAAACCTGTTGATGATGAACCTGAAAACAGAATCCAGAACTGCAACTACTCTACAACTGAGGTACCTTAAAAAAACCAAAAAACCACACAGCTCTCTGCTATCTTCTGACAAACAACTTTCTGTCTCCGTATCAGAAGAAAGAAAGAGCTCTGCTCAACATTGAATATGTTAATTTACTCACTGGTAGAGAATATACCATGAAGACATTTTCTCTAAAAACTAAGTCCCAAAGGGAGGTGAAGACACTTTCTCCTGTTTTGACTAACCAGTCAAATATAAGAATGTAACACATACACTAATAAAGATATCTGTGAGTCCCTAACATGGAAATCATTAAGAACCATGATGACATCTTAGCTGGATAGACACAAATGAAGTAGTTTAGGGATGAAAGATTAACACTGCACTGTCTAAAAACTTTTATAGTGCAACTGAATAAAAAATGAGAGTTTCTTCAGGAGTCAGATAATGGCCTGAGGTATGCTGGTATGGCCAAAGACATGGTGTGACAGAGCTTTCTCTCACCAGAGGGTAACTAACTGATGGAGGCTTGTGAGCAGGCATTTTCTAGTAGATGTGATCTGAGAAGTAAGCTACATGCAAACAAGAAAATTTTGTCAGAAGAGGATCAATTCAGTACGACCTGGTGAAAGAAAATAGAAATTAAGTATAAACAGATTCAGCATTTTTGCCTTATGTTTTTTGTCTATATCTTTCGTAAGTGTTTCTAAGTGCATTGCTGATTTTAACTGTTACAAACAAAAGTTCATAGAACATTTCCTCTTAACCTGTCTTGACTTGTGCATTGTTTAGACTAACTAGCCTTTCTTTATTAAGGCCATGGCAAGACAAAGACCGGGTCACAAGGGTAAGAAAACAAGCACCCAGTTAACCAGGTAACAGGAACCCAGTTAGGGCATGCAAGGAGAAATATAGCAAGCCATGAGCTCTGCTACGTTGACTAGGTGGAAAGCTGGCACCACAAACATCAGGAAAAACAAATAAATACCTTCCAGTAACTGTTAGGATGGAAATCAGTAGGATATTGCATCAACTCCGAAGATCCCAAAGAACACACCAAGCTACCCACATCACTTATCCTCCTTTCTCATTCGTGTTTTCTGGAAAATTAATGTCCAAAGAAATGTCAACACATCATGGTGGGATGCCAATAAGATTGTCTTTGAAAAGCAGGACTGGCTACCTCACAAACCAGAAGGGAAAGGGGGCAGTCCAATACACCCTCTGCCAGTGATGGTGGATCAGAGATCCTATCTAATTTTTTCAGAAAAAGGTTCAGAAAACATGTCATATGAAGACTGCCTTAGTTTATTATACTTCTTAATTTTAAGGAACATTCAACTTGAGATAACTTTAACAATAGGGAATAAGAGAGATTTTTTTTTTGGACAGTAGAAAACAGATTGCAGATATAAAGTGTGTATTTGAATGATGATAGGATATGGATTTACAGCTCCAAAAAATAAGATGACAGAAAATAATAAGATTTGGCATAATGTTGATTAAAGAAAGTTAAACCTCAATGGGTTTTAAAACACCTTAAAATTAATTTATTAATTTGAGTATTGTAAATGCTTATAGTAGTAAATATTTTTGTTCTATAAAATTAAAAATAGTTTACTGCAACTTTGTAACTCTACCCTCTATCATTCCTTACCCCTTTCCAAGTAAAAAAACCTTTCAACAAACTGTTAAGGGACACTTCTGAATGGAGTTAACACTAGGTGTAATTCAAACAGCAAACAGCTTCAGAGATGTGAGGAGCCAAACAAGATAGATTTAAAACACTTTGCTAAATCAAAAGTGTTTCTGGACATGCAGTACAGCATGTGTGCCTTAAAAGATGCAGACTCCCCTTGTAAGAGATGTCCCAAATATTCAGATGGATTGATTTAAATGATGAGAAAACTATAGAAAGCATGAGCAAAAATCTTGAATTATAAAAACTGTAACCTTGATACAGTAAAGAAAAATTAACATCCCTTGAATGGCAAGCTCTTAAATTGCTTGAAAAGAAATATGAACAAGAAGTAGTATTTTCTAATTCCCCATGCACTAATCATAACTCACCAACAGTGGTTTCCCACACAAATCCATTTTCAATGCAGTTGCATTGGGCAATGTTGCAGTGACACCTTTCAGCTATTCTGATGCTCATAAATAATGATTCAACCTTTTAAAGCTATATACTTCCTCTAAGAAGCAACATTAAGTAGACAAGGAAGTAAACAGCTTGATATGAATAACTTTTTTATTTGGACTGCTCTTAAAAAAGAATACACAAAAAATACATTGTATATGTTTGAAAACAATTCTGCTCAAGTTAAACATTACCATAAAAGTCATCCTCTTACAAGGAAAGTGATTCACAGTGGAAACAATTTGAAACTCAGTTTTACAAAGTTTGCATAAGAATTGCCCAGCCAGGGCAAGAAATCCACTCACTCCCATGCTATGTGATAAGCATAGAGGACAAAACCAAAGCAATTACAAGAAATGGCCTTTCATTGATCCAGAGAACACAAGCTGATAGCAACATGCAAATAGGTAGTAGATATTGTTGAAATAAAAATACAGGATTTTAAGTGTCACATAGACAAGGAACAGTTTTGTGACAAGTATAAACACATTTTATCATTAAGAAAACCAAATAGCAATAGGATAATCTTAGTAACTATAAAGAAAATAAATACTGCATCTAATTCATATTCTAATTTCAGAGATAAGGATAAAAAATTGTCTTACCTCAAATACAGCCTGAAGAGAGTCATTAACAATATGCCTACATCCTCTCTTAGTTCCCTTGATAGCAATCTAAGAAGAAATACAAAATAGCAAATAACTGTCTTCCCTGCAGAGAACATGTGCCCAGGAATAACACACTTCCCAGTAAAGTGTGCAGAACAGAAGTAAAAAAGAAATTAAAAAATTAAAACTCAAAAAGACAATCCTTGCAAATTAAAAAGACAAGAACTTTATATTTGACATTCACAGTATGATTTTTTGCATTTTAAGGGAGTAGAGACATTCAGGAATTAGATAATATAGACTTAACTGTGATATTACCTCAATTCTCACTGAAATATTCATTCGGTACATTTGTCTACAAAAGGAAGATTATAAATTCATCCACACAGAACTCAGACACTGAACACATAAAAAGATTCCTATTCCAGTAGTAGGCACACATGGGCTCACACGATACAATCTTATTAACTTGCTTTTTCCTCCCAAACTACAGTGCTTACTAAAGCACTTACTAAATGTTAAATACTTTGGTCAAGAGTTCAGTCACTGACCTGCACTGAAAGCCTTATGTTCAGCTCCAACATTTTCTAACAGCAATCAAGGGAAAAAAAAAATGGTTTCACGGAATGAACTGTTAAAAAAGAAAATCCTCATATAAGCTTTCCCCGAGGGGAAAGAAATATCCACAAGCTTTAAATTGGCCAGGCGGATTTAAGAGGAAGCAAAAAAAAAAAAAAAAAAGGCAGCTCTTTCTGTTGCGTCAAAGAGCCCACTGTGCAATAGGAACAGAGAACAGAGTTGTTAAACTGGCAAGCTTTTGCTGAAGACAGCTTTTCAATATGCTCTCAGCATCGTCTCCCAGGGCTGGCTGGAGACAGTCCCACTCCTCTTATATGGGCTCTACTCCTTCAAGAGGCAATCGCTCTTAAGGACAGTTTCTATAAACACACTGTTCTCCTGGCTTGGCTGCACACGAGACAGGCAATTGCACATGTACACATACCTGCATTCAAGGAGTAGACCTGTACACACTTGGTGAAAATGCAGGCACACTCAAACTAGCCATCATTACCTTGGCTTAAGAGCAGGATGCTATTGATGACTGACTGCTTGCTAAAACTCCCTTCCCCACTTAGACCATTCACTGTGCTGTTGGAAATCAATCCTGAAAGGCACAGTACTTAGAGAGGAAACCTCTAATGCAATTCCACTGGGACGTCGTAGCCCCAGCAGTGCTCTCTGATTAAAGGAAATGAGTAGTCACAGGCTGCCCAGCTTTGTGTGTAGTGCAGAGAGCTCACAGAGCTACCAGAGACTGCAGCTACGTGGGATGAGTGAACTGTCCCTCCTGGGAATGATGGCTCCACTACTGAGGCCATCTCTGGAGGCTGAATCTGTGTACACATGGTGAACAGGGTGACTAGTCTGGTTAAACATTAGTAAAGCCACATTCTTCACTACATACAGGAAATTGCCACATAGGTCTCTGCAGGTAAGGACACCGCCCTGCATCCCTTCTACAAGCCATGGAGACTTAAGCAAAGGCATTCAGAGCACAGTTCAACCTATTCCAACCTGCATCTGGTCTGCTGAACCACCTTCTGGGCTTCACTGCCTACAAAGGGAACCCACGAAGGCTTTCCCAAAAAGAGGTTGCAGACAGCAACATTTTTAGAGATGAGTGCCACTCCAAATGACAAGCTGATGAATGCCTGCAACATGTGTGCAGAAAGAACTTGTGAGGAAGAATGGCATTGGTAAGGAACAGGAATAGAAAAGGGAAAATACAAACTGTGGAATGCACTTTTCAACGTGACTGCAGAATTAAAAGTGGGGACAAACATATGCAGCTGGTTAATTTAGAATTTCTCTTCTATTTCTGTATCTTTCAGAGTTGCCACAGGGACATTATGAGCCTGAATGTGTGGGAAGGCAGCAGAAGGAAATGAAGTATACGCAGGATACTCTATTTTGTTCTTTCTCTACTTTGTGAACTTCTATATGGAAAAAATACTGGTTTAACAGCTTCTATTGAAGCCCTTCCAGGTGAAAATGAATTTCTCTCCTAAAAAGTGCTTCCATAAATGACAGACTAAGTTTCTGCAAAAAAGTACCTTCATCTTAGAAGTGAAATACAGTATTTTCTAAACTTTTAGCCCGGTAAATTTAATACACAGTCCTATTTGTGCACCAAGCAGTGTGCTGCTTTACTGTGTTCTCACAACATCCAACAACTCACTGTGTCCAAAGTCCCAGCTGTAGTGTCACTGGAGTCATATGGGTGTAGATTTGTCCCTACGAGAGTAGAGTGATTACTAATTTTGTCTGTGCTGTGTGGAAGATAATTACAATCTGGTTAAGTTTCCCAGATCTAAAAGCTAGGCAGTTACTTTAACACTTCTCATAATAATAATACCTGATCATAAGATTACCTAAATGTTTCCCCCTATAAATCCAGACTCCCCATCACTCAAGACTATCAAACCACAGGCTGAAAGAAACTGGTAATATTTGCTCTTTTCTTGAAATGGATTTTTCATTTATCTTAGCATAATAAAAGTAGATTGATTTGCATGTCAAGCAGGTGGCCAGACCAGATGATGTCCTGATATCCCTTTCAATCTAAACTATTCTGATTCTGTGAAAATGAGGTCAATTATTAAAAGCTGCCTTAGGCTATTACAGAAATTAAGTGGACTGTGGCCAACTTCAGTGTTTTGAAGCCATAATTTGGATTCAACTGTCAACTGCAGTCTCAAAGATCTCCATTCTGAAACTTCAGGAGAAGCTACCAGATTTGTTGAAACATAAACCATAAGCATTTGTAATGGTATTGCCATCTATGAGGTCACTAATGGATATCACTTTATGGAGAGGGCTGTAGTGGTTCCCACACATCCCTTACTGTTCCACTCTTGGGTTCCCAATCTCCTTTTATTTTTCCCTTCTTATCTATGACCCAGTCATCCAATCTCAATTTAGTGTCTTTCAGCTGCAAGGGACAAAGAAAGACACTGAGAATTATGAGTGACTGAAAGCCCAGACAACTTACGTCAGCTGTAGAAATCCCTCTGCACAAAGAAAAGGACACAAAATTGACTAAAAAAATCTACAAAATAACTAAACCTTTTGCATGGTCCCTAGTTTTTGTGTAGCCTCCACCACACTGCTAGCTCAACACAGACTGTCTTCTCCAAGGCCTCACTCAGAAGACATTAAGAAGATGACCCTTTTCAAATCTTTTCTGTAGTATGCAAAGCTTTATGTTCCTTGTTACCCATGCCAGACATCAATTCCTGCTCCCCAGGCCTAAGGAGTGACTATCAATTCAAGCCCACATCATTTAGCACAGCAGTTATCCCAACCTCTGCAGTCCCACATCACAGACCACTTAATCCCATACCTAAAACCCCAACCTACGTGCCCTTAGGGCTTGTTGTTAATACACCAGTCCTGTGTGAGTGACAGCAGCCTATGGCACCAAGCCAGGAAATCCAACACAGAATGGATGCTATCTCCTGGGATTTTACTGATCCAGAAATGTAGGTGGAGAATGACATTCAAAGCCCTTTGCTGCTGCCAAGAGCCAACTTAACACCTTCCACTCTCCTGGCTCATGGAGACTGTCTTTGGTGTGCAAAAGAAAAGCGCTACCACCAAGGTCTACAATATGGCCTTCACACACAACATGTATCTGTCCCTGTACTGCATCAGCTACACTGCCTGAATCCACAGCATTATCTCTGCTACTCACAAGCCTTCCTCAAGAAATAGGATGATCTTCCCAGGCAAAAATCATCCTTCACCATTGCCTTGAGGTCAATGCTGCCTCTTTCCTGCTATAGAAGGTCACAAAGCATCTTCCTGAAAAACAAGGCTCATGTAAGCATTTCAGCTGAGTCCTGTATTCCTGCAGGAAGGAGGCTGTGTGCACTTCCAATTGTCTGGCTAAAATGTTGAGACTCAGCATGCCCTGCACTGAGGAAATCAAATCAGCACATTCAGAGCAAGAACTCAGGAATGCTACTTCAAGTGGAGAGGAAGCTTCAAACCCTGACAGGCATAGCCCAGGCTCACCACCACCTACATGCTTGGCTCTAGGAATGGGAGATGAGCATGCAATGCCACTGGCACATCAGTAGTTCATGTTTAGTACAGCAGTGGCTCTAAACTCTCAGCCTGGCTAAAAACTGTAGCTTATGGTCCAAGTACATTCAAATATTATGCCACCTGTTGCAGACACAGTGCCCATGTTCTGAAGAACCACAGTGCTTCTCTTCCTCCCATCCACAAATAAAACTTTGGTGGTGTTTCCTGCTTGCTCAGTGGAATCACTTGCCCCAATCCCCTGCAAGTCTGATCCTGCTGCCTGTCTTGAATCTATGTCAGGATCACAGAGCAAACAGTTTTACCTCCTAAGTCCAGGGGTTGAGCAGCCTTAATGTAAATCCTTTCTTAGGTTTAAACTCTTCCAAGCCTCAACCATCATTGCCTATCTCCCCTTTAGACTTCCCTTCTGTCAAATTATGCTGTTTGTAACATACAGAAGTGGATTCTCAGCTTCTCCTCGCCTGGAAGGGCTGAGTGGACTGGCAAACATATGGACCATTAGGAATGCAGAGGCAAGGATTCAACAAATCTCCACAAGAGGCTGCAATACTTCACTTGGGAAAAAAAAAAAAAAAAACACTCCAGATTATTTACAGCTTTAAAAATAAATTTTAAAAAAATAATTAAAAAATCCAATGTCCAGAGGACACACAGGCGCACACACACACACACACAAAATCAAATAAATAAAAGGGTGTTTCTAATTTAGTGGAAGTATTCCCCCTTGCCTAGTGGATTAAATACATTGAAAGCAACATTCTTTCAGGACACCTTGTGAAACTGGTTCAAAACCTGCCAACTCCCTGCCTAGCTGGTGTCTTAATTCTTCACCAGCAATTTTTCAATGCACTCCTCACACCTCCATTAATTTTCAGAAGTAACTTTTGGTAATACCCTGCCATCCATTTCACTCCTGCAGCATCCTGATTCTGGCCTCACAAGCAGCATATGGGGAGCCCCAACCAGCCCATCAGCTCTTGCTGGGCATCTTCCAAAGAGACAGAATACACAACTTTATTACCATATTCATTCTCACAATGCAAAAATATCAAATTATTATTATTATTCAATCAAATTTGGCTGTATACATCTGCACAGATGTGGGGAAGAGCTGTGGGTAGACCTACACACCAGCCAGTGATTAACATTGGTGCTCTTGCAGGGGATTGCAGGGCTGTGAAGCCATTTTTAGGGACCTGTGCCATCCTACAGCAGTTTGTAGTTCGATAGCAAGAGCAGGAGAAGAGGAAGAGGCACCTGTTTTATGAAAGACTGGCTTTCTGCAATGCCCTTGTCATTTCTCTGAATGGCCACAGTCACCTCAGCAGGAAAGCAAGGATTTTGCCTTTTACCTGTAAGAGAGGTTACAAGTCTGTTAAAACTATTTGCTGAAGGGATTATTGCACTAGCTCTTAGATGTGTAGATTTATGGAATTGATCAGTGGAAGCCCTCATGTGCAAAGTCTGTAAGGTCTGTTGCAACATCAGAAGGAGCCCGCCTGAAAGGAGGAAACAAGAAAGTGACAAGGAAAGAGACAGAGAATTCCTACTAAGTAACATGAAGGGTTATGTTTGGAATCACTCGTTCTAAGACTAAAACCTAATGATAAAGAAGCAAGACTCAGCTCCAAGCAACTGAAAGGTGGATTCACATCTGTGGTCAAAGGTCCTGCTTTTCCTTCGCATTTGCTTGTGGTGACTTTATTAGTGGACTGTAAGAACTGTAGAGAAGCACTAGGCCAGGCAGCAGTGCCTTGGACTTTCAGAGTGGGCTCTCACTTGCAGCAACACCAGTTTCAGAGGGCAGCACTGCCGCTCCCAGCAGAGGCGGAACCCGGGCAATCCCCGGCCCGCTCCCGAGCCGCCGCCGACTTGAGGGCGCTCCGGGGCCCCTCTGCGCCCGGCTGGGGCGGAAGTGCGGGCGAGCGGGGCTCGGGGAGCGCCGTGGCGCATGCGCGGCGCCCGGCGGCCGGGGCGGAGCCAGGCCGCGCCGGGTGCAAGATGTCGGCGCAGGGGGACTGTGAGTTCCTGGTGAAGCGGGCCCGGGAGCTGGTGCCGGGGGACCTATGGGCGGCCAAGGCCTGGCTCATCACAGCGCGGAGCCTCTACCCCGCCGACTTCAACATACAAGTGAGCGCCGCCGCTGTCGCACACGATCGGCGCCGGGGCCCCGCGCCACCTCGCTGCGGCCCTGCCTGATTGACAGGCAGCTCGGCCAATGGGGAAGGGAGGGGCGGGGCCGCTGGGTGCTGCGCTGACTGCGCGGTTAAAAAACAAAAGAAAACCATTTACTACTTTACTACTAGTAGTAGTACTTTTAGTTAAAGTACCTCTTCTGATTATGGCTTTTGTGGCAGCTTGGGAGCTTTGCAATGCATTTGGCTGGGTGCAAACCCTGGGCAAAGAACTCTTTGCATTCCAAGTTTTCAGTTTGTGTAAAAGTTAAGCCAGCGTGTTCACAGGGCCGTGGAATATTAAGGGCTGGAAGGGACTTTAAAGGTAATCTAGTCCAACCCCATTTCCATGGGCAGGGCCTCCTCCCACTATCTGGGTTACTCCAAGCTCCATTCAGCCTGGGCTTGAACACTTCCAGAGATGGGGCACACACAGCTTCCCTGGGCAGCCTGTTCTTGTGTCTCACCACTCTCATGCTAGAGAATTCCTTCATGATAGGTAATCTGAAGTTCCCCTCTTTCAGTTGTACCCATTACTATTACAATGTAACCATTGTCATAGCACTTCCTGGTGAAGAGTCCTTCTCTGACTTCTCTGTTGGCCTCCTTTAGATACTAGCACATTGTTAGTGTTACTAATAATAAGTATATTGTCATGCAGAATTTTATGCCTCAATTTATGTGTTATTAAATAGCCGAATGTTTTCTAATTTGTCCAGAAAGTGTTGCAGTCCTTCAGTTTTCTGTTAGGCACACTGCTGTGGCAAATCGAGGGCAGCTTTTTAGAGTGGAAGGACTAATGTGATTGATAAATGCATTCAGGAAAACTGATGTTCTGTTCTTGCATCCTGCAGTATGAGATGTACACTATTGAGAGGAATGCTGAAAGGACAGCATCTGCAGGCAGGCTGCTCTACGACATGTAAGTAATCAGAGCTGGAACTCCATGTTTATCCCAGGTTCTCCTCTCATGGAATCAGTTTGGGAAAGACCTCTGAGATGATTGAGTCCAGACTATGACTAAACACCACCTTGCCAACCAGACCATGGCACCAGGTCCCACATCCAGTCTTTCCTTAAACATCTTGGGGAGGGTGACTCTACCACCTCCCTGGGCAGCCCATTCCAATTCTAATTACCCTTTCTGTGGAGAAATTCCTCCTAATGTCCAGCTTAAGCCTCCTCTGGTGCATCTTCAGATCATGTCCTCTTGTCCTGTCACTGGTTGCCTGGGAGAACAGGCTGACCCTCTCACCTGGTTACTGTCTCCTCTCAGGGACTTGGAGAGAGTAATAAGGTCACTCTTGAGACTCCTTTTCTTCAGGCTGAGCAACCCAAGCTCCCTCAGCTACTCCTCAGAGGACTTGTTCTCCAGACACTGCAGCAGCTGCACTGCCCTTCTCTGGATAAATAAATGTCTGGATTTCAAAAAAATATAAATTTAGTATTTTTGAAAAACTGTGCGGATAAATTAAGCACAAAAGAGCTAATTAATTAAGAACAAACTGTAAAAGGAAGGTTTTATTTTCTGTTTTGCCCAAACACATACTTCTGTGGGAAGGTTTTGTCTTTGAGACAGATTTTGGGATCACTGTACATTCCTTGCCTTAAACTTTGTTACAGGTTTGTGAATTTTCCAGACCAACCTGCTGTATGGAGGGAGATCAGTGTTATTACATCAGCATTAAGGAATGACTCCCAGGACAAGCAGACACAGTTTTTAAGAGGTAAGGATTCTTTCCTGAAGTAATCTAAAGATAAGCCCTCTAATTATTTATCTAGTTCAACAAGTAAATGTCAGTTTTTCTAACTTTGCCTGTGGAGTGCAGGGTTTGGTTTTTTTCCCTCAATTCAGCCTTAGAGACTTAATTTGGTGTGTTAGGCTTAGGAAAGCAAAGGGACATGATAAGTTGGTTCCCATTGCTTTGTCTCTGCTATGGATAGGCTTACTCTGCCAGAACAAGAAGCACATAGAAGAGCAATTGGATAGGAAGTGAGTGGAATGAGACTTGAAAGTCATTGTCCCACAGATTGCAGAGAACAGTGTATGATCGTAAAAATGGGATGAATTCTTATTTATTTATGTAGTGAGGGATATAAAAATGAATGGTGTCCAGAAGGGCTTGGCATTCACTGCTGGCAACCACAGGCAGTTCTGAAAGCAGGATTTACACCTGACAAACTATGATCTGCTGTTTGAGTATGTGCTTCAGAAGCTCTATGAATATTCCAGTTAAGAAAACATTTTATTTTTCATGGGGTGTGTTTATTTTTCAGAGTACATAAAACATACAGGGAGAATATGTTTCTTTTTAGTGCCTCACTAGGCATTTAAATTGAAAAACTCCTACATTTTAGTAATGAAATAATAATTGTAGAAGTAGAATGTAAGTAAAAAAATTAACAGTTTTGAGAAAGTATCTTGAAATGCCAAATACATAAATATTAGGCTTTTGAGTATTCCACTTACTAGCAGTCTTGTCAATTCAAATTCCTTGCACCCAAATAAACACTATTACATATAAATATTTCTTTGGTCTTCTCTGAAAGAAACAAACTTTTTTTCCAGGTGTGTGTATTGAAAGCAGAAAAAGCATAAGGAAATCCCTTTTTGTTAAGCATAGTGAGGTGACGTTGATGGTCTTTTATGCTTTGTCAGTCATCTTTACAATTCAGACCAAACAAGTTAAATGTTTTCTTTTTTTTTAAGGCTTATTTGAGACCCTTCCTGGTCGGGTCCAGTGTGAAATGCTCCTGAAGGCAACAGAGCAGTGCTTTAACACATTAGAAAGGGCAGAAATGCTCCTTCTACTTCTGCGGCGTTTCCCAGAGACTGTGGTGCAGCATGGGGTAAGAGAAGAGAAACTCATAGTAATTATTCAGGTTATTTGCACTCAGTTTTTTGAGATTTTGCTGTAACATGTTTTCCTTTGCCTTAATGAGAGGGTGGGTATTTTTATTCATGTTTAATTGTGACTAATAGTTCAGACTGCTGTATCATGATCTTACCACCAGGAAGGGATTGGGCAGAATACAAATGGAAGCAAATAAAACAATCTTTTGTTTTGTAAATGAAAGAATATCAGTCATATATTGCTTTCACTTGTCTGTGCATGTCTACTGGCATAGTTTTATGCAGAGTTTTTCTCTTGATCTAGTTTTGCTATCTTCTGACACTGCTTTTCACCTTCTATTAAGTGTGGAGAGTTTAACTATGTATTTGGAGACTTGCACGTGCTGTTGCCATAGGATTGTTACTGAATTAGTGTTCAACCCCACTGAGCTGCAGTTCAAAAAGTTTCTAAAACCCCTGTTCTGGTGTTTGATTTTCACCTTTGTTCTCACAGGTAGGCCTTGGAGAAACATTATTAGATGCTGAAAGTATTGAAGACCAAGAATCTCCAGTGAATTGTTTTAGAAAATTATTTGGTAAGAAAATACTAATGTTCTTATTTTACTGTGCAACTTTTTAGTATGGCAAGGTTCTGAGCACAGTAGACTTCCTTCATGGGACTATGATTAGAAAACTGCTTTGGTCAGAAGAGGCTCAGGCCTTGTTAATCCAGGCTGAATGTATGGTACAGATTGGTCCTGGAGCCATTCATGTGAGGTTCTTTCTGGTATATGGTCAGCCAGAGATGAAGGCTCACACTGCTGATTGAGAAAACTTACCTAGGAGAAATAGAACAAAAAAACCCACAAATCTAAAGGATTTTTTTGTTTGTTTTCTATTTTAGTTTGTGATGTCCTTCCTCTGATAATTAACAACCCTGATGTACGACTTCCTGCCAGCTTGTTATATAAATATCTGAATAAAGCAGCAGAATTTTATATTAATTACGTAACTAGGTCTACACAGACAGAAAGTCAATATCAAGGTAAGAATACTTTTTAAAAATTAAGCTTTTTTAGAATGTGTCTTGGTATCACTGATGTCCATAAATTAAAAAATACATTGTTTTTATGTAATGTATCCCATAGGCAAGGATTAAAAGTAGTATTTTGTGTTTCTTAGTTTTTTGATTCCAAAATACCAAAGTATTAGTTCAGCTACTTAGTCATGATGCTCATGATGCTTCAGCATATGAGAAGTGGGACAAAATGTCCAAGATATCCTTATCCAGCCTACCAGCTCTCTTGTACAGAGGCAGAAATGCCTGCTGCTCCCTGTTAGCCTTCTGTGTAAAGAATGGTTACCCTGAAAGTTCCAACATAATTTTTACATGTCTTCTTGAAAATGAATCAGTTTGATTTCTTTATGAAGAGAAGAATGTGCTGGTTTTCCTAGGTTCACAAGATTCTTCTGATATTATGTCTCCAAGCAAGCGCAGCTCTCAGAAGTATGTAATAGATGGTCTCACAGAGAAATCATCCCAGATTACAGATCCTTGGGAGAGACTGTTTAAAATACTGTCTGTTGTGGGAATGAGGTGTGAGTGGCAAATGGATAAGGGAAGAAGGTAAGAAAGCTCTACTTTGCTGGGTATTTCCCCTGGTGGAGAATTTGGCTTTTTGATTCTTAATAAGATAAATTCTCATTGAAGAACAATTCTAACAAAAGAGCATTTTGTGTAAGTTGACAGCAGCTTTTCTTTCAAGACTATACAATGTACAGCAAAAACATGTCTCTAGAGAGCACTTTCAAATTAGTCTCTGAAATCAACTTTTGATGATGAAAGTCCTGCATAAGCATTATAGTGCTGTGGGGCAGCCTTTCCTACATGCCTCAGTAAAGAGAAACATACATGGTAAATGTTTTGTGATATTCACTAGTATGTATTCCCAGCTTCCACTGACTGTATGCTGGAGGTTATCCTCAGCAGAACCATTTTCATATTCAGTATGCATTCTTTTCTTTAGCTGCAGAGTCTGTGTAGCGTCCTGAATACTTGTTATCTTTTTCCCCTCAGAAGTTACGGTGACATTTTGCATCGAATGAAGGATCTCTGCAGATACATCAGTAACTTTGATAGTGAAGCCCACATTAAATACAAGAATCAAGTAGTGTATTCCACGATGTTGGTCTTCTTTAAAAATGCTTTTCAGTATGTCAGCAACATCCAGCCATCACTCTTTCAAGGTTAGTTTCTAATGTTTCGACTTCAGTAATAAGCCCTTTGTGATTTCATTGCTAATGTCTTAAAGATCTTTTTTCATTAGTCTTTTGAAACTGTCATCTCACAAAGCAACATTTATATGTTGCTATAACTTGTTACAATTCTCTCAAGCCATTAATCTTACCAATGCTAGTTCATAACAAATGTGTGGTGAAGCAGACCAAAGATCAATCTAGCTTAGCATTGTGGTTTCAACCTCGGCCAGCAGCAGTTGATTGTCTAGCAAGGAGAAAAATAACAGACTAGATATTATAGGAAACATTCCTAGGGTTGATTCCTACCCTTCCATGAGCATCATGTTTGTTTCATTTTCTCCTCTGATTTTGTTTCTTTGAAGCTGAAATTTTCCTGCTTTCCTTCAGTCAAAGTGAAGATATTTTTGCATTTGGAACACACAATAAGTTTGTAATTGAGCAAATAAAAGCTGAATAGGAAGATTTCCTGATATTCACAAGCTTCCAACTAGTCTTTATATAGTTAAAACATAATCTTTCAGGTGTGTTTTGCACATTATTTTTGATTTGTAATTAATTTGTAAATTGAATGTTGAACATATTTATGCTACCTGTGCATTTTCCTACCCACACATATCTGCATTTGGGACATACCAGATTGCTTGGAACACCTTGGATTGCTTCTTCTGGGACTGATGGGGTTTTTCAGGTGCAGTCCAGAAACTGATGAAAATTTTTTCAGTTCCATTTTGTTTAGAATTTACTGAAATAATCAGCATAATAAAGAGGAATTTTCAACTCTTAATAATGTGACAGGAAATTCCTTGCAACAGTAACAATTTGTCACCCTAGGTAATTAATACTTACTAATACTACAGTTACTGATTGATGTTAAAATTACAATTTCAGTTCTGTGTCTTGTGATCATAAGTTTCATCACATTTTTCTGTATGGAGCAAATGATCATTTGAGTAAGGAAGCAGTCAATACAAATGATGGGTTTTAAACAACTGTACAGTGTTCGGTGATCAGTTGAATAATGTTAGTAGATAGCTAAACTTGGAGGACAAATGACATGGCAATTGGTGTGCAAAGAACATAGAGTAATAGGAACTAATTAACTAATGAGTCAAGTGTTTTGTTCAGTCCAGAGGAAGAAAGGGTTGTGGTGGGCAGGAGGATGCTTCAGGTGTGCATGAAGTTTTAGCTGCTTGATTCCAAGTTAAAGAAGAAAGGAAGTGAAGAATTGGTGAAAACGATCCTTTCTAAGTTGTACAATTGAGTATTTCAAAGCTCATGTTTTCTGACTGAACCACCAAAAAAAGAATGTATACTGAGGTTACAGAGTGCAGTTCCTTTGGTGCAGCTTTTCTGGTACCCTCTGTCATTTTCTGATACCAGGAAAGTATTTCCAAGACAACTTTTACTCATTTCTGCTTTAGCATTGAAGTCCAGTAGTATTCAGTACCTTTCATATCTTTTCTATCATGCAAATTTTTCCTCCTTCTCTCTGGAGGGCTTACTGTAGAAATGTAGAATCCTACATATTTTTGGAAGCATGGTCACGGAGAAAAACGCTGTCTCTCATCTGTGAGGATTAGGTCTGTGACTCTTCTCATGTGCATGGATTTACAAGAAGCCTCTCGAGGGAAGATTTTTCAATGCATTTCTTGTACATAATGTGTATCTGCTTTGCTGGAGGCTTGAGAAATGAATGAGGCAATTCACACCTCTCATAACTTTGAGGCTGCCTCCAGGCTTGGCAGGAGTTGCTATTTGGGCTGATGCTTTTGGAGGTTTATTTATAACATTCTCTGCTAGAAAATAGTTAAAAACTCTGTAAGCTTAGATTCTAGAGTTCAGACAGAAAAACACAACGCTGCTCTTTGTGTCCCTGTGTAACTTTCAGTACTGTAAAAGAGGGCCTGCAGCCCCAGTCAAGGGTGATAATGGATTTTCTTTTGTTTTAGGACTGGAGGTTTTGGAATAAAGACTACAGTGCATTTCTGGTACTGGGAAGAGAATGCTTGTTTGGAAAGCAAAGCACTTAGCTGGTGTTAGTTTAAGTCGATATGAGTAAAAGAAAAATCCAATTTGTTTCTTCTCAGGTGTTAGAACTAGGCAACTCTTGAGGTTCTAGTGGTGAAACTCTTCCAGCATCCCAGCTGTGGTACTTTACATCCATGAGAATCAGATATGAATCTTCTGTGTTATGTCCTGAATCTATTTTCAGTTCACACAGATTAGATTCTGTAGTGGAATACATGATGGTACAGGAGAGATGATTGCAATGTTCTGTAGGTGCAATTTCAATGGTGGTATCTATTGACCTGATTATTGTGGTTGTATTAATTGACCTGTATTTGTTAGAGCAGATTGGCTGTTCTAACAGAAGCTTCTATTGTAGTGAACTCCTTACACATCACTTTTGAGCAGATGGGAGAAGCTTGATAGAAGTTGGTTTTTTTATGTCAGAAGATGAAATGAATTGTCCTTCTACTAAACTTTCAAATTGGTTATGAATGAGGCCTTAGCCACCTATCTTTCTGCAAATAGAAGAAATACACAAACTGAAAATAATTGTTTGCACTACTGTCTTACTGGGCAGAGATTTCAGAATGAAAAAAACCCAAACATTAAAGGATTACTCTCTCCTTTATATTTTCTTTGACTGAGCTTTGCACATCTATATGCAACTTGATTGTGCAGAAGGAGAAAATGTCTTTGGAAGGAAAGCTGTCTCAGTAGTGATTACATATCAATATTGTTTGAGATTAAGAAGTATTGTTCCTATTTTATGTCTAACGAAGTTAAGCACTGGTGTGTGAGATAACAGGTACCAGATCCTACTGGATGTTCTTTGACACCAGTGAAAGTAGAAATTGTTTTCTGTGTTTCAAAATGAGGCTTTTCTATCTTTTGGGAGTGAAGATGAGCTCTGGCAGTCAACTAAAGGTTTAATCCTGTTCTGTAAAATCAGTGGCAAAGCTGACACTGAGTGATCCTACTAGGGAAATCTTGTCATAAAATACACAAACTTCTTTGAGGGGTCAGTGCCTTTCAGCATATTGTTTTAGTTTCTCATGAAAAATATTTTGAGAATATTGTTGTGCTTTGCCATATTTGTGGCTGTTAACTTCAGAGCCATTTGTGTTGTTTATCTGTTGAATAATTGTACTTACATAAAAGCAAATAATGTTTGGTCAGAGAACACCTGCTGGTGTACTGGATACCTGGTATACTCAGGTATATCTTGTGACTACTCCAGAAGAAAGGGATTCCAAAATACTCTGAAACTCTCAATCAGACTCTGGTGATGCCTGGTAAATGCACTCTGACCTTCACTGTATGGCTGTGTTGAGGAAACCATAGTTTCACCAGCATAGTTTAAGCAATTTAAGTGACTTTATTGTTTCCTGTAGCATTATAGTCATTACTTTTGAAGGAAAAAAAACCTCAGCTTGTTGTAGGCATAAGATCTTTCAGATCAGTTTAGGGCATTTGTGAATTAATCTATCTTTATATCCAGGTCCAAATGCTCCAAACCAAACTCCACTGGTTCTTCTTGAGGATGTACCCAACATCTACGGTGATACAGATATTGATCGTAACAAACACATACACAAAAAAAGGAAACTTGCTGAAGGAAGAGAAAAAACAATGGTAACTTTTGTAGACTTTCTAATTCATAACAAGAATGGCATTGCTACTGGAATTTAGACAGCAGTGGTTTTGGCATAGATCTAAAAGACATATTTTAGAGCTACCCTGAATTAGCTGTTTATGACCACAATTTTCAAATTTTTTTTTTCCTACAGTTAGTAAGAATAAAACCATTTTTGCAGCAGTTGCTGTAGATACTTGTACTGTTGTGAAGGCTTTAACTTGAAGGAGTTCAGCAGAGGCACTTAAAAAGGTAGCTATAGCAGGCAGATGTTCTACAGGTAAACTTCCAAAATAATAGACTTTTCATGATTGGAACTGTCAATATATCTATTGCTTTAATGGTAGAAAATCACTATTTTATAGAATTTCTCTGCTATAAAGAGAATTCTTATAAAGGATTTTCTTTGCATTATATATATTATATATATATTTCTTTGCTGTAGGCTTAAACTGAGCCATAAAGTGTAAAGTGTGTATGTACTTCAACAGATAATCTAGCTGAAGCTCAGTGGTGGTATACCACATTTAACAGAATAAATTTGTTTGGGATACTGCTCATCACACTGTGCCACTGAGTTCTTGGTAGCAAACCAGATTGGTTTAACCTTGAACAAACTAAGTGAAAAATCACTTAAAGCCACTTAAACTAGGACCAGAGCACCTCTGTACACTATTGTTTTCCTGTGTTCAGTGGAAATTCTGTGACTGTAGAGTTCTCTGAAACAAGTATAAATTAAGAATTTAATCTTGGTGTTTTATACTGACTTCTAAGCAGAGCTCAGATGATGAGGATCCTTCTGGGAAAGCAAGAAGTCGACATATTACAGTAAATAAGGCTGATCTTGCAAACTCCATTGAAGTATTAGAGAGTTTCAAACTGGCAAGAGAGAGCTGGGAGCTGCTGTATTCTCTGGAATCACTTGACAAAGGTAAGGTAACTGCTTTTAGAATTGCATTTGGATTTCATTGCTCTGTGTAGAAATCATTTTTTATTGTTAAAATGGAATTCCTGCCATTATGAATCCTTAAAATTGAAATTGCAAAGGGTCCTGAGTACTTCTGATAGAAGTTCCAGTGAGAAGCTTTATCAGTTGTTACATTTCTGAAGATTTTGTTCCTGTATTTCATTTCATTCTTGATGCGTCTTTGTTTACTCACCCCCACTTCTCTTGAAGCAATAGGTCAGTAGTAGGGCTGATAGTGCTCAGTGAGGACATGCTGCTAATGGCTTCTTTAGATCACAATTAAGAACATGTGTTTTTACTGTGCCTCCCTTTCTGATAATAACTGGTGTGATAATCTTGAAAAAAATTTCTCTTGTAAAAAGGAGGTGAACAGTACCACCTAGTTGCTTTTAGGTTTGTTGGACACTGTGAACAGAAGCGTAATCAAAAATTACTGTCTAGGAAGAGAATATCCTGTATGTGAAGGATTTCATCCTCTTACTGTTTGGTGCCATTTTTTCCATTTTTAAATTCAGTTTTTTTTATATATATTATTGATGTTTAACCCAAAGCTGTGAAATGTTTCATAATCTCTTTTTCTTCTCTAACCACTTAACACAGAGTTCACCAGAATTTGTTTGTCATGGAAGACAGAAACCTGGCTTTGGTTAAGAATCTTTCTTACAGACATGATCATCTACCAGGTAAAAAAAAAAAATTGTATAAATCAGGAAAAACACCACCATTGTGTTGCACTTCCTTCTAGTAAATAGCAATTTACTTCCTTCTTGTAAATAGTAATTGTGATTAGCCAGTTTGACTGCTTAGAGTGTCTACTGGTTTTATACCTTAAATTATGGTTCCTGGGGATAGAACTACACTGTTTGCACCACAAGCTTGGTATCTTACTTTGTATATTCCTGTTCCAATAGCTCTTGTTTGAGTCCAGCTAATTTTGGCATGTATAAGAGACATCTATATTGGCATTTTGACCAGTGGATATATACATAGTGTTATGGAAGATAAGTGTATTTTATTAGTCTGTCAGTGCATTTTATTTGAACACAGAGAGAATTTTCAAACAGTAGAAGGTTTTAACATGTCTCAGTTAACTTCTGTACTTCTCCACAAAAATGAGGCTGACTGTGCTCATTCCAGTACCATCTACAGAAGACAGCTCGTTCTTTATTTTTCCTTTGGAAGTCTTATTTTTGCCTCTTCTTGTGCCTGAACAAGAGCTATTTCAAACTTTATTAGTCTAAATAAAGTAACAGTTAACTCAAGAATATAATTATTTGATTCAGTTACAAATATGATCTGGTAAACTGGCTTTTTTTAATTTTGTTTGTCTTCTGTCTGCCTTACAAATGATTGACCCACAGTCTTGTACATAACTCATTACTGGAGATTATTAGTTTTGATTAAAATTTTGAAGGCTTGTTACTTGGACACACTCCATTTTGAAAGCTTCCTGTAAGAGATTTTTTTTCTCTCTCTCTCTACTTATTGTATAGAAAAGACCCTAACAGTTTCTTTTTTAATATTCTTTTTCAAAGGGGCAGTACAAAAAAGCAATTAGCAGCCTACATCACTTGGCAGCTCTTCAGGGCTCTCATTCTCCCCAGCAAATTACAGGACAAGGATCTTTAGAAAATCAGAGAGCGCTAATCCAGTTAGCATCGTGCCACTTTGCCCTTGGAGAATATCGGGTATGTACAGCATTCCACACACTGGGCCTTCATCAGCTGCCCTGTGGTTCCCATTTCTCTTTTTCCACAGAATTTTCCTGTTAGCCTGCTTTCAGCAGGATATCGAACATAAACCAGGGCCTACTGAAACATCCATGCTTTACTGGGAGAATTACGCTTCCTGCCACATTTACTGACTGTCCATTAGCAACTCTTTATATGTATGTGTATAGTCTGTTTGAGAGTGAAGATTTGGGGAGTTAGTTATGACTTTTCATGGCTGCATGTGTTTGAGTTGTCTGTAAATGCAACCTTAATTTGCATTCCTTAACTTCACTGAATTATTTCCTTAAATTGGGGGGGAATTCTTTTAGGTACAGGCTTCATGTGGCAGGGGAAGGAAAAGTAAAGGAACTTCTGTGATCATCTTAAAAGAGAGTTAGTTATTAACTGATGATATAAAAGACACCAGAACAATATTGTCTGCCCTGACCTCTGAACTTGCTCTGCTTTTGCAATATATGTTTTGTGTTTTTAATATTCCATGAGTGCATGGTGGTCTGAGGTCAGTCAGTGTCAGCACTGACAATAAAGGCTCTGTCTCTTAGGATCTAACATCATCCTAGTACTGCTGGACAAGTGCTTTTGTCCCTTCCACTTTAATACTTTTTCACTGGAAATGTGTTCATATATTCCCACAGACCTCTTGCTAGGAAATACCCATAAAAATTCAATGAATTTCTATCATGCTGTCATATTGCCATTTTCCTTTCTATTTTTACCATTAACAGAACATATTTTACAAAACTGTCCTAAGAATTCTTTTGTAAACTTAATCCTTCAAAATAATTTTTGATTGCAGTTATATTGATCTTACCCTTTTGAAATGAAGAATGCCAGTATAATTTTTTCACCATTCAAATGATGTATGTAGGCTCTCAGAGGCTGTTTAGTGACAGCTAAGTCTTTTTGCTTACCCAGACTGTACTGTGTGTTAAGTCAGTTCAAGTTCTAGCAAAGAATTTTGTGATTTTTTTTTTTTCCTTTTGTGGTGTCTGAAATTTTTAATTGTTATTAACATATTTTTAAGAACTTCAAATTCAGCATTATCATGTCCCTTCTTTTGCAGCAAACATGTGAAAAAGTGCTTGACCTCATGTGCTGTATTTTACTTCCAATACAAGAAGGAGGTAAAGTACAAGAGGAGCAACCTAAAGTCAAGTCAAAATTCAGGAAAGGTATGGAGTTGCTATTACCCTAAACTCAGTGTCAGCTCAATTTTAGTTCATGTGTTCTGGTTGAGTATATAATTATTCTCATTTTGTATTATAAAAAGGGAGGAAGTTCCTTATTCCCTCTTGGTTTTGTATTGAGGTTTTCTTGCTTCTTCTTCTTCTTGTACCTTTTAAAGTATATTGGTGGCAAGGTCCTACCACAGGAAAAGAGAAGTGAAGAAGAAAAACTTTACATGTTTAACTTCACATTTTGAATCAGTCATAAATTACATTCAAAGCTTTCCTCCCTAATGTGGTAACTTTGAATTTGTTTTTCTCCATTTCAATTTCTTTCAACCTACCTATTGTGAGACCTCTAAAGAACTGTTCTGTTGCAGGGTCTGATTTGAAGCTTTGGCCATGTACCAGTAGAGCTATCATGCCTTACTGCCTGCATCTGTTGTTAGCTTGTTTCAAGGTAATGTAGGGTCAATTGGAGCTTTCTTGTCCTTAAGGCCTAATTTATGTATCCTGAAATTCCTGCATGGCCATATCCCAGTGCTGTGACTGAAGGGCTGTGCCTCAGTCCTTCTTACCTAAATGGGTTGGGGGAGGGTCTTCTTTTGGAGAGGGGAGTGGAGTGTTGATGAAGAAGGGTATGTTTTCTCTTTTTCTCTCTATTTGTTTGAGTTTTGAGCAGAGAAGACATAACAGATCTCAATATTTCTGTCTCTCTTCAGACTTCTCTTACAAGTTAGTGGGGAGGATTTGATATTTTAGCTGGAAATTTCCAACCTACTTTAGAAGTGTATTTAATTCTGCCTTAAAAGTATATATACTTTTAAAGAACTTCTGTATTTGCACAGATCTAGGTGAGATAAATCCTGTATGTTTTTGAAAGCAACATGTGCTTCCTGATTGTCTGAATGTAATTTTTTTTCCCTGAAGCTCAGAGCTTTCACAGACGGCAGAGATGATATGGCCCTGGGCCACGTAGTTGTTCTGCTTCAGCATGAGTGGCCAAGGGGTGAGAACTTGTTCCTGAAAGCCATCAACAAAATCTGCCAGCAAGGAAACTTCCAGTATGAGAATTTTTTCAACTACGTCACAAGTATCCTTTCTCTAACCAAGAATGTCTTTCACATCCTGTGCTGTAGTGTTGAAAAAGCTGTTAGTTTGAACAGCAGCTCTTTCCCTGTTAGTTTGAGCAGCTCTTTCCCTGAATCATACTCTGTATTTATTTTCAAACCACGAAAACCTCTTGTAGGAGGCTCAGTACACAATAGACTGTAAATATGCCTCCTGGCACTTGAGAGTAGCCTTAAGTACACTGCCATTGCATTTCCATTCAGAAAGACAGCAGCAGCTCGGGCTGCCCATGCACGTGGCAGCAATCTCTTCATTAAGAAATATAGGGCACTATGTACAAGGCTGTTAACAAAAATTACAAAGTGGTAGATAGATATCCAGCCATGGGCCTCAGGAAGCAGGGGAGTCTAACTCCTATCTGAGACAACTAAATAAGGTGTGGTGTTAAAAGAAAGAAAAAAAAAACCCAAAGGAAAGAACAAAACAAGCAGCTAAATAAGAGATCAAAATAGAAAACTAAAAAGTGTTATAAAGTGCCACTTGCTTCAGGTGCAGCTCAGTTTGCACTGCTTTCATACCCTGCAGTGCAGAAAAAGGACGTGAAACCCAGGGAATTTTGAGATCAGCCGTCTTCACCTCTGAATATATATGAAGAAACAAAGAAAGAAAAGAAACTAACGGATGTGTTCTAACCTTTGAAAAGCCATTTCTTATCAGGTTGTGGAGGATTAGGAGTACATGCTGTGATCTTCTCTGTCATTTTTAATAATGAGGTGCATCAGTAGCTGTTCAGTTGGACTCTCCTTTCAGCAATGTGGCTTCAGATGTGAGGCATAAGAAAGAATGTTCTCAATCATTGTTTCCCTACTCAAATCTTTAACGTTTTCTTCAGATATTGATATGTTGGAGGAATTTGCTTATTTAAGAACACAGGAAGGAGGGAAAATTCATCTGGAACTGCTGCCAAATCAAGCAATGTTGATCAAGTAAGGATAAAAAAGCATTTACTGTTTTCTTTGGCAAAAAAAAAAAAGGGAGTATGTTTTGGTTGTCTTTGCTTTCATGTTATTTTCTGGATAGTTTGTCATGTCTTTGTGCTTAAATTCAAGGAGTTCAAACAAGGCCGCGAGTTTCTTTTTCTGACTCTCCTGCCGATCTGTGTATTCTTTTGGGGGGGTTCTTCAGCTTTAATTCCTGCTTTTACAGGACTTTATTTTTGAGTGTGGCATTTGCTTTAGAGTGGTAGATATTTAAGTGATTACAGTTGTGATCTTTCAAGTAGACAGTTGTGCTTTGCAGGAATTCTTCAAATAATTAGGCATGAGTGCAAGGTATTGTTTGTAATTTTGCTGAAGAATAATGCTGAGCAGAAAGCACTATTTTGCTTATTTTTTCTGTGGAAGACCATTGAATGATGAAATACTTCTGTATGAAATATCAATTAAATTGCACTCCAGCTACACTCCAGTAACCATTTTGTTTGAATTAGCAGGTCATCTTATTCTGATTAGCTTATTACAAGATGCTGAAGCAAATTAATAATTTGGATTAACTTCCTAGGTGTTCTTTCTTACTCCATCTTGGCTCAAAACTATCCTCTGCAGGGTTTTAGTGGCAGAATGTTTTGAGTTATCCTGGTTGTTTCTGAGAATTTGTAGCATTTTGCTTCCTAAAAGGGGGACTGCTTAAAGTGTTGAAATTTCACTTGGCTATTTACAAACCAGAAGTGGGCTAAAGTTTTCAAAATGGGAGCCTAACATCAGACAACAGGATCCAAATTTTAACCAAAAATAGATTTTCCAGAGATCTAGATAACCAACACAAAAATGAGATACTAGGTGTAATTAAAGGAAAAGTAGAAATTCAAATGCTTAATTACGTGATGGAGTTTTTTTTCTTTTAAGCTCTAGATTTTCAAACTCTTACCCTTGCCATATCTCACTGCTTGTAACCAGCTGTATGAAAACAAGCTTCAGGGCATGCTGAACCACATATGGTGTTAAGTAATAAGCTTTGCCAGCAAGCTTATGAAGACTCCATCTGGTAACTTCTTACCTGCTGTCTCCATTTCATTGCAGTAGTTCAGTGCTGTTTCTCTTGGCTCTGTTTGATTGGTGTGGCCACAGTTACTTTCTGTTCTGACCTCCCCCAGGCAGGAAGGAGGCAGCGAGAAGTGTTTCTAGCAGGACAGAATCTCTCTTTGACCTCCTTTTGATCAGTGATGTTTCCTCAATGACGGAAAGACTTGTAGAAGAGAAGTCCGTTTCTTTGTGCTCACTGAGCCAAAACAGTCAAATATCCTGTCCAGCTGGAAAAGCTGAGTACAGCGTCCTTTGTGTGGCTGTGTAGGGCTGGAAGCACTTCATCAGAGAGCCGATGGAAGGGATAGTTCAGGGCATGGGCCACTGGTCGGAGATGATGTCTACTCCCCTGGTACCGCAGATATTTTTCTAGCTGGACTGTCTGTGAGGCCCAGGGATGGTGTCACCCAGAAGTGTTGACCTGGTTAGCTCACAGCCTCCCCCAGCTGGGGTTTTTGATAAAGTGTGCCAGTATAGCCACACATCCTGGGACAATGGTTGGTAGGCTCAGTATCTGCAGACTGCTTACATCTTTCAAAACTATCACCAGTTCTGGGTGGATGAGCTGCTGCACCATCCTCCCATGAATTAGCAGAGGCAGCTCAGATGCTGTTCATTCATGCTCAGAAAGACTCTTGAGTTTGACACAACAGGCCAAAGATAAAGCAGTTGTTCCTTTGTCTGATCTTTTCTCAGCATAAATGTAGCAATCCTGCATCTTAATGGATGGGAAATGTATTGCAGATATCATCATATGTCTTCTATAAGGACTACTTTTTGTTTGATGACTTACAGGGCATTTTCTCCCCAGGTGAATTTCTCATTCTTCTTCCAGTACTTTTTTCTAAGTACTTTAAACTTCAAAGGAAATTATATTCATTTTTCTGAACTCAGTGAAGCGAACTGCAGTGTGCTTTTACAAAAGATGAAGTAAGATCTTGGTAGTCTGCAGACTTACAATTGGGCTCTGCAAAGTATATGTATATATAGTTTTGTAACCTTTCCTTTGCTGGCATCCACCGTGGGAATGAGAAGGTCTGTGGTTTTGGTTTTAACTGGTGATAAAGCTAGCTCATTCTGTTTGTGGTGTTAACAATATTTGTTGTATGAGCTTTGAATCCAGCACCAGGAAGTGCTTTTGAGCTCCCTTCTAGAAAAACCAAGTTTCACAGTTTATCTGATATTCATGTCAGTAGGGACAGTGTTAGCTGGTGAAGCTAAAGAGGAAAAGAGCAATATGCAGGAAATTGCTGTTTAATATCTTGCTCCTCTTTTTGATAATTAATCTAATCGTAGCCTACCTAATTGCATAAACTTGATCTGAAAGCTTTGTCCTTTGTTTTACTCGTATTTCCATGTCTCCTTGGGGAGAGAGGTTGCTTTGAAGTGAAACAAAGTATCTTGAAAGTGTAATTTTTTTACTCTGCACATGGGTGTGCTTAGTTCTGACTGCAGATCTTGCAAACAGTAGTGAAGACACAATTGTACAGAATCCTTTTTGCAAACATCTGCCACTCTGGGACCAATAACATCTTGCTGGTCCTTTGTATTTTCTGCTTCTCACATCCATTCTTGCAAGTACTGGACTTACTCATGCCAAGAACTCTTGAAAAATTATCCCATTTGATTGAATCATTTTTGTGACTATTTTATTTCAGGTTATTGTAGCTGTATTAGAGTGTTAAATGTCCCATCTTTATTTGACATTTATAAGCTCCATATCTATTAATAAACTATAGATGCTAACCCAAATGCCTACCTGTGAAATCTGAAGGTAGACACCTAACTCAGAATTACATAAATCTAAGTGCAAGTTGTGCTTCTCTGTTATTATCTTGTTTTAGATGGCACACAGAAATCTTGTTTTAGATAGCACACAGAGATAAAAATTTAATTTCCTGGAGAAGACAAACTGTCTTACAGCTAAGACAGCTTTTAGTAGTTAGTTCCTGTGGCCCTGGTCAAAAATAGGAAGTTGCTCTGAGTGGGCATTTATGCTCTGGCATTGTGCCATGCCCTAACAGCTGTTTTTATATGGAGTTAGAATTTGTGAAGGTGGAAAAGTCCATCAGTGGGCTAATGAAAAGATACTTGGGCAACCTTTAACAAATACTGCCATGTTCTCAACCTGGCCGATACCCGCTGTGCATGCACTCAGCTTGGGCTCAGCAGCCAATCCCTTAACTCCAAGCTGTGGGCTCTCCCAGTTTGCTGACATGCTCTTGCCAGTACTGGAGGGAAGCTGTGGTATCTGCAGCACTCCCATGATTAAATCTTTTCTGACTGACATGCTTCCTTGGAAGAGCTGTGACAGTTCATCATAGTACAACTGTGTACTGGTTTTGTACCTGCTGCTGTCCTTTCTCCTGGTGTAACTGTCCAAAAATATGTGTATGTATCTAGACCACAACTGTAGAACAGCCTTGCAATGAAATCTGGGGATATTTGCATGTTTGATGCTGTTAGAGTCCTGCACCCCTTTGGCTGCTCGGTGGTCAAACTGCTGTGTGAGCTCACCCTAGTTTTCTGTGACTCCTTTTTTGGAGAGTTGTTTTGCACCAGAGGGGTAGTTGGTGTGTGGGTGTTTGAATGCTGCTATTTGCTGTTTTTTAAAGGACCTCTAGCCCTCCCATGGGGTTACTGCAGCAGGAATTCATACCTGTGCTACAGCCCAGCATACAGACTGCTGACAGGTACCAAGTGGAAAAACCCTGCTCATAGTGTGCTGTGTTTTGTCAACATGTTTTACTGCCCATGGTTTTCAGAAATTTGTTACTCAATATTTATCTTTTTTTTTTTTTAATTTCTTCATTTGTGCCTACATTGCCTGGCAAACCATGTTGTTCTATTGTAACATTTATTTTTCTTTTTCCCATAAGTTGCCAGTATCCGTGTCCTTTGAATTTAGTAATCACTATTGAATTTAAACAATAATGTAGAAATCCTCAAAAGTTTTACTGATGTTCAATCATATATTAGCAAGAGCATAACCCCTTTATTTTCAAGATACTTGTTCCTGGATCCATTTGTAGCAACTTTTCTTCATTTAGGTTGTTCTGAATTCTGTTTTGTGTTTTCCATCTGTAATACAACACACATCTTCCAAAGTGCTGCTGGCTCACTCAGGAGCTGTAGGTTGCATATTCTCCTTTAGGCTGGAACTGACCATAGATAGCACTCAGCTGCCAACAATGTTTAAGACAATAAAGATTGAAAACAGCATTTACCCATAGCCTTTGAATATACTGGAGTGTTTTCAGTGCAGGTTTGCTTCACTTAGCATAGCTTACCAAGGAATTGCCCAGTAGGCTTTGCCTTTTTCATGTGTTGCAAAGGTCTTTACTGTTTTGGCTGAGAAGTCTCTTCTCAAATGCCAGACTTCTTTATTTACATGAAAGTTGGGTGGTATTGTTGGTGAGGGTAATTCTGAGGTGTTTCCCTTCCTTGTTCCCAGCATCTCTGGATGGGCACAGATGCCCTCACCCTTTTTTTTATTTTCTTTTCTGTCCTTCAGTAGGCTTGCTGGGTTCTGACCAGCTCTTCCCTTCTTACCCATGACTCAGGACTCATCTCAGCATTAGCATTATGCTTTTCTCTCTAAATTAATTTATGCTGGTTCCTTAAGTATTGTTAAGGTTCTCATTTCAGGGCATGTCTTTTTCTCCCCTTCCCAAGTAGGGCTTGCAAGTAGATGTTACAAAGTCTTGATCGATCTTACCCAATTCTGGACCAGTGCTAGTGAAGTGCTTTGGTGCTGCAGAACATTGTTTTAAGGTTTAGGAGACCAGCATGAGGACAAAGAACTGTTCATTAAAATGGCCTTTATAGGGCAATATCCCATAAGTTTCCCCAGCCAGCACTGCTTTAGCTTGCTCAGTAGCTGGACCTTTGTTCTGTTCAAAAGTCCTCAACTTGTGCTCAGAATAATTGTTACCCTTTGCCTGTTGTCTAGTATCTTCCTAAGAGCTGGCTTCTACTGATGCAGACTCACTGGCTTCTGCTGATGCAGCCTGGATTGATTTGGGTTTTATGAAGTGCTGCTCATTGTGCCTTTCACTAGTCACAGCAATATCAGTGTCCACAGGATTATAAAGCTCCTTCCTGCACTTTGATATTGGTAGAAGATGTCCTCTGCTCTTTATGGTGGCACCTGTGCTCCAGAGAAAGCAAGTTCATCTTTTCATGCTTCTTTCAACGCCAGCCATTTATGGAAGTGATCACAGGGAGGAGGTGGCCTGGGCAGCAAAGGTAGAGAGGAAAAAAAATTCCTTTCCCCAAGGAGAACTCTCTACTTGCTGGGTTAAGGGAATAGATTTTCCTGTTATCCAGAACATTGACATTATTTCACCCTTCAGCAGTCAGTCAAAGCAGTGAGAATATAGACTCTTTGCAGCAGTTTAAAGACTTGTAAGCTACTAAACATGATTTTTTTAAAAATAGCATAGCACAGGCTCTTTGACTCTCATTAAATATACTCAGACATGGACCGTAAATATATAGTAAGTGACATGCAGTACCTTTTAAATGACTGTAGCTCACTAGATAACCGTGATTTGATTTTGTCTGTCTCTCTTTCCTTCATGGCTTAAGGCACCACACAGTTACCCGGGGTATAACTAAAGGAGTGAAGGAAGACTTCCGCCTGGCCATGGAGCGCCAGGTCTCGCGCTGTGGGGAAAATCTGATGGTGGTCTTGCATAGGTTCTGCATTAACGAGAAAATACTGCTGCTGCAGACTCTTGCTTGAATGGACTGGATCCTGATGCAGTGTCTTTTGTGGAGAGAGGGGAAGGCTCTTCTTTGTATGAACAAGCAGCATAGCAGTGGAAAATCTCTTGTTCAGAGGGTCAAGAAGTTCCCTGTAAGTTACAGGTTCTGCAGTACACAAACACTACTCAAGTGTTTGTTCACTGCTTGGTTTTCTTATGTGAGTAGATCAAACTTTAGAAATAAAACTTTGTTTTAGAAGTCTTTGTAATATCCTATTTGTTTGGGTTTTTTTTTTTTCCATAGCATTATACTAAGGTGTGTGTCATAGTTCTTTCCATCTTTACACATACACAGAGAACATAACAAGGTATTTCAGTTTTTTTATTAGCAGTAGTTTGGAAATCACAGCACAAGTGAATTTCCTAAATTTCCAAAAACTGTTATTTTACATTGAATTGGTGTGTTAGGTCTTCCTTCTCAGAAGAATTATACCTATATTGCTGGTTTTCAGATTCAGTGTCCTTAAGTAAATTCATGTAGAAAGAGAATTGTTTTGATTGAAATTTGGTAATATCCAAGTGATTATACAAAGTCAGTAGGAAATGGCCTTTCTGCACTCCTGGAGTGTAGCACAAGAAATCAGACCTTGTCCATGCAAGAGGGGTGTTACACAAAGGCCCAGAACATGCACAGATGAGCTGCTAAACCTGTAGGAGCAGCCTGCTGATTAATAAGCCAACGGAAGAGATTTTAGGCTTCAGCAGCATCCTAAACCTAAGGGTTTGGTCAAAGAAATGGGAAGAATACAGTGAAGCATGATCACCTGAGAGCACCACCAGACTGACACAGAGGTGCCCCAGAGCTTTCCCAGATAGTCACTGGCCAAGTTAAATGTGCCAGTAGCCAGAGGGGACAGGCACACAAGAGGTGCCAAGGGTACATACAAACCCCAGAGCACCTGAGTTAGGGGGTTCTGTGTCACAGGCAGGGACTGTTACCATGGGCCCTTTCTGATAACCCCTTGCAGCCACCACCCCCATCCCTTGCAGTTCCTTCACTATCAGTGTCTTAGACTGCACAACTGTTAGGGTATGTTCAGCTTCTCTGTATGAAGGAGGGAAATCAGTAAAATATTTACAAAAGACAGAAAACAGAGAGCAACTGTAATACACTAGTAAGTTTTTGCTAAATAGGAAAATACTGTCCCTTAAGTCACATAAAAGTCTTGATGATGACTTCCATGGCACTGTAAACTTGAACTAGTATCCCTTTTTAGTAATACAGTGTGAGTAGCAATATTTCAGGCTAATCCACCATATTTCAGGTTAATCCATTTGCCTTGCCTCATCAGAATCTAGGCCTGCTAGACCATGACCACCTCTATCAGATTTTCCAGAATATCTTTCTCCTGTAGAGTATATATGATATTATGACCCAAAGAGTTGTTGCAGTGAGGTTTTGAGTCAGATGCTCTGCATGGGATTGACTGTCTTGCATCTTCCACTTAAAAGGGAAGTAGTTTGCAAACACTTGGTGTCCAATGTAGACCAGGATTGAGTTCATTCCTGAAAGGAAGCACAGGTTATACCATCTGAAATAGCAGGTATGGGCTTGCTTCAGAGCAAGCAGGCAGAGGTGTGGCAGGCTTATAAAAGAGTTGGCACCAAGGCAATAACAGCTAATGTCAGTTGTCCCAAAGATGCTACACACTGTTTTCAAATACAGTCTGAGGGGTTCTCTCTCCCAAGACATTTATTAAAAGAAATACAAATAATCTCTGTGCTAAACTGAAAATACAAACAAATCAGTATGCTGCAATTATATTAATAATAACAGTTACTACTGTTTCCAGGGTGGACAAGTGCCAACCAATCTGGTCAGATCTGCTGCCTTTACAAATGCTGACTGCCCTCCAAAGCTCTGGGGTTTCTGGTAGGAGGTATGATACCCTGCTGTCACTCTGCCTATTCCCCTATCCAGACACCAGGGACCAAAGCTGCTGAAAGGTCCCCTCTGCTGTGGCTTTGCATTCTCTACTCATGTTTGTTGTGTGCCCAGTGTGGTTAAAACCACAGTGGGATACTTTGGGAAATGTGCTTATCTAAAATCACAGAGACACAACCTGCACAGCTGCCCAGGGGATTTTGTCTTCCACATTTTCAGAAGCAGTATTAATCTGTTGACAGGCCTTTGAGTTTCCCACTAGATTACACAAGTCTCAGGAGTCCTTTCCAAAACCAACTTTGAACAGCTGTGGTATTTTGCTTGGTACTAGGCAGCTGTTCACTGGGACCTTGACTTGGTATCAAACTCAGAACAGTCATTAGGCAATAGCAGCTTGCATCTCTAGTGTAAAGAACTGATTGTCCCTCTCTCCTAAATATCTGGTCTCAAATATCCCAGTTCTGTGCAAAGGTTCTGCTCAACTTAATCAGTCTGGAATCCTTCAGGTTACCTCGGTCTAAATCCCTACTCTCTTACAGACAACGGAAGCACAGAAAACAAAAGGATAAGTATCAGTGCAGAAAGAATCTGCATAAGGAATATGTCTCCTGATGTGATTTTACTGACCTGGGTATAAAAATGGAGCACCTGACCACCATTTCTTGACATCCACAAGGTAATATATCAGCAATAAGAGGATGAAGGCAAAGCAGCTCATGGTTGTCACATATGATATTGACCTACAAACATTTTCAGTAGAAATAGTAATATTTAGAGAACTATGTGATACAGATCTCAATGTACACAAGGTAAAACATTCCCAGAGCTAAAATAGTGCTTTAACAAAATCATACAAAATGTTCCATCTCTTTGCTTACCATAAGTTCTTGTTTATGGGAATAAACCCTTCTTCTTTAGAACATTTTGTCAAGATAGCAGAAATAATTCCCTGAAATAGAAAGTCAGTAAAGTTTATATAACCACCGCAATATGTTTCAGAAATATTTGCATTGCATTAAAATACATGTCTTTCAAAGAGCTACATAACTATCAGACTTACTGTTACTAGGCCCCATATGATGAACCGACTCATAATTTGTTTGGGCTGGTCTTTGTAGAACAAAGTAATTTTTCCTGCCTTATAAAAAAAACACACAAAAAAATAATGCCCATTAATGTAGGTACATTTCAAGAGGCAGATACATTTTTCACCAGCTACCTGAGCTAGGACAGAGACTACGAATGGGATTCTATCAGCCAAGTGGCTGAAAGGCTCAAAATGAGGACTCTTTGTAAAGAATGGACACACAAGTGGAAAACATGTAAATGCAACCCAGTCAGCAGTAGAGATGCACTTTCTGTCCCTTTCTTACTATGTTTGCTGAGGAAGGGGACAAGCATCTTAATTAGGTAAAGACAACGTAAGTGGAGCTCCCTTTCCCTCGGTAAAGATTGCATGAAGAACACCACCAGAACCAGCCCCAAGAGTTTCTCCACAGCATCCCTGGCCTGCTCAGAGCATGTGCTTCTTTTCATATGCCACTAAGCAATGTGTCCTGATAATTCACTCCTCAGTGTCACACTTCTATTGCAAGCTCTGCCTCACAGATATTCCCAATCAATTTTTACCCAGTGCTACATGTGGTACCATTCCTTTCCCAGCAGAAGAGTGAGTTCCAGTTTGGTTCACAGCTGCTGCGCTGTCAGAAAAGCCAGCAGTGCATCCAAACTGCATCAAAAAGTGCCATATTTAAACAGTTGTGAGCGGTGTGAGCTTTTGGTGTTGGGAACACCAGTATGAATGCCTGCATCTCTTTGTCAGGGAAGGTGAGCACACAGCACCTGTGCAAGATGGCTGTCACTGCACAAGCAGAAAATCAGCAAGGGGGAACAAGCACACCTGCAACTTTTGAAACCCTTACAATGAAGCTGTGAAGTTTGTGTGTCTCAGCCTTATTTTCCAACATACAGAGCCAGCCTACTCCCAACATAAGCCCAACCTTAAAACACCAGGTGGCTATTTTGCAAGCTTCTTGTGTCCATCCCTTACAAAAACTGAGAAGTATCAGTGTACCTAATGCAAGCTAGTGCCATATTAGCTTCCACTTTGGCACCCACCTCAGGCTAAGTCATTGACATTGCTCTGAAAAAGGTTTTATTAGAACCGGTCTTAGCCTTAAGTAAAGAAACCCAGTTGCCTCCCCACTTCCAAGTTTCCTTCAAATCTTCCCATTATAGCATGGAGCCAGAAAGAAAAAGAGGTACCTGCAGTCCCAAAAATGCCATAACAATGCTATTTATGGTCCCCAGGATCCCTTCAGGATCATATGGCATCGTTGATTGGTAAGTCACCTTAGAGAGAAAACAGCTGTTACAGAGCACCCAAGCAAACAAACTCCTTTATTTTAAATCTTCCTGCATGTATCGTTCCCAAGCCACTCCTGACATACTGCAAACAAAAAACTACTTACACCTGAAGAGGGATGCTGATACATATGCTTTTCTCCAAGAAGCAAACGGTCAATGTAACCAGCTGCTCCTCCAGTGCAGTTGGGATACTTTCCAAAGTCCCCAATGCCCCCAGGCCCAAGATAGCCCCTAGGACAGAGGCAGAGAGGTTGTAGCACATAGTGTTGTTACAGTCCAGCTGCACAGCAGCTGGCTCACTGACCCTGCACACCAAAGGCTCAATGTTTTCCCAGGCCAGAGGCACACATTGATGGCATTGCAGTAATATTGCTGTACACAGACTTCAGGGAGATTTTAATCCTCTTCTTTAAATAGAAAGGAAGAATGACATCACCTGTATAACACCTGGTACTTCAGTGCCAAAGTAAAGTTCTTTCACATGATGGATGCTTCTTTTAACCCTGCTGGCCTGAAAGCTCTTCCCTTCATTCTTTTCCTATGGCTAAAAAAATGTACCTTCTACTCAGTAGAAGAGAACCAAGCTGATACCCCACATTAAGTTGTCCAAGTGCACAGTCTTACCTAGGACAATCTGGCACTGGTAACAAGAAGGTCAGGCAGAGCCAAATTGTTTCTAACACCAGAATAAAAATCCACTGTGGCCAGTAGGGGAGAATATCTTGCAGAGCAGGGAATCGTCCTTCCTGCATGAGATGGAGAGAGGGGGTGTTATCTGGCAAGTAAAAAAAAACATGCCCTTGGGGGCAACCTGTACTTCCTGGCAGGCTGTCTTCTACCCCAGATAAAAGAGGGAGATGTCATTACAAAACTGGGTTCTACCAATAGACCTTTCATTTTCAGAAGCAATTTCCAGACACTTAGTTACTTGGGGCAAGGGGGGAGAAACAAACTGAAACAAAAGCCCTTAATGTTTTTTAACTTGGAAAATGTCAAAAGGAACTTTGATTCATGAATAGAACAAAGCCTTTTGGGAAAACAGACTCTAGAAAGGCCAAAACCCAGCACTACTTTCCCCTGCTGTGAAAAAACTTGGCCAAAATTAACTGGACAAAACACATACTACAGGATTCAGCATAAATATGCTGTCCCTGGGCTTCCTTGGCAGTGGAAAAGTCATTAAAAGTGTCTTGGAATGCCTGTTTTTAAGCATTATCTGAATTGGTGAAATCCTCAAATACAGTAAAGCTAGATGTGACAAAATGCAGACTGGGACACTGAAGGGTGTACATACCCAACACTGACCCCTGCCAGGTCACACTGCACATCACACAGGTCACATTTACACAGCAAGTAAGATGTTTCATGTTTTCTTTTCATTTCTCATGTGTTCTTTTTGCCCAAACAAGAGCAAAGGCTCCCAAACCCTGCTCCAGTATCCATTCAGTTGTCATCTCCCCACATAACTCACCCAGGTCCCACTATCAGCTCTTGTAAACAGGAGTTCAAGAGCAGCAACCACCAGGTATGTGAATCCCAGCCTCTGGAGCACCCCTGGAATACGCAGATTATCCCAGGACACTGGAAGACATGCAAGCAATGTGAAAGAGGAGCAGACATGGGCTCTGCAGTAAATACAAGAATGACCCTTCTTCAGGGAGAGCTGAGACCCACTGCACCTGCAGGTACAAGGGACACCTCCACTCTGCCATCCCAATTTTTTGTATATCATAATCCTGGGAAAGCCACTAAGACAATCAACCGTGGTTGGTACAAGACTCTAATAGAGAATTGCATCAGTGCAGAACTGAACAGCACTCCACAAGATACCATCAAACTGCTGACACAGTTCTTGCAACAGCCCAGCCAAGGAGGCAGGAACAAGTTACAGCAATGCAAGGAAGACAGCAAGTTCCACTCACAAGGTCCAAGGCAGTAATTGGGATTCACAACTATGATTCCCAGCAGGATTAGCACAAAACTCCTCCAAAGGATTTTTCTAAGCACTTTCCACTTGGAACTTCCCCACCTCAGCATGGAGCCCAGTGCCAATGCTATTGATGTTCCCATGATGAACACAAACCTGGAGAACAGAGCAGATGGGAAATGGAGCTGACAGATGTCTCATAACATGTATGAGTAACAGCAAACACTAAAGCTGACAGAGCGTCATGCATTGGCCCAGCAGAGATGCATGCACTGAGTGAAACTGGGTGATTTTATTTCCTCTTGATTGCTAGGAATTTCCAAGCTACTGAGCTTGCACTATGGGACACTTCTACCTTTTTCATTGGTCAGTTGAAGTAGGGTTGTAACTGCAGTTTGCTCTTTCCCCAGCAATTCATATGCTACCAAAAACTTCCATTACCCAAAATTAAATTACCATTTTCAGATCAAACACCAGCTTCAAATCTATGTTTCAAATTCAGAACTGACCCTCTCCTCCCCTCTAGATCAGGTTCACAGTCCAGGTCCAGCTCCCTACTCCAACAGAAACCACAGCTGGTGTAGAGAAGCATGTTAGGGGCAGATGCTTCCCCATAAGACCATTCTCTGGTTATAGAAATATTAGCTTAAGTGAAAATTTACTTGGCCCTTTTATCTATGGATACACACCAGTCCAGCTTTGAATCTTGCCAGACTGGCAGCTTTTAACACAGTGGCATGGCATTGAGCTTCTCAGGGATACTGCACTTCCACTGGCAGGGTAGCCCTAGGCCTTGTGTGTGGGAAGGAGGAGGATGTGGGACACCAAAACCACTTAGCTCTTCTACTGGTTCGTAAGGGTTACGTTATTTTTAGGGGCAGATTCCTATTAACTGTTTAACACAAATACATCCAAATACATTTCCACATAGAGGCAAGGCACACAAAATTCTACTTGCAGTTTTTAATATAAAGAATCACTTCATACAAAAACTATTCTTGAGGAAAACTTACCACGGAAACACCAGATCTGCCACTGTTAATCCTACAGAGAAATATGAAGGAGTATGTTATTTACCTTGAACCCTCCTCAAATTTAACAATATTACTGTTGAGTTTCTAGAGGAATTGCAGGCTGCTAGCAAGTATTCATGTCCCAAAAATCTAAAACATGTTATAAACAAAACCTACAAAGAGCTAATCATCTTGTTTCACTGCATTTGGCACTCTTCAAGAATAGGGTCAGAACTGATTGCTGTGCCTTGGAAAAGATTTCAGGGATGAGATCCTTGCTATTCTCCACTAGGGCATTACAATATTTGACTTAATTACCAATCAAGGCGTTATGTTTTTACAGCACTGAGCAACATCAGCTTGACTGTAGTCACTAAGCAACAAGGAAAGTTAAAGATATGACCCTGTATCACAAATGAAGAGGTTACACACAGACTATGATGTGAAACCATCCTGTTACTGCATGATGAGGAGGACCATATGCTGCTTTGCCCATTAACAACCAGCAGATTCCCTGCTGAGGCAAAGCAGCATAGCACCCCAGCTTTTGGCTGAGCAACAGCTCGCTGCAGCAGCTGCAACACCAACCATTTCTAGACACGGCTGCAGTTAAAACCCAGAGTAACTGTCTCAATTGTACTTTACCATTCCAACTCTCATGTTTGAAGAACCAGTATTTTCCTCCTCCATAGTTAACAAACACCATAATTACAAGAGAGAGCCTAAAAAGACAACAGAACCACAAAGTATCAGATGATGAAATGCGCATTTATGAACACAAAGTTAATGATTACGACTCCCACTAATGCATTTCTGACTCTGAGGTTTGATTTATTTTATTTTTAAAGCAAGATTTCCAAGGTTTCCAGCTTTACCAACCAGTAAGCCATGTTTCAAAAATCATGACTGGTGGTGAACCAAAGCAAGCTCCTTTGCATTGCATTTTCACACTGAACACGTTGTTCTTTTGCACCCTCTGCCTCAACATTAACATTTCCTCAAATAAGAGCAATTACAAAGTACAAAAAATATGAGAATTATAATCTTGATTAACTTCCAAGTAAAAGAGACCACCTTGAACTGTCCATCTGCTAAATATCACCATGCACTGTCAAACCACCACTGGAAAAACCTCATTCCCCTTGGAAGAGCTGCTTTTGAGCAAGCTCTTATGCTCACCCTCGGAACGTGTCAAGGGAACGCAGCCGCTGCCGAGAGCCTGTGCTCCACGATGGTGGGGCAGGATCACAGTTAATGGAATCTGCTGTGTTTGGGGATCCCAGCTCCTTCGGGAACAAACCAGACACATGAAGAGCAAGTCAGCAGCTGCACCAGCTGACTAGGGAACAAAGGATAGTAAACTGCAAACTTTCACACACACTCTGTCTTTATTCTCCCTCTCTTCCTTTTGTCTACTTCTAACCTCTCCCTGGCTTCACCACATTACAATAAAGTTTGCAGATGCTCCAGACTCTACCTCTGACCAGGTAGAAACAACAATGCAGTGAAACGAGCCTGTGCTTGAGACTCATCAGAGCTGGGTCCCCTCCAAATCAGCCAGAGGCTTGCCAACACTCTGTGTAGTGCTTTGCAACACAGCTGAGCAGATCCAGTTGCCAGCTCTCAAACAGGACCCGCCCCAACCCATCAGCACTTGTCTGACACCACGGAGAGACTGTTTTGAGAGTTAAACCAGTGGAAAACTAATCCTTTTAAACACAGGAGTGGCTTCTCTGCAACTGAGTTTCCCAATCCACTCTGATCAGACCCAATGACAGCATAAAGAAGGGAACATCACAATATCCCAGTGATAAGAGATGAACTACAAGAATTGATGTAGAGCTCTGCTCCCAAGTCTTTTCATTCTAGGCAGGTTTGGACCTCTTAGATATGAAGCCCAGACTGTGGTGAACTATCTACATTCTAGTACAAAATGAGGATCACACAGAAATGCTACTTCTAGGGGTCCCAGATAAATTCTGACTTCATTTTTTTGCCAAAATTCCTGCTGTGCTGGAAGCAGCCATGAGTGCTGTGATTTCCCTTATGCTGACTGTGTCAGAAGGGGACATTTCACCAACACATTTGTTTCAAGAGAACTAATGGGGGCACAAAGCTGTATGTTCAAAACTTGCAAGAGCTTTACAGGGAATCCACTAAACTTGCATGGAAACCCAGTCTAGTACTCTCCATTGACATAAAATTGCCTATCTGACAAGATTTGCTAAGGGGAACACACACAAGGAGAAGATGATTAGTAATAAACAAGTCCCCAGATGTCCAGATAGTGTGTGTTTCTCAGAGATGAAAACACTACAGAACACAAACTAAAGATACTGTGGTCACTCACGGAGTTAATCATACGATCAGTTGCTCTGGGATTCAGTTTCTTGTAAACCCAGTTTCTGACTGGATCAATTCTGAAAATGAGTAACAGTTTAAAACACAAAACAAAGCCAAAGCCAAATTTATAGTTAATGTCACCTTAATAGAACCTATTTAGCAGCATAAAACAAGTTTGGACAGTTCCTAATTCTGTTTTTACAGCTCACACAGGTAATACTGAGATTCAGCCAGCACCTAGGATCTCAGTTAAGTCCAGCTGTGGAAATACACTGACACAAGCTCACGTTTGGGGGTTTTATTCTCGGGTTGCTTACAGGCAAGGATGACTTACACCATTTAGTAAAGGGTAGAAAGTTGCATTTGTTACATGCACTTTGGTCCCACTGCCTCGGATTACTGATCCAGAGCTAGACAAAGAACAAGGGACACAAGGGTGCAGCAGGGTGTGTGTGAGCTTACAGTGAACATCAGCTGCTTTGCACACAAACCACCAAGGCTGCAAGATATCCCTCGAGTGAAACTGCATCACTCTGCATTTCTTGCCACATGTGCCACAATGTGCACATGGCACCTGATAACAGGATCTGATCTGCAAGCAGAGCTACACGTGGGACTCCAAAGCATTACCACACTATGCTGTATGGTCTTAAACTGGCATGTGCAAGGAGGAAGCTCACTTACTTCATTAGAAGACGCCCAGCAATCAGGATAGCAAGGATCCCCATGTAAACCAGGAAAGCAAAGAGAATAGCTACACAGAAAGAGGAGAACACAACCCTATAAACGATCTAACAAAACCATTCAGTGACCTGGGCTTGTCCAGCTGTGACACCAACATGACACAAAGCCCAACTCACTGATCATCATACCATCTTATCCATGCAATGTGAATCCCAGAGGAAAATAAAAACCCACAGTGAAACCCCCAAGCTACCCGACACATGAGCTGGCTTGTTTCAAAGTGCAGCCCAGTGACTCCACATCTTGGCATAAAATGAGCAAAATAAAACTGTGTTGCATCACAAGACACTAGTGAGCAAAGAGTTGATGTGCTGCAATATGTTCTGAAGAAGTAGAGACTTAAAAACAGCCTCAACAGGAAGAAGATAGGGGAAAGGGCAATACACCTAGCATTACATTAGCAAGCATGGTGAATTTTTCTTTACAGTTAGGAAACTGGAATGATTGAAGAATAATGTAATATAAAGGAAAAGAATGGAATAGACAGACAAGAGCTTGAAACAGTCCTGAATAAGAGATGAACAAAAAGATCAGGTTTTAAAAGTGCAACAACAAACAAAAATCCAAACACTCTGTGAATTGTTTCCCATTTTGTGAGAGAAGATAGAAGGAAGAAGAGAGAGGATTCTGTGTACATATATAAACATGAAGAAAAACAGGAACTAATATCTCCCTCCAGACACATACCCACTGATTTTTCTGTACTAATGCCTGCTGCAAAAATGTTGTGGGCAGATGTTACATCATGTGAATAGGCCTGATCCTGCTCAGGGCCTCAAGATGGATGTATAAAACATAAGGAGGCAAGGATGTTCAGAAAGGAGCAAGACCATGACAACTCTTTTAGCACAGCATGAGTAGTTGCACAGGCTTCTTAGGAAGCTGGTTCTGCTGGGAGACATGCAAGTTGTAGAATAAAAGGGAAAAATAGAGTTCTACATACGGAGGTAGCTGTTGATAGGGCCTTCATTGATGATTAGGTCACAAGAAACACTTTGGGTGCTTGTACTTAGGGTCTTTACCACAAGGGAGTAATTGCCAAACTCTCCAAAATGATACTGAATCCTGCAAATGATAAAGGAAATGAAATTTGATGAGCCACCCCCAGTATATGCAGGTACCACTGCAGCACTTAGGGGGGCTGTAAGCCTGAATGCTTTATGAAAGGCAAGCCAAAAACTTGGACCAACGTTGTGATCCAGCATGGAACTTGCCTCTTCCAAGCATTATTCTCCCCTAGCCCAATACCAATTCTTTATCACACATGCACTGCTGTAATTTGTCTTCTTGAACTAGACTCCCTGCAAGAGAAACCAGGTGCTTGCACATGCTGCCTCAGTGAACACCATCTTGTCTCTGCTTGCACCTGGATCCTTTCAGCACAATTCCAAAGTACACTACTGTTACAGCAGTGGGGTGAGGACTGAGCTCTAGGTCTAAATAGCTGGGAAAAAGGAGGTGATGAGCAGGCAATGAAGAGGCACATGGCTCCAAGGGGAAAAAAACCCACAAAATGCAACAACAAACCGAACCAACACAAATACAGGACAGAGCTCTCCATGTATTCTCTGGGGCTGGGCCACCTACTTGCAGAGATTTCTGTCACCCACAGAGCTGTTGAGCAGCAGGGTGAGTGGATGCTGGGTATCAACCATTACCGACGCCGTGCCTGGTATTCTGAGGCTCTCGTTGCTTGGTGGGATATACGCCAGGAGCTGATACAAGCACTGTGGAAGAAGAGGGTGAGGGGAGCTCATTAATACCAAAGGAGAGTGAAAGGGGGTTCTGCCTTTGCATGGTGGCAAAGACGAGGAAAGATGCTACGGGGCTGGAGCATCTCCTGCTGCGGGAATTCCCTGCGTGCTGCTCGAAGGTAAAACCGAAGCGAAGCGACCTGACGAAGCCACGGGGAGACGCAGGAGAAGCCGAGCAGCCCCGCCGGGGGCCGGGCTGTCAGAAGCGGAGGCCGGGGGGTGTCCCCCGCCCGGCACAGCCCCTCACCTGGTGGCAGGAGCCGGAGCGGGCGGCGAGGTTCAGGCCCGGGGCGGGCAGCTCGTTGAGGACGAGCAGCAGCGCCTGGTCCATCCTCCCCGGCCGCCGCCGCTCCGCCGCCGCCGCCGCCCCGCCGCGGGGCCCGGCCGCGCCCTGCCCGTCGGGCTGCGAGAGGCCGGGCGCCATCAGCAGCGCGCCCAGCGCCGCCGCCACCGCGGCCGCCAGCGCCACCGCGGCCGCCAGCCCCGCCGCCGCCGCCGCCATCGCGCCGCGCTCCGCCTCGGGGCGGGGCCGCCGCCACCGCCGCCTCCCCGCGCTTCCCGCTGCTTTCCGGGGTCAGGCGTCCCTGTCTGCGCCGCCCGCAGCGCCGGCCCGCCTGCGCGGAAACACGGGAGGATGCGCAGCGCGGGGAGCGTCGAGCTTGCAGCCGCCTTCAACGCCTCTCGTCACGCCTGGCCTCGCCTCGCAGGCTGCGGGCTCCGGAGCGCCCTGCCTGCGGGACGGCTGGGCAGCCGGCGCTGAAAAAGCCGTACAGGCGTTCATCCCCGGGCTGGGAAGAGGGTCCTGCTTAGCCTTCGTCTTTCACGGAGGATGCGGAAGGCACGGCCATGGAAAAGAAACCGCATTTCGTTAGGAGGGAGTTTCTTCCCAGAGAGGTGCCACCCATCTCGCTGGCGTTACTGCTTGCGGTCGTCCTGCTCCTTAATGCCCTTCTCTACTTGTACCTCAACAAGTTTTACAGCTCTCTGGGACGTGCCGAAACGGACCCTGGCCTCTGCCCTTTTGGGCATTTCAAATTCGGAGCGCTGAAGAATTGTTCCCCGTGGCTTTCCTGTGAGGCCATAAATAGGGAAGTCAGGAAACTCAAGTGTGTTGGTGAAGGTGCTGTGAAAAAGGTGAGTTTGGATTTCTTTTCTTCTCTCCTCTGGATAAAGAGCTTTCACAGTTTGCTGGGTAATTAATGTACTACTGCTGTTATGATTATCCACTCAGCAGCTAATTACTGTAGGCATCCAGGACCATAGGGCTACTGTTGAGGTGAGCACAGCAGATACGAGAGCATGACCTGGGCCACCTCTCCAGCACCAAACGACTTCCAGCTACACAAGCAAAATCGCAGATTGGTACAATCATGGCAGAGTAAGACTGGCTATTTGGGTGACTTTATTGAATATGACATATGAATATATATCTATATGACATATGAATAACTTTATTCATATGCATTGTCCATTACAAAGAAAACGTAGGAAATCGTGACATAACTGGCATCAGAAAGGGCTTGCTGTGATGGTACATGGCTCTACCTAAAGCTGACTGTGCCTGGTGTGTGCCTGCTGTGATTAAATTACAACTGTAATTTGCAGTTGTGACTAACCAATCACAGGAAGAGCTCAGCAGCAGATGGTAGCAGTTCACAGAAGAAGGCTCTCCACGTGTCTTATGTGTTTCTTGTGTATTCTCAGGTCTTCCTTTCTGAATGGAAGGAAAAGAAAGTGGTCCTTTCACAGCTCACCAACTCAGAGCTGAAGGAGGACTTTCTCCATGGACTGAAGATGCTGAAAGCCCTTCAAAGCAAGCACGTTGTCCGTCTGCTTGGCTACTGTGAGCAGCAGTTCACAATCCTCACCGAATACCATCCTCTTGGTTCACTGAGAGGTCTGAATGAAACTCTCCACATTCCCAAGTACAAGGGCATGAACACCTGGCATCGCAGGCTGATGCTTGCTATAGACTACGTGGGTGTCATTCGGTACCTGCACAGCAGCCCCCTGGGCACCTTAGTGATGTGCGACTCCAATGACCTGGACAAGGTTCTCTCCCAGTATCTCCTAACAAGTGACTTTCACGTTCTGGTGAACGACTTGGACGCTTTGCCTCTTGTGAACAGGAGTGCTGGCAGGCTGGTGAAGTGTGGTCACAGGGAGCTCCGGGGTGAGTTTGTAGCTCCTGAGCAGCGTTGGCCCTATGGAGAAGATGTGCCGTTCGAAGATGACCTCATGCCTCCCTATGATGAGAAAACAGACATCTGGAAAATCCCAGATGTCTCAAATTTTTTCTTGGGTCATGTTGAAGGAAGTGACATTGTACGACTGCATCTGTTTGACATCCATGCAGCGTGTAAGAAGAAGGACCCGGCAGAACGACCCACTGCCCAAGAGGTCTTAGACACCTACAGGAAAGTTTTGACTCTGCTTATTCGGGAGGCAGCCATGCCTGGTACTAGAGAAATGTTATAGTGAATCACAAGACAAACAACATACTGATGTTTTAGGTTGAAGTCCTTCCTATTTATGTAGCTTGCCTGATGGGCGAAATCTCTGCCCCCAAAACTGAGAAGAAAAGAACAACTGAACTTGTACCTCTTGATTAAAAATAAAATAAAATAAAATCCACCCAATCCAAGAGCTGTGCAGGCTTTCCATTGCCATGTTTAATTGACCATTGGAAGAGGAGGAAGGAGAGAAATGAAGTTGTGTGGGTGCAGGGGAAATTTGTTCCATAAGAAATAATAAATTTTGTTTTGCAACATTTACACAAAAAATATCTTAAGCATTACAGAAAAACAGCTAGAAACATATTAGTCTACCTTAACTTGTTGGCAGAGGACTGGAGAGCAGAGACCATGGCATGCCCCCCGCAAGCTTTGTGCTGATTGCTGTGGCTTTGGCCTATGTTGTATCCACAAAGCCCTCATCTACTTTCCCATGTAGTAAAAGCAGTGGTCACTTTGAAAGGAGTACCCCATTTCACTTCAGATTTTGGTGAGTCCCACTGCCAGACTGCAGTGCTGGTCTCTCCCTGCTGGCTGGGGATAGGTTGCTCCTGGAGATGTATGGCCATTGCTCTGTGGGCCCTGTATCCCACACCAGCAAGTGTGTGGCCACTTTGGAAGCAAGAAGATGATGCAGATTCTGAAAAGTCTGCTTATAGACACAGGTTCTTGGTTTTCAAGCCTTTGTCCTATGTATTCTCAGATGGGCTCTTGAGAGGTGAAGCTGTCAAATGCCAGTCTCTTGCTCCTCTGCAATCCACAGAAATGCTGGACACTTTGAAAGAGAGCTTAAGTGTGTCTTTTTTTTTCATTCACTTATTCATTCTTAGTGTCATCATGATTTGATGGAAAGGAGGATTACAAGGAACTGAAAGATAATGTGACTTCCACAGAAATGAGCGTTAAACACAAGCTTTGGAAAAGAAAATTCCCGTTTTCAGAGCGTACAATTCTATTGGGTCTGAATTCAAAGTCCACTAAGCATAGCAGAAGGCTGCTAAAAAGTAGCTGTGTTTGGTGTGTTAGGAAAAAGCTTGAGGTAACATACATGGATGTAACAGCCTGGTACCAGCAGCTGGAGAGGAAGAACAATGATGCCTTAATCCAGCAATAGGCTCTGTTTGGTGGGACTGGGATCTGGGATGTAGCTCTCTTGGAGAAAAAACAGGAATAATATGAATGAGAAACATGGATTCCACTACTGTCCACTTGAGGACTTTCTGTCAGGACTTTCTGTTTCAGTGGACTAAATCTTTGCAGGCCTAAGAGACAACTTCCATGTTTTGACCTGAGAGGTGATTTGTAAGCAGAGTACACTGTCCTTTTTGCTCCTTTTTGAAGTCTGATTCTGTTCTTTTCTGTGCTCCTATTCCTCTTCACATAAACCAGCCATATTCTGACTGTACTGAGATCATGCAGTCATTTCATATGCATAATGTTCAAATCCAGAATTTTATTATAAATTGGAAAAATTTCCTACAAGTTAGTTAATTCATTCCTGATATCATACAATGCCACCAGGAGCCCTTTAAAAGCTGCTGATTATGTCTTTCCTTTCCCTCTGGGAAGTCTGATTTCTTAGATTAGATTTTTGCCATTTTTCACTTTTCCATTCTTTCCTTGCAGCTTTCCTGTTCAGGTTGTCAGGAGACAAAGCTTGGAAATCAAAGTCTCCAAAAATAAGCAGTGATTGTAGATGCTTTGGGTTTGTTTTGGACTTTGAATCAAAATGCCTAAAAGAAGCATGGGGAGAAGAAATGCTTGGTTGTAAATGCATCATCCAGCCCATGAACTCTTGACTTGTTATTATTAGGGTTAGAGTTTTACAGTTCCAGCATGAATACAGGATGTGCAACAGTTGGAAAAGTCTCCTGTTACAGCTCCTTGAAGTCAGGGATAAGTCTCTAAAGGGCCAAGAACCAAATCTTTTGCATGTTTCCCTCACAATAATTTGTTACCTTTTGTTAGCCATCATGTGCACTTGAAAAGGAAATCATCATTTCAAAATGGCTGTAAATAACCATCCCATGAGGGTTTTTTATGAGTGTAGCAAGGACAGACAAGAACTTGACAAACATCTTGTGCTGGTCTCTTTTTGTTAAGACAAGCTTCTGCTGGGATTTTGTGTACTATTACACCTTGCAAACAGCCATATTAATTTCATAGAGTGAAAAATGTTAGGAAAAATTCTTGTTTGGGATAATTATCTTGCTTCTGTGTTCCTGGATTAAATAGTTACAATTTTTTTTTAAGGAAAGGTGTGTCCCTAAACATTCACCCTGAGCAGTGGCTTCTCCATGTCTCTTTCCCATTCCCTCTCCTTCAGCTTGTGTGTTGTTCAGTGTTGTATTTCAACAGTAATAAATCAGATTTGTTCTGAATACAGCATTATGGAGCTGCAGTTTCTTTTTTGGGATGTTGTTTCTCTCTGTGAGGAAACACTAGATGGCAGCATGAAGGTCAGTTTAGCATTAGTTACTAGCAGCTGCCTCTGAAGCCCAGACCTAGCCAGAATCCGGCCTTGCAGCCGGTATTTTCCTAGCAAATTTCCATAAACCCCTTAAACATCTCTTTGTGTTTGCTTTAGTGAGTCTGAAGGAACAAGACAGCTAGATAAAGGGGCTGACCTGTTAGCCACACATGCCACTTCCCCTTTTACTCATGGTCTCTGTGTACTTTACTGTTTCTATCTCAACCTGGTGAGACCAAAACCAAGTTTGCATGTCGCCTCCTTCCAGTCTTTCAGTAAAATCAGATGGTTGTACCCTGTGCATCTTTCTGTTCTTCCCTGCTAGCTCCTTCTTCAATCTCAAGATTGCATGAATCCAGTCCTTCCCACATTTCCAGCTTCTTTTCCCTTAAAGGGAACAGAGAGGCAAGGCATCACAGAAAGGGGGAAAAGAGGCAGGACAGCCCTACATACAATAGTCTCCCCTATTTCCAATTCTCTTTTTTGGACATTTCAGTCTTTACCACCAATCACAGCCTTTGATAAACATTCAGGGACTTTGCTGCCTCAGTACAAGCAGCTCTTATCTGTCTAGTGGAAAACATCAAAAGATGGAGGGCAGGAAGAGGCCTGTTCACAGCTGGGAGCCTGCAAGTCCCTCTCTGCTCACCCATTTCCCAGCCAGCTGTAGACCTGTGGATATGACCTCCCCTGCTAAGACCACTGCCACAGTTCTGCCTAACCTCAACTACAGCTGCTGGTTCTTATCTCAAGCTCAGATCAAGTGTCCCACCTTCCCTGTCCTTTCCCACAAAAGATGCTGCTCTGGGGATGGTCATTGCCATGTTTCTCATTGTATTGCTGTTCTTCCATCCCAAAAGTCCAGTCAAAGAAACTGCACAGATATGCAGGTTGCACAAGGAGAAGGAGAACTACTGATGCTTATCTCCTTCAGAAAACTTCAGAGAAGGTTCCCCATACCACCCTAGGTAGTCACTGCCGTGGCAGATATGATCCCAGTCATTCCAGGGCTTTAGTTTGCTGTCATCATCAAGATGAAGGCCCTGGGTCTGACCCCTTTCCAAGGACAGGGCCACTCTTTTGCTGATGTTAGTTGTAACCACCTGACCCTTCCTGCTTGGGCAATGCCTCCTCTGCCATGCTTGCAGCAGTCCCACAACATATTTCACCCACCCCCACCCACCCAGCTGCTAGACAAAGAATCAAAGCAGAAGCAATCTCCCAGACTCAAGAAATAGCACCTGGTTCCCAGACTGAACTCTGCTGGGACACTGCTGTGCTAGCAGTGGAGGAGATCAGCACACTTAGGGCATGCTAGCTGAGCCTGCTGACGGTCTGGCTGTGTGTGTCAGCTGTGTCAGGGCCATACTGCTGGTATGGTGCAATCTATCCTTGGCCCAATGCTGTTACCAAAACAGTTCCCAGTGGATTCCCCACTAAAGTTTTGCTCTTACCAGGTCGGTTTGCACTGCAGGTTACAGAATGGAAACCACCTGTCTCAGAGCAGAGTCCCAGATTCAGTTCAAACCTCCCGCTGCTCCTTTCATTTTCTCCTTGGAGCCATCCAAAGAATAGCACTGCCAAGGTTATGCTGTTTTCCTTTCCAAACTGCCTGCTGGCTGCACACTTCTGGAGGGTCAAGCCTGATGGAGCATTTCCCGTTTTGCACTATGGATTTCAGACTACATCCTGAAAACATCCTGCAACACTAAATCCTGTAGGGGTGAGCAGCCTATATGGCAACTCATCTGTATGTTTGACACCATCAGACAGAAAAAGTAGGGAATGAATATCTGCACCAGCTGCTGTGTAGGTCTGAGTAAATGTGGAGGAAATAAAATGGACACAATGTATTTAATTGAACATTTGTTTGATTTTTTTTTTTTCTCTTTGAAGGACTGGTTGAAAATCTGTGTTACTCTGTATTTAATAGAGTGGTAACTTGTAAATGCATCAGAAGTTTAGAATACCACACGAAGTTTTTGAAATTCTGTCACAAGCTCTAAAATAATATTTTCCTTTGGTGCCACATAAACAAAACATCAGATCATTATCTTTGTGAAACAGAGGCAGTGTTGTTTGCCAAATATAATTTGTGAGCTATTTGGCAGAATATGCAACTGTAAACCGATTCTATCATTATGACTGTAACATTTTACCAACAGTCAAGAGACCCTGGGAACAAGAAAAAAGTGGTTCTCAAGTTCTTCTAGCGTGATCTAATGTGTATATTTGTAGAGTCCAACCAAATAAATTATATGCTAGATGGTACTTTTAAAAAAGGAAAAGGATCTTGTGGTTTTATTTTAATTGAGGCACTGTATACTTGAGATGACCGCATGATTTCAAATAATTATCAGTCTCTGTATAGAAGTCTACAATCCAGTATTTATCAAGATTAAGTGGTGAATATATTTACATTACAGTGATATTTATGTATCAGCAATTTTTGATTCTGTTTAGCTCTGGGTAACTCAAAATGCATTAAAAATTATATATTTATACATACACACACACACACACACATACACACAGATTCTTTGGCCATAATTTTTAAAAGATCAAGCTTGCTGTTCCAGAATTCACATTTTGGATATGCAGTAACTGGATTTTCAAAACTGGTAACAATCAGTAGCTCTCAATCAAATTTCTAGTAGTTGCTGGATGCTAGTGACTTTTGGAAAGTGAATTATTTCCCTGTAGAGCTGGAAGACCCTTTTCAGCAATTCTGTTGATAAATCTATGAGACTGAAGTGAGTACTTTTATCAAGTACACTCTGGATTTCTTTGTGGAAAGGACAAAGTCTCGTTGGGATTTTTAAGTGTTTTTCTCCCCAAGAGTTCATTCCTGGGATGGAGGGGGAGAGGGGTGTTGTGTCTGACTCAAACTGAAACCTCCCCCCGGCTTATCTGCCTGTTGAAATGCTGAAAATCTAGCCATGAAGCTTGGGTCTCCATCAACCATGTTTAGCTTACACTAGTGCTCTACATTATTATTAAATATTATTATTTTAGTGCCTACAGGCTTTGGTCATAGGCCAGGATCCTGTAGATCAGATGCTATAAAGGCACAGCACAAAATGACAGTCCTTTCCCTACATGCAGCTTTTGTATAAGAAAATATAAACCAACTTCTGTCCTCATGCATGAACACCATACCCAAGCTATCTCATCCCACCTCATCCAAACCACAAATAAATATGCTCCATAACCTGCACGGACAGGTAACACAGTTTTTCACATAAAATTGCAACTGCAAGGCCTGACTGTGCTCTGACCAAATTCAAGAGCAGATTGCATTCCCACTTCTGAATGTGCTTTAGGAGCCTAAGACTGAAACAAAAGCCCAAGCTCTAAAAAGAAATAACAGTATACCAGACAAGCTAACCTGTATGCCTAAGAGTCAACCAACTTTGCTGTTTTAACCAGATTCCTCAAGGAAGTTATACAGAAGGCCTGCACTTCTAGAACTCCTATTTCTACAGTCAAGTAAGGGGAAGACCACCCTTTTTCCTCACGTTTGCAAGGCTGTCACACTCAGGGCAGCACGAGCTGTTGTGCTCCTCGGTCTGACTCTGTCCTATCCACTGATTCACATTTACTAAATTCAGAGGGGTATGTGGAAGAAGAAAATACTGTCTCTGCCCATCTTGTAGGTGGGGGGTAGGTGGATAATCAAAGCCTTAATTCAAGCAATTCATTAAATCAAATGATTTAATGGCATGGGCAATGCTGAGTGAGGCAGTCTGTTTCTCTGTGATGGAGGCTGCAGAGAAAATCCCAGGACCTGAGGTCATGCTTTGTGCATTCAGGCCTCGGTTTCCTCTGCACGGGAGGCTGCATGCAGAGTCCTGGGGCATCCCAGTCCCTTCCTGGCCCGTCCAGAGCAAGCTGTGGGGTTAAAAATTACATCTTAAATACAAAAAATTACATCTTAAATACAGTTTCTTTCCTCCTCATACAAGGGAGCTTGATCTCAGCTGAGGTCTAGAGACAGTAATGCAATATAAAGAGCACCGAAGTTACTTATATTTGTTCTTTCCACTTTTCTTCAAAGATGTGTAATGCTTTCTTGTCAGGCTTGTTAGAAGAAAAGTTCAACAGACTAAAAAAGCAAACAAAAAGCCTCAACTTCACAAGAAACTGCTTAAAATCCCTCTGAAACCATGCTTAATTAACTGTCTTTTGTCGTGTTGCATAAGTGACTTTTTTTTAATCTCTCTTAGTGGTTTCCACAGTTCTGTGCATGGGTGCCATCCCAATTTAATGACCTAGAATTATGTCTAATTGCTGTTCTATCCTCCTTTCCCACACCATGTGGGGCAAGGAACTTTTCTCATGACACCAGTGCCTTAGGTTTTTATTTTTATTTTTTATATTGTCATTTTCACTCATGTTCTTTTATGTCCTGATCTAAGGCCTCTGAAAATGAATCTGTTCCATACCATGGAAAGAGAAAGACTTGGAACATTTCGCAGTGAGAACACAGCTTCCCAAAGGATAGAGTTTCCTCAGGCTGATTAGACATCTGCAAAGTAAGTGCCATCCAAATGAGGTGTCTAGACTCTTCGCACTCAGTAAGGGATCAGAGCATTTCCTGGGCTCAGGAGGTGTCATTCTGAATGTTTGACATAGGTTGGATAAATCATGCCTTAAAAAATACTTGGGTTTTCCCCCTTTGTTGTCTTATAAAGGGTGAAGATGGAACACCAGCACATACCCCAAATACATGCTAAGCAGAGGGACCTGGACCATAGCGCTGATGTCTAGATTGTAGCAGTTCTAGTATCTGAAGGAAGCTATGGTGAAAGGAAGTATCAGGGGCACGAGTGGATAGAAAGAAGCAGAAAGGCCTTAATGAAAAGCACACCTAACCTCTCATGTAGCTCAAGCATTCTACATCAGGCATGGGTGAAAAAGTTTGTGTCTATGTGAGTTAGAACAGCAGAATTTACCTGCATCTCATTAGGCAGTTCAGAAAACTTGTCATGGTTCTGAGCTGAAATACTTGCTCTGCCAAAGCATAATCCTAGAATTGGGCTTTCTGGCATCAGGAGCATATGGACCATCAATTAAGCTATGTTAGTTCAGCACCTGACTATCCAGCAACTCCCATTTTGGCACAAAAAAAAAAAAAAAAAAAAAAAAAAAAAAAAAAAAAAAAATCTTTCAGAAAGCGCTCTTTCTATTTTGACAAATTTAAACTATCACATTTAGTTCCTGTGTGAAAAGTGAGAGCTCTTGACAATCTGAACCTCTTTTTTTTTTTTCGATACCATGCACTGTAGGACTACATTCCACATATTTCCAGTGCCACTGCATAAGCACCAGCCCAGACAGATGACTCCACTGGAGCCTGCCAGGCTCCTAGAGCTGCTGAATTCACACTTCTCCCGGCCCCACACCCATCTGTGTCTTTCCCTTGCACACTGGCACTGCAAAACCAAAAGACTTGTATCTCTGGTGTCCGTCTCCAGGGGAGAGAAGTTGTCCCCTCTGCATGTCCTCTCCCCAAGGGCCTGGTAGCTGGAGGTGAAATGGAAGTGTGGGAAGGCATCCCAGGGCCTCATGGACAGTCCAGAAAAATTAGATTTGTTACCCAGCGTGCAACAAGCCAGTTATTACACACCTGAAAGAGACATTGCTAATCCTCCCTACAGCTCCCTGAAAGGAGCTTGTAGCCAGGTGAGTGTCAGCCTCTTCTCCATGGTAACAAGTGACAGGACAAGAGGACATGGTCTTAAGTTGTGCCAGTGTAGGTTTAGGTTGGACATTAGAAGGAATTTCTTCACAAAAAGTTGGTGTGACATGGGCATGGGCTGCTCAGGGAGGTGGTGGAGTCACCCTCCCCGAGGTGTTTAAAGAAAGGCTGGATGTGGCACTTGGTGCCATGGTCTGGTTGACAAGGTGGTGTTAGGTCACAGATTGGACTCGATGGTCTCAGAGCTCTTTTCCAACCTCATTGATTCTGTGATTCTATGATTTATTTCAGCGTTGCACAAGCCCAGGTGCCGGGTGGTCTCCCACAAATCCGGCACTCCGACTATCGAAACTTTTTCCCGTGCGTCCACTTCGGCAAGCAGCGGCATTAAAGTTTACACCCTGACACTCCCCGGCACACTTCACTGCCAGCACCAATTACTGTCACCACTGCCGGCGCCCCTCAGGGCCCCCCCGCCATGGCGCCCGGCTCCGCCTGACGTCACTTCCCGGGGCCGCGGGCCGCCCCTGCCGGCCGCGCTCCCCATGGCGGCGGCGGCGGCGGCGGGGGCCGGCGGGGCGGGCGGCGGCGGCGCCTCGGCGGCGCTGGGCGACGGCGGCGCCATCGACTACTCGGTGCACGAGGCGTGGAACGAGGCCACCAACGTGTACCTGCTGGTGGTGCTGGCCAGCCTCGCCCTGCTGGTCTACGCGCGGCGGTGAGAGGAGGCCCGGGCGGGGCGGGGGCTCCCGGGGGGGCCCCACGTGGAGGGGCGACACCTCTCACCGCCGTGCCCCCCTCCTCCTCCTCCTCGCAGGAACAAGAGGAGGATCATGCGCATCTTCACCCTGCCTCCGGCCGCCGAGACGCCGCCCGAGCCCAACTTCTACGACAGCATGAAGAAGATCCGCCTGCGGCAGCAGCTGGAGATGTACTCCATCGGTAAGTCCGAGGGAAGACGGGGCTCCCCCGGGCCTGCGGGTTCCTGAAGGGATGGCCTCGAGCCTTGTGCGGTGGGAACGCCCCCGGTCCTGTGGCACCATGTGAGCAGGGGCCCTGCAGCTGCTGAGCTGAGTTGCGAGGGGAGGTACGGAGCGAGGGAGCTGCTGTGCCTTTACCCTAAAGCAAATGTCAAAAGGAATCCCATGCTATACTTTGAAAGAGCTGGGAAGGTCTGGATGTTTTCAAAACGTGGACGGATCTGTAAAAGTGTGGAAACATGAGTAAGACAACCACAAAAATTGAAAATAAATGAGAACTTTACTGTACCAACAAGTGTTGCTGCTTCCATCTTCGTGCTGAAGGTCAGGATGGAGGCAGGACGGAGCCCCCTGCCCGTGATATTCCAGTGATCCAATTCAGAGAAACACACCTTGCTTCACATCTGCCCTACATAGATGCCTAAAGGAAATACGGCAAAAAAAACCCCTTAGTGATCTGAAACCACCTTTAAGACTTGACGTAAAGATTCTTACACCAGGCCATTGCATTCTGTAGGAACAAAATTAGATGTTCTTCCTACGGTCAAATGCTGGCATTTGCTGATGGTGTTTGTAGCACTGCACACAACTCTTTGATCTCCCTTTTGCCTTGCTAACTGGATTAATTTTGAAGTCAAAGTAATTGTTAGCTTGTGGCTTCTATATTGTGGAGGAGATGAGAAATGCGGACATCAGCCTTGTGACTATTGAGTTGTTCAGGTCATCTGTAATAGATCTTCTGAAACCATAGCCTTTAATTTTATTTATTTATATTTTAATAAAAGGACCTGAATGGAATCATGGTTCTATGCCATTGATTTACTATCGTTTGGCTCTGACTCTACTCTTCAGCATTTACAAGGCCACGCTCTAAAGGTGAAGTTCTACATGATGACTGAAACTTCCCCTTGTGTGGCTGAAATTATATTCTCTGATATTACATCTGTTTCTTGGTTGCTGTTATACAAACACATATATAAACATATATGTATACATATATAGACATGTACGTATACATATATACATGCATGTATACATACAATAATAATAGTAATGATAATATATAATAAATTGTATAATCGGTGTTGATTGGTGTTTCTTTTTTTCAGCAAGGAAGTATGAACAGCAGCAGCAGCAGCAGCCGCCAAAACAGACTGAAAGCGTACAGCTCTCAGTGGAATGAAGCCCACAGTTCTGTAGGAACTCAGGACAAATACCCAGTGCTGATTTTAAGAGTCAATGTGGAGCTGTTTTCAATGCTTTTTAATTGAGACATAGCTGAAGGCAAGGAGGAAAGGAGGGGGACTGTCCCTAAAACTTTGTTCTTAGTAGCTTTTCTCTGAGCCCTCGTGAGGTAAAACGAATGTGCACTGGAACATTCAGCATTAAAGTATCCAGCACAGGGCAGACCTTCTCAGAGGAACCTGAAGGTGGGGAAGTGCAGTCTTAGGAATGTCTGAATTTCTCTCTGCTAGAACCTTGGAAATCAGCTCCTACCTTCTCTGGCAACAGCATCCTAGAGAAAGCAAGGCAGTACCTATCTGCCTGGAAACCCTTGTGTTCCTTGATCATGAATTGTTGAATTTGCTGAATACAGTCAGTAAGTGTGAATGGAGGTACTGTGGCCGTACTGCCTGGTGAAGGTGAACAGCTTTGAGAGCCCAGAGTGTCACTGGTGGTAGTGCAGAAAAGTTCTGCTCTCTGTTTATTTGGGAGTTGTGTATGCAATACTGTGAACCTTTCCTGGGGAAACTTTGAGAAGCACACAGTGAACTATATGTCTAGAAGACACTTAAAGCCACTACTCTAATAGCAAAGGTGGTTAGCTTAATTTAGTCAAATTGCTGTAAAGAATGGGTCTGTCTGTAAAAATCTGTATAAACACATCACAGCTTATCCAGAAAAGATTTCACACTGCAGTTACTCTTTCTAGGTAAATCTCAAAATCAGTTAATTGAAAGGATTCTGCAGAAATTACTTTTTAATAAAAGCATCTAATCGTGAAAACTACTTGAAGATGTATCATGGTGTAGTTCTTAAGGTTACACAAGTTGAGTTGGCCAAGTGATGAACAAACAGCACAGTGCTGGGAGTTTACATCCAGATAGGTTTTCACCTATTCTGTGCTGAAATAAATTAAGTCTTGGAGCAGTGGTGAGCACCACTGCGGTTACAATTGGATATTAAGAAACTTTGTTTCAATTACCAAATTTTACTATATTGAAATGATCTGTACTTCAGTGTCTGTAGGGACTGTAAAACGTGACCTGGGCCGAACTGACAGTGGCAGAAGGCTCAGTGGGTTTGACCATGAAAAGGCTCCTTTGGGTGAAGGGTGGCCCCCTGTGACAGCTTCCTCGCGTGTAGCCTCGGAACACAGCGGGGTCACTCCACGGGGCTGCCGGTGCCGTGTCCTCCCCGCGTTACTCTGGCCGTGTGATGACCCCGCTCCGCAGCGCGTCCCCGTCACTCGGCGGGGTTTACACAGAGATCCACGCCCGGCAGAGCTCCCCGGGCGCTGAGGAAACCCGCGGACCGCATCCCCCTCCATCCCCCGGAAACGGCGCCGTTTCCCCTTGGCGCGACCTCACTTCCTCCCGCGCTTCCGTCTCCGGGACGCGCCGGCTCCCGCTGCTGCCGCCGGTGCTGCCGCCGCTGCTGCTCGGAGGCCGGAGGCGCCCGCCGGGCGGTGAGTGGGGCCGCGCCGCCGCCGCCCCCGCGCCCCGGCCGCGCCGAGGGGAGGGGAGGGGGCGCCTCGCCGGGGGCCGTGGCGAGGCGGGAAGGGGCCGCTCGAGGAGAAAGCGCGGTCGGGGGCGGGGAAGGGGTGTCCGGGTCCGGCTCCATTCCTGCGGGAGGGCTGCGTGCCGCCGCCGGGCCGGGCGGGCTCTCCGCTCCGTTCCCCGCGGGAGCGCTCCCCGCGTGTCCCGTGGCCGGGTTCGCGCCGCGGGCGCCGCGGCGATGTCCCGGCTCGGGGGCTCGTGGCTGTCCGGGAAGCTGAGCCCTCCTTCCTTCCCACCGGCCCTGCCCACCCGGGCGGGCAGGCAGGGAACGGAGCCTTTCCTATGGCGCATCTCGGCCGGCGCCGCTGCCCGCCGCAGCCGCCCGGTGCGGCTCCGCTCGCTTCTATGGAGCAGCGCGGCACAATGAACCCGCGCCCTGCCGCTTACCCCGCACAGCCGGCTTTCGGGCTGCAGATTATAATAATGTCTCGGTTTGCCTCTCAGCTCAGCTGAAAGCCCCGTGAAACGCTTAGAAATCTGGAGTAGCGTGCGGCTTCGTTTGTATTCATGGACCTGGGGCAGTGTCACGAGCATCTCAAACTTACCTGTACAGAACAAAAAGCTTGTAAGGAGAAGTAACACAAGCAAAAAGTTCTCCAGGGCCCGTGCCCTTTGCATGTGCTGGGGTGTTCGAAGGATGCTGCTTGAGCCATGACTGAAGGGCAGGCAGGTCGTGGTTTGTTTTCCCGGCAAGTGCAGCCATGGAAGTTCTGTCCCAGTGAAGCCATACCCTGTTCTGCAGAGGGGTTTATGTTTTCAGACGTCCAGTATATGTTGGGACAGAAGGTGCAGTCAGCTTTTGAAATTTTACCTTAGAAGTCTGCACTGATTTTTACCTGATAATTAATGATTGTAAAAGCAAAGGCAGATAGAGTAGAGGGACAATAGATTTTTTTTTTCATCCATTTTTAGTAGTCAGGCTTATAGGCATGTATAGGGATGAACTTTGTTCATGCTGGATTTTGGATGTCTTGGATGGGGAAAGTTTATGACCTAACAAAAATTGGGCCAGAGTTATCCTCAGTTACGTTTATTTTTGAGAATGCTGTACAGGGGGAACTGTTTCAAGATTACCCAATACTGTTTAAAAAGCTATTATGATTTGTAGATCTAATGCTGTCTGATGACAAGAAGCATGTGAGGGAAGGCTTTCTAAGCAGTTAAAACTTTACATCTGTAAGATACCGAAGAAAATCATTAACAAGTGGCTCTCAATTATAGCTCCAAAGATTTTTGAGAATCTGACCACTGTTGTCTCCCATGTGAGCTGCTGGACATCAGATCTTTGTAAATGCAGTCTTCAGTTGGCATTACAACCATGACTCTATAATCTTATGTGAAAACTATAATCTCCTGTTAAGTGGTGGAAAAGTCATCTCTCTCCTCATAACCCAAAATGTGGCTGACTAGGTTTTTTACTCAGCACTGCACAGAAGATCAAAGGTTTTTGGATAGAGCTGTATAAATTCTGTGACAAGGCTCAAGAGGCTCTTAAATATTTAAGCTATGAGTATGTCTGTGTTTAAAGGAGACGTCGTAAACTCTGAGTGCCTTGTAGTGAAAATATCCTCCCCTGTGCTACGAGCATTTCGAGTTTCAGTCCAGTGTTACATACCCGGATAGTATGAACTGGTATGTGCAGGCTGAGCCCAGATGAGAACATATCCTGCAGCAGCTGCCCTGATGCCTTATAGCCAGCCATAGGATTTAGGAATTTCAGCAGAGCGATGCTGAGTCTTGCTCTCAAACTTCCCTTCCAAGACTACCTGATCCATTGAGAAGACCCACAGAGGAAGCCTTTGCTGTACCACTAGGTACTGCTGATGGCGGTAGAGGCTCTGAAAATGGGCAGAACATCCCAGTGCTTTTGTCTGAGGACAAGTTGCAGGAAAGCTTCTTCAGTGCAATGCAAAATTATTGAGAATATTCTAACCAGCGATGAATCTTTTCGTAATTTATGTTTTGCATATATGATTAAGCAGCATTGGCCAAAAGCCTGGTGACAGCACAGGGCTCTGGAATGTTTTCCTGTTGCCTGGGCAGTTTATTCATGTTAGCTTACTTCCGTGAGCTTAATCGCTCCTTTTAAAGTCCTCCTGAACTCAGGAGTGCCGCTGCTATTGAGCAAGCTGAAATTATACACGCTGCAGGGAGAAAGGTGGGGATGTTGAGACTTAACATCTCTTTCGGAGGAATTGAAAAGATTTTGCCCCAGCCCTAATTTCTGCATTAAAGAAATTGAAAATTGTCATTGCGTGCCTTCTTCAACAGGGAAGCAGTACATAGTTAGAAAACGTGTCATTAAATCTGTGATGTCTTTGGCCTGTTATGCCTAAAGAGCAAGAGCAGTTGGAGGAGGCTTGCTGACAAAGTGAAGTCTTCAGTCATGGTTGCTTATGCTCCAGATCAGAAGTAGTGATCAAAAGGCGTTCCCTTTCACGTCCAAGCACTTAAACTGTGTTTTAGTCATGGTAAGGAACCTGGGTGTTGTTTATTAACGTAGTCACTCAAACAAAAGGCAGCACTGGATCTTGTCCTTGAGACAGAGCTGCTGCTGAAGAGCAGAAGGTTTCAGTGCCTCAGGCCCTCGAGAATGGAGGTAAGATCCTTCACTTTGCAGCCTTGCATCTGTTGCGGCATAAGAGTTAAGGGCTATGATCCAGTTTTTTTGTAGACTAACAAGCTCCACCAGAAATTGGCATTGCCTGGGTCGAGGGGACTCCCTGCTGGCTGAGGGAGAGATACGGAGGATGACCAGAGGTACTGACTGCTGGCAGGAGAGCCCCGAGCCAGCACAAATGTCTCATGAGAAATCTGACATCAGGGAGTGGAAATCAGTGCTACTTTTTCTGTAACAGAAGGCAAGAAGAGAGGGGGGAAAAATACCACACGTACTGCTAGGAGCAAAAGGCTCATGATTTTTTTAGGCAGAAAAATCCTGCCTTAATTACATTTCCCCCAAGTCTCTGATAAAAAATGGCTGATAAAACTTTGGAGTGCTCAGATGTCTCTGTGAAATCTGTGTTTGCATTGAAAAGACTAAGAACCTTTTTAAGAATGAAGGTGCTTTGCCTTATTTTTGCAAGGAATGTCTAAGCTTTGGGTGTTACTTTAATAAAAATAATTCCTGATCTTTTTATGGAATATCTAAACTCTGGGCGTTACTTTAATAAAAATAACTTCAAACTCCAAGATTAACAGAATTGCTAAAAGGAATTAGTCCTCAATATGAAAAACAATAAACTAACTTTGAAATTTCTGAACCAAGCCCTCAAAGGCAATCTATGGCAAAACTCCAGGAAAAAAAATTTAATTTTTATAAAATAGCTGTATATCTTCTTTCTCGATTATATCTAGGCACTGCTTTGGAAAGTGTTTCTCTCCTTGCAGATGCCTAGGAATGAGTATTTTAAGATAATTTGGTTTAATTTTAATCTAGAAGTAAAATCAATCTTGCAAAGGGGCTGTTCAAATTTGGGATTTACTGAAACTGTAGTCCGAAAAAATACTTTCTGTTTGCATATCTGATGAAGAACATCGATCCTGAGTCTGTGAAGGAGTAGTCCCATTCAGTTTCTTCCAGGCTGTCAGACTTGCTGGAACTGGTTTTGGACATCCATGATGTATAAAATGCACATGTGGATCTACAGCTTGCTCCTGAGAAAGACCATGGTTTTGTTAAGATAATAGCAACATTTGTCATTTTCATAATGGAGTAGAACAGGTATTTTGAAAAGACTCAGCCAAAGGAGGGCTGTATTACTTTCTAAAATATCCTGTGGATCATCTTGGAAACATGGTTTGTAATATGCTCTTGACTGACAAGGTAGGGTGCGAGGCGTAAATTCCTGAGCAGGAAAGATGTATGTGGGTTGTGCAATGGGAGACTCCATGTGATGTCGTTATTTATGGCGCTTCTCTCAGATGTCTTTCTGGGACTCGAACAGCTGCTGTGAACTTTACCCAGCACTGAGCACTAGATATGTTTGAATGACTATTTTGTTGTTGCTTGGATCATGGTGATAAGCAGTATAGAGCCAGGTTCTGTGACACTGGTTGAAAGAAGAGAGCAGAACTGTTGCTGGGTGGTGAAAACCTTGCAGGGGGGGAAAAAGTAAGATTATCATCTTCCATAGCTTTGGTTGGTGGACATCAGGGAGTGATAGTTGAAGGCAATCCATTTCTTTTTGCTGTAATGTGGAAGGAAGGGTGGACTGACAGAAGAGGAAGAGTTGCTTTTTCTTTTCAGAGAAAGGTCGGAAGGATAGAGGCGGAGGTGCAGGTTTTTCACTCTTGCCTCTTTTCTCCGTGACTGTATTGTTAAATGGCAGCAACCATTGTTTGCAGGAACTTTTCCTTGCTTTCGTAAAGACCTGTGGGTTGTCATGTGTTTTGTTATGTGGCAGTGCTGTTGTTAAACAGATCCAAATCTACAGTCAGATAAGGCTCGGAATAATTGATGTTTTTAGCTCAGCTAAATAACTGAGTTCACATGATCTGTAAGTGGCCAGCGGGTTTTTTTAGGCAAAGTATGTACTGCTTGTATTATACTTTTATTTAAAGCTAATTTTGTCACAACAGATCGAGCCTTCTAGCAACCAAAAATACCTTAGTTGAGCCCGTTAAAAAGGTCTCCCTACCCAAAGTCTGTTTCTGTGTGTGACAAACAGAAAATACCTCTTCTTTTCGACTTCATCGTCAGTAATGACACTGAAGTGGTGAAAGCATTGCACTCTGTGCCTCTGAGATTACTCTTGCCACTGCTGATGGGAGAGTTGTTCTGTATCATTATTGTCTTCCCTTTCAACCTCAGCACATTCTGGAATGCCAAAGGCAAACCACTTGCTGGCTGATCAGAGGTCCTGGTGGTGCTGGTGTGGCAGTGCTCTGAACCTTGTGGCTTGGACCACTCTTCGAGCATTGCCTAAGAACATTATAGCCAGCTCTTTACACATGTGAGGCAGAAGAACGAGAGAGTGTTTATGGCCTTTTGGAAACAAAGTGTCAAGATCCTTGGTCTGAAACAGTTTCTAAGGCCACTGTAACTATTAAACAGCATGGAGAGGTCCTTGAGAAATACAAGAAAGGACAATTTTACTGCCAGTAGGAGACCTGCCACTTTATTGACTAATCAGTCTCTGATACTCAAATAGAGAAAAATGTTGCATGTGTTTGGATTATGTAATGAGGTTACTGTTGACAAAGTGATGCCTGTTACTAGTTCTGTTAGTGCTATTTTGATCATTAAAGAACTCCATTTGTTTCTGGACCATAAGCTGGAACAAGCTTTTTCGCTCACCCTCTTGCTTGTCTGAAGATTGTTCCAAAGAGAGATGAAATGGTGTAATTTTCATTTTGGTTGAGGCAAAGAAGTATTCTCTTACCATAACTCTCCAGTTCCAAGCCCGTAATCACAGCATTTGTGGTGAAACAGTGATGACTATGTGGTATTTCTCACAGATGCTGTAAAAACTCTGTCATCTCCTTGGGAGGCCATCTTCCCATGAGATACCAGCCTTTGTCTCTTTATTTCCTGAAGATTTTCGGACTGAGAACCTGTGGTGTGGAGTCCAAAGTTTCAGCTTCAAAGGCTTGGAGAAGAAAATGCAGCCCACGTAATGATTGAAAGCAGGACTGTGTTTTGGGGAGACAAGAGGATCCAGAATGTCAAGTGTGTTTTAGGAGTCTCCCTTCTTGTCTGCTCCTACCATAGATATACTTTTTTTCCCACCAAACTTTTGTTGAATGAAGGTGTGGCTTTATACCTTGATGCATGTTGCACACATTGTATGAGCAGAAACAGCAGAGAGCACTGGAGCTTTAATAAGTACTTGGCATAATAATCATGATGAATGTGCTATGAGCTCATCCATAAGCAAATAAAAATAAAAATAGCAACATAGGCTAAAGTTATTGCACAGGTGAACCTGCAGCCCACAAGAACATCAGCCTAGAGCAAGATGGGATTGGTGTTGCATGGTTGGGCCCTGTTTTTCTTCATTCAAGCATGGAGATGAGAGGGCAGTTCTTCATTCACAGAGGTTCCTGTACAACACTTAAAAAGCTGAGCATAGTATGCTCATAGTCTGTTCTAAGTAAATTTATCAGAATCTTGAAGGTGGGGGTTCAAAGTGCACAACATAGAGTAAAACATCTTGCTTTATAAGGGTGCCAGCCCTGGAGTGGAAAACATCATAAAAGTGAGCTTGCAAGATCTAGAAGAGGGTAGGGCCTGCTGAAATCTTGGTGGAAGTGCCAAATTTCCTGCAGATCCCAGAAATGTAGCTTAAAGAAATGTTGCTAGGTATCTGGTAGAAGTTGCTCGGTTGTTGCCTTAAAGATCCTCAGATTGTGCTCCTGTCCTGTCGCAGGGCATAGTGTGGTGTGGAAGTTTGTGGTGAAGCTCTTGGAAGGGGAACAGAGGTGGTTAATGGCTATGATAGTTCCCATAATGCAGGAACAAAGGGATATTTAAATGACATAAGGCATAAATACACCACACAATATTAGCAAGGGCAAAAGTTTAGTCAGATTCCAAGCAGACTTGGGCATTTAAATATATAATGACAATGTCCAGAGTTGCTGTAAATAGGATTAAAAATAAATTAAGCACATAAACCTTCATGCTAATTGATGAGGTCAGGAAGGAATTTCCCTTTTGGGGGAATTACCTCATTGTTCACTACCTGAGCTGTTCCACCTTCTGAAGCGTCTGGTCCTGATCACAGGAGGCAGGATTCTCAAACAAATGCACCAGCAGTCTGACCTGTCGTGCCAGTGCTTAGCTTACTCTGCCTGGGTAGGATCTTGTTGAAAGGGTTTGAGAAGCATATTGTTTCTTTCTTTTAGGTTTTTCTGGGGCAACCTGTGCTGCAGTGTATGTCTGCTTTTCCAGATTCCCATTGGTGAAAAAGGACAGCTGTTGTCCAAGTGCCTTTAATGAATCCTGAGGATTGCCTGCTGACATGTCAGTATCAGCCCACATAGAGATGGAAGATGTGATGGGCTCATAAGGCATTGCTGTGTTGCTCCACAGATTCAAAGGTAGCTTTGTGAGCAGCTGAACTAGTGAAGATAAGACTTTCCTGCAGCTTTCTTGATTTTGGTGGCACTGCAATTCCTTACACATCTTTCCTTCTTTCTCTCTTTCCATTACACAGCAGTGCTGTTAGCTTCCCTGATTTTCCCAACAGCACAGTGCCTGAGCAGCTTCTCACTGCCTTGTAGTTAGTTCTTGGGTATATTTAATCAAAACATGCTGTCTCCCTTCTGTTTGAGAACCAGAAGTGTTGCTCAGGGGGCTGCCTTGGTTGCTTACTTTGCAAGTCTGCTGTAGGAATTGAGCACCTCTGTAATCTCTGTGCTTTTGCATGAGATTTGGTTGAAACTGACCTTGCAGTTTACATTTCTGTGCATGGGATGATCAGTGTGGTTGCCTAACCATTGTTTCTTTGGGAAACAAGGAACACTTTCAGTCTTGCAAGCAAATTACTGTAGAATATTTTTTCTCTCAAAGCGATTAGGTGCATGAAGAGTTACACCAAAAATTGAGGCGTGTGTACTTTTAAAACATGCACTGTTTAATCTTTTAAGATTTTCCCCAAGGTATAAGGGGAAGGCTTCCTTGCCAAAATACTGTAATTGAGTTAACATTCTGGGAGGTTTCTGTGTTTTGTTACTGAGCTACAAAGCTTCAGAACTTCTGTTACTGAGCTTCTGCTGGTGTTGGAAGGAAGAAAGATCAAAGTTAGAAGTACCAGCCTGCCAGTAAATTGTCTCTTCAAAAGAAAACTGAAAATTCCTTGGTTGTTTCAGGTGGCAGCCAGCATCAGATCTTTTTGACAATTATTAGCCTTTTCCTGCAGTTCTCTTTCTACATGAGCAGTGAGAGCAGCCTGGATGTTTTGTAGTCTGTATGGTGTGTATGCTGACTGTAGACATCTGATTAACAAGTGATGCTGTCAATAATAGATTGAATTTGTCCTCAGTTACTTTCTGCTGCTCAGGGAGAATGTGGAGTTATAATGCCTATGGAACAGTAAAGTTATGGTTTCTGTCTCTTGTATATAGTGATCATCACGATAAAAGATTAATAATCACTGTGGTCTAAAATAATTGGATGGTATATATATTATAAAATAATTCTGAATGTCCTGACAGCTGGATGTTTGTGGCTTCCTCAGCTTTAGTGCTTTTGAAAACTTTTAAGCTCTTGAAATCTGTGATAGTTACCTTTCCTGAGTAGGCAGTAGCACGTCTCAGTAGCAGGCATGATCATTCAGGGCATGAGCTCTCAGGATGGTTTGCCTTCTAAGCACTTTTGAGGGTAAGAACTTCATCAAGAGTTCAGAAATGGGGGAATGTAGTCATTGACATGTAGTCCCAGCACAGCAAATACATTTCTGTCCAGTTACTTAAAAGCTGTTTTTTTTGCAATGCCCAAAGCACTCTCAGAGGGCTTCTTGCTTTGACTAAGGCTCAGTTATCTTCTCAATTGTGATGTGCAAGAAGCAAAGCCAAAACTTTGTGCTCTGGTGGGACTCTGTCCCTACAGCTGTCCCTCACATCTGCTGTAAAAAAGCAAAAATGAGCCTGGATTCACTGGGGGGAGTTGGGGAAAGGACTAAACTGTCTTTCTGATTTATGCATATGGAGCATGCTGCTGTCAAGTGTTTTTTTAGAATAAAGAAGGATCTTAGATGGGATGTGGAATTCTGAGAAGTTTAGGTGGTAGCTGATAAGATGTAGGGTCTGCTCTGCTTCTGGTACAAAGATTCTTTGACACTAATGTTTATTTAAGGGTGGCCTTAACCCTAAAAGGGAGAGATAAAATTGCTATCATGCTTCTGTTTCACTGAGAGCTGGCTTGCAGAATGGTTTTGGTGTCTACTTATCTGCCCTGAAGGCTTCGTGGCTGGGGAGGCTGCAGAAATAATTCTCCTGTACCCCCTCATTCAGAATTCAGGCAAAACTGTAAGGCAGGCAGATGGTTTAAGCTGCATCTTTGGACACAAGACGGCTGTGTCTCCATTTTGCAGATGAGTCATCCCTTTGCTGTTTTGTTGTTAGACTCTAAACAGTGCTGCTCTTGGCTTTGGTCCTGCCTCATCCCAAGTTTTGGATGGCAGAAACAGATAGGTGAGTACCCTCCACCCCAACGCCAAGTTTTATGACAGGTTGAAAATACCTTTGGCCTTTGTCACCTTGTAGTTAAGCTGCTGTAATGCAGAGAAAGCTTTGTCTTCTCTTGTACCTGATAAGTGTACAAAAGCACAAACTGTGTGCTGTGGAACTTGTGTAGATTAGGGAGCAATGGGAAAAGGAGAGGAGAGGCTTACTTACATCTTTGTTTTTCATCTGACTTGTGGGCTAGAGCTCTACTTGGACAAATGAGTCCAGGGTAAAGATAACTGGCATTGTTTTCAGTAGCGGGTAAGTCAGCAGATGGGTCAGCAGTTTCTTTTAGTTGAGCTGGCTGCTGCAGACTAGTTCTGCAAGCTTGGCACCCGATCATATTTTCCACAGTATGTAAGGCTAGCTGGTACAGGATTTCTCCTGCTTATCATGTCAGGATCAGAGGTGCAGATTGGGAGATTGCATTGGTTACCCCATTTTTGGCATGCGGTGTTTTGCCAAACTAGGTTTGTAAGCTTTGCACTTGTGAAAGGAACTCTGATTTCCTAAAAGGAACTTGAATGAAAGTTGGGATTTTATTAAAGACACAGAGGCATATTATTATTCATCTTTCATTGCTTCATCCCTGTGATGTTTCCTGTTTTGCTTCTTGAGATACAGGTGTCATGATGAGGAGCTTCTCAGAAACAGAAGTGGATGATGAGTGGAGATGAAGAAATCATACATTTAAGAAGTTGGCTCAAGTTTCCGTTACAGGCATGGAAAGTTTCTGAGACCAAGCCATGCGAGAAGAACATGAGTAAAGAAGAGGGAGATGTAGACCCAGACTTTCTAGAAGGGATTGCAGGATTTGAGAGGACGCTGCACAGACGTCACGTAGTTTTCTTGCTTATTCATTTACCTGCACCCCTGAACTGTAATACTTTGTTTGCATGTCTGTTTGGAAGTTGAAAAATCCCCTCACATCTGTGTCTTTAATATAATCATGGCTTCAAGCTTGTTTTAGGAAGAGCAGAACTTCTCTGTAGTTTTTATTTGTGGATGAGATAGCTGCTGCTTTGTACTTGCAATCAATTCGGGTGTTTTTTTGTTGAAACATACATTGAATATGGAAAAGCTCAGGCCATTACAGAATAGGTAGTTAGGGGTTTTGCTTACATTTAATAAACAGCCTTTGCATAGAAAGTATGACGACAGGTGCATAGGTAAAAGAAAAAAAAAGTAGTGCTAGCCCTCTAATTTGAGTAACCTTATAATGTATTGTTCTTACGGTGTCCTTAGACAGACGTCAGAATCAAATATTAATCAATTTTATCTTTTCTATCTGACTGTTGGTCAGAAAAATGTTCTAGATAAGATTCCTTGCCAGGGTTGTGGGGTTATAAGTGCAGGTTACTTAGTATTGAGTTAGGAGAGAGCTTTTTGGAGAGATAGTTTTTTGAACATCTTGGCTGTTCTGTGAAGTTATCTCGAAGGAAATGCTAGCCATGCAGTCCAACAACTTAATGATGCTGTGAGCAGACTTGATTGTAGTAAGTCTCTGATACAAAATTATTAAGACTTTGACGTATATGTATTTAAAATTTTAAAAGTAAATGTATTTTCCTGTATTGAAAAGTATTTCTGGTAGAGGCAGGCTAAGAACATCTTTATTTTTCTTATGAACTCCTATCTGGTGTCTTATCCTTAATAAAAGGCTATGGTTATTTTTGTATACTGCCTGAATATTTGGCCTTTAAGAGTATATAATTAGATGGAAGAGTAAAAGCAGTTGTTAAAGGACTGTTTTTTTAATGAAAATAGTTTGAAATCATATAATTTTAGTTTATTCCAAATAGATGTGATTAGTGTGTTGGAAATAGTTTTACAGTGGATATAAGGGGAACAGTTGAGAGACAGTGGCTAAGAATGTGTCCAGCTATTTTTGTAGCTAACCGTTATATTTTTTCAGTCTCTTTACTTAGATATTTCCATATAATCGAACTGCTACATCACAATGGGATACAAAAACTATTTGCACTTTATAATATTTGCATTTTAAAATAGGTTTTATTGTACTAATTGATAAGTAAATTGCAATGACTGTGAGAAAATCCTAGCCTATTTTATTACTTTGATAGAAATTTGAATATGGGATAGTATTGTCTGTATCTATAAGAATGTTTTCATGGATTATTAGCTGCTGAAACTGAAATCAATAAACTTTAGCTACTGTTGTTGACTGGAACAAGTAAATCTGCACATTTGTTTTCTTCATGTTACCTGTACCTCTGTGTTCACCTAGTGTTTCTCCCAGCATTACTCCTTTCATGGTGTTTGCCCATGAGACACACTCAGTGTGGGTTCCTGCATGTTCTTGTGGAAGACTTTATCGATGGAGAACTGTGCATTTGAGTTTGTGCAATTACTCTGTTATCTGAATAAACCTCAGAGAATTTCAGTCAAAATAGAATCCCAGGATTTGAGTAGCCAGTGGATCAGTTTGTAATTGTTTTCAAATTTTGAATTGATTTTTCAGTGATTGATGATAGTGTTTTAATGTAGATAGAGAATGGTCTTCTGCATGCCTAAATTTCACATTTAATTAGTGCACCAGCATACCCCAGATGGAAAGTACATTAGTGAACAATACAGTCCAGGTTCTGGATTACTTTAGAGAATGGAAAATACTTTTTTCTTTATTGAGAAATTTTTAGAACTGAAAAGGATTCTTTTTCTCGTAAAACCATAATACTTCAGATTTGAAAGAAACAAATTTGTAATATAGCCCAAATTTATTGTAATCTATTTAGTTATTAGGATTAAATTAAGTGATTAAGATATCTTCACGTCTGATAAAGTTTTAAAGACAAAATCAAATTGTGAAAGATATCTGGTTAAACGCTTGGAGATAGTGTTGATTGAAATATTAAGCCCATTTTGGGAGTAATGTATTTCACTGTTTCAGAGCAAGTCTTCTCCTCACATAATTTTATTAATTTGATTTAATTAAATATCTGCTTAATTCAAAGTGGAGAAACAGATTGATAGTTGAAGAAATGGCATAATTAATTTTCCCCTTTTTAATTTATGTGTAGAAGAGATGGAAGAGGAAATTATTTATATGACTTCTGAAGGTCTTGGTGACAAGAAGCCATTGTTTTATTAATTATAGATACCTTGATTACTTCCTTAAAGGAAAAAAAAAAATATTTATATTCTTTTTGTATTCAGTATTTTTTATTTAAATGATAATCTACTTGCTAGTTTGTTTTATGGATAATAGTGGGTAAATTTGCCTTATCAGTACAACAGGAGTAGACCATGGTCCCTTCCAGGTCTTGCAAGAATTGTGCTCTGCATGTTCTTCCATATTTCAGGGAACTCTCGACACGGTGTGATTGTCATGCGTGGCTCTCACAGACTTAATTTTATTTATTTTTTGGGGTTATTTTCTCCTTTTCTGCTTGATTTTTTCAGCTAATTCTGGAATTTGCACTTTTCCTTGGAGTGGTGTGGCTCTTCTCACAGTGCTGGTGTGGAGTGGAGAGGTCTGTGTCGGTGCTGTGCCACTCCCATTGTTGGGTTGGTCATTTTCTGAGAGGGAGGTGCATAGTCTAGAGAAGTCCCAGCTTGAGCCATGGTGGGCATAACAGGATCCTGGCATGACTAGCTCTGATTCTCACACCAGAAGGCAGGGGAAGAAGGGAGGGTTCCTCATGGAATCCCCTTTGCCATTCTTGACCTCTCAGCAGCATCCATACTATCTCTTCTCCTCCGGAGAACTGCCATCGGGCTGCTGAAATGCGTCGCTCTCATCCTTGTGGCTTAGCTAGGAACATCATTTCCTGAGGATGAGGCACGGTAGCCACCTGCCCTGTTTGCTGGTGCCAGGTACTCAAATACATTCTGCTGCCTAATAACTTCCTGTTCCCAACAGACATTGTGTCAAGCAGACAAAATTTGAGCTGTTCAAGCTCTTTTGGAAGATGAATATGCTCCTCAGTCCATGTGTCCTGTTACCTTGCCCAAACCTTTAGGAAGACTCTTTGTGCTCCACCTGGACATTGGTGCTGGACCACTGGGTTTGGTCCCCAGCCTTCCATGAGAGATAAAGCCTGACTTTCCTCCACCTGCTTCCTATGACCACACACCCTTAGCAAGACATCTTGGGGGTTTGCTAAGCCAAGAACCCAGCTGTGGGACACTCTTTGGCATTGACAGTGATTTAATCTCTAGCCCATGTAACAAGTCTGCTGGCCACTTCTTTGCTTCAGTAATGTTGTCAACCTACAGTGAAGCTACCAGGATGTTAATGCTGCCTGGTAGGTGGAACTCAAGGTATTTGCTTCACCATCATGTTTCTCATGCCTCTAGCAGCAAAGGCTGCAGGAGACAGATATGGACTATTACATGGACTCAAGAACAGAGATCAGCAGCTATTGGGCTCTGAGGGGGAAACAGACCTATTAATTGGCAGATGCCATGCTTTGCATGGTCGCCAGGCAGCATGAGCATGATCACCAGCCTCCTGGTGTAATATTTGGCTCCCATTCCTGTGAAATGAAGCCAAGGTCACAGCTTTCATTGCTGTTTTCCCCTTTATATCTCTATTACTGCAATGCTCATAGGGAAAAAAAAACCCAAAACAACAAACCAGCAAAATTTCCATTGCCAGAGTGTACTGGCCTCATCTTCTTCCATTTACCCCCCATAACCCTGGTTGACACCTCTATGTCACTGTCCCTCCTCTTTGATTATACCCCTGGTCCTTTCCTCCTTTTGACATTCAGCTAGCTCATTTCAGCAGTGCGTGGTCTTCTGTCCTGTGGGCCACACTGATTTTGGAGGTTGGCAGCGAGAGCCAGCCGGTGTGGTTTGGCATGTTGATATCTACTCACTCACTCTAGTTCTGTTTGAAGAGAGAGGGTTGCTGGACTCAAGGGAGCTCCAGCCTTCTCTTCTGGCTCAAACAGAAGGCTCCACAGTGGTTGTTCTCTGAAACCCAAACTGAAATGGAAATGGCAGGCAATCTGGGGCTGGAAGTGTCAGGTTTCCTTTATCTGAAAAATTTGCATTGTTGACTTTTGGCAACCACACTCTGGCTTTTCACCAAGGGCATCTTTGCATGAACCTCTGAATTTGCAAAATGCATATTTTTGGATTGCCACAGGAGTGTTTCATGGGCAGTTTTTATGTTCTGTGTAAAGTCAGTACAGGTCTGTTAGTATTTCAGGATAATGCTCCTTGGGCTGTCAGCAGTAGCCAGGGCTTTTATAGTACTGTGCCCATGCTGATTGTTTTTTTTGAATATGGGTCTGGGGAGGGGAAGATTAAGCTCAGGGTAGCTCACAACAGCAGCTCATCCTTTTCCTTGGTCGTAGTATGGGCATGGGTATGCTCTAGTCTCTGGTCAATTGGCTGGAATCACAGGCCATCCAAGTCCAGTCCCCAGCATTAACTGGGGCAGTGCTTGAATCAGTCCTGGCCAAAGTCTTGCCCCTTCAGAATCACTTTGCTGCCTTTGAACTCCTCCTGGCTTGACATGGGCTTGTGCTGTGGTAGGGGTTGGAGTCAGTGTGGCTCTCCCAGGCCACACAGCACCCGGAGCCTGTGTCATCCTCTGCGCCAGCCTTGGCCTCCAGCAATTCCACTTGTGGGTTCCTCCCTTTCATTTCCCAGGGCTGGCTCACTCAGTAGACAAGTGTGATCTCAAGCAGAGTCACATGCTGTAACATGGCAGCTCTCCATGTATGCCTGTGCAAGCACAGCTAATTCACCTCGACCACTGGGAGTGGAAGTCCCCTAACTGGGGTGGGATGTCCTCTTTGAGAGCCCGCAAACTCGCTGGAGAAAAAAACCTTTGGATGACTGGGTGACAGAGTTCAGAGCCATCAAGAAAGCCCATCCAAAGGGTTTGATTCCTTAGAGCAGAGTTTCTCCATCCCTGAATGCTAAATGACTTCTTAATTTTTATGTCTACTGCATTAAACTTTCCAGAGAGTCCTTGAGATGGTTTTTCTTGCAGCCAAACATGGGTGCATCTCTTTTGGAGATTATCCTGATAGAATGTTTTGGAGCTTGCTATCCAATGTGCTAAAGCAGATGTGCTTTTATTGGCTCTTTTTAACTTAAACTGTGTTTGCAGCTCTCTGCAGTGCAGACGCTCAGAGTTTTGTTGGTATTCACTGAGCATAACAGAAGTACCAGAGCACCAGGAAGAGGTGCTGCGTTTGGTAGAGCAGTGTTAAATCTTAGTCTCAAGGACCTCAGGGCTGATTTCCAGATAATGATTGGCATGTGGTGTCCTGCTTCAAGGTCCCCATGGTGGAGATGGCCATGGGGGCCTTCAATACCAGAAATAAGAGGGTATCACAAAAGCTGGGTTTCTTCGAGCTACGATGGGCTGCCGTCTGCCACCCATCTTAATTCCTCCTCATTAATTTTATTTTCTTTGCTTATAGATTGAGGGGGAATAAGGGCTCCCAGGCAGGGGCAGGGTCCCCAGTTCCAGGTGCTTATGGCACCCAGTTTTAGAGTACCAGCAGGTACCTGAGAACCCAGAAGTTTCTGTGGCTGGTCAGTAACCTTATTAAAGCTGGCATAATGTAACTGGAACAACAACAAAACATTTTGGATGTTTTTATTGTATTTCTGTATGTAAAAATGCATTTTACAGGCATCCAGGTTCCAATTCTTATCATTTTTTATGTTAGAAAATTATACTCGTCCCCCATTATTTTCTACTCGAAATGTATCTGTTTTAAAATATGAGTAATCATTTACATATGTAGCCTTCCAACCTGAACGGCAAAAAAGGCCAGTTACATTTGATATAAAAGTTACACTAAGTTGCAAAATTAACTTTGTTTTAGTGGTCACTGGGAAATGAGAACCTGGGCATCTTTCAGAAAATAGCTGATGCAGAAATGGAAAACAAAGGGGGTTTAAAATTAAATATTTAAATTGGCTTGTCCTATTACATTATTTAAGCCTGAATATAAATCTGCCTAGCATGAGTTTGTTGAATCAAACGAGGATCTGCCAGCTGTGGATTTACACAAAAAAAAATAAATCACAATTAAAACCAAATTATGATAACTGATCGAGATTGTAATTTATCATTTATACAAATATTTGATTTGATGGGAACCAAACTGGAGCTGCCATTTCCAAAAACCGATCCTCGTAATTTATTCTGCGGTCTTATAAATTTTCCTTTGCTTGCTTCTCTAGTGGTGTCCCAAATTATAACTCTTTTTTAATGGTCAACCTATCTTGGCTTGAATTTTCCCATGCCTGAAGTCCACAATGCTGATTTAGCAGAACAAAAACTTTGAAGATATTTCCTTTTCCCCGTGCTGTTTATTACATCCTTCGCTTTGCGTGTAGCCCGAGCTTTGAAGCTTAGGTCAACGAGAAGCCACCGTTGTGGCCAGGCTGGCTCGTGGGAAGCAGCACTCGGATGGTTCCCGTTTGTAGCTCTCCTGGGTCTGAGATGCTTCCCACAGGTCAGGCTGGCAGCTTCTGGCGTTTGGAATGGAAATAGATACCTCTCAAATAACACGTCCCCTCGGCGGTGTTTTTACCTGCACGCTGGTGGTGGTTACTCTAGGCTGGGAGAATGGTCCTTTAAGGAGAATTAGGATGGATTTAATGCTTACTGGGACCCTTCGGGTTGGAGGCAGACATCAGCTGTAAAGAGAGCATGAAATAATATTTTGCTTTTTTTTTTTTTTTTCTTTACCATGTAAAGTTAAACAAGTGCTACAAGAAGTTTCTGTGCTTGTTTATTCACTTTCTTAAAACTTTGGAATCCAAATCTATAAATACAGGCTGACTTAATGTTTACAATTGTGGTCACTCTCACTTGCATTGATCACAGTGCTACTTGTTTAAAAATAAAAAAGTAAGAAAGGTAATAAGATATATAATCTGTAGGAAAAGATTCATGTATTTGTTAAAATATGCTGCTTTTGTCCATAAGGGAAAGCCACTGTGAAAGTCTTAGCCTCTCAGTTTTCTTAAAACTGGAAGCCTGTTTACCAGCTATTAAAGAGGCAAAAGGCAAGACATCACGACCAGACTTAAGAGATGTAGCTTTTCATAAAGGTAGCAGTTATATTGCAGACTTAATTGTAATTGTAATTGTAATCGACCTTAAATAAAGAATCAGCATTCCTGAAAAATAATCATAGCCCAATATACATAATTCTTTTTTGGGGGGGGGCAGATTTTAATGTCATTTCTTCATTGCAGATTTCTAGTTGGACTTTTGCCCTAAATCTTTTTAGAAGGTGATGTAGGCTTGCTAATCCATGTGAGTTATCTTAAGAACTGTGAAGCACTTTTCAGTTTTACCAAATAACCCCTGTAGATGTGCAGCTGAATTTAACCAATTCGGAAAACTTTTGACTTCTTGTTATGACGTATCCTTTATTCAAACTTAAAAAACTAGATGAGGAAAGGATTAGGTTTCTAAGTCTATGTTTGCAAATCTGAATTGATTTGTTTTTTCTCAAATTTTCAAGGATGCAGCAAATTTACAGATTTAATTTTATTAAGTTGGAATATCATTACATGAATTTTACTGACTCAGAATGGAGTAAAACCTAGCAGATAAATTTATAAACCATAAATGTGTCCAAATAAATTTTTGTCTGTCAGATTTCTAACTGTGACAGCGCAGTTTTGATTTTAATTGATTTTAATTTTTGCTGAATATGATAGTTTAATTGCATTATATAGTCTTAAAGCAAATATTTTACATAAAGCTAAGGCGGGTACTTTTAGGCAAACATTAGTTTTGCCTTGACTTATGTGCAAAAATGTTTCCCACTTAAAGGAAAGCAGTTGAAGGAATCTGGATTGGGTAATTTAGGCTGAACTGTTGAAAGTGAAGTTGTTTGCTTAGGCATAGATCCAGTCAAAACTTGTGCACATCTTTAACTTTCTGCAGTCTGTGTAGCCTGTGGGACCTCTACTGACATGGATAAAGTAGCAAGCATACAACATCATTCCCAAATTGGATATACGTACCCTACCGTCACATGCACTTGAATTAAAAGTGCATTTAAGTGTGCTTGCAAATAGAAGATCTGTGACTCCTCAAAGATTACCTGCTCTCACCAAAATGCTCAGCTGATAGTCAAAAATGAGATTTCCTTTCTTGTCTATGCCTATGCCTGGAGGGGGTGGGGGGGCGGGAAGGGAAGGTTTTGTTGCTTTTAATACGAGCTTCATTGGATTGGTTTGTCTCTCTGGTGCAGTCGTGACGCAGTGTTGTGTTTTATCAGTGCCCACCCCCAGCAGAATTCTTTGCTTAAGAGGAGGCAGATTTTCACCTACTGAATAAGAATCTGGACTCGCATTGATGCTTCTCAGTGTTGTCTTGTGTGCTCTCCTGTGCCGGAGTGAATTTTATCCCCGGACTGCCTGGTGTAAGTTATAGCCCTCTTTCTACCCTCTGAAAGTTTGCATGTTCAGATGTGACTGTGCTGAATGATAGGATGTCTATTTTAGACTTCAACCTGTATTTCCAATCAGAAGGGAGGGTTGCTAGAAGACTTAGCTCCTTTTTCTCTTGAAACAACTTTTAAATACTGGGTGAGTTTAAAAGACTTCTCTGCATGGTTTGCTTTTATAAAATATGTTTCCTGTAACCATGAACACTTGTTTTCTCTGAATGGATCTTGAAAATCTGTAGTATTGAGTAATAAAAACTACTTGCCTGTTAGAAAGACTTTGTTCAGTCACTGAAGGGTCAAATTGTCCTTTAGTTAGAGAAAAAGATATTATCAGCAAATGCACGAGAACTTGTTGATACTTCACCTTTCTTACTTGTTTGTAGAATTGCTTAAAGTGGCTGCTGTCTGTATTTTTATTGAATGTTTTCAGCAACAAAATCTCATGCTAGATATTTTATATCCATTTTTGACCTTTCAGTGGTGGGAACAAAAGGTTGATAGGGACTAAGAAAAGGAAGCATCCTCTGGAAGTTTTGGGAGCTGACAGTGACAGTCCCTCTCTGCAATGTTAAACTGGATGGGAATCCTTGGAAAGCTATCAACTTCAGTCTTGTTTCCATATCAAGTAGTAGCATGAAGTATGCTTAAGCACATTGTGAATGTGTTAAAATAGGAACTGATTGATACAAAACCTGCTTCTGCTGATGTGGTAATTGATTTTTTTTATAGTAAGTTGGGAGTGCTTTTTGTGTACTGGAGCATTAAACTTGCATAATGTTTGGCCTTGTGACAAGTCCTGTGCATGTAATTTAGAGCCATATAGGGATGTTCTCAGTCTTGAACCACTTGATTCAATACCACCTTTCATATCACGAATGTAGCGTTAGTAATTTAAAGTAAATAGTTTGTGAGCCTTGTGGCCTGAGCATGAACTGGAAATGATAAGGACTATTGATATGAGCAATGTTAGTAGCTCTGGTTATAAATCAGGCTTGGTTTCTATGCAGTGCTGTGTTTAGTACCCATAGACTGGAATGCCAGATCTGGCCCGAGTTTATACGCATAGGTGGAAGCCTGACCGATGGGTTTTATATAAAAGCAACATACAGAAACAGAGAGGATATGGACTAACCTCCCAGAAGCTGCTGTCTGGTAAGCATTTTAGACAGACTCTTCCTCCACTGGTAACTAGAAGTGAACCTGCCTGTCAGTACAAATTCAGTGCCGCTGTCAATCGTGAAACGTCTACTGTTTTCAGCACGGCAGAGGAAAATAAATTGTCCTCCCTTGTCTGCCTTGCCTTAATGCAAAGTGGAGTAGTCATAAAAATTATTTTGGGAAATGCTACACTAGCTGCCGTCCTTTGATTTTTGTTCATACTTGGGCAACAACAAATTGGTTAAAACTGGGGCCTCGCAGAATCTCTGTCCCATCCAGAGCAGAAGAAAATTTTTCAGCTGCAGCATGGGGCAACTTCTGAGAGTAGGAGAGCTGCATACAGCATGATTTATTTATGGTATGAGCTGCATACCTTTCAGTGTTTCACAAGTGCTGTAGGTTCTTCCCTAATTTTCTGTGAAGATTAAAGGACATTTATGGGATCTCTGTTTGTTCCTTTATGTCACACAGTTGGATTGCTGGAGGGTAATGCACTCTGATTGCTTCCCTAGAATTTGATCTTAGTACTGAGCTTTTATTTGTCCATTCATTCCTGCTGTTAGATACTTCTCTGTTTTCTTTAGCAGCAATTTGTTTAGCAAAAACAAAAATCCCCAAACCCTGACCTCTCTGATTTTCAAATTTAGTAATTTTTTTCACTAAAACTTGTCTAGGCTTAGTAAATGTACTCTGAATAGCTTCCAGGAGACCTGTCTTAGTAAATGCCCATATATAAACATGTCCTAAAATGATCTCATGATTACCACGAGATCCTAACTTTTTCCTGAGGATTCACTTGTCATTGTGCATGAATCGAGGTGCTTTTTTACCTAGGTTTTGTTCTCCTCTCTCCCTTAGGGAAGAAGTAGCACTCAATGTTGACAGAGTTATAACAAGCTGTTTAGTTAACAACAAAATGCAGTCTGAGGGGGGGTGTCCGGATCATCTGCCAGTGAGGCAGAGGGACGTGCTTAGCATTTCCAAAAATCAAATTTTTCTTGTCAAGGTGCAGGTTTCTAAGTCCACTTAAAAGGCTTCAACTCAAACCTCATAAGTATGGTGCACTGACTGTGGACCATAAGAAAACTCTGTTAGCTACAAAAATTTGCCTTAATGCAGAATTACCTTCTTACAGCTTGAAATGTCATCTCTACATGTTTCTCTCCACTCTAACAGCCATCAGAGATGCTTGCCCCAGCTTTAGGTCCTGCAGCTCCCTGGTCCTAACACAATTCCTCTGCCCTGATAATGCCCAAGTGTGAGTTTGCAGCATGGCAGAACAGGTTGGGCTGGTTCAGGAAGAGTTACCCAAAGCCTAAATAGGAAAATGTGTTTTTCCATCCAGAGTCTGCTGTGGTAGCAGAGCACACCTGACTGCAGAGGAGGCATCAGTCCCAGGGGTAAATGGGAGGATCCCAGCATCCAGCAGGTCGGGTTGAATTGCATTTGGGTTACATAGAGGCACATTGATGAAATATTAGTGAGAACAGGAGAGATGCAGGCTGGTGGCTTCCAGGTGTCACACATGGAGCAGATCAGCTGCCATTCCCTACTGCATGGTGTTTTTTCCAGTTTCTTTTTCATCCCAGCTACAACATGAAATGGCACAGGCTCTGGGTTGCATTAGGTGATGAGGGGCATAGCTCAGCTTGTTTGAGCATGCCAAATATATTTTGAGCTCTAGAAGGGAGCGTGCTACAAGATTTAGTCTGTATTTAGTCACTGGCCTGCTTTGCAGGATATTTTGCATTTCTGAAAACTTTCTCAGCAGAGATGTCCCTTTTTTTCCTTTTGTTTTTTATAAGCATTTAAAATCTCTTACCGTTTTTCAAGGTTGAAAGTAGTAACACCTAGCCATTCAAAGGCAGCCTACATGTTAATTTTTAAACATGTGTTTATTCCTTTTTTCCTTTTGATTTCCATCTTTTTAAAGACTCAGCTTGGCTGTGCTGTTGCTTGTGCCAACACAGTGGACATCAAGTTGAGCCTTAAGTTTTGGAGGAGGCTCTGTTTTGAACTATCACCTTGCATAAAATGACAGGAGGGGTGACTTCTTACTTAAGACATCCTTTTCTCCTGAGGCCATATATCCTGTTTCACAGGGAGGGAGTTTATGTAGCTGCCTCTCTGAGCCCTTTGCCAAAAGCCCTGCTGACAGTCTCTTGGAGACTCTTTGGCCTTCATGAGGCGATTTAGGAGCACACATACACACACTTGAAGTCTTAATTTCTTTGGGACCATCTGGAGGAGTTCACCCCACCCTCTCCCAAGGAATCTAATAAAGGCAACCTTGTGACTTAGTGGTTTATTTTGGAAACTGCAGGAACTTGCTGTGGCTGGAGGAGCCAGATTTGGCTAACATTGTCCCATGAATTCTGTTGTGGTGGGGGAATGTCACAATCAGCCTGCTCTTTCTCTCAGTCCCAGGATTTGGGTCGCCACAATAAATTGGTAGGTTGGTTGGTAAGTGGAGAAAAGGCAGATCTCTATTGGGACTAAGGATGTGCTTTTATCTAGCTGCTCCAAAGAAATGGGTATTGTATAATCACAGTCTGTGGATGCATGCATGGACCTCCGTCAGCTTTGCCCATTTTCAGGAGAAGAAATTGGGGCGCTGCGGCTAACTTGGCAAAGGTACAGTGGAAATGCATGCAGGATGAAGAACTTAATCATTAATCACCAGGGTCAAGGAAGGACCCTAGTCCAGTACTCCATCTCCTAGCAAAAATCTGACATGCACAATAGATTTTTTTTTAACAAATGCTTTTAGTGGGGTTTTGTCTTCATTCGCAGGCAAACAAGTGCTAACTATAATTGTTTCTTCCAAATATCATTAGCCTTTTCTGTTTTTGTCAAGTCCTTTTCCACTAAGTGGGCTGAGTGGTCATGAATTATAAAAAAGCAACAAGTCTTCAAACAGAAAACATGCTTTGGTGCTTCGTTTTCTCATGTTATCTCATAGTATAAAAATCCTTATACAAATGTTTTTAGCCATTAAGACCTTCTGAAATGTTATTTTAGAGTGTAAGGCATTCAAGGATTGATGTCTGCTCCATGTCTGGAAAAGACTGGAGCAACAGTTGTTCAGCCAGTTTGGAGCCTGCAGAAAAAAAGAGGGACATCTTTTTTGCTGAATATGTATATGTAGAGAAAGCATCAATCCTTGACATCAATTTAAATGTTTTCTAGGAAACTCAGATAGATGTTTTATTTTCCTCTTGGTTGTTCTCAAGGATCTAGCACCTCAGAAGTATACAAGATCTCTTTTAATTTTTTAATTTTGCTATTATTTCAGGGATTTCAGAAATCCTTGTTACCGCAGGATCCAAATTGCATTTGGGTCACTGAAAGAAATTAAGCATGACCTGTGCATGTGGGAATATTGTATGAAATTGAAGTGACTGTGGGGAACAGAGAGTGAGCAGGAGGTGGGCTCAGGGCTTTAATCTGACATCCCCTGCTCTCGAGAAGTGCTTCATAAAAAAGGTGGAGTTGGCTGATGAATATTTGCTGCTAAATGTTCATTTAACCCCTTGCCACAGGACCAGAGGATGTCTTTGTGGTGGCCAGTAACAGAAGAGAATTAGCCCTTGGAGGAGGCAGGTGGTTTGGGAAAATTTGCCTCTAGCTTTTGACTATCTTCATGTCACTGTGGGCCTTCTTGCTCTGTTTACCAGTCTTTTGGATGATGAAGGTTTTATTTTTTAAACTCCCTTTCTCTGTGTCCTTTAGTTGCCTTGAAAGAGCTTACTCTTATTGGACTGAGAAAGATGTAATTCAAAAGGCAGTCATAAAACTGAAACTGTCAAAATAAATAGTCAAACATATCTGTGACAATAGTTTGAATATAATAACTGTTAGGTAATTGGTAACTCTATAAAATAACAGAGTTCAATGTTTTCATTGCACCTTTTTCATAGATTTCTCTAAACCTGTAGGGATAACGTGGAAATATTAAAATTATTGTGCTGTTTTGGTGACTGAAAAGCTGTAAGGAAATTGTATTCTCTACTGCATGGGATGTGATAACAACAACAGATGAATATTAATGTTCTTCAGAGTATTTTCAGTGGTGTTTCCTAGACAGGCATACATCTAAAATAATTTTTCAAAGGAGTATATCCACAATGTTGAGCCTAAATGTTGAGAGCTCTGCTGAGATCAGTGGAGCTAGGTGTTATATACAGCTGGGAGTCAGGCTGTGTGGTATGGTCTGTACTCTGTATGTCTTATATTCATTGGGTACAAAAAGCCAAGAAGAATCCTCCTTCTAGGAAGAGACCTTATTGCTCAGCACAAATAACATTTTCAAACTTTCTAAATCCTTTTAAATTGCTCAAAAGTTTTCCTTGGTCAGTAATATTGCAAGAAACATATTGCTTTGGAGGTGACCTAATTTGAATCTTTCCTGAATTGCTTTATGATTAGAGCAGTCACATGCTGAGGTAGGACCCCATTAGTGGGTTTAAATCATCTGTTTACTTCTGAAAACACACATTGTTATGAGCTCTGCTGAGTATTCCCACCCCCTCTTTTTTTTTTTTTTAAATTTTCTTTTCTTTTTTTCTTTTTTTTATTTTTTATTTTTATTCTCTGTTGCAGGACAGAACATCGCAGTCCTACCGGTTTGGAAGCAAAATATGGAATGTGTTTCACTGCTGACCGAAGGCAGCCAAATGAACAGTATTTATAGTAGTTCGAAAATCAGCAGTTAGCAGTTTCTTCACATTCTAACACTACCCAGCACTTTCCAGAGAGAACTCATTGTTTACAAGAAATCTGCTTTCCAAATCCGTTGCGGTGCCCTCCAGCCTTGACTATTAACTATTTGCAAAGGGGAAGCTGATCAACAGTTTGGGGAAAGATGGCACTGGATGAGTACCTGTGGATGGTCATTGTGGGTTTTATCATTGCTTTCATTTTAGCTTTTTCGGTTGGTGCGAATGATGTTGCAAATTCTTTCGGAACGGCTGTGGGCTCTGGTGTTGTTACTTTACGCCAGGCTTGCATTTTGGCTTCAGTTTTTGAAACCACTGGCTCAGTACTACTGGGAGCAAAAGTAGGAGAAACAATTCGGAAAGGTATCATTGATGTTAACCTGTACAACAACACTGTCCCACTGCTGATGGCAGGAGAAGTGAGTGCAATGGTTGGTAAGTAATACTTTCCTATTCCAAGTAATGTTTGTTCTGCATTTGTAACCCTGTTCATTGTCAGCGTTGTTAATTTAGTCTTCCCATCTTCTGGACCTGCATATTTGTTTTTTGTGTGAATGCAGGGGGCTGTATTCCTTTTTAAGTCTATTTTTTTTTTAAATGCTTCTTATAATTTACATTTTTCAATGGTTCAGCCATTTCACTAATAGATGAAAAGAAATGTTTAACACAATGGATCACATTATATATGTATAAGATACTGAAAAAAATTCTTTTGGAGATTTTTGTGTTGGTAAATGGAAAATATAAAAGCCTAGTATTTGTGTCTGTACAGAAGATCCTACAGAATCAGCAGTTTTCAGTGAAGTGTGTATGAGAAAGAGCCCTTTTAGAAAAAGTTGTAGTTAAAATCCAAACACATTTGTTTAAAGTGATTGCCTGGCTGAGTGAATGCAATTAGTCCTACACTTCACCCTTGCCCACGGCAAAACTAAGGGAGCAGTAAAAATAATCACACATTTAAGGTCTTTTTATTTTCTGACCCAAACGGCAGCAGGTCAGTGTACCTTAGAGACTGCCCCCTTGCTTGTGTTTGTGGTTAACTAAATCTCTGTTCAGAACAAACAGCATATTCTGAGGTAAGTAACATTAAGCCACGGTATTTACTCTTTCTTTATGTGCAAGAGGCTTTGTGAGCTTTTCGAGAGCTCCCTCAAGGAGCAAACCTGCTTTTAAAGGGCAGGAGACAGCAGGGAGGAGAGCCTTTATCTGTGGGAGAGGCAGCCCCGGCAAGGACCAGCCCTCCCACCTCAGTCTGGCAGGTTGGTGATATCCTGTGACAGGGTGGTGCGGTTTACACAAGCATCACAGCATCCTCTGCTTGACAGGGATGTTCCACTTAAAGATTTTCTTCCTTAAACCTACTTAAACCTGACCTAAATATTATTTCCACCTGTCCCTTCTAAACTCCTCACACTTTTTACGCAAGACCTGCACAGGAGATAGGTGAGTCTGTGCAGAGATTTACTAGATATGGTTATTTTCCCCTTTCCTTTGGGAAAAGGGAAAATTGAGTGCCTTTTTTTTTTTTTTAAATGTCTTTTATTTTTGTGGATCAAAATGGACATTGAGTGACAGTGTCTGGAGTTGTCAGAGGCAGCTTTGTGTGCCTGAGAGTGTGGAGGTAGTTCTCTTGGCTCCTTGGCTGCTCCTGAGCCTCCTGAAGATTGGCCACTTTTCCTTGCCCAAGGGGAAGAGGAGTTGGTTACCAGGAAATCACTGGGACAGCAGCCACTTCCACAGATGGTCCCACCTTAAACCACCTCAATTGCCCCACCCAATCAGTTCCTCTCTCCTGATACCTTGCGGGGTCAGCTGTAGGTGTCTGGTCTTTTCCTCAAGGTGTAGGGTGGCATTTTAGCACCATTCCACTTGCTTCTTTTATCCTTGTGCTGGCTGAGGTGGCTCAGTCTTTTCCCATGGGTGTGAGGCAGGAGCGCTGCACACAGTCTGAGATGTAAGTGACCTGTGTGTTCTTGATTCCCATTGAAGGAAGGGTCCGTTTTCTTCTCTCTATCTATTTCTGGTATCCTGATCCTGGCAGGGTGAAGTTTTAAGTCTCAGATACCCCCCTGCAGAGGCAACTGGCCAGAAGCTCAAAGAAAACAGCTGATTTGCATGTGTATTTACATAAGCCTGTGTGAACTTCATGACCAGTTGCATTCCCTTCTTCCAGGAGGGGCATTAAGAAGAAATTCCACATTATAAATCTCAGAATTAATCACAAGTTACAAAATGCAGATTTCAATATTTTTTCCCCAAACCCATCTCCAGCTTTTCTCTGGATGTATGATATGTTTTCTTTGTTTTCTAGGAGCCTTCTTGGATGTTTTCCTTTCCTCTTTCTGTTTTTATTCTGCATTTCCCCCCACCCTGTTCTCTCATGGCTCATGATCATGTTTTTGCAAATGGATTTAGCTTCTGAATTTCAATGAGGCTTAAATGAGTCAACAGTCTGGGAGAGACCAAAAGTCACTGTATCCTCTTTCCAGATGTTGGTGGAAGATCCTTTGATGCTTGCAGCAAACAGCAGATGTAATTTGCAGGTCAACCTTCTCTCCTAAGAGAAAAGGAGGCAGGAAGTAATGGGATTAAAATTATAAAATGTTGCATTTTTTAGTAATTTGTAGCACATTAAAATGTTGTTTATTAGCCAGATGAGAAGTTAAGGACTGTAGCTCTTGGGGGTAAATTGTGGTACTTTCCCAGCATTAAGTAATTGTCAGGTTATCGTCAGGGCTTGCCCGTGTGCTGTTCTAGAGGTTCTGGTGCGAGCTGAAGTCAGCAGCTGATGCGACTGAGGAGATGCCACCGACAGAGAGGACATCCCAGCCAGGATTAGCAGAGCCAAGTACTAATCTAGTCCTGCAGGTGATGTGGTATTTGATGGGGCTCACGTCTGTCACGGAGCACCAGGGCCTTAGGAGAATGGATGAGGTGCCCTCAGCATGGGGAGCATGAAATGCACCCTGGCCAAACGCTGGTGCAGGCAACTCCTGGCCAGGGCAGTCTGCAGCCAGCCCTCTGTCTTTAGGGGATGTTAACTGAGAGGAAAAGGTGTGGGCCATGCTGTTAGCAGGCATGAAGGGTCTGAATTTGGGACTCTGTCACCCACCTAGTGAGCCTCCTGCTTCCTGAGTGAGTTTTGCAAAGGTAAAAATTGAGAACATACATTTTGTTTTGAAGAGGAGTTAAAGCTTTGATGTAGGTAGTTAAAGCCCTGCAAGTCCCAGAGTAAAGTTCTGCTCTGTTCCTTAACGTGCTTCCTTAAACTTCTTTAGATTATGCATTGCCCTTCTCAGACCATCCACTGGTCCTCCACTACCTTTTATTTTCTCTCCTGTTTGTTTTCAGTTGAGCAATCTGGTGTAGTGGAGGGTGTCCCTGCCCATTGCACCGGGTTCGGAATTAGATGATGTTTTAAGGTCCCTTCAAACACAAACCACTCTGTGATTCTGTGAAGTTAAATAAACAAGAAATAGTTACATACTCCCTCTATTTCCCCTGACAATAAACTGCCAGTCCTCACTAGACATTTGCAATGCAGCTGTGGCCTGTGGCTGCATTTTCCCTATTTTTTTATACTGAGTATTTTGTAATTACATATCTATTATCTTTTTATTTGACTTCTTTCAGATGTAACCTTCTCCTCACTTCCATTTTCTGACTTCTAGGTTCATGTCAAAGGTTTCAGAATGTTTTTATTTTTATTTTTGTCCAGGTGAAAAGAAGCCAAAGAATTAGAGAGCAGGTGTTCCTTGATTGATCTAGAATTTCCACTAGCAAGAGAAGTAACAGTTGTTTTGGGGTAGTATGCCAGGAGAGATCAGTTTTACAAACTGGTTGGCTTCCAAATGTAGCCACATATGATACCAACAAATCACTGTTTGCAGATGGCTCTGTTTTAAGACCTTCAAACCATCTTCTCCTGTTGGAATTGAGGGTGGAGATTGAAACTTTGGTTAATCTGCCAGCGTATGTTCAGTGACCTTGCTTTATCGCCCATATCTGATGCAGATCTGTTAAGAAATGTGGCGTGAGCCAGAAAATTCAGGATCTCTTACGGCAGTCTTGCCATTGGTGGCTCAATACATGAAGAATTAGACTTAAGACTGAAGTATTATGATGAAGAAGAGATCTTTGTAAGAATTCTCTAATATTAGGGGAGGTCCACAGAAAGCTTGTGTCACTCTCAAAAGTATTTTGGTGTCCTGAGGTTAGTGCCCCACTGCAGGAGGAGCAGGGATCCTTTGTCTTTGCAAAGTGGAAAGGAGTCAGAGCATGGAGCTGTGTGCTTGAGAGCTTGGTGGCCAATTGTATCTGATCTAACTCCTGAAGGAAGTGCTTGGGGTACTTTCTTTCCCCCTGCACTCTTGGCCAGCATCCTTCCTGGATATCTCATTGGAATGCCAGATGTTGCATTTACTTTATAGACCATTAACCACTGTCCCTTAGTTAGGGAAACTTATTTCCTTATATCAGGGGTATCTTTGGCTTCTCTATGACTAACATAAGCCTTTTTCAGCAGTCTTGAATTTTTCCAGTGCAACAATGAGCTGTGGATGAAGACAGTGAGAGAGTCCTTAGTCTTTCCTCAGCCCTTTTTTCCTGTAGAGGACTGGATGGCTGTGTATCGCTGAGATGAAGCATAAAATCTCTCTGTCCCACAGTTTGAACCTTTCTCTGGTAGTAGCTAAGTTGAGGAGTGTGGGTAGTTCACTAGTGAAATGGTGAATGCCTCCTCATGCCGATCACTGCAGGTTCCAGGGTCAGCTGTCAAGAATGAGGTTTTTTCTAAGCTTGATGTGCTCTGGGAGCAGTTTGTGTACTTATTCAGACAGGCTGTAAATACTGAAAGCAGAACTGTCGTGAAATGTAGGGAGCTGTTAGTCATAAACAGTCAAAAGTAAGATGTAGCATTCAAAGCTGCTATTAAACTGTCTCAGTATCTGCTTTTAGAGACAGAACAGGAACAAAACTCTCTTTAGAAGATGTCTCTTATGCATGAGGAGTGTAGGCAGCACTTGTGAAAGAATATGGGCACATGGCAAAGAATTTTCTGTGTTACATTATTGTTGTTGTTGTTGTTTATACCATATGGTTCATTTGTTTCTAGGTTCTGCTGTTTGGCAGCTAATTGCATCGTTCTTGAAACTCCCAATATCAGGGACCCATTGCATTGTAGGTGCTACGATTGGATTTTCTCTGGTGGCAATTGGCACTCAGGGTGTCCAGTGGATGCAGCTTGTTAAGATTGGTAAGTGCTGTCTCCTTTTATGTGTGAGGGTGTGTGAAACAGTGCTTGCTGCCTGCGAAAAGCATTCCCAGAAATCTGCTTTGTGCTGGTAGCGCTCCCTCATTAATTTATTTTCCACCCCAGTTGTGTCAATCAGAGAATATACTGGTGCCATGTTCCTTGAGGGCTGCAGTGTGTCTCCAATAGAGAAAGGGGTGAGACAAAAGTTGTACTTCCCCAGTGGTAAGCTGGGGGCACATTGTCCCTCAAGAAACATGCTTTAAGGTGACATTCCTCCTCTTCTAATTCTTTTTGTGGCAGCTCATACTACCCTGTTCTTGCTCTCAACAATGTGAATGCTATCATGTGAATGCCCACAGTCATGTTTCTCCACCCACCACCTTCAGGGCATACAGCACGTTTAACTCACAGCCTCCCATTGCCAGGATCAGTGGCATATTCAAGCAGGAATGTGATGGAGTGTTTTGTTATTGTTTTGGAAGCCTTTGGAACTTGAGGTGCAGCCTAAAGTCTCTATTAAAAGGATTTGATGCTGAAGGCATGGTAGTATTTTAGAACTTCAACAATGCATGTATTTTTTTTAAAATACTGTCAATAGTAAAAAGGTTTTCAGTGACAGCAGACTCAATCCGTTAACCATGCTGCGAACAATAAATCACTGTGGATGAGATTTCCAGAGTGCTGCCCTAATCCGGTTTTATTGAAATCAGTGGGAGCTTTGCCACCTACTTCAGTTAAATCAGTCCTGGACACTTGCAGTGCTGGCCTGCAAAAAATGTACACACATCATACATTACAGTTGGTGCTTCTGTGGCATTTTGGAACTTGAGACTTACCCTGGGAGCAGCATGGCATCCTGCTAGATGCAGTTGCTTTCCACTTGCTTGCAAGGTTCGTGGTCATGGTGATCAGGAAATTACAGCATTTTCTTGGTCTACTCTGATTCAAACTGAAAGAAAGTTTACTGATGAGTTTGATTGCTAAAGCTGCAAAATTAGGAAATGCTTTGGCTGTTGTTTCTAATGGTGCCTAGCATTACTTTGAGTTTCACGAGTGTTGGTGGACATTGAGTCGCACCAGTTTAAGTAAACATACAGAACATTCATTGCAGTTGTGCAAGAACTTTTTTTTAATTTATTGCTCATTTACAATGTACTTAATTATTATGCAAGAATATGGTTTATTTCAAGTTTTATTCTTTCTTCAACACAGTTGCCTCTTGGTTTATTTCCCCACTGTTATCTGGCTTGATGTCTGGAATCCTCTTTGTGCTGATCAGATTCTTCATTTTAAACAAGGTAAAGAAATCTCATTATTATCATAAGTGTTTAGTATGAAGGTTGTATTTTAGCCTCCCATTTGAGTGCTGGTATTTCCAGAGTTGAAACTTTGTGGCTTCTGTTTGGACAGGAGACCAGTCTTTTTTTTTTAATAGCCTTTTGAGTTACACTTGCTCTTAGCAGTTCTGAAAGCTCACAGTAAGTAATTTGACAAGTATTTAAGGCTTAGAAGGTGCTATGTGATAATTAATATTGTATATTCTGTTTGGTCAGAGGATGGTACATTGAGGCTGCTGGCATTGGCTTAGTCTCACAATAGCTGTTCTGACTGTAATTTAAACAGAACAGTCCTCCCTTGGAGATACTCTAATTGGTATTTTAAAGTTGTGAAATTTTAAGCCTTGATTTTCCAGCACATCAGACATTAGAAGATGGGCATCTGCCTATTTTGTAGATTCTCAAGAAACCTGAATCAATGGGTTTTAGTGACCTGAGGTAACATCAGCCCATGTATCTCCAGTGCAGAAGATGACTTTTCTGCCCCCCAGCATGAACTGGAAACCTGAACACTTTTATCTGCCTTTTCCATTTCTCTCACACCATTCAACTTGCTAAAATGGGGAAGTGCAGTGCATGACAGTGACCTAAAATAAGGGACACTATATTAGCAGTTATACAGGGAACTTAAATAGATGAGGGATTAATTCTTTGGCTATAAATAGCACCACCTGTAACCTCAGCTCCATCGTTCTTTATTTCTGCTCTAAATAAATGTCAGTGATAAAAACAGATGATAGATTTGATCAGATTCAGCTATGAATAAAAAATAACTCAAGTTGCATAAAAGTGAGGAAAAGTTCCACTATTGTATTTAAAGCCTAGCAACATAAGAAATTAGCCATCAAAATCATGTGAACTCTGGTATTAAAGCCACATATGTAAGCATTCAAGAGGCATAAAAAGTTCAAGTTAAGGAAATTACCTCCCAAGTGCCATCTGTGCCATTCACAAAACAGTAAGAACTGTAGAGCTTCTGACATAAGCAGGTAGTGACTTGTGTGCATGCATAAGAAAGGAGCAGCTTTCTACCTTGTGATTCTGTGGCCTGTTGTAGGGCTCCGTGCCCTGGTTGGGGGTGTCTGTGAATAGCAGCTGGTCCTGCAAGTACAGCCCATCTGCTTCACGCCTGGGGACCGGGGCATAGCACACGGCGGCCACAGCCTTTTCTCAGCTCCCTTTTATGGCTCATGGCAGCAACAAATAAAACCACATCAGCCAGCCCTCAGCTTTGCCAGGCTCTTTGCAAGCACGTGGAGCCCCTCAAAAGGCCAAGGCAGTCCCTCACAAAGGCTTGGTCGGTGGCTCACACGGTGTGTTTCCGCTGCGCCGTCAGCTGAGTCTTTCCTTGTGAGTGCTGAGAGCACGAGAGCGCAGCGGGCAGCAGACACAGTGCTGTGCTAAAGGTTGCCTGCTCACTTTGTGTGTGTTACCTGCTTAATGCAGCCAGACACTTGGGATTTCAGAGATTTCTGTTAGCTGGCAGGAAGTGGGAGCTTAGGGATATGGTTTTGAGATGGATGCATTGCACTACTGTTTGTAGCAGAGACCCAAAACATCAAAGCCCTCTCCTGCTTGGCACCCTTCAGTTGTGCTAAGTGGAAGGGACTCCTCATCTTGGACACAAAATAAATAAGAACACACTTGAAGAAAGAAACCTGCCCCCAGGTCACTCAGCAGCTGACTGGAAAGTATAACAGAAGTCCCTGGTTTCCATTGACAGTGTCAAGCTCCTCCAGAGTGCTGGTACTTGCCAGGACCAGCACTGTGGATTTGGGTGTAACCAAGCAGGTCTCCATCCTTTCCTCAACATCCAAAAGCTCCATCTGCCTGCCACTGACTCGGGAGCACGTGTTTTCTACATGGAGGTTCATGCTGACATGAGTCTGGTGTGAAATCCAACTAACATGTCCCTTTTTTCATGGTTTCTATGCAGGAGGACCCTGTGCCCAATGGTCTCCGTGCGCTCCCGGTGTTCTATGCTGCTACCATAGCTATTAACGTGTTTTCCATCATGTACACTGGGGCACCAGGTGAGTGAGCGGGGAGGCACGGGAGGAAGGCTTCCCACAGTGTGTAAGGATGCTCTGCCAGCGTCACCCAGACATCTCAGGGTTATCTCCTGCATTAGGAGTTAACGAGGGCTAGAGGAAATCATTCACCTCCCCACATGGTTCTGTTTGTGTGTGTGTTTCTGTGACACCCTCCTGACCGCTCTGGTTAGCGGGGAAGAGCACGGCTACAAAAAAAAGTTCCTCTTTAGAGGAAGGGAAATTACTGAGATGCAGCTTTGGCTTTGTAAATCTGAGCACATGTTGAGCTCTCAAAGGTATTCTAGGTTTTTGCATCAAGGAGTGAATGTTCAGAGCAGGGTGGGAGAGCAGGTTTGCTCTCACTGTAATGCCTTCACTCCATTGACATCAGCAGAGTTGCGGTTCTGGCACCTGTCTGTCTCCAAGACTGTTATTTAAATTTACTTCTTTATTTCCCTTTAATGATAAGAATCCCCAAGCCTATTTCTTGATTGAATGCATCTTCTTTCTTTGGTGTTGTGTTTTGATTGCAACTCAGTAGAACGAAATGATGTTGAAGGACTTTATTTATATTTTTATATATTGGTATATTTTATGTGCAGTTACATGTTTGTGTTTATTCATATGTATATTTATATCTGAATTTTTATTTTTACATTAGTTGAAATTTTATATTCTTGTATTTATGTTTGTATATTTATATTCTCACATTTTATGTATTTGCATTTATATTTTTATAGTTTACTGAAGTGGAATATATTTAAACACACACTTCTAGCAAAAGGGTTCAGAACAAAGATGTTCAGTGATCTCAACTACTTTGTTGAAAACTCTGGTCATTAAATGTTTTCTTTAGGTTAGATTAATGTCCAAGAGCTATGAATGAAGAGGCCATTGAAGATAGACACCTGAACATGACCCTGAATTAAGGAAGCAGGCTTAGATACTGATCTTTTTTTGAATGGAAAGATTTCTCTAAAATGCAACACACTAGATGTACTAGATAAATGCAGTTGGTAGACCCTATTTCCATAGCATAGCATTATTTGAATTAATAAAAAACTTGAGACTTTTCCAATTTGGAGGTAACATTACTATTCCTTTAAAGTCTAATTGGCTATGTATCCAAGATGTTTAACAGTAAATCAGCTGTATAACTCACATTTCCTCATTAGTTGTACCACAGAAGTAGGTCAGGCACTCTGCAGTGACTCATTAAGCAAAATAAATGAAATAAGAATCTTAATGTTCCCTCTGTTTCAGCTTAGCAGTCTCTAAAGTGTGTGAGTAAAAAGGTGGGACTCCATTTTTGGTACTGGGGAGATACATGTTTACTCTCCAAGGCCTCTGTCTTGGCAACATTTACTCACAAGGATGAATTAATCACATAAGTTTCAAGAGATGCAATATATCTTGAAAGATCAGAGTCCAAGCCCTTCCTTCACTGAGAGTCAGATTATTGTGCTGAACAAGTGCAAGGATCTCTGTTGGGGCAATAACTACAGAAACACGAGTTGTTGCTGTCGCTGTGCATTGCGGGACAAAGCCTCAGCTTTGGAGTGCCACATTAAGCTCATATCGTAGGCAAATAAGGGCTTAGAGCAAGCTAAGCATCAGGCTTTATGGACCAGAGCAAAGGTCAGGCAAACACTTAATCCTCATGGGCAACGTGGTTGAATGTGCATTCATGTATAAAAGCACTGCAAACTTGGTTTAGCAGCCCTGATGTGGGGGTTTTACCCTCGGCTCTTTTGGAAATAATGTCATAGTAATAGTGGGGCAACAGGAAACTGGAAGACTAAACCTGCAAATGTTTCCATGTCAGCTATACCTTTAAATACTGCAGTAACTGATAGTATGTCAAAAGTCATCAGCTCCTTCTTCTTGGTTTTCTATTTGTTGTGAACACTGGCTTTTCTGCAACAGACTACTTTTCCACTGCCTGGGATAATTAAGTCATGTTAATTTATGGCTTGCTTCGGTTTTATTTCTTTGTCTTTACAGTACTAGGACTGATACTGCCAATGTGGGCCATTGCTCTAATATCAATTGGTGTGTCCTTAGTATTTGCTGTCTTAGTCTGGATTTTTGTGTGTCCCTGGATGAAGAGAAAAATAGAAAGTAAGTAGTTATTTGATGAAATGTGAGTGATGTAAAATCATGAAATATTATATTTCAGAGGTGGAAGCACCTTTGAGGGGTCACGTAGTCTGGTCCCCACCCACAGGCAGGATGTGCCTAAACTGTTCCTCAAGTATTTGTGTAATTTGCTCTGAAAAAGCTGCAGTGATATAAATTTAAAACCTTGTTAGGCAAGCCATTGCAGTGCTCAGTTTTGGAGTCTAGCAGAAACAGGAAAATAAAACCTGGAATATAATCAAGTTTCTATTTTATTAATAAAAAGTTAAAGAGAGAAATCCTGTCAGAATTATCATCTTTAAGTGACTGTTTTAGCTTCACAGTAAGTTGGGCTGATCACAGCTTTTAGTTGCTCTGCTACTCTCAACAAATGCAGAGGAAAGTTCTGTGTTTCATTAATAGATGAACAGCTCAGTGTTTTACTTCAGTCATCTACTTTGGAGAATTTTATCGGGATAAACAAAGATGTTGTAGAATGTTCACACATGAATGTGGTAAAGTGTTAGAAATAAATAGTGTGGGTATGAAACAAAGTTTGGCTATTGAAGCCAAGTTAAACCATGCTGTTGATGTAAACAGGGGAAACCTAAGTAACGAGAGGTATAGGTTGGGTTTAAAATTACAGCACTATTCTTTCCTTAGGCCGGTTAAAGAAAGATGCTGCACTGTCAAGGATATCAGATGAAAGTCTTGATAAAATTCAGGATGAAGAAACACCAGTCTTTAAAGAGCTTCCTGGTGCCAAAGCATCTGATGAGAGCACGATTCCCCTTACTGGCTCAGTTACAGAAGCTGCTGGGGCATCAGATAATATTGCAAATGGAAACCATCCACGTGTACCATATGGTAAGGAACTAAGACAGTTTAGAGGGTTTGTCCTCTTCTTGTTTCAATGAAGTTTCTTATTTGCAAGTAGGTCTCTGCTGTAAATAGTAAATTAGTGTTTGGAATTTCCATCTCTTTTCAATCCCTTTTCAGTGCTTGTTTGGAAAGATGCTCACTTACAAGTGACATTTTCTGGAGCGGACCTAAAATCAATTACATTTTGCTTGGCTGTATTTCAGTTTTAGAAACAGATAAAAAAAAATTACTTGCCTTTTTGCGATGCTTTACTTTGTATTCTTAATAGTGTTTCCATCCTATTAAGCAGTGGAAAAATACGGAGCACACAGATTACTGATGTATGAAGGTCAAACTCAGCATAGAGATGATTAGCATACTACAACAGGAGATGAAAAGATTTGGACATTAGTTGACAAATGTATGACCATTTGGAGCGTGTCCACTAGAAAAATCTCACACATTGTTTTCTGAACATATATTTGTAAGTTGACTTGTGTGCATAAAGCTCTTTCTGTTCTGCTGTGTGGTGGGAACACCCCCCTCCACTTAGTGGTCTGCTGACTTTGATATCACTTTGCTAACATCTACAAAGCCCTGTAATTTGGTTAATAAATGTCTTATTTATTCAACTGATTCTTACAAAATCAAATAAGTCATGACGTGGAGCCCTTAGAGTTTTTAGTGCTTCCAGTTTAAAAATAGCTAAACCAAATTCTGAATGTTGTACAGTGAAAATCCAGGAAGTCAGGAAATGAAAAAGACAGTTTCTTCAGAAATATTATCTGTGATACATTTTGATGTGTGTCCTACAGTGTATGCTAACATTAAATTTATGCAGTGGGAATAATCATCATCATGTTCACAGGACTAGCACACAGAAAATGTTGCAATAGCTAAGGAAATACTTCTGCAGAACATGGATTTTTTTCTTTGCTTTTTCAAAGTTATTTTTAAAAGATATATAAATGTCTCCTAAACAAACGAATATGAATGAAATGTCTCTTAAAACAGATAAGTCCCAGTATGAAACTGCAGTAAACCACATTTCAGAAATCCCAATTATTCCTATTCGATGTAGATAAAACCTGAGAAAAAGTAGAGCTTGCTTTAGAAGAAAGGAATTTTATGGAAATTTATATTTTCAAAGAACCTGAGGATTTAGCCATCAAGTATCACATTAGAATAGCTGATCCCAAGTGACTTGCTGCAGGTCATACAGCATGTCTGGGGAGACTCAGCACTGGAACAAAGCTCTTTTTCCACAGAAAATGAGAGACTTTATTTTGCAGTGAATCGAATCTTGGCTTATTTGCTGCATGTAGTGCAAATTGATCTTCTTTGTCCTGTATTCTCAGATGCTGGCCACATTATTGTCTTGTGTTGGAGAAAGGAGGCTTTTGTACTGCATTTTGTGTGAACAAAACCTCTAAATCTCTGCCTTTTCAGGGAGGGCATTTTCGGTGACGCACACCTCGGTGAAATCACCTGTTTCCAACGGCACCTTCAGCTTCGATGGCCACGTGAGGAGCGATGGCCACGTTTATCACACTGTGCACAAGGACTCAGGTTTATACAAAGACTTGCTCCACAAAATACACCTGGACAGGGCCAACGATGAGAGGCCCACTGCAGAAAACAACTATAAACTCTTACGGCGCAACAACAGCTACACTTGTTACACTGCTGCTATTTGTGGCATGCCTGTGCATTCCTCCTTTAAGGCAGCGGACACATCTACTCCAGAAGACAGTGAGAAGTTGGTGGGGGACACTGTTTCCTACTCCAAGAAGCGAGTCCGCTACGACAGCTACTCCAGCTATTGCAACGCCGTGGCTGAGGCAGAGATTGAGGCGGAGGAAGGTGGGGTGGAAATGAAGTTGGCCTCTGAACTCGCAGATCCTAACCGGCCCCCCGTTGATCCTGTGGAAGAGGATAAGGAGGAGAAAGACACCTCTCAGGTCCATCTACTTTTCCACTTCCTCCAGATCTTAACAGCCTGCTTTGGATCCTTTGCCCACGGAGGCAATGATGTCAGGTAAGAGGATGAGATCTCACAAACCGGCAGTTTCACAGTTTAAGTACATTTAAGTTTTAAGGTTTTTTTTACGTTTTAAGTTTTTAAGGTTTGCCAGCTTGCTTGCTTGGAAAGCACATTCATTTCTGCAGGTAGATAATCATCAGGGCTGTGTATCATCAGTGTCCTCAGTGCTTTCCAGGAGTTGCACTGCTTAGTCTATGGTTTCTTTTCTTCTCAAGGGTAAAACCTTTTTTATTCACTGCTAAATAACTGTGAAGTAATTTGTTTAATTTGTGTTTAATTTTGGCCATCTTGGAGACATTGAGACTCCACCCAACATGCCAGCCACTGTAAAAGCAAACAGGACATTCCCAGCCCTGCAGAATTTGCAGCCTATTTTAGCTGCAAAATCAGAAGCTTCCAACAGACGAGAGGTTTTAGAAGATTTTTGCCATTAGATGAATTTCATCTCTTGTCACACAGCACCTCGCCATCTCAGTGGCATGTGGCTGAGGAGCAGTTTGGGTGGGTTTGCTGTGCCTCTGGGAACACTGTGTATTTTTCCTTTAGGATTTGGCTGGCCTACCTCTTCCCTAGACCTGGAGCAATCCATTTGGTATTTAATAGACGCTTTTTCCAGTATCATTATAAGATCCCCTGAGAAATTCTCTCAAGTGGCTTGTTGAAGCAGCTGTCCTTATTTAGGTTGTGGCTGTGGCTATACAGAGTCCCCTTCCTGCTGGACCCTTGCCGTGTTAGCCATGCCCTGATGGTGTCAGTTTTGGTGTTTTCAGCAGGACTTTGTAGCGTTCATAATTTTCATTGTCCTCCGTAGCCTGCTGGGCAAACCCTGTCCCACTCTACAAGGAGGACCCTTACTGCTCCTTGCTCTTGTCAGCCTCCTAATTTAACTCATAACTCATCATGAAAACACTTACAAACATGTTTCTTTGCTCCCCATCCATCCAGCGTCCTGGGAATTCAGAGCAGGACTTTCTGAAGAGTCTTTTGTACTTCTCTGGTATCCACAGGGATCTGACTCTGGGAAGGAGTCCAGAGTCCCTTCATCCTCTGGATCACAGGGCAGTGATGTAGCTTTCTTTCCTCCCAGATGGTCTCTGTTGTTAAAGACCTTTGCTCTGAGCATACTGGCAAAGAGCAAAGACCCATGGGGGTCAATATCCAAGCTCTGCAAGTGGCCAGCAATGAGTGCTGAAGGGAACACAGGGATAAGGACAAAGACTGCTGATACTTCTTGGAATGTACCCTGGGAAATACCACTGCAGAAAGTTCACAGCCTACCTCAGTAGGTGCCACGGGTCCTTTTTTCCCTGCAGGTGATGCTTATACATACTCCTCAAGGACTCACATCTTTAAGCAAACATCATTTGCTTGTTATGTAGGAGGAAAGGGTAGTCAATTTTGTTAGAAGTGATCTATAAGGGTGTGGTTAGTTCAGAAATCAGATTTGGTGTTGACAGGAGCTGGTCAGGAAGAAATACAAAGTTCAGACTCCGCTGTATGTGTTGTTGCATCTTACAGCCTAATTCCCATAGAATTTTGCATTTGGACTAGCTTGTTACCTTGGCAATATCCTTTCCTGAAAATTCTTATGTTTTTAGTGTTTTTCAGATCCCTGCTTTTGTTGGTGATCCTATCAAATTTGCCAGGGAATGTGTTTTTTATTAAACACTGTTTATTCCAAAACCTCTCTCTTCTTAAGCTAAATTCATATAATTGCAAAACTAAAGAACAAGTCGGCTTAATTTTGTCAAAGCTGGTAGAAAAGCAGGGAGATGGTCCTGTGTCTAGGACTGGGTCGGAACCCATCCTTGGAATTGTGCTGAGTTCCAGATAAACAATAAAATGAAAGACCCCTTCGTATGCCTAAAAGGTTTAGTAGATAGGGTTCTCTGGGATTGCAAATATCTGTCCTGTGGATCATATAGCAGAGAAGTTTTGCCAGTCTTTGTCTAGCAAAAGATGTCTTGGCTCTGCCACATGTTGCATGAAGATCTGAAGAGCTCAAAAGGCAGTGCATTGTTTAAAAAATGATGTGGTAGAACTTAATGAGTAGCACAGCTTTCTGTTCACATTTATCTAAGAAGGTAAGCAGTCCATCTTCCACTGATGAGTGCTGTCTTTTCATCTCCCTCCTTCATACACTTCCCTTCTGCTGATTTTAGGTGCTGCTGTCAAGCTAGTTCTCTAATATTCTTAACTCAGCCTTGAATCCTGTTGTTGAAATCCTGCTTTGCCCTGCATTTGGTTTTAAGCTCCTCACTCATATATTTAGGATAGCACCTCCATTGTTCACATGTTTTTCTTTGGACTTGACTGCAACATTTTCTTTCTGTATCCTGGAACGTACTCTTGTACCATGTTTTCTATTTATTTTCCATCAGGCTGTTTGTTGATATTCCTTGAAGGGACAGGAGCAGATAAGAGGAGCAAAAAGAAAAAAATAAAAAGCCAATATGAAACTTAAAAACTGCAGGTGATTGCAAGGTAAATGACTGGCCTGTTTTAGAGCATATTTAAGCATGGAGCATACAGTACAGACAGAACCGTGATGCAGCTCAGAAAAACTTCATGGATCAGAAGTGTCCCATATACTTTGGACAGCACTTTGGTGGATAAAAGATCATGTGGATCTCTCTTGTTTCATTGTCCAGGATTTACTCACAGACGTGGAAGAGTTAAATCAGTATTTTGTCCTGACTGCAGAACCAGTTCTTAACTAGTTCATGTTTCTTTTGAGATGTTGCTTTTTAGCATCATAACAAAATCAGCCATCTTTGCTGTAGGAGCTGATGTTTGTAGCCATCAGGGCTCATGTTCAGGCTGATATCAGCAGGGATCCTGGCTGGAACATCTGTGTCTTAAAAGAAACAGGGAGTGATGGTAGCTCCTTATTTAGGTGACTGTTTTGTTCGGACCATCCTCTCCTGCCTGACGCCAAGCTTATGTGCACTGTGTCAAGGGTGCTGGAGCCCTTCCAGGGCCAGGACCAGCTGAGCTGGGCCGAGAGCCTTGTGACACCGCCATGCACATGGGCTGAATGAAATCTAAAGAATTTAAAATCCCAACTAAATGTGTTGGGACAGAACTGCTGAAAAAAAATGTTGTTGTTGAACTTAATTAGCGGCGCCAAGTGAGCAGATCCCACTGGCTCAGCAGCCGAGCACAAAGGGAGTGCGTCAGGTCATTGCAAGGGCAATGGGAGAATAAAAAGGGCAGGATGGAAAAAAGACCTGGGCCAGGAGCGTGACACAAGGAGAACTGCCAGCTTCTAAATGCTCGTTCAGAGCCAGCTTTCCAGAGAGGCCGGGAGGCTGGGCTTTGTTGGCCAGCAGGGATTATGTGCACCTATGGTTGAGTTGGACTGAGCTTATTTTTCTGGAGATATAGGCTGATTCAGCAGGAATTGTGATCTGGAGCTTCAGTGCTGCAGCCACAGCAGCCTACCTGTGTAACAACAAATTGCAGAACAATTGCTGAAGCTGTAGGGTTTCTGCTGTGTTTTAAAGTCTGGATGCATGTCTGAATTAACTAGCTCTCAAAAATAAAGGCAGTTAGGCAGGTTGTTTTGGACATGGCTAGAAAGGACTGCTAACCACAGAAAGCTAATATGAAACTTAAAAACTGCAGGTGATTGTAAGGTAAATGTTTTAGAGCATATTTAAGCATGGGGCATACAGTACAGACTGAACTGTGATGCAGCTCAGAAAAACTTCATGGATCAGAAGTGTCCCATATACTTTGGACAGCACTTTGGTGGATAAAAGATCATGTGGAGATCTCTCTTGTTTCATTGTCCAGGATTTACTCACAGACATGGAAGAGTTAAATCAGTATTTTGTCCTGACTGCAGAACTAGTTCTTAACTAACTCATGGGGTAGTTAGACCCCAGTTTCTTCTGAGATGATGCTTTTTAGCATCATAACAAAATCAGCCATCTTTGCTGTAGGAGCTGATGTTTGCAGCCATCAGGGCTCATGTTCAGGCTGACATCGGCAGAGATCCTGGCTGGAACATCTGTGTGTTAAAAGAAACAGGGAGTCATGTTTTCCCTGGTGCCCAGCACAGCAGTGGCTGTGGCTGCTCTGCTACTGGGCTGGGAATGGGAAAGCTGTGAGCAAACAGTGTGTTTGCCCCACAGTCCCATCCTAGCAAATGGGAAGATGCTTTTGTTGACTCAAGCAATCTCTGGAGCTTGTTATTCCTTGAATACTTGCAATCAAAGCAGTATGACCCACAGAGAGATGCTGTAGGTCAGTGAGAGTTTTGCTGATTAAAATACGCTGTTTATGCTGTGAGGAAAGCCTGAGCCTTTTACTCCTACACATGTGTCCATGCATGTGTTTAGTCATTTCTCATACAGATTCTTTCTCCTGTAAGTGGGCAGCCTCTTCTGTCCCTTACTACCCTCCTTCTGTGTGCTGTGTGCCTTGGGTTGTGTGAGCAGGCAGCTACCTGGGCCCATGGATTGGGGCCATGGAGGAAGGTTGATTTAGTGCCTGACGGTGGCAGGAGGTGTGATGCTGCAGCGGAGCAGGGTGACCACGGACCGTGCCCCCACCCGTGTCTGTGCATGCCAAGGGACTGGCAGTGCTGAGATTTGGCTGGTACATGCTGTAGGGGGGAGAAACCTGCCTGCAGTCGTTTCACAGGATCTCAGTTTTCCTGAGTTCCTGCTGCATAAATTGTTTGAATGTGTCTGCTCTAATTAAATTTCTTGTGGAGGGCTTCAGGACTCCCCTTGCGTATTCATGCTTAGATCTTAGGAAAAAGAGGTCATTGGAGTTAAAGTCTGCAGGTAATGCCATATAGATTTATGGCACAAGTTTGATAAAGAATGCCTGTCATTATCCAAACAATATAGGCTGCGTTACTCACAACAGGATTTAAAACCATTTCAGAACTATAGTAAAAATATTTGATATTTTTTATATATTTCTATGTGTTCTTTCAGTGGTTTTAGGGAAGCTGACTGCTTCTAGTTAGGGAATTCATTTTTATGCAAAACAGTTTGAGAAACTAGGAAATGTGTGCCTGCCCAAAATACAGGGAGAAGAGCTTTCTCCTCTCACCTTCATTCAGATTTCACTGGAGTTTTAGGTCAGAGTGCACAAACAGCAGTAGGATTCACCTTTCCCCCCTCTTCCTAAAGTAAATGCAACTAAAGGAGGGAAGAGCCAGACCATTGCCAGTATCTCACTGCACACAGGGAGCTTAGTGGGATTCAGCCTCTTGGCTAAATAAGGAGTCTAAAGGAGCTATAGTGAGGCTGGATTACAAAACAGGTACTTCTTATTTCCTCCCTGAGAGCTGCAGTCGAGCTCACTGAGAATATTTAGGAAGCTAATCTATCTGTTATATTTAGTGAGGGAAGCCTGATTTCTGATTTCTTCCCTTTTTTAATAATAGTCCATCCTGTAAAGTCCAGCCTGTGCCCCAAGTAGATGTGAATCTTCATTTCTGTCCTTAATTGTGCAGGTACATGACATTGCCATGCAGGCAAGTCAGAGAAGAACAACAAGAAACAGCGTCTCCAATGGGCATGGGAATCCCTCCACATCCCTGTGTGAGCTGGACCCATGTCTGGGCTTGCCAGGGGAAAAGCTGATGCTGGTGGGCACCGGGGAGGATGGACCCAAGGATCCAGGATCCAGGCAGGTGGGGTTTCAGGGCCAGCATCTGCAGGACACAGAGATGAGCTGCGGGAATAAGAGCGCGTCCACCCTGACTCATTAACACTCCCAAAGCTTGCACTTCACAGGGCACAGCTCTGACACACTTCTGTTGTGCTGTGGTAGATGCACTGTTTCAAGGCTGTCCAGTTATTTGAACTAGGATAAAACTCTGCTGATAGTCTGATATCCCTGGAGATTAGGGCATGTTTTTTTCCTGTTGCTACATACAGGCATATCTTTCTTTCACTCTTGCTCAGCTGGGTGATGTCTCATGGCATAACTGCAGCCTATTCAGAAATACCATCCCACTGAGTTTCCCAGTGGAAGGTTTGTTTGTGAAATCCTGGTTTGGGAAACAGTCAAATGGCTGGACGTTTCCTAATTATACTGTAATATTGGACACCTAATACGGATTTCTCAGATGGCTGTTTTGCTCGTCGTTCAGCTTTAATTGGTGATAATGTATGTTTCAAGGTTCTTTCACTCAACTAGAAAAAGAGGCTAAAAAGCAATCTCCTTTTTCAGGCAGCAGATAACCTAAGCATGGTCATCAAGAAGTCTATACATTATTCACAAAGCACATTCAGAGTGTAGTTTTCAAATACAGTTAGGTTTTCTTTTTGAGCAACTCGCTACTCGCCTCAAACAACAGCAAAGAAGTAGCAAAAGTTGCTATTTCATAACATATCTATGACAAGTTTGATGGAGTTTGGCCACAGATCATTCAGCTGATGGCTGAATTACTGGGAAAAAGCCCCTTAATTTTTTTACTAAAAAAAAAAAAAGTTCTTATTCCTCCAGAGGTGGTCTTGGACTTGTGACCCAAAGGTACCTAAAAATTTCTGCTAGTGTGTGTGTGCATGGGAAACTGTCATTTCTAAGCCTGTCTCATGATAGCTGAATGTGGGGTGGTTATTTTTGTTGGTAATACTATCTGTCTCACAGGGGAGAGGAGAAGCCAGCTCTATTTATAGTTCAGATTCACTGTCAAATGATATCTTTCACAGCAGTTTTATAAATGCTGTGTGACAGATTCTAAACTGGCACAAGCGAGCAGAAAAAGAGAAGTTTGTGCCAATTCACGTTAGTCGAGAGTGCCGGCAAAATCATCACGAGGGTCAGGCAGCACTTCAGGAACAGGGAGCAGCCCTTCAGAGAGCCACCATGGAACACATCTGCCAGTGCAAGTGTTGCTGTGGGTGGCATTAAATCCTGCACTGCACCTCCAGGGACGGCAAAGAGCCCCTGCGCAGCACCCCAGCTGCACAGCCCTGTGCACTGCGAGTAATCGGCTGGCAGAGGTGGGGAAAGTACTGGATGTGGAGAATACACTTTGCAGCAGGCAGGCTCAGGAAATGGGCTTCTTACACCACAACATTTTATAAACTCATCCTAAAATTAACTCATATTGTCACCTCCTTGTGCTCAGTGGGAAAGTGTGTGTTAGGTGTGCAAAATTAAAGTAATACCATGTCAGGAGCCCCTTATTTTCTGTTCTAAACCTAATAGCTAGATAATAGTGCAAATCCCCTAAAGCACGTCAGTTTCATGGGGACCTGAGGGCAGTTTTACATATAGATAAATGTGGATGGGGGTTCAGAGACCCTGTGTGACCATCTCAGGCTTTTTTCTTCTCTAAACTACCATGGATAAGATGTGGAGCTCCAGCACAAAGGAGAGTTAGTTAAGGTAAGTAGAAAACTGTGTGGGAGAGTAAGAGAAAATAACTTCTTGAAAATAGACTTGTGAAATGAGTCTTAGCCAAATGCCTGGAAGATTTGAGGACTACTTTCCTGCTAGTCATGTCTTGAATCAAATGAGCTAGAACCAGTGGGAAATACTGTGCAAGCCATATCCCAGTCTAGCCAGCATCCTTGTGGTTCATCTGGTTAGTCACTCAGCTGTAGGAGACATCTGTTAAGCAAACTCTCCTATCTAACAATGCCTTTATTGTTGCTGGTTTTTTGGGGTTTTTTTATGTGTTGTTTCTCTTTTAACCTCTCTTACTGAGCTGTTGGGAGTGGTTTTCTTCTACCTCTGTGCAGAACCAAGATCATAGTCTTTGCAGTGCCTGAGTCAGACCCATTTGCTGCGAGCTTTTGGCAGTTTCATGGTGCGACAGGACTAGCAGCTTCTTCTAGAGCTGTTTTCCTTTGGCATAGAGAGCATTGATACCACAAGCCCCGTGGACTGCACCTCCTAAACAAATCTAGAAGCTGAAGAAGCCCCTTTGGAGAGCTGTGATGGTTCTGGATTCAAGCCACTGTCGTTGCTGTTTATAGCCCCTTACAGATCCTCAGGGTGGGAGATGCCACTGTCCCTAAGAGCTGAACTCACACTGAATGTGATTTACCAGGAGAGGAGAAATGTCCCTCTGGTGTAGATAACCAGTGAGGTAGATACTCACAAAGGAAAATGAGGTTAGTTACATTTTTGCCTTTCCAAACCCTTATGGATCCAGTGTTCTTCTGCTTTCTTTTCCTACAGAGAAGGTACCAGAAATGCTGCCTCTGTGGGCAGCAGTGTTATCTCTTCTGATCTGTGGGACAGAATCAGCCGACTGGATTCTTGAGGCTGAGCATACATCGGCAGAGTTTTGCCTTGTCTTCTCTTGCCACAAATAAGAACCATTTCCTCAAGGATTAGGCTTAGTTGATTCACAGAGGTGTAGCATTTGCAAGTGATTAAAACTGGATTTTGATGGAAGAGCATAGTTTACTGCTGCAGTTTTTGAAGTCTTTTCTGCCTCTTCAGTCTACGTTGGAACTGACAAATATGTATGCAAAATCTCTTTAGAACTGTCAGGAATCAGTGCCTGAGCTCACTCCAAATGTGCCTGTTATTTTCAACAGGGAAGTTTTTCCCATGTCATACAGCACTATAAAAAGGGATGATCAGTTTTGCCTTAATTCATTTGATCAATGTATTATTTGCCTTTATCCATCCTTCACCATCCATCCGTTTATTCATGTACCTTCGTAAATTGAATTAACTTTCTTTTTCTGTGCCCAAAAAGGCATTAAAATGTGCAAGTAATTTAATCTATACCTGAAAACACTGGAAAAGCAGTTTCAGGTTGATTTCAAAATATTAGAAATTCTTCAATCAAGAATCTCTTCTTCCAATAATTCTTGCATTTAGGCCCTAAGGACTTTTCACATACTGTCCTTCCAAAACTCAACAAATTGAATGCTTACTTGGGCACAGTAGCAGACCAGAATTTTAAAGTGTTCTAGCAAGTGGAAATCACTCTTTATTTAAAGTCTTTAGTTCTTCATTGTACTGCCCAGCATCTTCAAGCCCACTGGATTTTATTATCCATGTTAGCTCACCAATTTATTTTCAGGATCTTTCTCAAAACACATAAGAATGATTAATTCTTTTATATCAAAGAGCATTTTTAACTATTTTCATTGCCCTCATAGCTTGAGTGTTGCTGTGTGTGTTTATGAGGGAAAAGTTTTTCCATATTACTTTGTTTCAGGATCACTTCTCAGGGTTCAGAGCTCAATTTCTCAAGGGCCAGATGAAAGCAGGAGGGTCTTGTGTTGCTGAGATGTGCTGAGCCTTGCACTGCTGGCCACCCTCATCTCTTGGCAATTGCCACTCAGCCCCTGGCACCTCATATCTGGTAAAAATGGGATTCAAGGAAATTATTAACTGGCATATACAGTGGCCTGGTTTGCACAACATTTGACATTAAAACTGGCCCTTACTCCATCTGTGTGCTTTGGAGTGGAACCAGGAACTAAATTTAGCAGGTCCTGGCTCCAGGGTGAGCATGGCTGTCAGTCCTGCCTGCAGTGCTTGCTGTGACCTGCTTTCCTATTGGTTTACAAAGAGGGGGGGCTTTCCTGATGGCTTTCAGATTTTTGGAATGACATTGGTCAGGTTTGTTCTGCTCTTCTCATGATTATTTAGACATAAATATAAACGCTGCTTCACTAATTATGCTTTTCGGGTGGTGAATAAATGCTGCTCAGCTAGGCAAGCAGCTACTTAGTGTTTAGTAAAGGAGCTGAAAATAAAAATGATGTCGAAATTCTTATCTGCTTTTCAGTATTTAAGCCTCCAAAGTAACTGGATACCAGCTTTTGAGTTTTTCTTCTAGCTAGAAGTTTCTGTCTAGAAATGTGATGCTTTTTTAGAATAAACAGAGTCAGAAGTCTGACTCCAGCCACCAATATCAGATGACCTGCATTAAGAGTGGGGACTTCAGTGTTGCTGACTTCCAGTGTTTTTCCAGATAGCAGCAGCAGGGTAGCAAAATGGGCTTACACCAGCTCTGTGTCACCAAAGGCTCCTTTCTGATCCAGTCCAACTCACTCTACAACACCTTTGAAGATGACTAAGTCACCTTCCCAGCTGCACTCAGATCATTTCCCAAACGTTACAGGCTGTCAAGCTAAATTATATTTCTATATTCTTGTCTGCGATGGTAATTTTGTTCATTATTTTCCCCTCTTTGGCAAAAAGAGCTAATTTGATCCTTGAATTTTAAAGATGCACAGGTCTTGAATTGGTAAATTTTGAGATAGTTTCAGTGTGGTACTGAAAGAACTGATTTTTCTCACAGAACAGACATAATGAGGTACTACTGACTCTGACATTTCAGGAAACAATTTGTAAAAGAGAACCTTGCTCTAGTTATCAGTGAAGAAATGACAGCTGAAAAAGCAACATGATGAGAGTTGCCTGCTGCACCCTTTCCAAGTGAGAAAGGGTGTTGCCTAGAGGGTCAAGTCAGAGTAGTGCTGCGCCCATGATGAAGAAGAATCGTGCAGAAAATAAGAGACTTCTTTCAAGGCAACTCTCTGCATTTTTATACTGTATTATTACAGTATAAAAAAGCACACAATTTTATTATTATCAGATGACACGTTTCTGTTTCTCCAGCAATGCCATCGGTCCCCTCGTCGCGCTCTGGCTTATCTACGAGCAAGGTGCCGTAATGCAGGAAGCATCGACTCCCATCTGGCTGCTGTTCTATGGAGGTGTTGGGATCTGTGTGGGTCTCTGGGTCTGGGGAAGAAGAGTTATCCAGACTATGGGTAAAGACCTCACTCCAATCACACCGTCAAGGTAGGTCCACAGTTGTCATTGTGGTTGTGTGAACTTTGTGTGTGAGACAATCTGAGAAAATGCTGCTCCGGTATTTTGTTTGTAATGCGGTTTGCTGGATTTGCTGTGCTTTGATTTTAATGATAACCTGGCTTTGACTTCTCTGTCTTTCTAAAAAAATGAAAGAAATAAGTGAAAAAGGAGAAAAAGAAAGCATGAGGTAAAAAAAGAGAAAGAAAGAGAGAAAGGGAAAAAGATAACCCTGTAATACTGAATATGTTTAAGGCATAGAGGTCTACATGAACAGACAGCAGAGTCTTCTGCTGATGACCTAATTAGCTTGCTAGGAGGTGCATTTGGAAATGGCAAGATTACAGTGGCTTTCCCAGTGCGCTTCAGACTATTAAACCCATATGTATTTATTACAGTAATTTTCTTCTTTAATGCATACTCGACCTCTGCTGGTGCTTAACCGAATTACTAATTAGGCACGATTCACTGCAGCGTAGAGTAGTGAAGGTCTCTGATGCAATGAGCCATGCAGACGGGCTACTGCAGATGACTAGCCTGTGCCGTTCCCATTATTCAGCCCTTTCTTGTTCTCTTAACTTACTCACATGACAAAAATCAGTTGGAGATAAAACAGTGGAAAGAAGAAACGGGTAAGACTTTGGCACGCTGCATGGTATCAGTCCGAGCTGATGCAAAGAGTGATTGTGAAGTGTTTTCTTATGCTTCCCGCAGTGGATTCACTATTGAGTTGGCTTCGGCGTTCACAGTTGTGGTAGCTTCCAATGTTGGACTTCCTGTCAGTACTACACACTGCAAGGTATGCCTTTGCCCAGCGACTGCAGTCAAGGCAGTCTGGACTATTCATCTTAAAATTGTGCTGCTCGAGCCAGGGATAATGGCACGGTGAGGGGAAAGCAGCCGCTGACAGAGGATGGTTAGGTAGGGGTGCATCAGCACATCTCGGTCATGCCAGCAACGTGGGAATGTAATCAGGCTTCCAAAAAATGTGTTGGAGTTGTCACAGTGAAGTCACTGGAATTGGCCACAGCATAAACTCCATAGCTGCTGGTGAAGAGAAATAGCGCTTACAAAAGCATGACTTCAATTTAATTGCAAATGGTTGCGAGGAAGAGCCTGGTTTCCTCTGACGGTGCCATTTGAATCTGGTCGGGTAACATTTCTCCCTTGTTCAGAGGCTGCGCACCATTCATCATTTATACTTGACTTTCTTGATAAGTGCATGGCATGGGATTTCCTGCATATAACTCTTTTACTACAGGTTTTCCATTTGTCTTTTTTTTTTTTTTTTTTATTTCTTCACAGTGGATTTTGCATTGAAGTAATGTGTGCGCTAACGGTACTTGTAGCCTCAAATGTGGGTATTCCAATAAGCTCCACCCATTGCAAGGTATTGGAGTTTGCAGTGATACTATCAGTAAATCACATCACTAGGACAAACCATAACAAAATCTGGGAGATACCGACTGTTGCAGATTGCCTTCACTGTGCCATGCCCTGTAGACCGTGACCGCAAAATAACGGGGCCCACTTTGACAGGCAGTACAGCCAAGCAAAGTCAGCATTATAACTAATTGCACAAAAGTCTGGACTGTCTTTCACCCCTACATGGTTGTACTGAACTAATATAGACATCTTAAAACAACGTAGATCCGTAGTCTGTGTGAACCCAGTTATGTGTATTTTAAAACCTTCTGTATGGAAAACACTGCTACATCATTAAGCTAATATTTTAATGTCTCTCTTCTTTTAAACCAACTTGTCCTCACTTTTGTGCATTTTAATACAGAATCTGGCCCTTGTAATTAGTCCTTTGAACAAGGTACTTTGCTTTTTTTTTTTAATTTTTTTTTATTATTTTTTTTTCCAAAAGACTACTTGGTAGTATATGGTATATGTACAGGCTAAGCAATGAGCACAATTTAATTGTGTCACAAAGACATTTATATAGCTTGTAAACCTGAGAGAGCATGTGGACATTCACACTAGAACTGGAAGAACATAATGGGAATTTGGAGTTTTGTTCCCTGGGAAATTCTCAGGTCAAATATCCTGTCTTTTCTCCTTTCCTTTTTCTGAAGCTCCTGGTTGTGCAGAGCTGTTTGTTTCTTTCACCCGCTGGCAGGATGTGGGGAAGCCCCTCCAAAATCAGAGACCTCAGAATGGCAGTCCCTCTGCATCACTGCATGCCACCAAGACCAAGCCCTAAAAAAAGACAGTCCTTGTAGGATTCACTACTGCCCCTGGAGAGCTAGGAGCCCCTGGCTGGGGCTGGGGCAGGCGGGGTTCCGGGCATAACTGCTCCATGGCATGGCAGGCGGGCTGGCAGGAAGCCTGGCAGCCTTGCCTGTGACATTGACCTGCTTTCCAGTAAAAGAGTCAATGAAATCCACACATCCTGCAAAATGCCCAAAGTTGGTTCAATTGGCCTTTTTCTAGTGAAAACCATTTCTTCAGAAAGCCTTCCTCTATTGCAAAATCATTTATTTCTTCTACCCTGGTGCTCTTTGAGAAGCAGCCAAGACTGAGCTGCTCTGAAAGGCTGTTCAGATTTCCTGGCATTGACAGAACTCTGGTTCCTCTGAATCAAGCAGGGAGGGGAAAAATAATAACAATGTTATCCACTTCTAAAAATGCTAGCCTAAAACCACCTCCCTTTAAGCTGACTGCTATATCAAATGCACAATGAAGAATTTGCCAGGGAGAATAATACAGCTTTGATTATCCCAGTTGCATGCCTGAAACACTTCTAGCCAACTGCTGTAAAAGAGAAAACATACTTTGGTCCAAACAAATAGACTGAATTTAAAAAGAAAGTATCTTGGAAGCCATAAGCTAATGAGAGGGGTATTCATTCACTCAATGCAGCTAAAAGCTTGGTCTTTTCTAACTGCAGAGCAAAATAGTTCTTTTTAAAAAATACTTCCATAAAAGCAGCTAATGTGGTTAGTCTGTGTCTGCTCCCTGTAGCTTGCTGTATCTCATTAGATGGATCATTCTTAATGGGAAGATCCACTTTGCAATAGGATTAGACTGTTCCAGGGATGTCATGTTATTGTAACTGTGTTTCAGAAAAATGAGATCCTGAGTTGAAAGATCCTAAGTGAGCAACACAAGATAAAGCAAACACTTGTAACGGATGTATTCCTGTATTCCTTGTTTTATTTGAGGGCCCAGGGCAAGAATAAAAAAATTGTTAAATATCATTTGCTCCATGTGAAAATGCCTTGCTGAAAGTGCTGTCAGCCGCTGAGTCAAAAATGCCTTCTTAAAAATCAACAGAAAAATTATTTTGCCTTAGAAATCCAAAAGAAAACAGGTTTGAGGTGAGCCTAATCTTGAGCCTCCAGCTCCCAGGGACTGGGAATTACTCTTTTTCTCAATATTTACTCCACTGCAAAATAGCATTTGCTTGAGTGGGTGTCAGTCAGCTGAATGCACAGCAGCTGGAAAAACTGATGGCAAATAATGAGCAGCATGAAACAGCTGAGGTGGAACAGTAGACTGTAATGAAAAATGGAGACCAACTACGAAGGAAAGCTCTGAGCAGCAGTTTTCAGATCTTGTAGCAAACGTGGCGGCAAACTGGAGGTTGGTAGCAGGAATAAAAGCATTTGGCTTCTGGGGAAGGTTTGTCAAGGCCTCTCAGGTCAGGACGTGCCTTTGGTCCTAAATCAGAGCCTTTGGTCTACATGGGGTAGTCACTGCCCAATGTGCCTGTCCCCTGTCTATGGCCAAACAGCTTTTTCACTCTCAGCGCCTGCTGAGAGCCTGAACTGCACCTGTGTCTTTGCCTCAGATCCAAGGGGAGAGGAGAGACCCTTGAAAACCTCCAAGTCAAGAGGGCTTGGAGGGAAGGCCTAATCTTTTGAGCCTCCAAAGGAATCTGTGGGTCTGAATGTGGCAGTAGCCGCATTGCTCTGACTGCACCAGTTCTACCTCCCCTGGGATTTAGCACTGAAAAGCCAGGGTGGTGTGAATGCATCACTTCCCTTTCTGCTGCCCAGGTGGGAAAATGATCATATTGAGTCTTAGAGTGCCTGTTATTTGTTCTCAGATTGGAGATTTAGAAATAAGCATTTCTCAGCTGTAACAGAGTGTGTTCACGTACAGATAAAATTAAGAGTGCAGCAGTTAAATTGTTTTCCTTTGCAGAAGTGACTTTGCTGAGGTCATTCTGTCAGCTCCATTTTGGCAATACGATTTTGCGGTTTTGAAAAATATTCTCCGTTGCTTTCATTGAATTATCGTGTTCTGTGTGTTCTTATTATACACCATTGCACAGGAACAAGAGAGCCAAAAGCATTTCTGTAATGCTTTGAGCAGAGCATACTGAAGGCAAACTGCACTGGTTTCAAACCAATCTCAAAGTAGATATCATCTGAAATTCTACAGAAGGTGTAGTGTGCCTACACCCAAGGATTAGCTACTCTCCTAACCTCTAGTCCATCAAAAATCACTATTAATAAACTAAACTTTAATAATGTTTAAAACAGATTGCCAATGCCATCATTGCTGATACCATTTAAATTTCAGGAAGGACTCGGAGATTAGCGTACACAGACTGCAGGCTTGCTCAATAAGTAACACTGTGTGACAGACGGATGCTAAGGACACACAAAATGTAAAGCTGAGCCTAACAGCTGAGCTGCTGAAAACCCAAATGCTATTTCCTCGGGTTAATGCTTCGATGTAGTCACAAGTGTGACTTCTTCACCTGGATACACCTCCACCTCCTAAATACACTTACTCCTCCTAATTACATTGTGTACTCCTGGAGTATTCAGATGAAATATTATCTAACAGATTTCCTTATTGGGTCATGCTTTTGACAGAGGCCTAATTGGTCACAGAATATCTCATGTTTAGTTTTCCCTTGTTCTGCCACAGGTGCCCTAGAGTTACAGGGTCTTCCACAAGTAACTTTTATCCAAAAATAAATGTTAAGCAGTAGTTAGAAGCTAAACAGGTGTTAGCAAAATATGCAGATTTAATATCCCTATGCTATCTTTCCCTGATTCCCTGTACTCCTGGCATGTATCATTTTCCTGGCTCTGTACTAGGGGAACAGCCCATCTTTTGATCTATAGGCAGGGACTGATACTCCCATTAAGAAAACAAGCAGGGAGGCAGGGATGGCACTTCAGGGAGCACATGCCCAGCTGTGTCTTGGAGTTTCCTTACCTTCAAAACAGGATATATCTTCCACATTTCTTGCTGCTTTACCATGCACTTTGAATAGACTTACACTGTTTTTGCTAACAGCATGGAAAGCACTTCCAGGGCAGAAAGAAAATGTAATCTTTCTGAAGTTTTGTATCATTTTTCATTGAAAATATTTTTCTCAGTCCAGTTTTTTTTCTTAAAAATTGATATGCTGGGTTTATACCTGAGCTTATGAACTGAAAATACCTTTGAAGGAAGAAAAGGTTGCAGCTTTGCCCATAACACAGTGTGTTTTATCTACAAAACCACTGACCTACCCAGCTGCTCTGGTAGCAGCATCTTTGAAGGATATCTTGGATTTTATCCATTCCCCACCATCCTCTTGGTGTCTGAACGGTTTGTGTGCCCCATAGTATTAGTCTGGTGTCTTTGTCTGCAAGACAGGATTTTAGCTCTGGATGCTTTGCTTGGCTAGCTGGTCCAGAAGGGCTGGTGTCCCTCACAGGGCTCAGATTGATGGGTTTGTTGTACTGGCTCTAAGCCTGCACTGTCTGTCTGCCCCCTGCCAAGCCACCATCACTGCCACAGGGTGGGCTCAGCTGCTTTTACCTTGACACTGCCATCCTGTTTGTAGCCTGCAGTTTTGGCACATGGATGTGGTGTTTTGGGTCAGTGCTGTGTGCTGGGCTGGGAGCTGCACAGAGAGGCTCAGCAGCTGCTGGGTGAACGGGCAGGGCACCCCAAACCAGCAAGAGGAAAGGCAGGTGGGACAGGAACCACAGTAGCTATCCTGGCCTGCCCCATGCAATGCTCTCCACCAAAGCCTTGAAAACAACTTTCCTGGTGTTTTCCTAATTTGAACTGTGACCAGGCCAGAGTCAGTGGACACTTTCTCTCTCCCCTGGAGACTGAGTCAGGTGGAGGGCTGCCTCAGTTGCATTGAAGGCTCATGTAGGAGTTAGCAGGGCAGAGAAAAAACTCACCAACATACTTTATTGCCTTTGGCTGACCCCAAGACCCATGAAAAATTGGCGAACATTGAAAAACAAAGGTTTAAGTACCCTGGAAGTGTCACCCTCCTGCCACCACACCAGAACAGTGCCATTGTCATCCTCAGGGCCTTCTTTATCTCAGAGCAACGCTTGGTATCAGCTGACTGGCATTGGTGTGGCCGTGGGCATGTTACATGTGCTCAGACCTACCCCTCACACCTCGTCTCCCTCTCTCTTCCCCACGCTCCCAAGGTTGGCTCCGTGGTGGCCGTCGGCTGGATCCGCTCCAAGAAAGCCGTCGACTGGCGCCTCTTCCGCAACATCTTCCTGGCGTGGTTTGTGACTGTGCCGGTGGCCGGCTTGTTCAGCGCCGGCGTGATGGCACTGCTGATGTACGGGATCCTGCCTTACATCTGAGGAGCTTCCTCTGCCGGGAAAAGGGGAAATGGCCAAGCTACTACCGACGGGAGAAGCGTTCCCGTGAAAGAAGCAGTCAGAGAGGATCCATCTTCCATACCTAACTTCTTATCTACTGTACATAACAATGTGTCATATTGGTGACATGGTGATGTGGTGCCATTTCTTATATATTAAAGAAATATATATGCATATAGTAGGTAACAATACCTAAGTTATATCATCAGTGGGGTGAAAATAATTGCCTAGAACTTAATATTTAGTAAAATTTGTACATAGTGTATCATTTTGGTGGCTATTTTTTAATCTTTTGAAGAAGAGTATGGATTAGGAAATGTTTCTTGTACATTTGATATAAGAAGAAGCGAGGTACAGGACTGCATAATACATGAATTTTTTAAAGCTATTAAGATACTGGAACAAAATAAAATGTGCAGAAGTGCTTTTCATAAAATAACTTTGTTCATATCATATTGATTTTCGTGTATCATAGCGTGATGGTTATGGCTGTGTAAATACTTATGAACAATAACCTTTAAATGGTGCATTTCCCTTATATATTTTGGATAAGAAAGTTTAGGAAGTACCAAAGAAGCAGGGGAATAGCTTGCCGATATTATGTTGTTGTCTCCACGTGTGTTGTGTTTCCCCACCTCTGATTCAGCGTTGTTTTCACCAAGCTCCAGCCAGTGAGGCTGGGATAGTACTGTTCATGTCTTAATGTAACTTTAAAACAAAAAGCGCACACAAAAAATTAGTTCTCGTGACTTAGTCGGCAGCCCATGGCTCTCCACATTAGCTGATAGCAAACTGACTTCATTTTGTGGGTTGATACTTGAGTATCTCACTGCTCACCTTCTCCCTTTCCCCTTCAAGTCTCAGCTCCCGGCTGCTCTCGATTCCTGCGGGAGGACAGACCGTCGGCCTCCCCTCCCTCTCTCCCTCCAGACACGAGCACACACTCTCAGGGGCAGCAGCCCTGGGGCACCCCCGCGTACAGGAGCGAAGGGCAGCGGCAGGCAGGAGAGGGCTCAGCCCCGGGTTTGTGCTTGGAGGTATTGGGCGCCCACGGGAGTGCTGATCCACGCAGGGGGGGATGTGAGCAGGTGCTGCCTCCCCGCTGGCAAGTCCCATCCCAGCCACAGCCAGCCAGCCTCCTGCTGTGCTGCCTACAGCAAGGAGGGGACAGAGCCCGGCCCTGTGTGGATGGAGGTTGAATGGTAACCAGCGTTTGGGATGAGATTTTGTTCATGGCAGCTCAGGGGAAAAATGGCCAGCCACATCCCCTGCATGCCTCTGGAAAGCACATTTGAGTGGAGGTTACTGATTCGTGGGTGGGAGGCAAAGGGCAAGGGGTGCCCAGAGGAGGTTGGGAATCTGTCACTGTTTAAATGCTGCTAAAATTTTGATAAAATGTTCTTGGTACTCCATTGTGATTTTTCCATTGGTCATTCATACCAAATTTATAATAAAAAGATAAACAGCCCCTATAACTGTCTCTTGCGTTTTTGGAGTGTTACTCAGCTGTAATGGGAAGGCTCCCCAGGCAGTTAAAGCCTACTCCTTGGCATCTGCCGCCTTTTGTCCTTTGTCTGCTGTGGTCAGTGGGATCAGACCATGCTCTGTGTGGCGCTGACAAAACCTCCCTTTTCTTCCTGCTGTCCTGGCAGCCCCAGTGCCCAGCCCTTGCTCTGCCCGGCCTTGGCTCACAGGCGTCTCTCTGTCGAGGTCTGGGAGCTCGTGGGCTGCTTCACACACATTCCCTGGGCACTCGCTGCCCCTCACTCTGGCTCTCCTTTCTGGGGCTCTGGAAGCATCCCTATTGCCATGGTACCGCGGTGCCCGGTTTCCAACCCCTCTGAAACCCTAGAGCTGTGGTAAAAATAGAGCTGGCAAATGGGTGAGACTGGTGGGCAGCAGCTGAGTGACCAGAGCAGCCTGTAAAGGCACAGAGACAATTTGGCACCTGTGGAAAAGGGTGGAAGAGCTCACTTTATCGTGGCACTTGCACAAACAAATGCCTGCCCAGTGGCCCAGCAGCTTCCCACCTTGTTTTATCTACAGAGACAAACCCGACCTCTCTCACTCCAGCGGCAGGGACGCAGCTGCAACCCTGCCAGACACAGTGTGCCGAGTGCTGTGCCAGCTCTGGGGGTATGTGATAATCCCCCAGCACACACAGCTGGGTGTCTGAACACACACATATATAAATAAAACTGCTGTGAGGGAAATGGCTGGCAAAGAAGCATCTCCAAAGTATTCCTGCCCCAGCTACAATAACCTTCAATGTGGAGGGAGATGGAAAATCCAAAGCACAGAGATTTCTTCACAGCACAGAGGTGTCCTTTGCCAGCCCAGAGAAGCAGAAACTGCAGGGGAAGCACAGCTGGTGAAACATGGTGCAAATACGGGCACAGTTAAAACTCCCTTTGCTCAGGCAGCAATCAAAATTGGTCTGCTTTCAGCTCAAGAAATGGTGAAGGGTTTGCATTTTTTCAGCAGCATCGGAGGTCAGTGGGGCCAGAGAGCTGAGCTTGTTTAGCCAAGGTCTATTTACAAGCCAGATGCTGATAGACCTCGACAGAGACATGGGATCTTTGAGCCCTGCAGGGCTGTCCCATCCCCTGATGGAGCTCTTCCCACCGTGGTTCAGGGCTGCAGCCCTTCCAGGCAGGACACAGGACAGCAAGGTTGTCACCAGGCAGAACTTGCTGCGTGCTGGGGTTCTCCAGTGTGTGTGCACAGGCTGCTGGGGCTGCAGGAAAAGTGAACACAAGAAGCAGGTCAGGAAGTAAGAGAGACAGAAGCCTAATGGAAATACTTGTTACAAGTATAAACTCTTTTAGCCCAGGAGATGCAGCCTTGAATTTCAGAAACCAGTGTCTACTGTGCTTCACTGACCAGTGGTAAATCTTTGACTGAAACCAGCCTGAGGGGAGCCAGCTGGCAGTGTGAAGGTGATAATAGACTAATTACCCTCACCAACCTCTCCTCCTGCCTCCAGCTTTCACCCCACAACCAGATTTCATGGTTTGCCCATGAAAGTTGCTTTGCCTTTATATGTCTGATGGTTGCTGGGATGATGCTGGGACACGTTATTGCCACTTGTGCTGCTTGGCAGAGTGCCTGCCCTGTGCAGCTGAAGTTGCTGTGGCATGGTGACCTGTGCATCCTGGTCTGTCCTCAGCAGAGCAGCCCTGTTCTGCCAGCTCCCTGCTGCTGGTCTCCCACCTCCAAGGTGAGTGCCCTGTGTGCTCCTGACTGCTCTGACTGGCTGAACTACCCTTGGAGCAGGAGCTCTGCTCATGCCACAGGCACTGAGATTTGTTCTGGAGGCGGTCACAAAACGCTTCTTGTGGGGGACATGTGTGGTGAGAGAGGCCAGGAAATGCAGTGGGGAAATGCATGGGGTAGGACAACGCAGAGGCACAGGGCCCTTAGCTGGTTTGTGGTAGACAGACCTGGGTTGCTTTGTGAGAGATCCTATTCCAGATTTGGGGACCCTGGACTGCAAGATGATGCTGATGGACAGATCCATATTTTCGGAGGGCAGAAGACTGCTTGAATTAGTGTCTTGTGCTGTTACTTCTCTAGAGAGGGTAGACGATGGGAAAAGTGGTTTGTTTTGATTTTGTTTTTTGGTTTTTTTTAAGGTTAAGGACCTTTGGTTTTGTGTCCCAAGCTCCTTCCGTGGAGCTTGCTTTAGTGATACTGGTGAACTGGTTTGGTGGAGCATTGACTCCACCTACTGGTTACCTGAACTGGAGTAAGGTTTTAACACCAATGAGAAGCTTTGTGAGCCTCCTTTTTCTAAGCAGTAAAGCAGAACAGAAAGGAGTAATATGTAACAAAAATGTGAACTGTGCTCTTTCCAGGTGATATTGTACAAAAAAATAAATTTTGAACGCTCAGCTTAATTTCCAATATCTTAGGCTCTAGGAGGAAAAGGTATTACTGCTGCACTGAATTAAAATATATTTCATACTGATTGATACAAGAAGACTTTTCTTCTACCTGTCTTGCAGAAGTAACCAGTATGTCACTAGAGTTTTTAAAACTAGGCTGGTGAACTTCTCCAGTGATGCTATTTTAGCACTGTATTGATGAGCAAACACTTTTTCCAGGGTAGCATTGGTCTGAAAGATTTTATAAGCATATTACACCACTTTTCAACTAATTTCAGTTTTCAAAAGGGCATTATTTTTCCTAAGTGAAATAGTATTAACTTGTACAAATATGCTGTGCTGTTACCAGCTTTTAGGTGCAGAGGATTTTTTATGTGAGAAGGTGAATGTGAATAACAAAAGCTTGTTTCCTTCCTTGATTGCAACCAGCTTCAAAACAAAGTTGGGGCCCAGAAACCAAGCACAAATAATGTCTGAGTTTCATGGCTCCTTGCATCTGTCCCAGCTGACACTACACATCCAACTTCAGGAAGATGACTTCTCATCTGATAAACCCTAAATTCAAGGATGTGACATGCTACTGCAGTGCAAGTATTTACTGTAGATCATTATTAATTGCTGTGCTTCAGGAAGAGAAAAAGGAGTGGCAGGTGTCCAGCTGGTGGCCAGTTCTCTTCATTGCCCAGTTGCAGTCAGCCCCTGGATGGATCTTCTCACACAATGGCACCGTGCATTCCAGTTCCTTTGCTGTGAGCTGCTCACACAGCTTACACAATTCAAGCTGCTGCTAAAGAACTTGTTTCTGGTCTCTCAGTGTAAGGACAGCTGGGGTTCTCTGCCTCTGAAAGCTGGCTTCATTCACTAACTAGGGATATCCACCCTAGGGATATCCTGGCACAAAGGGAGGAGATGCTTGTACTGCAGGAGAAGTTGCCAGTGTCAAGGAAAGGTGAGGAGAGTGTAGTACACTGCTCTTATGTGAAACAGGAAGATGGTTCTAAGTGGAAAAACACTAAAGCATTTTTGGATGATACTAAAACTGCTTTCCTACTGTGAGAGGATTTATCATCTTTTTTGCTGGAGGGGAAAAAATATAGGAAGGTTAATTTAAAAATGTTACCTTGCTTTCTTAATGCACTTTGTAATGGATGATCTTCTCTTGATCTTGCAAAACAATGTTGAGTCCTCTTAATTCCTATGGAAAACAGGCACACCTGCAACTGCCCTGGTTTCTGGTCTGAGTAATTTTCTGTATGCCAGATTTTTCCACTCATTCTTGCTTCTCATGGAATCCTGGTGATCTCTGTAATGGAAATTGCATGTGACATGTCTTTCACACTCACAAGCTTATCAAGGTAAAGCTGACAATTTCTCTCTTCTCGGTCTCTGACTTTGCATGACAACCTGCAGTAAGTCTTGGCTGCTTTCTGACAGATGACTGCTTCTGTTTCCCATGAGAACAGAGATGCTTTGTTACACTGATAAAGTGCCTGTCAGTGCTGGGGTCAAGTGCTGCTCAAAATACACCAAAACCAGTGTGGAACTGGCACAAGAAATTATGACAGGGAGAGAGGAAACTTGAGACTAGACCCAAGGACCATGAAGAGCTTGGTCACTTTATGAGGAGAATGCCACAAATTCAATTCTGTGGACAAACTTTGGATGGTAGACAAAGGTGAATGCACTTGGATTTTTAGGTCACAGCCATGCGCTGCTTTTGCTGCTTTCCAAAGTTTCAGGTATTTTTTTTCTAAGCACTTAGAACAATTTGGATACAGAAGTCTGTGCCCTGAATCTTTGAGACAACAGTTCAAGAGCTACATTATGTTAAGGTTGGCTAAAAACCTTTTTATATATTTGGGTTAAGGTTTCTAAGCACTGCAAAAAGAGGTTGAAAGGCTTTATCAACTTGCTGGCTGTTCTCTTCCATAAAAACCTGTCCTTGCTATTACTTTCCCAAATAATGTTCCTTAGGCAGTTTCCCTTCCTTTATGAAGGCTGGAGCAAATGCTCTTAGATATAATTTGAAAAAAAAATCTCCTGAATTTACATTATTTGTCATATGTATTATGGCAAAGACTTCTTGCTTGTTTGCTTCATCCTTTCATTTTGGGTAGTTTACATCAAATGTAAACATATTTCCTTTGTTACTGAAAATGACTCCACATCCCCTTTGCACTAGAATGTACAGACACAAAAATTTCTAATTTGTAGGAACCAGTAACAAATATGAGGACTTTGCAGATGGTGTTGATAAAAAGCACAAGTACCAGGATAAACAGAAAGGATAGAAATAAATGAGGTGGGAAGGACATACTAACCATATGAAAATAGCCTTCAGAGATCAAGAGGTTGTGGCTGAGACAAACAAATAATGGCAGAAACTCAAGCTGCTGATACAAAACCAGAAGAGAAACATTGCTACAGGGATGCTAATGGCCTTTCTCAAAATTCACCAGCAAAAAGGGGCCTCTATTAGAAGGAAATCTATTGGTTTTATCCTCATACCAACATTATTTCTGGGGCAGAGGTGACTGACTTTTCAAATGGGTGGCATAGAGACGATGGTCAGAGAGCAAAGAGAGCAGTCTTTCTCCTGCCTTCATCATCCTCCAAGCCACCAGGGTGCCTGCTCTTATTCTGCTCAGCCAGTGTCAGAAGCAGTACTCAAGGACTAAATTTCCACTTAATGTAATTGAGAAAATGGCTGTATGGCTTTTCTGCTACCATTGCTTAGCAGTTATTTTTCCTGAAGCTGCAATTATCCCAGCTACTGCCATTCAGTGGGCAAAGGAGGAAGTCAGGACAAGAAACGCTTCAAAATCTCTCGGGTGCTACCCACAACATTTATCTGAGAGGCTCCCACTTGGAGATGTTAAAGTTCAGATACAGCTTGTTTACATCCTTCATCAAGATTCTGCAGGTAAAGAGCTAATAAATATTTTAATACATTCTTCTCAAAGTCATAAAATCCAACAGACCAGCAAGTTGTTCTACTTGTGGTCTGTAACCATCTGTGGCATTTGCTGATGTATTGATAACCAACCAGTGGTACGTGGCAAATGTGGTAACTCAGATGATCTATAAGGGCCCTTCCTACCCAAAATATTCTACGATAACACTTCACACTCTTATATAGCCCACTGGAGTTTGTTTCTGTGATATGTAGTTGGGTCATAATTATATTACTTGGAGGAGAGAAATCACTTTTGATTTGCAGTTTAGTAACAAATGCAATTGAAATAATCTGCTACAAACCTTCTGAAAGAGAAAATAGAGGGCAAGGAAAATCTGTCATCCTTGGGAAACAAGTCTTAGGAAGGCAATGGCAAGTTTCTTTCTTACCAAATTAACTAGAAAAAAAAAATAGAAAAAAATAATTATCCAGGTACTATATGGGATAAAAATTGCAAAATGCGGGGCTTTTTCCTGTAATTATTTTGTATGCCCTGCTTATCTTTACTCAATACTCCAGTGTTGGATCCTGTAATCAATTAAAAAGGTATGTTAATTATGCAGAAGAAACTAAGTGGTACAACTTTGGCCAGAATGTGCTGGTTGATTTATGCTGCCTTCAGCCTGCAGTGTGCTAATGCAAGTGTGCCATCAGGTGGTACAGAAAAACTTTACAAAGAACTGATCCTCCAGTTCAGGCCTATTAAATAGAGGAGACCAAGTGTCCCCTAAAATGCCACCTTTTTATCCATCAGAATGAGTGACAGCTATTGCTGTGTCACCATGACACAAAGTGGGACAGAGCTCTGTGGCTGGGCTTACTGGGGCTGTAGCTACAGGGACAAATGTCTATGAATTCAGCAGGCTTTGAGGCTCATAGGCACATATAAAAGTTTAGCCTTTTTGGAGTCTGCCAAAGGCTCTAATTACCACGGAAAGAGTTGTGTGTCCCACCTGACAGAACCAAGCAGCTCCCTAATGAGCCTTCTGAGGAGCAGCAGGACCTGTTCCTGCAGATGATACTGATTTCAATGCAGCTCAGTTCAACCCAGAAGGGAAATTGCATCTGTCACTGAGACCTGCTGGTAGTGCATGGTTAGTGGAAACTTGTGCTCATCTATTGGAACACCAGGAGATCCTTCACCTTCCCCCTTGCATTGCTTCCAGCTATGCCAGAGCAGGTGAATTTGGCTCAGAAATGTTGGATTGGGGTCAGGGATATAAAAAGATACAGCCAGGCTGTGTAAGTTAGTCTGGAGTTTGGTGCTAATGGAGTTGTGTCAAATAAGGGCCATCAAAGCTGAAGGCAGTGTTGGAACCAGAAATCCCAGTGGCAGAGCAGCAGCAGGATGGACACTGCCTGCATCTCTTCAGCTGCCTCAAAAATGATGAAGTTGTCTGAGGTTTTAATTGAATTTATCTTTTCCTTTCATCTGCCCTTCAGGCAACTAGTATGGCTTTTCCAAACTGGCTAGGTTTAGGACTCGGAAACAGTAAGTCATGCTTTTTGAGGGGGCTTGAAAAACAAAAGAAGTCCTGTGTTTTGCAAATTTGAAACCATGCTCATCTGGGGCAGTTTAAGGTTTTGAAAACTGATATAAAGTGCTATGTTTTACTTCTTGAAAAACTGTCCTGAAGTCCTGCATTTTTGGGGCTTGGAAACAGGCTCATTTGGGCAGTTTTAGGGTTAGCAAATTGTAGACCAAGTTCTGCACTGTTGAGCTTGGAAACAGATACCAAGTCATGTGTTTTTTGGGGACTTGGAATTAGACTCATTTGGTCAACTTAGAGGCCAAAAAACTGAGGCTAAATCCTGTGGTTTAAGGAAGTGGAAATGGGGATTAGCTGGTGCAGCTTTGAAAGGAGGTTCTTTTGGTCAAATCTGGGGCTTGGAACACAGGAGACCAAGTCCTGTGTTGCTGTGCTCAGAAACACAGAGCCCAGTGCTGGGATATAGCTGGTTAGAACCTGGTGCTGGTAATGCCAAGCTCGTGGGTTTGATCCCTGTATGGGCCACTCACTTAAGAGTTGGACTCCATGACCCTTGTGGGTCCCTTCCAACTCAGAATATTCTGTGGTTCTGCTTTAGGGTCTGGAACCAGGACCATGCTGCTGTTCCCAGGCTGGCAGCAGAGTCCTAACCCTGCGTGTTTGGGCTCAGCCCCGAGGCTCCCCAGCTGATGCTGGGGAGATCTGGGACAAAAGGCAGTTCCCAAGTCTCCACACAGCCCAGTGCCAGCCCTGTTCCCATGGCTGGAGGAGTGGGGGGCTCAGGGCAGGCCTGAGCAGATCGGAATCCTGGCAGCTGCCGTCTTCCCCAGGTCTTTTGTCATCATCACCATCAATCCCCCACCCTGAACCATGTGGTGCTGCATCGGGGAGGAGAGAGCCTGGTGATAGGAGGGGTAACCGGCCAAAAATATCCTGATGGCCCCAAAATACCCCAGAAGGTTATTAAACTGTTAACAAGAGCAGTTGGGTGAGGAGATCAGCTGGACAGTTTCCTAGAATGTGGTGCTCCAGGGACTCCCATACACTGCTCTGATTCCCTGCTGGCACTCGTGAGGTGGTGGTGAATTCTTGTGTGTGTGTCATCCTTCCCTGCAGCAACAGGGTACCACACAGGTCACTGGGCAACAGAGCCCTGCCAGAAAGTGTGTTTCATTAAAAAACCCTCCCCTTATGGAATTTGGGCTGAGACAAATCTTGTTCTTTATGCCTAGGATTCCTACAAACAATTTAAAATGAGGTAAAGATTTTTCAATGGAACAGGAATTACTCACGTTTACACCATTTCCAGTAAATAGCAAACACTAAGAAATAAGTATTCTCTTAGAAATGGCTTGGCAACATGTCTCATTTCAAAAGAGCCACAGAAGTGCAAATTTGAGAATGTGTTTGATTTTTTTGTCCTGCCTGATTCACTTTGAAGACAAAAAGAAATTCTGCCAGCCATACTCGGTTGTCTTTTGTAGCATTCGCTGGGGGGCAGCAGTGATGGCAGATGTGATTAACAAAGATGGTGTCAATTATTTTCACCTCTATAAAAACAAATTGTCCACTTAGGTTAAGCCTTCAAGCTCCTGGAAAGCTCTCTGTGCTATTTCCATTGCAGGATCTGGACTCCCCTGAGATGGCAACTGCAGCCACAGTTGTGCTGACTTTTTAACAAAGCACTAAGGTGTGACAGATGAACCCCTGCTGTGTTTCAACAGATAGTAAACATCACTTGTTTCTTCAGTCAGTTGTGGAAGACTTTGTTTTACTTCACATCATACCTGCCAGCACCATTTCTTCATTTATCCCAGTCACATCCCACAGGCTGATATTCGAGGGCGTGCAGCTTTACCTAACAGTGCATCTTGGAATTCAAGCTTGTTTTTCTTGAGCAAGAATTGTGTCTTTGAATGAGGCTCCCAGGTGAAAGATAATGACTTATCCATTAGTGCACTAAAACACTTACATATAATTTCTAGGCGTTCCCACTGGACAACCTGCCTACATCATGGGTTGTAAGTGCTGTTGGATGCTTGGAAGATGCATCCTGCTGGCAGCTGCCCAGGCAGGCAGAGTTCAGGCTCTGCAGGCCCAGTAGGTTCAGCAGCTGAGTGGGAATTTTCTAGTGGGGTTGTTGAGGAAAATGCACACCAATAGAAAAATATGTTTTTCTTACTGGAACTGCAGCTGATAATTTGTTAGCAAGCTGAGTTCAGACTGGTCACTGATGTTTTCCCACATTCTGAAATGACTGCCTGAAGTGTGGGCCTCTGGCAAAAGTGGGAGTGGGAAACCAACACTGGGAAGTGTGAGACTGGACTTCTGCAGGGCCAGGCTCGGTTCTGATCCCTCCCCTAATCTCAGCTCCCAAGTACAACCACTCCATACCTCCCTAAGAAAATTACTGATTTCAACCCTCTGCCTTTTTTTTTTTTTGCCAATTTCTTTCGACAGGATTTTGCAGCATCAGATGCATAGAAGTTTGCAGGTACTAATAGAAAATAATACTATATGCTACTTTTGTGGTAATGAACTCGGCCCTGTGGGAGATCACTGATCCTATGCTGGCATCTGAGAACATGTCAGGTAAGTTACTGGGATGTAAATTTCTTAAATGGCATCTTTCCACTGTGTTTTCTTCAGGCACAAAGAATGTATGTACATGCCTTTAAAGAGAACATATGTGTTTTAACCACACCTACCAACAGGCTTGGAGTACAGGTCTGTGTTACTGTGGTGTGTTTTCCAGGAAACTTTGCACTTTGAAAAGCACATTGTAGTAATGGAAAACTATTATATGCAGGATGAGGCAGCATAAACTTGCTGGTCTTGCAGTGTCATCCCACTTAGCTTTGATGTTCTCATAGATGACCTATTTTATTTATGCCCTTCCTTTCACCTTTACAAAATGGGAGATAGTCATCTTCAACAGAAGAAAGGAGAAATTAATCCAAGTTGTACGAAAAATTTAATCAGAGTTGTAATCTTTGGGCTGCCCCTTTTTTAAAGCTGAATTCAGTTCCTTGTTTCCATAAGTCTGTATTTTTTGGCTCACTTGATGAAGATGTACATTGAGCAATGCCACCTGCACATGTGGTGCTTTGCAGATCAGGGTTTTACTGGCTGAGTTTGAGTCACCTTGTCCAACTGCAGAAGCCCTGCAGCAATCCCTGAGGTGATGGCAGTTGTGGTTTTCCTGCTGGCTTGGTTAGCTTAGAGTCATGAGCCAGAGCTGAAAAGGCTTCCCTCGTGCCACAGCTCCTGTGGGAGGCTGTTCCTGCCCAGGCATCCGTGTGCTGCTGAACTGCACGTGGAAGGGCAGGAAGCACCGTAACTGCTGGGCAATTTCTGTTAAACTGGAAAGGGAAGTGTTGCTCACATCACTGGCCACAAGATTATCAGTTTTTGTGGTCATAAGCAATTAAATGTCCAACCCAGGGTGCTGGGGGCACATTGCCTACAATGTGTGGTTTATTGAGCAAACCAAATGCAAGCAAGGAGAATTTGGCAATAACTGAAGAACCTAATCTGTTAACTCCTTCCTTTCTTCCACTGCCATGGTCTAACACAGACCATATCAGCTGGGTTGTTCAATGGGAGATAATATCACTTCTGCCTCCAACCTGGAGAAATAAGATACTTGGGAACAGAACAGTGTGAAGTGAATATAAACTGTGTTACCTCAGACATTAATCTTCCTTCAGTTAAACTAGGCACAGCTGGAGCAAAGACAAGGTTAGACCATCTCTGTGAGTCCTACACAGCACTGCAATGTGCTCACAATCAAAAGAGGAGATGAGCAAAAAGGTGATCTCTGCAGAGGGCTTAAAAGTGGTTCCTTGCACTGATAGTTCTGGAAGAGGGCAAGTGAAATAGCTCAGCTTTTATTTGTAGCTGTACCAGAGGACTGGAAGAAATTCGCTTCAGAGCTAGAGTCTGGTCTTCTACTCCTGAAGACAACCATCCCATAGCATGCCTTTTGGAAACAACCAAGCTTTATCCTAAAGGCTCTTTCCAGTTCTTGTTGTCACTGATGTAAATCTTTCAGAGTATTACTCAAATGAGGGCTTTGCCTAATATCTGGACTAAAGCTACTAAAAGTTTTTATCTAGCTACCCTGCAGCCACAGCATTATTATGCTTTGCTTCATGACTTCATTTTACATTTACAAACAAGCCATCTTCCATTAAGATTTTCAGGAAAATGTTTGAAAATATCTGTACCACATTATATTAAAAAAAAAAAAAAAAATCATTGTGATGCTATTACTTGTTACATGTCTAGTAAAAATATATCCAAAACATCCTAGGATTATTTTTTTCTGACAGCCACACCTTTTTCTTGGTTCCTGTTCATCCAGTGTGCAACTGAAGCTCCAGCCATCTTCTGTCACTTTCAAGAGATGAACTCTTAGAGTGCCTTTTCATGAATTCAGAGCTGTATGCTCTTGCACATCATGCTATGAAATTTACTTATTTTTTTATAACTCCAGGCCTTAATGTTGAAGCATTTTGCATAATCCTCCCTATTGCTTTTAAGTTCATTACATACCTAATTCTTATGCTGCCATAACTACTAAAAACATGAACAAACATATAATGTGGTACAGATATTTTACAAGACCTCACTGTCAAGAGTTCTCCTGTAAAACTTATTCCAGCCTGACAGCTTTTCTTCATTTCCCTTGTCTCAGTTGAAGTTTGATTGCACTTTTCTTCCTGTATTGTATAAATACCTACTGATTTAGAGATTGGCTATGTCTGCTGCATCAGTCCTGGCTCTGAAATCAGTTATCAAAAGTATATGGCTCTAAGAAATAAATTTACTTTTTTTTTTTTCAAATGTAGTCCTGTGCAGAAGGGTAAGTTTTCTGGTATGGAAATAGGCAGCCTTAAGTAAGCAATTTTAGAAAAGTGCAGCAGTGTCCTGCTAACTCTAAGGAGTCTGAGCTTCAGGTGTTCCATTCAACAATTTCACTGTTCAAAAGGCAAAATAGGAAACCCAAGCAAATGCAAGAAATGTGCTAAACTTCCTGGAAAAGCCAAATACAGGAAAAGGCTTAAAAACTATTTTTATTTACTTTTTTTTTAAAGGAGAAGGCTCACCTATGAAAGTATCAAAGGCTTAAAAGAAGCTGAGCTTCCTGAAGATGAGCTCAAAAGTAAGCCATGAGGCACATAAATAATTTATATTCTTTTTTTCCCTCTCTGCACAAGTTAATGTTACTACAGAGCTTGGTTCCTGCTTTGCCCTTACCCACAAAGAAGCAGGAAGCCACAATGAAGAAAAGAAATAACATGCTAAAGCAGAAATATGCTTTAGCATGTTAAGAGTCCAAAAGTATTCATAAAGAGCTTTGCAGCAGGTAATTTTTGGAGACAGTAGTGATTGAACTGATGCAGAGAGGGCACTATAAAGAACTGCTACAAAAGAGTCTCAGCACCAGGACATATTTGCAGTTTGGCTCACACATGTCCAAGCTGCCCACTGCTGAGAAGAGCTGGAGATCTCTTGAGTGACCAAACACAAACCAAGTAAAAGCTCAATTTAATTTTAAAAATTAAAAAGCTCAATTTAATTAAACAACCAATGGTTCTTCAGGCTGTCTGAAACTCAGTAGTCAGTCCAGACCTAGGCATCTATCTGCAGCTGATTCTGTTGTAAGCTGGCACCTAAGTACCTACTGGCTTTCTGATGTTGATGCCTTTGAGTGCTGAACACCCCTCTTTGTGAGCCTTAGGGGAATTTGATTGTTCCTTCCCATCTTCATTTGAGCTTTAGTTTTGTGTCTGAGAGACACTTTTCAGGACCAGCATATTATGACTGATGAAGAGGGGAGTGCAGAACCCCCCATTTCCTGTGGAGCTGGGGACCAGAATGGGAGCCAGGGAACTGCCAGGCACAGCTCAAGGAAGGAGGCCCCTGCACAGATGCTGAAGATGAAAGACCTACGTTTCAAGACATGAGATTCTACGTAATTTAGGGTACTGTGTGCAGTATGTGAAGATGTTTTAAACTGGATTTTGTAGCATCATCCCTCTAAATAATACAGTAGTTTCCATTTATGTGTGCATTATTAGTAGCAGAATATGAAGAGGACACTCCTGAAAGAAACAAATTGAAGGTTTAGTAATTTTTTTTTTCTGTGACAGCTCATTGTCCAGCCAGGAAGGTAATAGATATTATGTATCTGTGGACTGCAATGCTAGAATGGTTTTGCAAATTTCTGCTGCTAGTAAAGCAGGATTTATCAATGCAAATCCTGCACTGAGGCAGGAAGAGATAACAAAGATAATCATCCCAATGTAAGGCACTATTAACTGTGAATTTTTTCCACAGAATGCTTCAGTGCTTTTTTACAGTAATGATGGCATGGACCTTTGTGCCTGTATACATTTTTCATGCAGTAAACTCCATTTCTTTTCCTCATGATAAAGTGCTTCTGAGTTCAGCAAGTAAACAATGTTGATTCAGCAATACACAGAGGACACCCACACACATTCAGCTGGCATCACATGGTATTTTCTGAAACACAGCCACCACAAGGCTCTGGCACAGCTCTTCAGGCAACTGCTAAGACATATGGAAACCCCAGGATGTCCTGGGAGGTGAAATGGGAAGCTTTATTTAAAGACTCCCTGTGTTTTCATTTTACAAAAGAGTAGTTCAAATGTCACTTCTTTATTTGAGAAACAAACTATTCTATGTATTCCTTTTCAAAAGCCCCAAAGGGGAAAATCAGAAACCTACCCTTAATTTGTTTTTAAAGTTCTATTTTAGTCCATGCAAATATGCACTTGGCAAATGATTCCACCTAAACCATCAGGCAGAAATCTAGGCAAATGCTTTACAATCCCAGAGAAAGACAGAATTATCCTTGCCCATGCAAGGAGGGGCAGCACGTGCCTGCCCTGTTGAAGGTCACTGGAGATGCAGGTGACTTCTGTCAAAACCCACATTATCCTTCAGAACATTGCTGTCATGAAACAATCCTGATGGATTTTGTCCTTGGGTGCCGTAAAGGCGGGATGCAGATTTGCTTCAAACCCGCCAAGGAGTGAGCCTTGCTGGAGACACACCTTGGGCCCCAGGCTGACACAGGGCAACACAAGGTTATTTTTCTGGGCAGGGCTAGAAATCCCCTGTCAACAGCAGCATCTAACAAGCTTTCAGCTCATTATGAATGACAAAGGATTGAATAAAAACATAGCACAAAAATGTCAAGATGGAGAATGTTAGAGCTCAGAAGATAAAAATTAACTCTAATACTCATTGACTACAAACATGGAAAAAACCCAAACACCAGGAATGTAGGAAATGAATTATTAACAGTGCTGAAAGTTAAGGGAATAAAAGATTCGACTACTTCACTGTTTTATGGGAAACTCCAAAAAACCCTTTTTATCTTATCAGATACCATGGCAGTTAAACATCTTATTTCTGGCACACTTCTTCATGACTTTGTGTTACAGGAAAGGTTATTAAAGGTTGAAAACTCCTTTTGAATCTTCACAGTGATTTTGCAGCTTTCAGCTTTCTGAAAAAATCCCCAGGGCTGAATTCATGTCAGAATGGAAGGAGCATCTCCCACACCCCAGCACAACTCTTTGCCCTGCCCTAACTGCTCTCGTCCTCTTATTCTTTTTATAGAATTCATCCAGAACCCTCTCTCTGCAAAATCACTGCGAAGATTCAAAGGGAGCTTTCAGCAGCAGGCCCCAGTAAGCTCAGTCACAAACCTGCTTTTAAATGCTACTCATCAAAACAAGTAAGAAGAAACAACATGTATGATACAGGAGCAGAGCTGACATTGAATTAAACAGATTCTGAGCTTCCCCAGGAGAACTCTGAAGCACTTACAGAGGAAAAATCAGCCTGCACTACTTCTACACAGGAAGTGAGTGCCTTCTATGTGGGAATTGCTAAATTTTCTTAGTTTTTTTCTCTCTCCTCTAGTGTCTGTATTACACAGGGATTTAAAGTGGAAAAAGAAAGGTCGCAGTCCTGAAAGAAGCTTTCAGAAAAGGTGGGAAAAGGGTAACATCAAAAAGGATCTGTGCTACCAGTCTCAGAACTTTAATGAAGAACATTAGAATGCACAAATTTATTTATTTATTTATTTATTTTTAGTAGCAAAGGAAGAACAGAGCCTTAATGGCAGAACAGTTACTCATTAAGACTTCAATTCTTTTTATTGGATGTTTAGCTCATTTTCTAAAGTTCTTTGCAAAACATTGTCATTACAACTCATGGCTTAGTCTCCTGGGAAACTGGAGCAAAGCCACCAGTGCACAAGTAAATTCAATTAATCTGAAGTCTTAACTATACTTTAACCCCTCTCCCCTGCAGCTGGTAAAGCCCAGCTGACAAGACAGCCAGGTCTTAAGAACAGGGCTTAAAACACTAAATTGTCCCATAGTCCCACCACCACTGAGGTATAGCCAAAGCAAGCAATAGAGGCTCCCCAAAGCCTTTGGGGAATTTGGTTTTCTTTCTTTTTTTAAAAACAAAACCCAAAACAACCAAACAAAAAACCCAAGCTAAGCTAATTTATTAGAACAAGAAAAAAATAGATATTCTGAAGGAAAGGTAAAAAAATACAGCAATTTGTATGTATGTGTTGAATACCCTGTTAACTCAGAGCCAAGTTAAACTCTATTGCTAACAGAGCTTAGCCAAAAACTTTCTTATCTCTCTAATCACAGACAGAATGAAGAAACTAGGAAGCAAAATGAAAAAATAAATTACTCAAACACTTGCATGCCTTTAGTTCTCTTATCTACAAAGCATCAAAAGTAGACATTTGCATGCCTTTAGTTCTCTTATCTACAAAGCATCAAAAATAAGACTCATAACTGTTCATTTTTTTCCTTTTCTTTCTGCAACAGGAAGATTCAGAGAGGCACAGAAATGTTTGCTCCCTCAGTAAAACTGTGTCATCACACTTTTCCTAATCTTATTAGGATGAGGACATGACTGTGGGATGCCAGACAGTATTTCCACTCTTAGCAAGAAGCAAAGGACAGTAATGTGCCCAGCTCTGTGGAGTCTGTCCAGCAGCACAGAACAAGCTCACAGAAACACCTGAGGAAATCAGGTACTTGGCTAATAAGAGCTCTCATTCAGCACCTAACAAGATGCATAAATACAGAAAGTGACAGCAAAGGAAATGCCAAAAACCTGCTTGAAGGCTTTGTAACACCAGCCAGGTAGCATTAAAGATGCACCAGTCTTGCCCTGTGACCTGCCATTCCATATTCACAGGCTACCTTCAGCCCCACTGGTAACACCTACTGACAGAAAGCCACCTACTGGCTTTCAAGAATTTTGGACTGCTATTACCAGCTTTTAGAAAGGACTTGAATGAAAGAATAGTTTAAAACATTAAACAGGCAAAATATTCAACATGAAGATTTAATAAACCAAAGCACTGACTCAAATTTTATTCAAGTCAAGAAGATACTTCCTGCTACAGACCAGGATGTTGGCTGGCAAAATATTTTCCTTAATTAATAATTCATTTCCTTGCTACGGACTTCTTGCACCTAGGAAGTATGTTTCAGCTAGTTTCAGGAAGATTGCTACAATAAAAACTAGACAATTAATTTGTGAACTAGGACAGAAGAATGGTCACCTTCCACCACCCATTCTGGACAGTATGCAAATGTATGCACCCCATACATCCATCACTCCCACATCAGTTAGCATATTTTTCCTTTAAAAGGAAGCCCTCAGCAGAGTGCCAGAGACTAATTTGGCTCCCTTCTCACATATATGAATTAAACCCTCATCCAAATAAGGACTGGAAGTTGAGCCCTTTTCCCTTGTAATGTTTTAAAATGCAGTTAATGGTACAACTGAAAGATGCCTAGGTACACACAGATGGTGCAGAACAATTTGCCAAGAGCAACATTCATTCCAAACACAAGGTGATGCACCAGGACAAGCCAAGAAAGAATGGAGCTTAATTAAATTTCAATAAATTAACATAAAATCTGGACACTGCACTCTGTAACAGCTCTGTCTCAAACACTGCCTGATCAAATCCCTTGGACTGTGGTGTAACAGTCCCTCCCCCTTCCATGCCACCTGGACTCCAGGTATTTCAACAGTACTGGTAGCCTGCTGTACCCTGGGGAGGAGACAGATGCCCAAAGGCTGCAGCAAGAGCAGCTCCTCTCACCAGAAGTCCTTTAACCCAGTCACACCCCTCCTGCCACTTGAGGGGAAACAGAGGGTGCGTAGTTCTCAATAAGCTGGAGCAAAAAAAATTATCATCACAGCAGCTTCACTTTTGTACTGACTAGAAAATACATATATAGGCTGGGGGGGGAATGAAGACTTGTGACAACTGCACACAAGACACAAATATTATCTGCATGGTACAAGATCAGAATTTGAAAAGATCAGAAGCTTGCATGCAAGTTAAAACTCACTATTATTAGTCCAATTTCCATTCTCATCTCCTTTGTTAACTCCGTGTAAAACAGAGCTCAGTTTTCTTCAGCATGTAGAAGGAATACTGATGATTTTATATCCGTTTGGAAATATTCCCAGAAGCAACCAAGTCATTGGCAGAAGTTAAGGGAAGTTACAAGTCCACCTGCCTGTTTAAGCTTGAAACAACTCTTAAGCCACATGCTGCTTGACCCATCTCTTCTCAAAATCCTGGTGCCAACCTCCCAACAGCTCCTCACTCTCCACATTTTCAGTGCTCTCTTTGGTGATCGCAAATCACTGTTTGATAACCATCATATAAACCAGCAGATAAGCACTGTAAAAAAGAAGTGACTGACCAGCATACACATATTTTTTAAAAATATTCTAATTTTTTCCCCTCTGGTGTTAAGCAGGCACACAGTAAAACAAACAAAACACCGATCTGAAAATGGATTTTCTGTCTAGATGGCTTTAAAGAAGACTGAAAGATGAAAAAGCCTGAACCCTTGGCACAGGGAGAGACTGTTCAAAGTGAACACCCCTAGAGAATGAAACACCAGAGCGAAAGGAGGAATGGACAAGCAGATAAAGCTGTCAGTTCTGGCAGAGGGGAGAGGCTAAGAAGTTCCCAAACCCCAGACTAAAGCCCAGGATGGAAAGAATCAGTCAAAGCCAGGCTGTTTTGAACTTACATGCACCCTAGAAAAGGTCTGACAAAGATACTTTAACTCAAATAAAACCTGAAGGCTTGAATTTATTCATGAATAAGCATTATTTCTTTTGTGCACATTCACCAGTAAGAGTTTAAAGGACCAAAATTCAACGTTGCTACTTTAAAAAAAAACCATAAACTGCTTAACTCACTGGGCATCCTAAGCAACACAGATACATTTTGGTGTCTGCTGGATGTGGCAGAATGAACACCTTTCTGACCTGCAGAAGCAAATCAAAACAACAGTTTGAAGTAGATTTGTTTTGAACCACATAATGTTCTATGTGTATCTAAAAAAAACGAGCTGAAAACCCCCAAACCTTTCTGTGGCACAGCAATTGTCACATCAAAGGATTTTTCACACCCCTGACTACACCTGGTTCCCTTCAGAGGCTGCTCTGGATGCAAAATAGATATGCTGTGAAATAAAAGCTACTTTGCATCATAATGTTGCCATTATATGTTAACATCTAGCTCTACTATATATTTTCTTTTAGTTTAGTGTAACTTGCTGCATACAGCCATAGAGACCTAATGCAGTTTATTCAGCTCTTGTGCTGCACTTTTTTCTCCACCAACTGCAAGTTAACTGATTTCAGTGGATATCTGAACACTGCCCATTTCCTCTGGGCATACCATGACATTCTGAAAGCATCCAAGTAACTTTGAATAAAGCACCACACAGAATTCACAGATCTCATTGACGGCAATACTTTTTATTAGAAAGAGTAACAAAGTGCTTCCCATAGGATTCACAGAGTTTTTAAGAAATACAATTTTTCCTTTTTATATGGACAGTTTTGATGTGATGATGCTTCAGTGCAAACAGGGTTCTCCAAGGTTCTCCTGCAGAGCTTCTCTGTACACACTATTTCAACCATTTATGCATTTGGCAGGTGTGAAACAGTACTGAAGAGTCCATCCCTTAAAAACAGAGGTTATGTAAAACACTTGCAATGTCACACTGACCAACAGGAACTATATTGTTTTTTGTTTAACACAGATTTAAGGGACATTCTTTCATACAGTCCTACACACAGATGCATAAAGGTGCTTTCAGTTCTATCAATAATAATAATATGCAACAACATAAATAACATTATCAATTTTTACTATATAGACAACAGTGAAATTGTCTTTTTCTTTTTTAAAATTAACCTCCTGCTTTTTTGGCTAGGGACATCCTTTGAACATTTGGTGCCTCCTTTGCCTTCCTACTAGGTCTGGATGGAGTAAAAAACACAAGCAAGGACTGTTCTCCCATTTCCCCCTCTCTTTTGGCACACATTTATGATCAGATCTCTTTGGACACATATGCATCATTTCATCCCAATTCATTTTCCACTCTTTATGTCTGATTCTATCCCAGCTCCCCTTTTTCCTTAGCTCCACCTGCCTTCTCTGCAAATGAGAGGGAGACAGTACAGTAATAGCACAAAATTAGGACAGACGCTTCAGTACAAACTGTTATATACAAGGGAATGTATGAAACCAAACAGGAGAGGAGGATTGTTCATGCGATGCATTCTTCTTTTTCCATTTTCAGCCAACCTTACACCACTAGCACTGCTTTTTCAGGTTTTTAAAATTGCAAAACTTCTATAAAGGACAAGACATAGTTACCCTTAAGAGAAACCACCTAAGACATTTACTAAACACAATCTCAGTCCCAAAGCTACCCCACCTTTTCCCAGAGTACATGTACACAAACATGAACATCGAACAAACAACTGAATTCATGAGTGCAAGTCACAGTTCTGCTCATACTGAAAGGTCACATGCATATAAAACATGTCCTCACTGAAGTTGTTGGTCACACCCGTGGTTCACTGTTCTCCCTTCCTTATGTACAGAGCAAAATCACCACTTCAAGGAAATACCACATGCCATCTCACAGCACAGCATCTTTACACAAGAGAACTACTGCAACAAGGATATCACAGACACACTTTTTCCTATGGGATGAAAGGAATTAGATGAGATCCTTTGTACAGTAACTAGATTGTGAGAAGAAAGAGAGGATTTTTTTTTTTTTTCCACTTTTAACAACAGGATGCTTTTGTAATACAGCCCTTATACAGGAGAAGAATATACATGACCCCATCATTCTATCTATAAATCTGCAAAGATGTAAACAGATGTTCTCCTTCTAGGGGAATTGAAACAAACCCAAAGCTTACCCCCTAGGCACTTTTGAGTATAGAGCTCCTGGCTCTGAGTTCAGCCTGTACTTGCTGCTTGCTTTGGGACTTCAAGTTGTGAACAACAAAATCCTCGTACCCAGAAACACCTTTTGCTATCCAATGTTTCCCTGCCACTGGCATAACTATTTAACCAGGTGCCAGTCAACACAGGCTGCCACCAAACTACACAGCTGGGCCTCAGTCCCAGTGCCCTGTAGTCCTGCTGGTTCAGCAGAGCCTCTTGAAACCACATGCAGGGTCATTTGAAGAGATGGGACCTGCCTCCTCAGAAGGATACCACTTTCTCATTAGAAAAGCACAGAGACATGTCTAGAGATGGCATTTCAGTACAAAAGATTCTAGAGGAGCTGAGTTTTCATGTTCACTGCCCTAACTAACAATTGTCTCCCTAACAGGAAAGTCTGTAAGAACTTTCCAGGGCCAGGAGTCCTGGAAACAGAGCCTAATAGACAAAATGATCCATGCATAAAGCTGGACTTTCAATCCAGTTGCAGGACTGGGATTATACAGAACCCTCCCTAAACTTTAAAAGTCTTTGAATAAGACAGCATCTTCAACTAATTTATTGTTTTAAAAACATTTAGGAAAAAAGTCACTGCAAAAAGTTAAGCAATTTTCTGTACATTTCACATCTCCTACTGCATCTCTTTAAGCAAATTTCACTCTCTCACAGATGAAGCCAATTTTGCAATTAAGTTTCTTGCTAAAAGTAATGTACAGCAAATATTAAATTGGTAGCCTATTTAGCAGCTGTAGTAAAGTAGAAGTAGTAAAGATTCTGTCCCATTTTTCTGTTTCTCAAGAAGAGAACTTGGAAATACCCAGCATATCCCTGGGGTGGCTACTGGAGAGCTGAGTGAATATTGCACCCACTCCTGAATCTATGTAATCTATTCTCTAGGTTGTGTGGCCCATGACATATATAGGTAGGCATTTTTGCTGCCTAGTATGGAAAGGAACCAGTTAAGACTACTAAATAAAATGACCACCTGGCTTCAACTCCGTTCTTGCCTTGCATGAGGAAACAGGTCCAGTTTGCTAAGGTGCACAAAGCTTTAGCTTGTGTGGGCCCACACTGCAGCAAATGTGGGAAGCATTGAGAGATCTGGTCTGGTATCTGCTTGTTCAGCCACTTCTCACACCACCCAGAGGAAGCAGACAACATTCTAGCACTGCTGTCTGGAATGGCAAGTGTCCAATGCTGCAGCTGGAACTACCTACAAACTCCATGAATTATCCAAATATTTATCTTAAGAAGGAGGGCTGGGGGAAAGAGCAAGTACAATAAATAAAGAGAGAAAAATAGCAGCAGGAGCTGAGTACATTTCCAAAAAACAAGGCAGTGCTACATTAGGCCACTTGGCCAATGTAGGACTGCAATTTCTCCTGAACAACAGCTGAAGTCTTGTGTGAAGTCACTAGCATTAGTGTAAGAGCATTTTGCTGGTATGGTTTGTTTCCTGGGGGCTTACTATAAACTACACTAACCAAAGTTGCTTTTGTGTCTGGAAATTGTGTTCAACTTATGAATGTTCGTCCTTGCAGGTTTGTTACCAAACCTCCCTTGTGCAGATTTAGCTTTTCAGCAAAACATTAACAAATTATGCAGATTCAGGGAACAAACAGCACATGAGCCCCCCCCAGCAGTGAAACATAACACTCACATCAAGTGTCCTTTTAAAACCAGACATGAAATTTTCACTATACAAAGCAAGAACATGGGGAGACAGGAGGGGAAATGAAAAGCCAATCCTTTGGCTAAGGCCCCAAAAGCCTGTAGAAAACAGTACATTTCACACCATTATACTACAAACATCTCCCTTCTTCCCACTAAAAGATGGAGTAGGGCACTGCTGATTTGGCTTAAAATATGATTTTAGTCCCCCTCATCAGAAGTTCAACAATTTGAAGCATTGCAGCTTTTGATGTACCACCCATTTACTTAAAACACATAAATCCACTGACTTAATGACAGTGTTGAAATACATAATCCAAATAGTACCTGTAAAATTTTACTGTTGTACATAAATAATGACAAGGCACAGGACAGCCACCAGTCCAAGAGCTTGTAGGCCAAGAAACCAGAGCATAACCCAGAAGAATATGATTATTACAGGTTCTACTATCCGTTCTCCAAAGTACATCCTTGTGAAGCCTATTCTGATAAGGCTTTTGTTTAGTTCTCCAAAGAGAGTCCCCATCTTTTTATAGTCATCTATCACAGGTTCCGTGGTGTGGTTCCTTTGCTCTTGGTGGACCTGCAGATGGAAGATAAAAAGAGGAAATATGTTGCACAATTTTATTATTGTGACTCTGAGCAAGCTTCTCATCTGTTTCTACCTGAATGCATAAAACTGAGATACATATGCAATAAATCTACTCCTTAAATCAAGAGACTGAAAATGCTACATAGCTTGTGACCCTGATACAATGCTAAGGATGCAATTTGTCCAAACCTGGGACACCTGAAGTGTTACTGCAAATATATGACAGCCTCCCTCCCCTCCAGATGCCACTCTAGAGGAGGTGTAAAGCTCTCCTGCAGGTATACATCTTACCTGTCTGTGCAATCTGCCTGTGGTTGTCAGGGCAACCATTATGGCATGAGATGCCTCTAATTTCATGGGGGGGGCCCCGCTGAATTATTTTCAGAACTTCTCCAGAACAAGAATGATATCAAACTATTAAACATGAACTATGAAGTATTTTGCACTGAAGCCCAGGGAACTGAAGGGCTACTAGTCACTGCTGAAAGAAAGGCACTGGATCAGACCAGGAAAGCGACAAACATCTATCCTGATGTTGGTGTAGGAAGCCATGCAAGTCAGGCAAAGGAAGACAGACTCAAGGACTGCACAGATGCAAAGTGCTGGTATAAAAAAGTGAAGGGAAGGAGAAACAAATTATGCACTTTTTGTGAAATAAAAAATGTCAGAGAAAATGTACAGGAAGGCAGAGGTCCATCTTTAAATGAGGATGCCACAGGTAAATAACATTGCAGAAAATACAAATTTTCAACACGTAAATGGTAACTAGATTAGAGCTTGAGATCCCATCTCTCTTCCTCATTGTCCAGAGATTCTTTGCACAAAATCTTATTGGTTTTTGTTTGGGTATGACAGGGCAAACATGCCTTCAAGATGATGAACATGAGTCTTCTAATGCTTCCATTAGGCAGCAGTGAAAACACATGCAGTAGGTACTCATAAATAATTCGGTTGACTGATCAATAGGTCCTACAAATTGCTCACAAGCTCTATGTGCAATTAGTCTACTCCCATATTCAAAGCAAACTTGTTCCATCTTCAAGGATGAATGTTATTCTGCATCCCCTGTTCCATGGCATGGTCTTGGTAGAGAAACAGAAATTCCCTTCCACACCAGTGCCAGGCTCTCCGTTGGAGATAAAATAATAAAGTGAATTATCATTCTTACAGAGAAGCATCCAGCAAACACCAAAGGAAGCCAATACCACACTTTAGGCCACCATGCAGAACCTGCTGGCTGAATGCTCTGGGTAAAGCTCTACAGAAGCTGCTGGAAAAAAAAGCCCAAGAAAACCCCAACAGTCCCTCAACTGAAAGTACCTGGACTTTTTTTTTTTTTTTTTTTTTTAAATTTACTTATTCGTAAGGAGTCTGATTTAAGCTTCAGTCCTGAATCCCATAAAGGGACAGGTAAGAGACATAAAGGGGCAGGAAGCCTAAATAGTAATGTGTTCATAACTAGTACTCTGTTCACTCTTTCTGAGATTCTATGGAAGAGCCTGAGACAGGAGAACTGCAGTACTGGGGGTTATGTACAGGCAGACCCTCCTTTGCCTCTTTTCAGCCTACTTTGCATGCCTGGATTGTTTTCTCCCTGGATTTCCTTCAGCATTTTGGCTTTAACTGTATTTTAACTTTATTTTAATTCATTTTAATTCAAAGAAACATGGACTCATCAATAATCCCAATGTTTCAAGATCAGTCTCTTCCAGAAAAGCAGAGCCTCTTGTGAAGTCTTGTAAACTCGGTGGGGCTGGAACACAATGGAACTCTTACCCCTCCATTCCCAATGAGCACAGGAAGACAAGCACTCTTAGCCCATGTGTACACTGATCAAAGAGAAGGGATGTGCTGGGAAGGGAAAATACATTTATTTGCTTCCTGCATGCAGAGACCAGAGGGAGCATGTGACAGATGATGGTGGAGGGGATCAGAGCACAGTGCAAAGACCACTCAAGCAGTGCAAAGACCACTTCTGAGAGAACAGCTGGGAAATCAATACATTTTCTAGCCATGGCCAGGGCAACCAGGAGGGGGAAAACAGACACATCACTTCTTTGCCCCTGGCTTGTTAGTGGCACTCAGCAAGGTCTTGAAAGCCTTCACACAGAGTAAGGGCAGCACTGGCCAGGAGGTTGCCAGCAGGCATAGGTCTGCAAGCTCCTCTCACAGCTCCCACTGGGCTAAGCAGGATTAACCACACGTGTCCATGCCAGCAGCATCTTTCCTGGTATGAGGCAGCTGCAGGACACGCGATTGCAGCCCTGCTTGCTTTGATAAGCTAACAGCAAGAAGTTGCACACTGTCTCTTAAACAAGGTAAACACAGTAAATTCCATCTCACTTAGGCTGTCCAGGTATTTTTGATTTTTTCATTACCCCACCCTCACCTTCTCAAACAAGAGTAGATTCATGGATTCTAAGGCAAATACACACAGGGAGCTGCCAGGCACAGAGATTGACAAGTGTATGCTTAATTACAGAACAAGCGTCAAGTTATTTTTCCAAATATATTTCAATAGCTTACAAAACCTTTCAAAATGATCATGGAAATTCTCAAGACTTCAAAGTCTGCTTTGGTTAATTCAGGCTAAGTATATCTTGCTTCAAGCAACTCAGCAAAAAGCAAGTGAAGCTGAGAACAGATCATCAGTCATAAAACACTGATGGCATATTTTTCTGTACTACTGCATAATATTTCACATGCTGGACAAATACATTTCTTCAGAAGTGTAGCTAAAACAGAACCTTTAGGGCAAATCCCAGTAATGTTACAATACCCCAAATTGCTAAGTAATAATAAATAAGCTTTAACATTGCAGCTGGAATTTCTTTCACTAACTTTCAGGGCAACAGTAAAATGGCATGCAGTCCCATATATGTGCCATAGCTCTCAAATCATAACCTCAGAACCAAATTCTTTTTTTCTGCCAAAAAATACTTTCTAAACTATTTTAGAAATTGGCTGTCTTCAGCGAACATACAGTTCCCAGCTGACTCTTTAATTTTTACTGAACTATTTTCATAGGGCTGTTTCCATACTCATCTTGCTGAATCAGCCTGAAGCTAGACAGACACTACCATAACAGACAAAATGTGGAGAAAGAAATGTACCCATTCCGACAGCTGCACCCCCTTGCCTTTGCAAACCCAGAGCTTCCTCTGTAAAAGCAGAAGTTTCTGTTTCAAAGTTTTAAAAATCAACAACCCAGCCTAGGCTTCACTATTTTAAGAATCCATTGTGTATCAGGAGGGAGCAGAGGGAACTTCTTGACCTGCACTAGCACCAGAGAAAACATGCTTTCCAGGCCCTTCCCAGTTGCTCTTCTTGTAATTAACAGGTGCCGTGCAGGGGGCACTCCCAGACTTCATCTGCTACAGTTCAGGAGGGAATGTAAGAGAAGGCCACTTCATCTGCTACAGTTCAGGAGGGAATGTAAGAGAAGGCCACTTCATCTGCATTCCTTTGCCTTTCCTCACTCTTTGAAACAGAGGAGTGATGAAGAAATTCAGAGGGCCTGGGAAACAGCAGTGTAGCCAGAGATCTAGATGGATATAGATTAATGATACATGGGATATTAGATACATGCCCAAAATATCTTCTGAAAAGAGAGCAACAGCAGCACTGCCTCCCAGACAAGAATTCTCTTCCCAACTTCCTCCAACTGGCTGAAAGACACCAAATATACAAATATGGTATTATTCCTGAAGGAGAAAGGAGAACGAGACTTCCCTAAGTGATTAAGTCTAAACTAGAATGTATTAGAAATGCTAATTGCATTTGTTTCCTAACCTAATGTTTCTTATCAAATTACTGTAATGAATTACTTCTTATTGTAATTTAAGTTAATTTTCCATCAATATAATTTTATTTTAGACTTACTGGGATGATCCAGTCTGAATCTATCCTCTGTCAAGTTTGAAACCATTCCCCCTTGTCCTATCCCTACATGCCGTTGTAAAAAGTCCCTCTCCAATTCTCTCCTTCACCTCTCCAGGCTGAACAGCCCCAACTCTGTTAGCCTGCCTTAACAGAAGAGGTGCATCTTCATGGCCCTCTTCTGGACTCATTCCACCAGGTCCACGTCTCTCCTGTGCTGGGGGCTCCAGAGCTTGTGGCACTCCATACTCAATTTTGTATTTGGTTTCTAATTTTTTATTTTAAGTAATTTAAGTTAAAACCAGAGTTATCATACAGAACAGAAAGAGAAGCATCTGATCTGCTCCACTGCTCAACATGCACAAACAACGTACTTCACAGACCCATTGTTACCTGCAGGTTCCCATCAACCACCTCATTTCCTCTGGTCTTCTCAGATGTTTGGTATTATAAAATTTCCCTCCCTTTTCAAAATGGCACATTTTCATCAGCAAAGCCATGGTCTGCTGTCTCCCACTGTTTACTGGCAGAAAGTCAGAACTTGAAGATCCAAACTCTTAAAAACTTTTATAGTGAAACCTGGAACTAAATTTTCCCCTCTGTTAAGGCCAAATAGCTTAGGGGTTTTGATGCTTCAAGGTGAACCATGACAGGCCCTCGAGCATATGATGCAGGATGTCACAAAATCACCTTTTTTAAGAATGAAACCCCACGAGGAGATCACAAAGGAGCTACTAAGCACCAAGTTCAGTTTGTTTCCAGAGCAGCTAATGCTCATACATCCCTAAAGTGCTTCTGAAAGAAAATCCCCCCATGTAATTGAATCTTTTCCTTGACTAGCTTTAAAACAGCAAAGAAGGCAAAGTCCTACTCATCCTACTGAACCCAACTAACATCCGGTTGTGGCTTTTCCAGTTATGTTTGTCATCAACACAACACACAAAACTCCTTGTGTTCTGACCACTAACTACCCCTGCTTATGGCAAACTTCCACACATTCACCAAAACTCACTGCTTCCTAAACTCAGGAAAACACATGGTATGTCACGAGCAGAGGCTGCTCCACACCAGTCTGACAGGACAATCCTCTTGCTTACTCCATTCCTATCAAAGGGTGCTCTGACCAGGTGATCAGTGAAACACGAGATCCCATCCAAACATCCTCCCTGCAGAAAAAAGCCGTCTTTGCAGTGAGTCATATGCTATTCCCTAGAAGAGAAGGATAAAGTTAGCACTGAACTTTTCACAGTGGCCTACGACTGATCCCTGTCTGCATCTCCCATGTGTAATGTAGCCAGTTTATGGTCTTTTCCCCCTCAAATTGCTGAGAGCACACAGCTCCTGCATCTGACCATTTGCAGATCACACCAAGAAATCCTTGGAGGATGCAGAACACAGAGATCCAAGAGGGACACAAAACTATCCTACACACTTGGGAAGTTATTTTCCTGTGGCTAATCAAAAATAGCATGGGAGCACAAATTTAACATTTTTTTTTTCTGCTGGGAGGGCTGAATATCTTTAAAGTAACCACAAGTTTTTGTTCTGTAACCTCACCCCTGATGTGGCCATGTGGAGAACAGGTATAGTTATGGGTTTCCAGGCATTCCATCTGCTGAAGCAGCAGCTTGATCCACTTAGCCTAAGAATCTTGAGATGGTGTGTTTAGTTTGAGAATTTTTTGTCTCTGTGTAAAAAAAGTTACCTCCAAGTAACTAATCTGAGTGAAATAACCAGATAAAGTTCAAGAGCCTTTGTTCTGGGGGAGGAGGGAATAGATGAACATAAGGAACCTACTCCACATGAAGATTCAGGATGTTTTGTTAAAGAAAAAAAAATAAAATCCATTCAACCTTTCTAAAGGTACAAGATCCATTAAAAGAAACCAAGTAGCATTCTTCTATTTGGTCATGACTAATGAACAGAAGAAACCTCAATGGTCTTCTCTTGCTCAAACAACCTGAAAAATTCCCACCACAGACTTAACAGCCCCAGACTGAGAACAAGTCTATAATTGCCTCTTTTCTTCCATGACTGCCTGAAAGGGCATTAGACAAACACTGAACTCCAACAATGGAGGAGAAAAGGCCAATGAATTGAGAAAATGACTATTCTCCATGTAAAAGCTTATGATTTTACAGTCAAAAAAGTGCTGGTGGGTAAAGAAGGCAATGAGAGAGGACACAAAGGTATACACAGCGTTCACCTCCAACACAGAAAAGCAGCAGTGTCTTCAAATTGTTTGACATGCCTCAGATCACAATTCATCATACATACAGTTATAAAAGAAAGAAAAAGAATGGCATATTTGAGAGAATTATTTCCACATTATATAGAAAAGAAATCACTTTTGAGTTCCATAGCAAGCGTGTGTTTAATGACACCTAAATGAGATATTAAAAAACTCCTGTAACAAAGAATGCAGGGATGGATGACTTTCTGAATGAGATGTTAAAAAAAACCCCAACCCTCTAATAAAGAAATGCAGGGATATCACATTTACATACCCATCTGCACATTTAATTTTTTTTTTCCAAGGAAGAAGTTTTCCCTGCAGTATTTAACCGCTCACTATCTATTTTACTCCAGTCATGGCTATTTTTACTCCAGGGAACAGGTGGTGTGTGTGCTATGTGAAGCCCACAGACACCTAAATGTCAAAAAAGCCAGTGAGATATGACTTTAAGAACAAGCTTACTTTCAAAAACAGGAGTATTTTCCACTAAGTTGGGATGTTAATGTTCAGAAGAGAGTGCCTTAGAGGTATCTTTTTCAGAAGATGCAAACTAAAACTGAAAATACTTCAGGACCACTCTTAAGAAAGAAAAAAAAAAGAGAAGAAAGCGAGCAGATGACAGAGACCAGAATGGAAGAAACCACAAGTTCCCTCCACTCCAGAATAAGAGACCAACTTCTGCTGGGTGCAGATAGGGACACATGAGCCAACACACAACTACAAATATTTAATAGTTGGGTAGCCAGCCATGAGCTGATGGAATGAATGATCCAATCTTGCCGGTACTTATCCATATGACCACCCAGTGTATTGCCATGGACAGGCTCTGGAGATTTGCAGACAGAAGCAAGCAGCAGGTTCCCAGCTGGTGGCCTCCTCTCTGTGTAAACCAGAGCCTCACCCCACTGCAGGGCACCAGCACAAACCCTGCTGATACACTGGCCGGGTGGGTGCTGCCTTTCTGCCTCTTACTCCTCCACATATGCTAAACAGTTTCGTTGCTAGTAACACCTGCCATCAGATCAGGATTTCACCCCGCTGCCTTGTACTTAAAAGGTATCTATCTTACTGTTAATTAAAAGAAAGTGAAATTTGCCCAAGAAAGGCAAATGATTTTATTGGAAATGTTTCTGATTTTCTGCCTATTTACTACAGGAAGAGACCGGTATCCCTTTGCATCCTTTGCTAGCATAAAACTATCAATTAGTATTTAACCTTGTAAATGTAAGCAGTAAAAATATCTTTATATTCAGCCTTAGACTTTAAAGATAACAAAATTAATTTCAACTATCTGGAGAGAAAAAAACGCCACCAACAACCAACCAAGTCAATTTCTCTAGGCTAATTTTAATCTGATATTTAACTATGAAAATATCAATAGATTTGGAAATGAGGAAAAAAAAAACCCTCAAACCTCAATTCCAGATGAAAAACAAGACAGAAAAAACTAAGTTTAACTTCTTTCTATGTGAAAAAGAAGCAAATGCAAGAAGACTAGAAAAATTCTTAATACCAAAAGTACTTTACAGCAGCTACCAATAAAAGTGACATAGTGGGAGGAAGTTTAAACAAAAGACTGCAAAGCAAAGATTGTGTTAACATTCATTTTACAGCAAGAACTTAGAAATCATTTATAAAATTGAGACAAGATGTTTCTATAGAAACAAGCAACAACATAAGAAAAGCAACAGCGCCGGATTCCCTTTAGTCAGGTTTTACAGCAACTCAATTTTAGAATCAACAGTTGCTGGAACAAACTCTGAAATACCAGGAGAAGTTTTGTGTTGAAGAAGTTTTTCCAGATACTTTAACTTGTGTATGGGTGGAACAGAGATAATTTCAAAAATAATAGAGGCTTTCCTTGATAAACACATAAAATATCCCATAATTTCGGGAGTAAATTCCCCATTAATACAGCACCAGATGAGAAAGTGTGAAAGACAGGAACCTGGCACAGGAGGGTCCATGAGAAGAAACCTGCCTGCCCACATGTCTCTCTCTGCCTCTCTCCCCCACTTTAGGATGCTGTTTACACTCTTTCTTATGCTCTTGCTGCTGTCCCTGTAACTTGACACCATCCATCCAGCAATTATACATAAAGACTACATTAAATGCAATATCTAATCCATCTTTTCATTATGCCTGCAATATTTAATTTCCACTGGATTTCATTTATCAGGGTCCCCCACTAAAACTGGTCAGCTTGACTCAGCACAAAGGTTTGCAATCCCCATACATTCACTGTGGTCTCAAATGCACCGGCTTGCTGAAACGCAACAACTGTTAATTTTGTCTTTTTTAAAGAGATGATATTTCTCTTCGCTTCCATCTCCAAAATACCTTTTTCTTTAAGAAAATGGGATCTTCCCATCATTCAAACAGAGCATATTATCCTATCTATTGTAGGTACTACATGTATGATTGAAGTGTTGGGATTTTTTTCTTCAAATGCTGTTAAGCCCCAAAAAACTTAATGCTTTTAAGAAAGTTATTATCTATTATTTTATAATTATGAACCTCTGCAACAGAGTTAATTTATTTGTAGAGCCAGAGCAAATTTGGGATTAAGTCCTCCTCAAGTATGGCTACTAAGCTGGATTTACTTTTGGAAACAAATTCCAACAACTGTGAGCAGGGAGAAAGCTACAATTTTCAGATTATCTTAGTGTGGAATAAATTAGAAATAGGTTTCCAGTCTTAGGCATTACAAGTTGCACATATACAAGTGTACTTTAAAACATTCTTGGTCATTTCTGACTTATGACTGGAATTATACCATTCTGGGCAACACAGCACACAACCACCTAATAGTCTAATGAAGATTTTACACAAGGCATACCACAGGTCTGTTGATATTATTCTCTAGTTCTGTTTCTGCTCATGCTCCCTATTCTGGAGAAATACTAGAGATATTGTAAAGTTATTCAGAAACTTCAGGGCTTGAATTTAGTTAAGACACCCATACGTCCTCAACAAAATTCTCAAAGCCCTTTTGTAACAGCACCTCTAAATCTGAAGCCATCTATTAAAAGATAAAATACTCCACTTACACCCATAAAACACTGTTCAAAATAAAAATAAAACATCCCAAAGGCTTACAAACTCAGGTTAATGAAAAGGTGATAGTCTATGTTAATAAATCTACTTGCAAATACACGTAACACATATTAACTGTGCACTTAAACATTTTCTAGAAGACTTGGTTTTACACTTGTACAGCACTGTGGCTTCTGCATATCCTAAACCAGTGTGCACTGGAGATCCTGGCCTCACTGAAGCAACTGGGAATTTTATTATTGCCTTCAACTTTGATTAGAAGGAACTAAACCCAATTCTTGCCCAGCCAGGGAAGAGCCCACAGTTCTCAGTACAGAAGGCAACCACAGAGTTCCAGCTGTCAGAACTCCACTGTGACACACACCTTGGCTTCAAAGTCCCTACAGACAGACAGGGTGCTGCGCATCCCGCTACCAGCACCCCATGTCCGGCTGTAGGGCATGTGCAGGATGCAGGCGATGCGAAAGCAGGACTTCTGCATCAGCTTTTATTAAACACACACTCATGCTTTTCTATTCTTATTGAATAGTTTAATTTATAGGTGGTGATGAGATTTAGAATGCAGTAATATGACAGAGGCTAACCTATTTTAGGAAGTGGGTTAGAGAAGGAGGTTTGAGGTCTTTAGCGATGTTGAAAATACAGGACAATTTATGTGTCTGACTAATACCTATCAAAAGTTAGGAAAAAAATGTGACCTTCAGGGGCAAAGCAGCAACCTACTCTCACAGCTTCAGGAGCAGCTGAATCTTTGGTTGCCTTCACTTACTACTTCTGAACCCCAGCACAGCAACACAGGAGATGTAGAAGAAACTGCCCAGGTCCTGCAGTGCTTTGAAGACTAAAATAGGTGTAATTACCTTTGCATGCAAACCTACAAAGGATACAAATCAAATTATCATTCAGTTCAGCTTTCAAATCTAATCACAGAAGTAGGTAATTCTACAGACTGTCGCAATAATGAATTTCAAAGGCTATGGATAACGCTTAGTTACATACCCTTCTATTCTTTCAACAATGTATCTGTCAGTAATTTCATTAAACATGACTGTGTTGACAATAAAAAGCTTCAATAAAAAATTGAAGTCAGAGGATTTGACATTAAATAGATTTATTTCCTACAGAAAACTCTTTCTTAAAAAAAAATAAATAAAATTAAAGGTTGTACTCATTATTACTTAGATCCTGCTTGTCAGGAAGGTATTCTTTTAGTTTTTATGTTACAAGATATGATCTTACACAAACTGTGTTTATTTTGCAGGAAATGGGAAAAATCAAATCACACCCAGGTTTGAAGCCCAGATCCTCACCTAAAAGTCCTTCTCAAAAAAGGCCACAGGATTTTCTCTCATGCATGCTTTACTTCACACCAGATGAGAGAAATAAGAATTTATACCTACACCAAAGCAGATTATGACTCCTTTCTCTTGCATCACATATATGACTAAAGTGGCACATGCATCTATAATTCAGGTGAGAACATGGAACAGGAAAACACAGGCTGAGGACCAGAGTCTGTGTTAGCAGTGCAAATACCCTCAGCAAACACAGCGACAGCGCTGGGCCTCCACGAGAGACTCCAATAAGGACCTAGCCTGGAAACAGGATCCCTGCCCATTGGAACAGCAGCGTCAGCAACAATTCCTCCATGAGAGCAAAAAGGGCAGGGGAAGCTGGTTGAGAGACAACTGAACACCCCCATGAAAGCAAAAAAAAGTACAGAGCATGACAAGGCTTGGTGACACAGGAGCCCCTCCAAATCAAGCTACAAATTTGTTCTTCTCTTGAACAAGAGAATCTGGGACCTCCTGTCAAAGTTTGCAGCAAGTGGAGGTACCACCAACTCCTTGTGTCTTCCCTACACATAAAAATAAATTTATACTGCTTACTTATCCAATTATTATTATTTAACTGTTATTTTATCCAACATTTAAATTCTCTCTGTATATTAAATACAAGCAAGTGATAATCTTTATTTCTAAATTTAGTTTATTATTTTCCCAGCTGACTGCACGTCAGTATGCAGAAAAACTACTCTGTGCTACAACAGTGAAACATATCCAATAAATAGGAAGGATTTTCCCCTTCTTCCTTGTGGCCTATTTAAAATTTCTGCTATCCTATTGTTATACCCAAACTTGTCAGAAAGGGCCAGGATCACTACCTGAGCCTGAGAAAAGAGGAAAGTGAGTTTGTCAGCCAAGTGTGGCCGTGGCCATCCAAGCAGTAACTTTACCAGTTTCATCTGAAATTGTGTTTAGGCACCATTGGAAGGCAGCTCTTCAGCCTGCACCATCCCCTGAAAACACAACACACCCGTCACTAAGAAGCAGCTGTAAAGTGCAGAAAAAAGCTCTTTGGCGAGGAATTGCAACTAGTTTGAGCACAGTTACACATCAGATCATCTGATGCAACTTTTTAACCTCTATTTCCAGGGAGGACAGTAACCAGAACCAGCAAGTATTCCTTACTTACCTCCTGTGACATCCTGCAAGAGGGCTTATGGACACAGAGAGAGAGCTCTGAGCCTCCCTTGGTGCATCTGTCCTTACCCTACATTCGAGCATGTGCTCTGCTCTGCCCCATTTTTCTAAAGGGGCAAGAAGATGCGCTGACTTATGTAAATGTGGCTAAGTGAATTCTCAAGTACCAGAACCTTTCAGAGTGGCTCGCTTCCAGATGTAATGTCAGGCAAGTACTACCAGACACTTTCCAATATTGAGCTATTTCAGCTGTGACATGGCTCATTTATGGTTAAGTGCAGAGCATCTTATAAGAATTTTCAACAAAAATGATTAACGAAATCAAAACCATTCGGAAATTACTTAGGGATGCGCTCCGGCAGCTCTCTTTTCCCCAGTGCAAGCATGAGTGCTAGTACATTTCAGAGCAAATTATTGCATTATACTATTGTACATGAAAGAGGTTGTGTTCTTTTTTCCTTTAAATGAAACATCAGTAAAGGTGCATTAAGAGCACTGCCTTTGTCTAAACACCGGGACGATGCTGTCTGCAAAACAAAAGAGTGCTTGGAAAGGCACTTCACAGCTAACAATAGGGAAACGGCTCCTAAGCAAAAAGCCCGCTTCCATGCCATAAAAATAGAAATCCTGAAGCAGACAAAAAAAATAAAAAAGAAGAGTTGGTGTTTTCCTACAGACACAACGTATTACGTTTCCTAAGTATTACAGAGACTAAAAGCTTAAAATACTCAAGTGAACGAACACCAGAGCTTGAACTACTGGGGGGAATTCCGGGAATGGCAAGAGCACCCCGGTTATTTCCAGCGAGAAACATGTGGATGCCGTGCCGGGACTACCCTCGTACATCTGCTCCCATTTCCAGTTGGACTTGAGCGTCCCGGAGGGAAGAACGAGGGTCAGGCGGGCCCTGCACGGGATACTCCAGCAGCACGCGTGGGCAGCCCCACGCAGGTTGCATAAGCCCCGCCGCAATGGAGCGTTACCCGGGAGCGGCTCACACGGGTGGGCTGTACCGGGAATGCCACGGCAGAGGAATCTAAAGGCGCCCCCGCTTTTCTGTTGTTGCCCGGCGGCGGGGGCAGCCCCGGAGCCTCGGCCCGCCCTCCCAGACCCCTCACGGGCGGGCACCCACCTGCTCCTCCGGGCGCCGCCGGTGCCGGGCGGCCGCCGGCCCCGCTTCCCGCTCGCATTCCCCGAGCGGCGGCGGCGGCGGGAGCGGCGCCGCCGAGCCCATGGCTGCTGCTCCGCGCCCAGCGGCACCGAGCGCTGCCCGCGCTCCCGCCTGCCGGGGCGGGACGGGGCCGTCACGGGGTCCGGGGGAGCGGCGGCACGGAGGGAGGAACGGAGGGAGGGCGGCGCCGCGGGAGCGGGGGGAGGCCGCTGGCGGCGGGGATGGGGGCCCGGGGCGGGGAACCTCTTGCTGCCGGCTGCCGCCTCGGGCCGGGCGGCCGCTTGCTGCTCGGTAGAGCGAAAAATAAACCACCCCCAGCACCCGATTGCTGAAGCTTTTGTTAAAAGCAGGAAGTGCCAGGTGTTAATAAGGCGTTTATTTTAGCGCCGCTCCTCGCTGGTGTGTCCCTGGGGAGGAACGGCCGCCTCCTGTCAGTGTGAGATGTGGTGTTTGCTGTTCCTCCCTCGGGAAAGAGGAAACACCGGCCTCGCTCTTTCCGAAGCTGTTTGGATCGTGTCTTCTGTTCTTTAAAAGGAACTAATACGCACCAGGAAGAAGGAAACGCAATAGCAGACCTCGAAGAGAAGACTTAGTGTATGGACAATGCCGCGGAAGGTTAAGATTGGATTTTAGGAAAAAAATTCTTCACTGAAAGGGTGGTCAAGCACTGGAACAAGCTGCCCAGGTGAAATCACCGTCCCTGGAGGTATTAAAAGATGTGTAGATGTGGCGCTTGGGAACACGGTTCAGTGGTGAACTTGGCAGTGCTGGGTTAACAGACTCAGTGGTCTTAAAGGTCTTTTCCAAGGGATTCTCTGATTCTGTGTTGATGAAGTGCCTCTGCATAGGAAGTGCTTGGCTCCGGCTTTGAGCATCCCTGTCCCTCTGTAGAGGGGCCTCACCCCTGCCAGCCCTGCATGCCTTATCCATGCTGTTCACCCCAGTACAGGAAGGACAGCCTGAAAGTGAAGCTGTATTTCAATGTGCGGCATTCCTAAGCTGTGGTGGGACCACTGTTGTCATCCTTAGGCATCTTTTCTCCTCATCCAGTTCATGAACTATTGGTGACAGGTCTGCTTGGCTCAGTTTTTTTTTCCATAAGTAATTAGTGGAGGTGCTAACAGGTTGTGTAACAATAGGATTCAGTGGAAATCAGACATCTGGGTTAATGTTGTATGGCTTTCTGGTGGCTGGGTGTGGATCCCACTGTCATGTGCAGCAAATTCTACTTGCTGTTTGCTTTTCCTGTTATTATTGTTGGGCAGCAAACAGCAGTAGCTGTAACAACCTAAAACCATCACAAAGAACCACTCAGTGTACGGTGGCATAGTCACACCTTCATGCTACAAGCGTTCTTAAGTCAGGGGCAGTACACAAGCCACTGTGCTTGTCAGGCCCCTCCGTTTGGCTGCTGAGGGCCAGCACAGGGCCAGCTGGGACTGAGCACGGGGGAAGGGGCCACTGCTCTGCCCACCCTGCTCTGCTCTGGCTCCTCATCTGTACTTAGCAGCTGGCCCAATCTCCCCAAGGTGCAGGGTGGCCAAAAGCAGTTTGCCCTGAAGACCCGCCTAACTGCTTGACCAGCGTTCTCATCCATGACCCATTTGTTTGCTAGTATTTTTTCTTGGGAACAGGGAGAAGCTTGAAGAAATATCACGCTGTTTAGACAGTTTCCATAAACTATCCTGCCAGTGTGCAAAATTACTGGACACAAAAAAAAAAATCCTATGGACTTTGCCAGCAAGCGCTGTGGTGATACATCTCTGTGCACAATATGACTGCTCAGCAGCAGTGTAGTAAAACATCCCTGAGGTTCTCTGCTCTGTGGGCGATTTGTGAAGAAATGAAGTGTCACATATAGTACTGACATTCTGTTAAAGCCCTGTGGAAAAAAAGTCTTAATTTAAGCATAGATTAGGTGTCTATTTCAGTGAGCTTTTTAGTACACTGATGTCCATAAACCTTTGCTGGGTTGTGGATCACAAAAATGTGCATTAGAAATTTTTTAGAAAAAATTTATGCTGAGGACACCACTGTTCTCCACAGCACAGTCTCTGACCCCACTGCCTCCTGGGGACCAGTACCCATCCTGACAGGAGTAGAAAAACATATGCTGGCTGGCTTGGTGCTACTTTTTCTTCCTCACTTATCTGCAGTCACATTGGTTTGATGCTATCCCCCTATAGACAAAGATTCTTCCATTAATTCTGCAGTGAAGGAAAGTTTGTCATATTTCTTAAAAAGCCACACTCCTTCCTACTGCAGCTGGCAGCCTTTGGCAGCTTCTTCACATGGAGCAACTCAGTGCAGTGGAACTGCCTTGGGATCCCTGGCACTCTTCATGTGTGAGAGCACTCTGGGCTAACAGATCCAGTGCTCAGGGAAAGAACAGGGACTCAAGAAGTCCCCACTGAGATCTCTTAGGATGCATTCACCATTGCAACCTGTGCAACTTCACTAACCTTAAAGAAACCCATTCTCCTTCATAGCAAACGCTCACTTGGCAACCTTTAGCTCCTCTTATGGTGAGTTTTATGAGGCTGCATGTGCTCTGTGCACTGGTGCCTGGGTCTGTGGATGTAGCTGAGCTGCTACAAACTGCTCTGACTGTTTTTCCTTCATCTTACTGAAATTTGGATTTTTTCCTGACATTTGCAAGTGTCTTGTATCTTCATAAGGATCTAATCACAAGAACAAGCTGAAGGATATGTCACCAAAAGAGATACCCACAACTTAGCAACTTTCCTTCCAAGATCACTGTCTGATGGAAGTTCCCCACCTCCCAGAGCCCTCTGGACATGGCTGACCTTCTTCTGGTGGTGCCTTGTCTCAATAGTGATATTTTCAGAAAATGCAAGGATAAATCTCAATGTAACTTAAGTGATGGGCAAAAAAACGATTTGCAAAAAAACCCCCTAGCCACAACCAAAAAAACAGAGATACAAGCTAAAGGGCAGATTCTGCAAAATAATTGTTTTGTATTGGATGACTTCTAGTCATGATTTGTAAATACGTGTACAGACAAAACATCTCCCAAGGAATAAAGAGAGCTCACTTTGCACAACTCTGTTATTTGAGGGTCACTAAGGAGAGTCAGAACCTCATGCTAAAAATATGTAATTAAAGGGGTTTTGTGAAAAATAGGTGCTTGCAGCTGGAGGAGGACTGAACGCTGCAGCTTTGCTGAGAGGCAGGACAGGTTGAACGCTCTGGCCTTGCTGAAACACTGCTCTAGACTGGAACACACAGACATAGCTGGAATGAGTGGGACTAAACTCCCTCTCTTTGGCTCTGACCAAAGCCAATAGGAGGTGGTGGGGAGAGAGTAACAGATGCTGCAGTGATACTTCTTGAGAGTATTCTTGTGGCTTCCGCTAGTCTGAGGTTCAGGGACTTCCCGGTCCCGGGTGTGGAGTTGGGTAATGAGAACAATATTTTAAAGGCAGCAGAGGAAGGCATGCTGGGATCACATGCAGCTGAGTCACACAGAGTGCTTCTTTTGGTCTTGCTGCCCAGGGAAATGTATCCCATTCACCCTGCACTTTTATTTTCATGCCCCTGGCATTCAGTCATGTCTTCCTAGGCTGCTGCCGTGGCTAGGGTAGTGAGCCCCCTCTGTAGGGACTTCAGCTGCTCCTGCCCTCAGGACTTGGCCATCCTATCTCTGCCTAAGGGCATAAAGCAAAGTTGAAACCTGCCAGGGTGCTGGCTGTGGTTTGATGATAGGACAAAACCAGGTTTTGGCCATTTAATTCCAGATGGAAAAGGATGCTGCCATGTAGCATACAGACTCCTTCCTGGTTGAAACAGCTCAAACATTTTTGATGGATTAGCACTGTGTATAAAGGTCTTACACCAGAACAGACACTATGTCCTCTCTCCCACCTGGTAGAAAGCTGGCATGAGCAGCCACCTTCAGCCTAAAACAGGCACCATAAACTAGCTAATTCAACAAACACACACATCTGTGTGCCTGCATCTGCTCCAGATCAGGCCTTTGGAGTTATTCCCAATACAAAACTCATCCTTGTGGACACTCAGAAGGGACAGGAATTAGATACAGTGGATATCCAGAGTTCTCACCTGCTTGTTACCTGCCACTTCCTATCAGTGGCAACTCATCTAACTTCCTTTTAATGAGAATGTGGTTAAGAACTTCAGGGAAAAAAAAAAAACAACCGAACAACCAAAACTTTTTCCCCTCTTTATATGCAGCCAACAGATGTAACTGACTTCAGTATGAGATTCGCTCAGATTGCTGACTGCACAGTTTAATCCAAATCTTTTCAATCTCCAGAGTTCATCTAAATATTAAAAGGCTTGGAAAAAACAGAGGTTCTTTAAACCTCGGTTAATGGAAACTTTTGTCATAACTGGTAAAAGGTCAATGTGGTTTTATACAGTATAATGGATTTACTGATGAATGGAACATTTTGAACTCTCTGATGGGTTTTATCTACTTTATATTCCAGATGTTAATATAAGTAAATTCTCTAAACTCTCAGACAATTTGTCCAGTATGACCATGCAGCTTATGATGGTCATTGCAGCTCTTACATGGATTTTTGAAGTAAAGCTGTTAAATTCTGTAATTTCCTTAGATCCTTCAAGCATATTAAGAAATACAAGAAAGGGCTTTTCCAGCACTGGATACAAAGTGAACTGGAAGAAATTGGAATTCAAAACATGAAAATATATTAAAGGATACTGAATAAAGATGAAATGAAACAATTAATTTGGTTCCTTTTTCTTCCGTGTATAATGACAAAAGGACACTGAAGATCACCTTACATTAGCAATGTCTTTCTCCAAGAGTTGATATGTATCATGCAATCTCATTTAAGGGTCAAAGCAAAATACACATGGGCTCATATACACAGGCTCAGAAAGGCAGAAGCAAAACAGTAATGGGGAAGTTCTATTACAAAAGGTCACCTGGAGCACTCCTAGGCACTGCAGGGTAGTTTTCTGTAGTACCTTTTCTAATGCATTTGCCAGTGTAATTTATTTTTAAATGTTTCAAGTAAATTCTGCCATTTCCCTTGGATATTATTTCACAGTATAAAAAATCTGACAAAAGGCTCTTTCTTGGCTATCAAGCCTAAAATTTCCTTTTTATTTCATTCTATTTTTACATTAGGTTAATTTGTCATCCTTGATGAGAAGATGATTCTCTGCATAGCCTGCTTGAATGATCAATATTTACCTTCACCCTATTAGAATTAGTAGGCTTCCAAAACAAAATTTCAAAACTTAAATTTGCTTACTTCAATTGTTCTGATCTTTTGTAATTTATTATCTTTCTTCTTGGCTTCTTACCACCTCAGAAGTGAGTTTTGATTTTTTGATCTTGCTATGAGCCTTGTATAAGCAGTTACTCCACTGCAGCATGAGCTCAGAGCAAGCAAAAAATATTTTGAAAATGTATAGACAGTCCAAATTCACAGCAGAGTATTCATTTATTTATTACTTCAGGACATGAGAAGTGTGGTCCAGTTTGCTGCTTGCTGCCGCTCACAAAGCTCCTGTGCTTCCAGCAGTTTCCCACAGGAATAGAATCCTTTTCTTTTTGCAGTCCTTTTCTTGCAGTGTTCCACAGCAATAAGAGTTCTCTCAGTTCATCTGTATGTTGAAATAAATCTGACGGGGTATTGATATGATGCTTTATCTTTACAGTGCCACCACACCGGTTTCACAAGTCCTTCCCCCTGCTGCTCCTTTCCTTATCCGCCCCGGTGGCCCTTTGCCCTCCCACAGCTGCAGGTGCATGGAGGACTTTGCTGTGGGCCTGGAGAGAAACATATTGGCTGAGTATGACAAAGAGCTTGTGATCATTCCTAGCCCAGTCCCACAAGCAATTTTTTTTCCACTAAGCCAGGATGGAGCTTTGAGTCATAGGAACAGAAACAAATGGCTCGAGGCATGAGAAAGAGAAAGGAGAGGAAAACTCTTAATAAGGCACTGGTGCTGAACACTCCACACTCTGAATCTATGACTTCACCCCCAATATTTAATTATGCTTGCTCTCCTCCACTGAGAATCTCTTTGTGTTTATATGAAAAAAAAGCCTTTTTTTGTTTTGTTTTGAGGACTAGGATATTCAGCCAATGGGTATTTTAATAAGTATGGGCAGATAATGCAAAATTTGTTAGGCTAAAATAAGCCCTTAGCTTTCCTTAATGTGCTGTCATTTGTCCAAGTGCAAGTAAGGACAGGCCAGAATAGTAGGCTGCTGTCTGGGGGGTTTGGGTGTGCATGTGTGTCAAATCTCATGTGGACAGATAAATTAGGGTTTTGAGCAATTCTGAGCGTATAAAACTAAACTACAGAAAGAACCAAGCAGCTATGTGGCAGCAGAAGAGGCCCTTTGGTTAAAACTGGGAAAGATCACGTTAATTCCCAATAAAAATCCTGAGCACCCAGACAACCACAAGTGATTGTAGTAGCATGATTTTCTCAAAGAAATATCAATGAATATATGTGTGCATGGTAAAGAAGAAGGATGGCCTTACTCAAAGTACTTCACTGAGAAGGCTTTGTGGTCCCCCAGAGCGGGCAGATGAACAGACATAGGGAGAAAGACTGGCAGAATCCCCATTCAATGAATGTTTTGTTTTTAGCCTGGCAATAGAGACAGTATTTTATTTTCTGACAATAGCAGCCTGTGAGAAAGCTCCATGTGTGTGTGCATGTGTGCAAGACTAAGCTGGGTCTGAGGAGTCAGGGCTAGGCTTGGTGGTAACTTGAGTTTATGTGACTCGAGTTTCATTTGTTGTAATTAATTTAATGTGACTACAAATCTGACAAGATTCATTCAAGAGAGTTATTAAAGATTCAGAAACGCCTAAGTGATTTGGTTTAAACTTGATTTTTTTTTTTTTTTTTTTTTTTTTTTAACAAAGCCTGATTATTTGAAGCTGTCATGTATTCTGTGCTTCAGGGAAGGGAGTAATAAACTAGGATTTTTTCTTGGACTAATTTAAGTCTTTCCATAAAATTATGTGAATAATTCAGAATGGATAATTTATTTGATTAATTTTACCCCTCTTCTTTTCAAATTGTCCCCAAGCAGAGCAAGTTCTCCTCAAAAATGTTTATTAAAATTTATTTGCGAAGTCTTTCCTTTAAATAAAGCTCTGGATCTGCAGTTCATTCATGATGAGATCTCTGTGAATACCCGACAGTCATCCTGTGAGACAGGAAGGTAGAGCTGGATATGTTTTCGTGGCTAAGGTCCCTTGTTTACTGGATATCCAGTCCCTCAACTGGGGACCCTCTCAAAGTACTTTGGGGGTCTATTCTGACTGGTGTGACCACCAGATAAGGTGAGGAGAGAGCCAAAGTGATAAATACCACTTCTGGTCAACCTGAAGATGTTGCTGGGAAGTGAACTGCATCCCAGTTGCACTGCTGACTGGATAACATATCTGTTAGGAAAGGTAAAGACTGAACCCATTGACTGTTTCTGGGGTATTTGCCAAAATATTTTCCTTGCTCAACATTGCCTTATCCTTGAGGAGAGGATGCAAGAGTCATGAACTTAGTCAAAGAATGTTTAGACAGCTAAGGTTGCAGATAATACAACATCAGGCTTTTTAAAAGTGTCCTGAGATGCTTGTGAAGGTGCCAGGAAACACCTGCTGGTACCTTTGGGCACCTAAAAAACCTTTGAATATTACTAAAATTAATATGAACCATCATCCCTTGAAGTTTTTCTGCTTTTTTTCAAGCCCTAAGTACCTACATTTCACTATGACTGAACCAGGCCCTTCCTAAGGGCCAAATTATAACACTTGGACAAGAAGAAATGATTACAAATCAAGTCTTTAATAATTTAAACTACAGAGAGTAATAAAATCTAGTATTTCTCTATTGGATTAAAAAACAACATAAAGCAATGCAACAGAGACCTGCTGTGATGACAGTCTAAACTTCAACTAAATGGCAAGACTTAATTACACTACCCCAGCCTGGGTTCAGAGTAAACTAAAGACTACTATATGATTAACTCCTCTGTGCTTTAGTAAGAGAAAGGGAGATTGCAAAATGGAAGCATCTGGCACCTCTCAGAACTTAATTAAAGAAATGCAAAGAAGCTACTATTGCTATTACAATTTCTCCTTGGGGCAACAAAAGACAAACATAGTAAGCAGGAGAGGAGAAACTGAAAAACGAAGGAACCCTCCCCAAACAAATACCAAATAACTGAGCTTTTCATTCCTGTCAAGCCTTCTGTTCTTTATCTCCTGAGCAAATTGGCCCAAATATTATATACTAAGATACTGAGAATACTGTATGAGTTCTACTCTGAAATCACTACTATTTTTTTTTAACTTTCTTTTTCCTTTCACATCAGTACTGGAGAGTGAATGTAAAATTATGGACCTACATTAATGCAGCAGCTGTTAAGTCTTCAAAGCTGCTCAGAGATCATGATTCGGCTTCAGTGAATGTCTAGTTGACTTATTGCCTAATTATGAAGAGCCGGTGTACTTAATAAAAAACCTAACTGAAGTATTTAGCTTTATTTTAAAGCTAGATTTTATTTTATTTTATTTAAAATACCATAGGAATTTTTCTCTTATCAGATTATTTTTGTACTTCATGTTCAGGGAGACATCCAAACAGAACAGAGCAAATTTATTATTCCCAAGGAAGCACTGATCTGTTCTGGTGCTGCGTAACTGTTAAAAAAGAAGAGAAAATGGCTAATTACAAGGGAAAAAAAACAATGGAAAAGGAAAGTTACTAAAAGCTTTTCTAAAAGCTGTTTCATGTTCTTGTTTGTTCTTGTTTGTGTCCTCATTCCTCCCTTTTAAATTACTAAAACTGCAAGTCTATAACTTTCAAAAATACCAGAACATAACAGTACTGGAGTAAAGCTATTTTATTTATTTTTAATGGGGTTTTCACTCTGGACAGTTATCCTGGAACATTCATAGTAGGACAGCTTAATCCAGACCAATCTCTTGGAGACCAGACCGTTGGACCAGCTCTGCTCATCTAACAGATGCTAAAATAACAATTCAGTTTAGACAAACTCAGGGCAGTTTGTCTCTAAGAGAGAGACGGTCATTAAATTAAGACACCCAGTCATAAAAGAGGCAAGCTGTTGAAAGCATGCCTGTTTTGAAACCAGAAGTATATGGTGACCTCCTTGGACAAATTTAGCATCCTGTAGCCTTTCCTCCTAAGCACAGTGCCAATATAACCCAAAATCCAGCTTTCAGGATGAAATGTGCTGCAGGTGCTGGTGCTCCACAGGGCTGCAGCATTAGCAGTCAGAGGGTGGCAGGAGACAGCACTTTGAGGCTTGAAGGGAATGTTTGGACTGTGTTTGTTAGAGAGGAGAACTGTCACTAAAAGCTACATGTGTCATGCAAGGCTGGGGTGACACTGCCTTTGACACTTATCATTTGAAATTTTCTACTTTACCTGCAATACTACAGCTGGAACCTCAGCCTGAACTCACTGACTACAAATTCCCAGTCAGTTTCATCACTGTCATATGAGTGAGGGTGTGATCAAGCAAAAGAATAATGAGAACTTGCCTGATTGTATAAAGCAAAAATTCCTTTTTTTAGAGAGAGTAAATGTAAGAAATTATAAGAAAATTTAAGTTATGCTGAACTGTTCCTAAGTATATTATCTATTAAACCTTCTGATCTTTAACAATGCAAGTTCTGTGAAATTAAACTAAACCCCATTCAAAATAATATATTTGTGCAATTGAATGCCTTTTCTGCTTATTTCCATTTTGAGTTTCTCATCAAGTTATGTGATTGTTATTTTTTCAGTTAGAATTCCCTATCTTTCCTGTCTGATTGTCTTTTTTTTCCTTTTTTTTGCCATATGAGAGATTTTGTAACCTATTGAGCTTCCTAAAGAGGAATTTCTGCAAACCACAGTATAAAATTATGAGGTTGTGTGCTAAGAAGCTGCACTGAATTTTGACTATGGTCATCATTTGTTTTATGCAATAGTTTAGTAATTGCTATGACATGTGTGAGTCTGTGAAAACACTGAATTCTTTAAAATATTAATTAGATTCTTTAAAATATCAATCAAAGGCAAAAGAAAGCCTTTGCTGATCAAGGCAGACAAAATTGCAGACATTATGAAACTTACTGGTGTATTGTGCTTACAGATACACAATATTGATACATCTCTAGTCTTGTAAAAAATATATGCAAGCTTAAATTTTGCTCTTAGTCCTTGCCTTGTCATGGAAAAATACATTGTCATTTTGCAGCTTCAGGACTGGAGTTGGAACCAAGTGATCTCTTTTATTTGAAGGGGGGTCTGAAAGAGGAATATATATGCCTGGAAAGAGATGTCAAGAAAATTGTTCTGTGATTCATTAGTTTTGTGGTTCCTCTGAGATCCTGGGTCAAGAGTCTAGCACAGAGAGTGGCATTAGGAGTAGTCTGAAAACATGAAGAGGACTGCCTGCTTCTCACCACCTTAAAATGTTTCTGTATGCCCATGTCTTAGCCTCATCTTCATTCTCTGTCACCTCTCCTGCTTTCTCAGTAGGAGCACATTCTTATCCCTGGCTTTTTTTTTTCCCTCTTTCCTCTTTGGAGAAACAATCATAAAACTCTCAACTACTTAATTTCTTTTTCATAGTTCAGAGACTGGTGTTTTGCAGTTAATCAGACCCCTTTTCAGGAACCAAGTTCTTTAGCATATCAGAAATACAGGTTGAAAAAAGGGGGTGTGGGGTGGAAAGTGACTGATTTTTTGGTTACCATGGCAACGATGATAAAGTATAGTCTTATTCTCAATTTTAGAGTACTGTTCCTGTAGTACTTTTTGGAATTTATTTGCTAGATGCAAGAAATTTTCCCCTCTAATTCCTTTTGTAAAGATTTCTAATAGTAATTCTGGGTTGAGGGAGAAGTAGAAGTGGGGTGGAACTAGCAGGAAGGGAGGTGTGAAGGGAGGCAGAGATGACAGCAAAGAGAAGGTTAGAAATTTTTCTAACTATAGAAAATTTTTCAATATTTTTCTAATCTATAGAAAGATTTCACATAAGAAGCTCCTCTGAGATGTATAATGAAGATCTGTGCAGAGGCCCTCAAATACTTTCAGTGTGGCTGGCTAATTAGAATAATACAACTGCATTGTGAGGTTCCAAGGTATTGCAGGTAGAGCAGATTTTAAGAGAAGTACCCTATCTCTGTGAGTAAGATGAGTGCCAGTTTTCATTATAGTATTTGTATTTAACAGCTCAGCTAAAACTCATTATGAGAACTCTAGCCAAATGTTTCAGATCAGAAATAGCAACAGCATGATTCCAGGATGCTGTTATGTTTCTGGGAATTGCTTATTACTGGGCCTACTTGTCTCTCTGACTGCAAACTAATTGAACCTAGTTCAGTGTCTGCTTCCAGTGATGATAAGGGGTCAGGCAGATTTCTCCTGCATGGTGTAGATTAGCAAACAATTGCACTTCCTAGAACAGTCAATTTAGGCAAATTCCCTGGAAAGAGTTTTCCTTAACAGAGACAAATGGGACTTTTAAGTGAGTTTCATGCATTGACAGGATGAAGCCTTTTGCTCTTTCTAAGAAAGAGAGCTAGATATCTCATATACTGTTTTCTTATAAGTGTTCTTACAATCATTACTCATCCTTTTTCCAGTTCCCTCACAAGTTTTTCAGCAGAACAAAACTAGACAGAGTTAAGGAAATGTTCAATAGCTGTACATGTATTGCACTCAGGAGACAGAAAGTTCCCTTATTTTAACAAACAATAATGAGTATACTGAGGTCTCTGAGCAGCCTGGAAAGTAGACGGACTAGCAAAACACAAATGGTTCTAAATGATCCTTGATGGAAAATTAACAGAAATATAAGGCCAAAAAGTGGACTGCTGGTCAGGAAATAAAAGCTCTTCTCTAGTTCCATGTCATCAGCACAATATTCCTTAATTACCAACTGAAACAGTGTCACAGACCTCTCCCAGCACAAAGGCCTTGGCAGCTCTTCTCTATGATCTCATTGTGTTGCTTCTGGGAAAGTCATTACTGTCAGAGAGCTGCTATGGAAAGCAAGGAAAGAACTGAGAGGGTCTTGCAGTAAGATCTGAAGTTGTCTGTCCAGGACTGTATTGGCTGGGGGTTCTGCTGTGCACTGGCTGATGACACATGAGGTGGATTTATTTCATTGGATAAAAAGTTTCAGCTTCCATCAGTATATTGAATGTCGCTTACACCTGACAATTATCTAGACATATTAATCATACACAGAAGGGAATAAAACATTTTTAAAAAGCATTCATCTTCACTTGCTGCACATATGACTGGCAAAAGAACAGTTTCCACACTCCAGCTGTGTTGTCCCCACCACAAATAATTTTTTTCCTCATTTACACCATACAAATGTCTTTACAATATACCAATTCTACAGAAGGGAATAAAACATTTTTAAAAAGCATTCATCTTCACTTGCTGCACAGATGACTGGCAAAAGAACAGTTTCCACACTCCAGCTGTGTTGTCCCCACCACAAATAATTTTTTTCCTCATTTACACCATACAAATGTCTTTACAATATACCAATTCTACAGCCTAAATCTCAGCTGGTATGGTAGAGGAGGTACATCAAGCAATTTGTATGTTGGATTAAAACAGCGTGAAAATAAAGGTTTGCAAATTCTATACTTGGATGTTTTACATCAGTGAAGGAAGCTCTTGCAGGATTAATTGTCCTGCTTGTTTGGCATATTTACTGTCCAAAACTCTTGAGTTTGTGCCACTCAGTGGTTGTCACCTTTTCCATTTCCCTTCTCTGTTGAATTAGAGATAAATCACTTACCATCACTCATGCAGCCTGTCTAACAAACAGAGAGAAGAAAACCAGCCTGTCCTGCAACACTGCAAAGAGATTTTTTTTCCCCAGGTACTTCCACCTTTTTGAGGCCAGATCACTTTCCCTTTAAACCAATAACAGAAATTCCATTCCCTTAGTTAAGATAAAAATGACCTCCCTAGAAGAGAACTGGGTAGATTGCACTTACACCAACAGAGAGATCGTTGCTCAATAATATCTTACAACTCATATAATCATTACCTGAAGTTTATTTTTTGCCTTCATATAATTTTTAAACATGGAAGCCCGATGCCCAAGTGCCACCTTGTGGACAAAATGACTTTTTTTCCTGTCCTCATTTAACCTTGTGTGCTAAGATTCCTCTTCCAGCAAGACCTGTTACAGAAGCCTCTCGGGAAGAGACCTAAATCAAGGAATTAATTTTAAATTTATATATCTAGCTCTACCTATAGATGCGTTGGCTTAACGCCTCCCCCCCGCCCCCGACATAGTCAATGTGCACATGCATTCCTTCTTGCCCCTGTTAACTCTTGCTCTCACAAAGAGATCTGATAGTTGCAGCAGGAGCAGCTTCTGTGGCAGGCACACAATACCAAGAATGAAAAACCACGTAGTGCAAGCAGCTGGAAAATCATTTTCCTGATGAGGACTCCTTTCCTTCAACTAGCTGCTGTCACTGTCAGCTACAGAAGTAGTTTTTACTTCTATTGGTTTCCTCTAAGCTTCTGCAAGAGCCTGATATTTTGCTAAATCATGTATTCCATGGCATGAAGTTTGGAGGAAATGGGAAAACCCGTGACTCCTGAAGGATTTACTTGTTCAAGCTCAATACACTAATGGGCTTTATTTTGTGCCTTTAGCCAGGTACAGGAATTACAGCAGTGAATGGGAAATAGGTGCCTAAAGGTTTAATGTATGTAAATCTGTTCAACTGAGCAAAATAAACTATTCACTGCCAAGTCCATGAATGTCTGGGGCACAAGAACTTTCCAGGAAGATGCAAGAAACTCTTCATGCGACATTTGTAATACAATCTACCCAAAGAATGTTTTTGTTTCTAACAATGACAGCTGGTAGAGATCTCAAATATCATGGCTGAAGTCCTCCACTACAGTATATTTTTAAAATAATTCCCTCTCAAAATATAACTATGATAAAATGGAGATCCTGTTCACAGTATGACTGTGCTCAGTCCCTGGTCATATTCAACATGAATGTTAGTGTCCTTGAACATGGTGAGTTCCCTGCTTTTCACTATATTTGGCAACACTGTTACTGTGTGGAAATGTAATATAATATAATATAACATAACATGATATAATATAATATAATATAATATAATATAATTAACATAGTATAACATAACATAAATTTTTTAAAATGGATGAAAATAATATTAACATATGCAACTACTATGTACCTTTACATATATGAAATGTAGTGGAGTTTCACTGTGACTCGTTTAGACATCAGCCACTAGGCGGTAGTATAAGATTAAGTCATGCAACAATATCTGGTAGTTTTGTTTTCATTTTGCAGCAAGCTTCAAAACACATGCCAGCACCATAGGAAATACTGTAAAACACTCCTCTGTTTCTTTATCAAATTAGTAAGACACTGAACAAAAATATGGCTCACAAGATTCACTTAGTTACAGATTGCTACAAATGCTTCGTTTGAAGCTGAAGAACCACAAAGACAAGGGGTACACACCAGACCTCTCGCCATCTTTTTCCTGCACCATATCAGTTTGTGGTTAGTAAGTTCGCCAAAAACAGTTTAGTCATTGGGGAATCTTATTTAGAATAAAAAAACTTACAATATAATCAAATTCTTCACACTGTGCTATGAATCTCACACTGGAGCTGAATTAGGTGAACTAATTATATATAGGAGCAGTTCCTTTTCAGAGAATCACAGAATGGCTGGGGTTGAAAGACACCTCTGGAGGTCATCTAGTCCATGCCTGGTCAAACAAGACCATGTCCAGCTCGGTTCTGAGAGTCTCCAAGGATGGAGACTCCTCAAAACCTCTGGGCAACTTGTGCCATTTTTTGACAACCTTGGAGTAAAAAGAAACTTCTTTGTGCTTAGATCTTGTGGTTTTTTAAAATCTGTGCCTATTGCTTCTTGTGTCAGTAAGCATGATTGAAGAGAGCCTGGCTCCCTCTTTATTCCCTCTCGTTAGATGTTAATATATATTGAAACAATTTAATTTAATTTTTGTGAGTATTTTAGATGAATATGGAAATTTCAATCTGAGTCTAACATGTCAAATTAATTTTAAACCTTTAGAATGATAAAAAGGAAGATTCCATGACCACAGGGTACAATACTGAGTGCATTTTGGGAAGCTACCAGCTGTAATAAAATAAGATATCCTGGTTTGCTGTATCTGCTGTGTTTGACTTCAGCAGCTCATGTGATAATGTAGTTGGTTGAATGCCTTCACTGACTGCTAAAAAGGAGATGTCAAAGTGAATTTGGGTAAGTAACAAAAAGAATAGGTATGCAGCATTTTGGCTGCTTTTCACACAGCTGAAACATTCTGATCTTTCTGCAGTACCACCTGGGAGGCCTGAATTAATGCTTTATTGAGATCCTCATCTAATGTTCTTTTGTTCTACCAGGTAAATATAGGTCCTGTTAAAATACTTGGGGCTGTTGCTTATTGTAGGGCTGTACTGCAATCTCTCTCTTGGTTTTATTTTTTAATGATGGGGAAATGCAAGGAGATAATCAGGAAGAAAGCATTTTTTTAGATTTTCATACTTTAAAACTATTTTCTCTGGTAAGAAGAGGAATGCAGTACATTATTAGGAAGACTAAAAAGCTTTCCTTAATTTATCCTTATTTTGCTAAGAAAATACTAACTTTCCCTTACATATTTTATTTTTTTTTAAGGATTGCCAGTATCCTTATTAATGTACATTTTGTACAGGGCTGTTTGGAGCCACAGTACTGTAAAATGAGTTTTAGACTGAGATGGTAAATAAGCCATGAAGGCCAAAGTAAAGCAGTAAGGTGTTTTAATCTCAGGGTTTGTTTTTTGCCTGTTACACAGAAAGGAGCCAAAAACTACACAAGATTATGGGCTCACCCTTTTTGAAGAATAAATTCTATAAATGGTCTCATTTTGCTGGAGTTCTGCCCTTTAAATACAAACAAATTCAGGAAAGCTGATGCTTTTTAATTCTGAAGTCAATATATTGGTATGCATAACCTAGCGAGCATAACAACTGTAATTATACTCTAACTGAACCTATCTCAGTTTTACACAACCTTTCCCACAGATACTGATTTCTACTAGCTTATTTTCAACCTAAATTTGAACCATCCTTGATCAGTGTTTGCCAAACCAACCAGGGCACTGTACATTCCTTATTTTTTCACAGTGTTTTTGAATTATGTGACCTGATCTCTCAAGGAAAATGGAAAGACTCCCAGCACCCCTAATAGTTCAGAATGAGGTCATACACACTAATATGTAAGCGACTTTTTTCATCTCCTTTCATCCATTTTAATCTGATGCAAGTCATGAGTCCTCAAGACTCATTTCCTTTTTCTTTACTATTATTTTTGGAGGGGCTTCATCCCATGTACTTTGTTGAACCATAACATGAGGATGGATACTGTAGTGGAGGGGGAGTCTCACAAAAAAAAAACCCAAAATAAAAAAAAAACAACCTAAAAAAAGCTGTCCTTTGTTTTTTCTCATGAAGAAATTTCAGTCTGAACAGGTCATGGTATGAACAACAAGCATGTGATGCTGCAGGTTTTTTTTTGCTGTGTGGTAGTATAGCTATTTCCTGGGTTTGTATGTATTGATATATTACATAAAAATGCTTGTGGTTCTTTCCATAAAATAATAACATTAAACCCTTGCATCTTAATATATTACCTTGAAAACTTAAAGAGTCAATAGTTATTTTAGGAGGCTATCCAAAGGTTAACCAGATAAATTTAAAATTATGGTCATAAATAATCTAAACAATGACCAGCCGTGGAAACAGATGGTGCTTCTGGAAGGGTCCAAACCATTTCCACCCTTAATTCAATGTAAACCTCCTGTTTGGAGCTCTGAAGCTGAGGTCCTTTGTGCCTGCCTTTAAATCCATAATTTCTTCAAAGGTGACATTTGTGACACAATGTGTGAAGCTTCTTTAATCAGAAACAATGCAAAGCCCCTGTTTGCATGTTTGACAGATGAAGTGAGACAGTGCTCTTGAAATGAAAGAATGATCATGGAGTTACACAAATTACAGCTGAAAATACCAAGCCCGTTCAGGCTTAGTTTCCACTGCCATTTGCTTATCGTTTGTAGCACAGATCAGTTCCTGTTATGGCATTATGAATTGTTAGTTTAACTTGCTATTATGGATTTCTCCATGTTTGAAAACAATCAGTTTTGGTACCCACCTCTGATATTTCTATAGTTAGTTTTGGGTTTTTTTCAAGTACAGCTTCATTTACTTTGGTTACCGGATTTATCAGAATCAGATGCTTTGTGCTTGAAAGATACAAAGTTACTGAGGTGATTGCTCTGAAACAGTCACCTGAGCAAAATAACTCAAATAACACAGCTCTGCAGGGGCTGGGTTTTTAGACAGCATGAAGGTTACCTGAATGATGATGAACCCACTAAAGAAGCAGTGGTGGTGAGTTCCAGCAGACCTATTCCCAGCATTAGGGTTTTTTTTTTTTCTGCCAGTTCCTGCCAGGAAAGAAAAAAAAGTGGGTGTAGGTTTAATGCTAGGATTTGTTCACTAGGCAAATTCTTGCCAAAAACCCTCTTTATGGAACAAAAAAATCATTACATCATAATAATTTTAAAGAATTATGTGAAATAAGTGCAGGATATGCTCACTCCATGTAATTTATTAGTTCCTGTTCTTCATCAATCTTTCAGTCTCTTCTGCAGCAGCTTACTTTTTACTTCCATGGTACTGAGGTCTCCCATTCCAAAAGGAGCTAAAGGTATCCAAAGTGGGGAAAAAAATGTCTGAGAAATTATGAACTAGATACATGGAGACATAAAACACCACTAAAATCCAAATAAGTGGTGCAGTAATTACAACTCTGGGGCAGTGTGAATTAAAATCATTTCCTCCTCTTTACAAAATACCCTAGAAAGAGAATTCAAGAGTCATTGCATAAACCTACTTTTGCTCTAAAGTGGTTGATTATGGTTGTCTTTTTTTTCTCAGTCAAGAGCCAGCAAACAGCTGTATTTATTTGATTAGTTTGTACCGTTTCAGGGTATTTATAACTATTGATGAAACATGCAAGTCAGTGGGTGGAGATATATAATACAGAATAATTCCTAATGAGTCACTGGAAAGGAGGAAAATAATATATTTTTTAACTGCTTATAGAGTCAAGGCAGCATAGCAACATTTGCAGTTCCAGAAACTAGATGATGTAGCTTTGGAATTTAGGGTCTGTCTCTTGAAAAAATTGAAAGTAAATGCCTTTCAGGATAAAGAAGTTAATATGTTTTACAGAACATGGGAAGGGGAGGTGAACAGAGAAAGAGAGAAAGAAAGCATATGTGGAGGAAATAAATCTGTCTAGACCCCTGGAGTACTCTAGAGAAGTTTTAAAAGCTTTCATAAGAATAGCTTCCAAATTTGTGTCAAAATCTTCTGTCACTAAGGCACCTGAACTTTAAAACAATACTAAATAAATATATCTTCGCAGTATTTTTGAAAGAGAAGGAACTGAGCTACAGGGTCAGTGAAAGCTTGATTTCCATTTCCCTTCAAGTAGGCTTGTACAGTTACAGAGTCATGGATGTGAGAGAAAGTACTTCCTCTTCACAACAAGAGCAGTGGGAGATTTGAGCAGCCACCAGCTTGTGCCTGGTCCTGCTTCTCTTGGGGAGGGGCAGCTGGGAGTGTCAGAAATGGGACCCAGCATTGTGTATATGGAAAGCAGTGTGTCCCTCAAAGCCAGAGCTACTGAGTGACATTTCTGTGCCCCACACACGCTTATCAGTTTGCATTGCCAATATTATCCATCGCTGTTGTAGTCCTTGTCACTTAAGTCACTTAAGTCACTGTTCATTATTATCTTCTTACGAGTGAGCGATGCAGAATTACATTCCAGCATACTGCATGAAATACTTGCTGTCCCTCTGAAGCAACATCTCTAGATGAAAACTGGACTGATCTGATGGCTGTGTGGACAGTGAGCTCCTCTGAGAATTGAATGAGGTGGATTTTCTCTACAAGAATTATTAACTCCCGAACGCTTCAGGGCAAAATGCGATTACTGTGTCTTACTGCACATCTCAGAGCTTAACGGAGCATTTGGTGTTCAGAGGATGAGTAATTTCTGTTACAGGAGTGACTTTCCTGAGGGCTCTCTAAATTGATGTGAGCTTTCCTAAGCAGTCTGTGTGCTATTGCTAAGTTTGCCTCAGAGCCTAGCACAATAGTGCCTTATCTTGCGCTGTGCTCCTGTGCACCACTGAAATATAAATATTTCCTAACAATGTACTGGCAAGTCACAATGATTCAAAGCATTGGTGGCATTCTGAGGCAGGGCCAGGCACTCCAGCACCTTCTCTGTCTGCACTGGGAGCTGGTACTGAGAGAGCACATGATCTGCTTTGCCTGATTTGCCTTCAAAGAGTCTGTGAGTTCTCTTATGCTTTGCGATTCTCTCACTCCTCATGGGTAAACTCAGTTTTACTCATGGTAAAACTCAGTTGATCCAGAGAAGTGAATTTCAGTTACTGATGATTTTGCAAAGCTATTTATACATAAACACGTTTATACATAGACTTCAACACGTATCACAGGATCACAGAATGGTTAAGTTTGGAAGGCACTACAATTGTAGTCACCTTGTCCAACCATCCTGATCAAGCAGGGTCATCCTAGAGCATATGGCACAGGATTGTGTCCAGAGGGTTCTTGAGTATCTCGAGTAACAGAGACTCCTCAATCTTTCTGGGCAACCTGTGCCAGTGCGTGGTCACCTGCACAGTAAAGCAGTTCTTCCTCATGTTCAGGTGGAACTTCCTGTGCATCAGTTTCTGCCCATTACCTCTTCCATTGCTCTGAGTACCTCTGAGAGGAGCCTGAATCAATCTCCTTGGCACTTCCACTTTAGATATTTATACACACTGATGAAATCCCCTCTCAGGGGATTTCTTTGTCTCTTCCTGTGGCTGAACAAGCCCAGCTCTCTCAGCCTTTCTGGATAAAAGTCATGTTCCAGTCCCTTCATCCTTTTTGTTGTCCTCAACTGGACCTGCTCCAGGAGCTCCTTGTCTCTCTTGTGCTGAGGAGCCCAGGACTGGGCACAGCACTCCAGATGTGCCTCACCAGGGCTGAGCAGAGGGGCAGGGTCATGTTCATCAACCTGCTGGCAAGGCTCTTCCTTAGGCACCCCAGGATACCAATGGCCTTCTTGGCTGGCTCGTATACATATGTAGAAATATATAGATCAATATCTGTTTCTACAGTGACCAGAGGAAAAGGAGAAGGAATAGGAAGGAGAAATAATGAAAGAAACAGAAATATTTCAAAAAATGATGAAAGATCAGATTCTAGTTTACCAAAATCAACCCTGTCTTGAGAGCGAAGACTTGGCGACAGCAGGAAACATCAGGCTTTTGTTTCATTGTATTAGTTCCAAGATTTTCCTAGATTTTCTAGGAATCCACATTTTCCTAGATATCTTCCAATATGAGATAAGCCTGAGAAACAGGCCAGTAAGAACAGTGTTTAGCTTTCCTATGCAGGAAGAGACCTGGGTACATACTTCGAACCTTATCCTTTCACTATGTGCTATCTAAACAGAAACATCTTAAGCGAGTTTTCAGTGTCAGGACATCACCTCTTCATCTCCTTTTCTGGTAGTATTACTGAAAAATATTGAATAGTTATTCCTACTTCCACACAAGATGTGGAAATGACTGTTCTTTTCATTAAAATGAGGAAAAAACGGAACCAGGACCAAGCGGGGAGGGTTTTTGTTCTAACAAGTAGGAGAGCTTAAAATGTGTTAAGCAGACTTGTTTGCAAAAAATTATTCCAGCTTTAAGAAGTAGTTTCAGTGATGTTTTCACAAACCCTTTTGCCAGCACTCTCATAAACAATCTAATGTGTCAGTCCTAATTTCTGACAAATGATGACCATAGGACTGTCTCAAAGGTATTTGAGTTTTTCCTCCTCCTTATAAGAAAAGGGAGTGCACAATATGATACAGGTGTTAAATTAGCATGAACGTTTGCAGATGCACCCAGTACAGCCACATCACAATTATCTTTGTATAAAAAAAAATAAAAAGAAATATCCAGTTGAAAATTAGACCAGAAAAGAATTTTCTTCTAGTGCCCCTTCATTAATTCTAAGGAATTACATTGAAACTGGTAAGTTCAGCCAAATCATCATACAATTAGAACAAAAATCACACTTCCCACACTTCTGCTGATGTCAGAATTACAGCTGAAACAATTACTGAATGAGATGATTTTTAAGTTCCATGAAAGCTGTGCTTACTGATTCAACACTACATTTTAAGTTTACAAATCCAGTGTCAGAAATCAATGGCATAATGTTCTTATAGTAATCTAGGGAAAAGCCTTTTCTAAACCTAATGTACATTGTATTTATTCCTAAAAATCTCATCAGCTAATCCTTTAGAAATAAACTCTTGTGCTATAGATGTCACGTATTTTCCCGTCTGTGCTTTCAATTCAAATTAATGCTTCCTGTTTTGAATTCTCCCACGGAATATCTTTTACCTCTCTGCAGCCAAAGAAAAACTGTTAATTTTCCAGGAAGATGGAACTCTCCTACACAGAGTTTATAAAGAAAAATATGGATGCATGCATTGCACACCTTCAGCTGTGTACGTGTTGCATGCAGGTCATGTAATTTGTCAACAACTTTTCACTGGGTATCCAGTCTGCAACAGAGGGTCCAGTTGTGTGTGATGCTCATAAGCATCCATACCAAAAATTAATCTGGCATGGATTCTCCTTGTAGAGTTCAATAGAGTTTGGATTTGTGTCCTCAAGATTTGACACTCAATCTCAATTAAAAAAATAGATATATCTTCTCTATTGTCCTGTTCCTAAGAAAAGAGTGGGCAAGCATTAACTCTAGTATCATTGTAACCCAAATCACTGAAGATATCCGTCTTATATCTGTAAACTGTCAGTTGCAAACTCTTGTCATTTTTTGTGCTGGAGATTTCTGCTATCTACAAATACAAGGGACTGATTTTTTTCCCTAATGCAACTACACCTTGGCGACCTGTTCTTTCATGGAACAATGTTTGACAATTAAAATTGCACAACTAAGACAAAGAACAGGTTTACAGATGGATTCATTTCCACAAAAATAATCTGAAGGTATTTTGAAAATCCATATGTTCACATAGACAACAGAGAGTCATGAAAACCTTTTAATTTTTGGACACTGTAAGGAAAGTCCCACCAATCCTTAGGGATGATGCCATTTGCACACCTCACCAAGCACTAACTGACCCTTCAGCTGGACTCTGGTAGTACAAGCAGTTACCGTGGATGTGAAATACTGTGGCTCTCAGAAAGGCAGATCTACCACAAAATACTAGATGATTTTTCCATCAAGGTGGGTATTTTTCACTAGCAAATCATAAATAATCAATGTTCCACAGAAAAGTAGAAAATCCCATTAGACTAATATGGGATAAAACCAGAAGAACATACCAGGCTGCTGATGAAATTTGACTACTTTAATAAGAATGAAAAACTCCATGATTACAGGCAATTGAACTGGTCAAATCTTCAAAATGTAGTTATACAGCTTAGTCAATGGAAAACAATCTCACTGGGGTTTTCTCAGAAATGGTATGGATAACCTACCATTCCCTTTGCCACATATCAAATGTGGGAGTGAGTTCAGATTCAGTGCTAAAACTTTATTTTTTGATTAATGGTCATTTAAATCCAGAATATTGTTTTCAGCATATCTTGAAATGGACAAGTTAGTTGCACAACCATTGTTGTCACACAACACTGATGAAGTGTCATCAGTGCAGTAACTATTGAGTAATGGTGTTTCACAGAGCTGCTTTGCTGCCCACCATCGCCTGGGACACCCTGCCTTTGAAAATGACTTTGCATCACTGATACAAAACCCTGCATATATAGTGGGATGTAGTGGAATATAATGCAACAAATTGTATTCTTCATTGTTTGACAGTAAAAGAGCACTTAGCGCTAATAATTTTCCTAAGGGCTTCTCTTGCCAGTTGTAGTATGTTTCAAAACGAAACTGCTCTGTTTGCCAAAATTAACAAACTATAACATCACTTGCTTTTGAAAGAAAGAAGTGAAAATTTGCTTGCAGTAAAAATCCAGACAATTACAATGTGCATTCCAGATAGGACCACAACATTAGCATTGCTTCTTTGTGCTATCTCAGGAGCCCATCTTTTAAAATAAGTTATGTATCCATCAGTTCTGAATGTTGTTCCATTCTTAAATTCCTCTCTATCAGGTGGCTTAGAAGCCTGAATGCTTGTACTTCAGATTTGGCCAAAAATAATGAAAATACAATAGATAAAATAAAGCTTAGTGATATATTTGAGTAAAAAAGGGCCTCATATAAAATGAGGCTAGCTTGGTTTATGTTATACTCAGCATAAGTGAACAAGCTAAACTTTTTTAGTTGTTCTTTATGCATGCTCTTCTTTATATAGTATGAAAGGCATTTATGATATATATTTTCATTTCAATTATTCTTGCCAAGAAGTTTCTGAGTCTTTTCATAAATTTAAAGGAACTACATAACAGTTCAGCACACTTAATAAACATACTTTACATGGAAATAATTTTTTGGAGAGTAGTAAGTTACGTTTGATCTTAGAAAGTTCTGCTTTAGCTTTGCAAAAGCAAGTTAATCATAATCTGATTTAATACCTTATGCTAATGATAACTTAAATACAAATGTAAGCATAAATCAGATGCACTGATAGTCCCTTACTGCCCTTTAAAGGCTGCAGATAAATCTGGAATGCACTCATAGAATCTTTTAGTGAGAACAGAGAAATATTTTAAAAAAGTCTGAATTTGTAACAGTGCTGTCATGGGACACAGACTATGAAATGATTTAGACAAAGAAATGAAATGTAGCAGTAGAGTAGGGGAAGAAGAAGTACACTCATTTCAATTCTCAGCTTGCAACATATCCCTTGTGCTAACTTTGGTGAAAAAAAGTGTCTGTCACAGATTTCCCAGGAAATTAAATGCACCCAGTTTGCAGTGGTGAGATAGCTCAGCTATAAAGCAAGAAAGTCTGTCAGAGTGAGCAGCTGTGCAAGGTCTCACATCCTGCTGGCTATCTTCTCCTCAAAGCCCCATGCAGCAATACCTGTGCAGGGAATGATTTTCCAGCATTCCTTCTCCCACAGCAAGACTGAAGCTCTCACCCTGTGGCTGCTGTGACCCTGGAGCCACCTCCTTGTAGGATGCTTTCTGAAGGGGATCATTCACAAAACGTGACAGAAGCTCTAAAATGGCAGCAGAAGGAGCAAAGCTGCATATTCCAGATTGACTGTTGCTAGGAAAGGACCACAGAAGATGGAAACAACAAAGACTTATAGTTGTCCTCTTATTCATCAATAAATGCAATTTTTAGTTATTATTTACTTGATGAGCCCAAGCATACTGGGCATTTAACCTGGTTTTTCCACATTCTTATGTCTTCCTTTAATCTGATGCACTTTATTTTTAGGTGTCATGCTCAAGTATAACTGTATGTTTTGCCTCCTGCCTTGTTGCATTCCCAAAGGTTGATTAAGCAGGTTAAAATCCTTTAGAAGATGTCTTTTCAAGGCTTAGTAATGCCACATTGTCTTGCTTTCTTATGTACTCTGGCAAGCTGGAGGATTCTTAATATTTATTTTCTAACTCTGAGAAAAAAAGTATTAAGTGCTTTTTCTGGATGAGTCTTCATCCAAGCACTTTTCTCCCAGATCTTTTGTGAAAATTGCATTACAAGAGGGTACTGGGCATTCATCCAGTCTTAGCTAAACTTCTTTGTGAACTTGACAAAGGGAAGTGAGGGCTTTACAGTATGCACCACTGCAAAACATCCTGTTGTGTGGGTTTGATACAAATTAATGAATCAACTCTCCTGGTTAGAAATTACACGAAGCTCTACAGGTTACACAAAATATACAACTTCCCTAGGGATTTGTATCCTATTGCAAATAGAAAATTACATTTCCCAATTTTTTACAAAGACCTCCCACCAGATGTCCCCCTTTCCCCACCAAAATAATAACAAAAGACTATTGAACTGTCCATTTAAACCCATTTGTAGTGATTCAGTTCTTCATTATGCTATTTATCCTGTAAAATTAATTATCATACCTGGACTTCAACACAAATAGCAGTTGTTTTTATGCATGATGCCATAACAGCATCAGCCTGTAGCTGAGCATGTAACCTCAAAGTGCACTTTATACCTAGAGATCCTGGGCCAGGCAGAGCAGGTCTCACAGTGCATGAGTGATGATGGAATACTTCTGGTGCCTATTTTCCAGCATCAGCAATTTCACACAAACTCACTGGGGCTGATTTTAGTCAGCTATTTTTAGGGAATTGAAAGAAGTATAAAGGCTGTATTTGAGTGTTTTGACCTACTCATTAGGAAGTTTTGACACAACAAAGACAGAATATTCCAGAGGCTTCAGAAAGAAATAACATGCAGCTGAAATGCATATTGTCATGAAGAGGGATTTTTAGAAATACCCTTTTATTAACATGCTTGCTGGCATGATGGTCAGTAGTCATGATGGTGCACAAAAGAGCCTGAAAAATTTTGGTTGCACTTCTCAGCCAGATTTAACTTTAACCATGGCTACAACGATCAAAATCACTCTTTCAGATATAGCCATCTCTCTTTCTCTGCATACACCTGTTTCCATTCATTCTGACAGTTTAGTACTTAATGTGGAAAGGGCAGCAGGGCTTGACCATAAGATCATGCTTACATTCCACAGAGTCCGAGACAAACAGGAGAAATGAATCCATGACACTTATTTAATTATGAGCACAGAATAACGGGATATTTCTGGTGCTTGAGTTCTAGACATTGACAATGAAATGTGCACTCTCATAAGCAGAAGTATACTTATTTGATATCTTGCCAACTAAAGTGAGGAAAGATGCAGAGAATTTATTCTCTGGCACTGTTAGTCACAATGTGAGCCAAACCCAGTACCTCAGTATCAAATGTGGTAAATTTCTTTAAGGTGTTGAAGCCTACAATGAACCTAGACAGTTTTTAGACATGGTTGGGGAATAGTATGTGCAAGCTACAAATTGTAGGTCAATCCATTTTTCCTGTTTTCCTATAAGCTGAAACCTCTGCTTACCAGGTGTAAGGATCAGAACTGTAAATACCATCTCCCAATCCCTCCTCGCCCCCTAAAAAAACCCCAAACACCAAAGCTACCCAATGAACATACAAAAACACACTCTCAAAAAACCCTACTGCAAAAAATAAGGATCATGAAGATAATTAAGTATCTTTACTTTGTATCTCAGCCACTTATGCATGTATTAGAATTAAGAATATTTCTTTATTTCCAACTTTTTTGACTCTCTTTGTACATTCCTTAACACTGAGGAGGTCTGAGCCTGATAAACACATGGGATGGTTCAAGTGCTAGTAATAACAAACAGTGGGGACAACTTGACTGACATAATCTATTTACAGACTAACGGCATAAGGAGCAATATTGCAGGGTGCTTATCTGCCAGATCAATGGCCAGTGGTACTGGACAGAGATAGTATTTTACAGGCTTAACCTCATAGTTCCCTTCTCACTTTCTTCATGTTGTTTAAAATCTGACTAAATTCAAAAGGCTACATGAGGAATAAAAAGGGGAAACCTGGTTCATGAAAGGATTTACTTTAGCTATCAAAAATAAATAAATTCCCAAACCTCCACTGCAATTGAAACAGACATTTCAAATATTCTAAGATAGACAAATACTCTGTTGTAGCTCTAATGATTATGATATCAGCTTGTGATTTGTACAAAACAAGCCATAATTACTGGGAATATCCTACTGGATTTTGCAATAAGGAAAGAAGGTATTTTCATGCTTTCCAGGTTTGGGATAAATATAATTGATTTATGATTAACATAACTGGTCTAGGCTTATCCTCCAAATAAATTGTGTTTCACAGAGAAATGAGGATAAAGGCATTTTTCTCATTTTGATTGAAACATGGTATTTTTAAGACACAACAACTAAGAGCAGTGCTGATGAGGACTCCTGCTAGATGAACACTTGTCATCATTTATGCAAGATTGAAGTTCATCTGTTGTGTGGCAGGAGAAAGATGAATGGGAGGCCAAAAATGTAAAGAATAAAGTGAATAAAGTTTTTAAAGGATGCAGTTTGGAAAGTAACATGCTTGGGAGAAACTTTCTGACAGTTTACTACAAATGAATTAAGCAACACTGATCACTGGACTTTTCTTGGGAACTAATAGGACTATTAAGTATGGGTTGGCACCAGTTCTTGGCAGCTTCTCATGCCATTGAAGTGTTTCAGACCGAGGCTCTTGTAGTTTAGGTTAAAAAAAAAAGGGTGCAAATATATTTTAATTTTTGAAAGCTGTGTCAATAGCGGTGTAATACTTATCCTGTTGTTGATCTGACACTGAGAAAACATCATGACCCACCAATTCTCATCAAACCCTCTGGAACTCTGTTCCTCTGTTTCCTGATAAAGGCTCTGGCAAGCCTCACTGAACACCAACCTCAATTTCATGACTTTGGCAGACCACCTTGGACAATAACACAGAAGGTAACTATTCCTTCAGGCACTTCAGGGGTACTCAGCCTCCACGAACACTGCAATGAAAGCAGTGCAGTGGGTCAAATGTGGCACTACACTCATTTCCAGAAACTTGTGTTACACACAACCTTTGCTATAAAAGTCTTGCAAGACCGAGCAAAATTGTATTGCTTCAGACAAGGTAAGGAAAAAGTTTCAGTGACCTGGTGGCTGCTGGAAAAAGCCTGTCCCCTCACTAAACCTGGTGGCTTGCATTTTAAACATCTCTCTAGAGTACTGAATGCTTTTGAAACATCTCTGCCTTGTTCAGCAGCAAGGATGAGTCTTTGCAGGAGTAAGATGAAAAAAAAAATACTGAATTACTGTGAATCCACTGTTAGAGAAGGATAAATGTGATTCTGGCCATCGCCTGTGTCAGGATGGAACAAGCAGACAGTTGTCATTTTTATGTCCATATGAGCCCTTACTTTTGCCAAAGGTTGGACATGTGATCCACAGCAGGATAAGCACTCCATGTCTGTATGTCTGGCTCAAGTGCCAGTCAGCTACAGAGCACCCTGGCATTAAGGATTTGTGTTCAGGGGTGTCCAAATTCCAGACACTAGCTAAACCCTGACTAAACTGCCAGTCTGACTCTCACTGGCAATGACAGCATTGGCTACGGCTCATTTCTTTAAGACTTCCTCTGAAGCTTCCCTGCTCCCCTCCCATCCCAGATTGGTTCCTGGCAGTGCATAGAAACCAGCAATTTCACAATGTTGTTTTAAACACTACTCCTTATATCTAAAGCCTCTCTCTTGTTAGCTTTGCTAAAACACATGGCACTCAAGTGCTTTCTAAATGGCTATCCATGGATGCTGCACTTAAAGGGCAAATGTAAAGAGGAAAAAACTGAACACATATATCACATACATTTTAGGGCTGAGACATTAAAGAGCAGAAGCTTAATCTTTGGAATTTTTCAGTATAAATAACTGGCTTTGCTTATTCAACTTGAGAAAATATCTTCCACAGTCATACATGGAATCTTTTCTACCTACTGCTTTGAGGAAGAAAATTTCTTAACTTTCCACACTATCATTTTCTCTATTTCCTAAAGCACATGTTGCATATTAAGAAAAGTTATTCCTGAGTATTACTGTTTTAAAAACAAGAAGATACAAGACACTGAGTGAACATTCTGCTTTCTTGAAGAATTAATCATTCTTACAATTAATGTTGCCCACAGTTGTTGCTTTTATTAAGAATTACCTTCTTTATTGTTCCAGTTTGAACAAAATAATTAAGCTGGTAGCAACAAAACAACTATGAACTATGTGGGGGTGGCAGCTGTGTGTTCCTTATCTCAGAAGTATTGAAATTATAGCCACTGAATAAGCGTAAAAGGCATATATAATGCACTTTACTGAACTTTGATCTCTCCATATATTTCAGATGTCACTAGACAATGCTTGCACAATGTTTTAAGAGTGCGAAGTATGGTTTAAAAAGTCCACAGTATTTATTAAGTGTTGAGACATTCTGTAAGCCAGTGTGCAGTGAGATGGAGAAAGTCCCTTAGAAGACTTTTCTTGCATTCATTTTCAAGAGCAGAGTAGACATGCTAAAATACATGTGATTATTTAAACATTTCTAGTTAGCACTGTTGCCACACAGCAGAACAGATTGTATGAGCTGCAAGCTACAGCCAGTCAACTGCCTGTACTTTGCACTTTACAGCCTCTCTATTGATTAATAAGATACACAGGCCTGAACATACACTGTTACTTAAACCAAGTTCCATGGCATTTTTCGTGGATTAACACTGTCAGGTTGCATCCCAAAGATGAAGAATCCTTGGGCATTGCTCCCACTCCTGCAAGTGGTTCTGCTGAAGATCAGTGGTGTTACTCTGCCAGACTGAGCTGAGCCTGTGCTTGCAGAGAAATTCCAAAATGCTTCTTTACCTTTCTATATGTTGTGGAATTTTCTGAGCAAAGGAGATATGTCCCTTCAGTTGGCAACACAGGGCTATGACCATTGATCCTCTACACACCAGTAACAGCCAACCTCAAATGAGCGTGGAGAGCACCAAGGGAGCTGACTTTTGTGGAGACCTCTCATATCACATATGTCCAGTGTGAAGAAAGACAGATAGCTGTACTCCAGCTGAAGTGCAACTGTGATTTCGGAAGAATTAGGTATTTAATTATGAAGAATGCATCTATTAGAAAAACTTTGAAGAAAAAAAGAATAAAAAATATAAAAATGGAATTTGTCAGATTTGGGTTTCTCCTCTGCTTCCATGCTTAAAATAAGCTAAAGAGTAATGCTGTGGTGTCCAGCTTAATAAATGCATTGACATGTAAAGTCTGTATAAGATGAGTGTGTTAGATGTTCACAAATGCAGAAGGGTGAATATTCTTTAATGCTTCTGCTGATACTCCAAGATTTTGCTCTGGGAAAGAAGATGTGTAGTAGTAAGAAAAACAAGCTTTAACTTTTCACTTGTAATAGGCCTGTGAATTTTAACACCAGTGAGTGTTGTGCTTTGCTTTTCTATTCATAATCCTGAAAAAACTCTGTGCTGTTCAAAATATTGTGCCCTGGTTTGGCATAAATGATAGCTTTAGTACTTATTTATCATTTTTTCCTTTTTTATAATGAAATTCAAATTTTTTCCTTATTATTAGAAAGCTTGGTCAGGAATCTGAGGAAGAGCTGTGTACCAAGGAACTGAATTAGAATTAGGATTCTGTGCCTATGAATTATTTCCTCTTCTATCTCTGCCTTTAGGGAAATCTCGACTTTATTTTCCCTATGCATAAAAGCCTACGTATCTGCCAATTTTAATTAGATGGAGTACAACGCCTCCAGGATTGTAAGCGCCAAGCATCATTATAATCTGTGACCTTCAGCTAATGAAGGAGTGTCCTGCTTTCACATAAAGCATGTCAGGTATTAGGCTGTGATACCATTTGAGTGCTCTGTCCTCCTGACACAAGCTGTGTATAATGTCGTGTATTTGTAAATCCTTGCTCACACATGCACAACACTGCAAAAGTTTGTAAAGACAGTGTTTGGTGCAAGTCAAGCATGTTGTGTGTGTTGTGATTTTATATTCAGCTCATGCAAAATCAAAGTTTTTTACAAGAAGCACTGTGACAGATTTCAAAGCAAAGGAGTATGATAACCTCTAACTTAGCATATCTCAAATTACAAGATCAAATGCATATTTGAACATGTTGAAAGAGAAGTTCAGCTCTGTGGGTGAAAGCTAAAATAATTTAAATAATATGCTCTGATATGGCCTTGGGACCTCTTGCAATTTCCATGTAAAGCTACTAATTTTTCTTTATTTCTATAGCCTTTTCATAAAAAAAGGTAAAAAGGTTTTTTTTTTCTTTCTCCTCTAAAGCTCATAATATGGCAAAAAGTTGTTTGGAACAGTTAAATCAGTGCATAAATCCCCACGAGAAAGAGTCCATCACACATTTTGCATATCCCAGGGGTTCAAGGACAGTGGGCAGGAATCTGATCTGTTTTACAATAATTTAAACTCTGACTAATTTGAGCGAACTCACCAGTGTTCCTCCAGATGTCAGTTAGAATAACAGAGAACAGAGTGTGGCTCAGGAAGTGAAAAATAAAACAGAAGATATGTGTCTTTCACCACTGATGCTGTAACTTGTGACAGAAACCTTCTCTGAGGCAGTGATGTGCTGATGTTCCAACCATGTTGAATTAATTTACTTTGGCAGTTTCTTGATTGTTCCACTGTCTATTTATTTGAAATGGAAACCAAGTCATGTTGCCTGCCCCTTCTCCCAGCATATGATTACACAATACATCTTCCATTTTTGCAATCAATCACTTTCAGTGCTATTTTCCCATTGTACACCACATAACCTGGCTTTTGGAGAGGTTTCCATCTGAACATGAGTGTAAAGGAAAAACTTGAAAATAAGAGAAAGTGTCTATGCATTTGCAAAGTGTGAAGAATGTCTAAGTTGTTCCATGCATTTGCTTGCTCATTTACTGACAGCTGATTTGGAACATATGCTTCTTAGACATCCAGTGTCCTTCTCAGTTTTGGGTGTAAGAGCCAGAGATTTTAGTGTCAGATAAGCTAACCTTGTTTTTCAAAAAAGTTAGAGTCTGTCATAGACATCTCCTGGTTGGCTAGGCACAACCCCTATAGTGTGGCTGTTCAATATCAGAGACAGATCAGACAAATGTTTGGTATTTTCTGGATTCTATTCAAATTGTTCTACAGTCAAATAAAGAAAAAATCTAAAATAAGGCAGATAAGTGACAACTCACATCTAATGAATTGTATGCAACACTTATTAAAATGGATTTCAAATGAAAGGAAATGTATTACAAGAATGTTTTGATTTTTATAAAGGCAAATTAATCTAATTAAAATATATTTTCCATTTTCTAAATTGTACAGCTCCCACATATTAGTGGATAGGACATCCTTAGATGAGTTATTTTAGGCTTAAAGATGTACAAACTGAGTTATGTAATGTCTAAGATCAACCAGAAGGCTAGTGGAAGAACAATTAATAAAACTTTGAGAGATGGGAATAAAACTGAATAAGGGCCATATATGAAACACAAAAATTCTCAGGTAGAGAAACAGGTGGCCACTGGCTGAATTAAAATTCTGACAAACTTCTATTCCCTACTGAGGCACAGCTATGTCTGCCAACATCTAAGGAAGGACACAAGTTCTGTCATCAATTGATTTACCTTGGGCTAGTGCTTCATCCATCTATAGAAAAGCTTCAGTAAAGCTACCTTATTGATCAACTAATCCCTCAGGAAAAGTGCTTTTGTCACCAAGTCTGTAGTTCTCATTGGAATGGGATTCCCTCTCCTCTCTAAGAAACTGCCCTTCTCTGCTTCCTACATTGCTGGTGTCTCTCCCCTCTTTCCATGCTGACTTTTTGATGCTTTCTTGACACAATATCTGCCAGTGTCCTTTCCTTGTCACCTTCCTTGTCTTGATAGAGAATCAATGCCTTGTGGGAGAACCACTGCCTGATTTCAAGGTTCTTGGGCACTGCCACTGTGTGGAGGCACCATTCAGTGCCTCAGGCAGGGGTGATGAAGGATTCTTGCATCACTCACCTCTAGTAGCCACAACCTGGTCTCTGGCTTCAGAGCTGTCAAACCTTCATAAGCGTTGCAATCACAAATTACTGAAGAGCTATTTTTTCTAAAGCTGGGCCCACATCCAACAGCTCTCTTCTTTGACATTTAAAATCGCAGGGATTGCACATGCACACCTCTTCTAACTGTGGGTGTAAAAGACACCTCAGACAAAACAAGTGAGGTAATTTTTCTGCAGAAGAATACAAATGCTACATACTTGAACGGAGCAACCTGACAGACAGCTGACATATGCAGAGGGCTCATCAGACTTTGGAGAAAAGATTTGTAGTTTTTTTGTCTGACTTCCTGAAAATGAAGGGACAGAGCCTGGGGAAATGTAACTTGGGACAGTGTTGTTGCAATAGTGAGAGCTACATTTTCACATTTCCCAGAGGAGTGAGTTTTATGCCTTACTGCAATGTTAACCTTACTGCACTGTCTGAGTCAAATGAATAAAATGAGAACTTTAAATGGAAAATTAACCAACCAAGGGCAGGAATATTTAAAAAGAAAGTGTTGTGCTTAATCTTTTTCATGCTGTCATCAGGGAAGACTGCCACAGCTGCAGGGCATGTACATTTCAACTCACTGACATGCTTACCTGGAAGTGAAAAAGTAAAGGGTGAAACCTCCACTGAACTGGCATCTAAATTACACCTTATTAAACAAAAAGATGACATTTGGCGCATATGAGTTGGGACTTGCTTTTTTCAGCATCTGAACATTCATTTGTAAAACTGGTTCTCTTGTTATTGTGTCAGAATGAGACATCCCCAGCCAGGTAGCTGACATGTTAAACAAAGAGTCCTGTTTAGTAATAAAACAGTCATTCGGGTATTCTCCAGTTTTCCCTCCAGCATTTGCACAAAGTATATGATCTGTACTTGGGCCTGATGCACTCTTTCTCTTATCTAGGATTTGATAATTATTGCTTGGGAAGTGGAGAGGAGATGTTTCAACTAGTGCTGGAGAATGTGAAGGAAAGTAAGTGATTCAATAATATTTTGCTTCTCAGGAAGGCTGATGACATGTTCAGTTTATCCATCTGATTAATTTATTTATCATTCAATTAAATGAAATGAGTGTTGCCTGTATGGGTGCCCAGAAAAGTGTGGTGCAGCTCAAGTAGGAGTTTACACTCTGTGGTTACTTGGATGACAGCTGCCAAACAGGCAATCCATAAAGATGCAAAGTGATTCCTTTTTCCTCCCACTCCCTTTTATCTCCAGCCCGCCGATGGCCCTAAAATTATACCACTAATACCCAGCCAAGCAAGACCTACACTGACTAGAAACCAGCTAGAGCAAATAATCACAATGTAGTGACCAAGAATTAAAAATTGCAGTGCTTTATAGCTTCTGCAGTGACCTGTCCTCATCAGTCACATATATGGGCAAAAGTATGGCCACATGACTTTGGTTCAGACATGCAGTACAGATCATAGACACTGAAAGTAAAACAATTTACTGGAAAAACCTTTGTATCTCATGTGTTTTGTATTTCATTGCCTTTGGTGTTTGTTACTCTACTGAAGATGCAGTTCTGTATAAAAGGGTTGCTAAGTGACACAGCAAGAAGATAGGCAGCCTACCAGCAATACAACAGATACCAAAAGGCTGCCTTATAATAAAGTCACATTCTTCTGAGAAATACCGATATGATGCTTTAGCAAGCACTTCTATAACACTAGCCAGTGATCTTTCTTACTCTATACCACTTCTGTAAAAAAAATCTGTTGTGCAAGAATTACTGGTAATGACACAGACATTCTCACATATTATTTGAAATGGAAAAGAGAAGGAATTTTTCACTTGTGCTTTCAAAACCTATATTTATACTTGCAACCCTATCAGCTCAGGTAGCAAGTAACACAACTCTCCCTTAATATCTGCAGAGGAATACTTATCTGTAGTTGATGATCACAGGACTGGGAATGCCAACGCTTACTTTCTCAAATGCTAGAAACCTTTAACTGTCAACAAAGCTAATAAAATAAATCATACATGTGTGCTGGAGGAGTGGTATGCAAGGGAGAAATGGATATAGTGATTAGAGTTCATAATGGTAACAATGGTACATCTGAATGGATGACTAACAGGATTTGTGAAACCATTTATAAAGTAATTTCTGTTACACTTCTCCCCTAGAGTCCAAGACCATCTAGGTGAGAGGAAAAATAGGCACCCAATAAACAGTGTACAAGAGATGGGAAAATACCTTGACACAATGCTGGAGAACTTTTGATGCTGCATTTAACCAAAGTCAAGCCAGAGCTGCATCTGAGATAATGGTCTGGCAAAATTGGAAACTATGTAACCAGCAGCTGGGAGAAGACCAATATACAATGACAATTCCAGGAGAACAAAGACATTTGTTAGGCACTAATGGGACTGCTATAATTTAACAGGCAGTAATAAAAGTTATTTAGGTACAAAAGCACAGGGCAAGAAGCAGTTGATCAACTGTTACAGTACAGTAGCCACCAATATCTTGTGCAATTTCACATCACAGTGTACAGAGGACAACCTGCAATGATGTAACACTAATGACCCTAAAGAATCCAAAGAATTTAATGGAGCCCTAGACAATCAAAAGCAAAAAGTTATGGAACTAAATGAAAGACTCTAAGACAGAAACAGAATGGTGAATTTTCCATGACAGCAATACACCAAGCAATGTGATGTATCAAGGATTTAATTTGATGAATTTAGAAAGGATTTGATTTTCATTTCTGTGAACACAAAAAATCCTAGAGCCTGCTCTGATGCCCAGCTAAATATTAGACTACAAAACAATCATACAGACATCTGGTAAGAAATTTTTAAGTACTCTGTAATGGTTTAAACCCTGTGTAACCATTGCTGATCTTTGACAAAAATGAAACAAGCCAGCTCTGAAGACTTTCAAACTGGCATCAATCACACACACAGTTACTGCAACCACCCTCCAAACCGCCTTCATAAAATAGTTGGTATACAAAATTAGAGACTATTTATGACCAAGATGAAGAATAAAAAAATAGTTATGTATTTTCATAACTTGCAGCTAAAAAAATCTACAATTATTTATATACTTAAATTGCTCTTCAAAATAATACTTAGCTGAAGATAAATTACAGCAACACTGAGAACAGACTGTATACCTTTTTGAAGTACATTTATTGCATATTTTAGGAATTAAATGCTTCTGGGATATTTAAATATGTTTTTCCACATTGGGCTATAGCACAAAAGTTTTTATGGGCATAAACCATAGCTTTGATGTGAAATTAACTAATACATGAAATTTAGGTACTGTTTATTATTGCAGCTGAAATGTCTGCCTAAAGGAAAATTAATATATTAATTATTTTTTTCCATAGAATAGTGTCCATAAACTAGAATTGTTTGAAATAAGCCTGATCCTAAAGAGATGTGAAGGAGATGCTATTTTTAACATGAGGAGCAAATCATAGCTCCCAGTGCTTGACTTCCCAAATCCCTTTTAAGTTTCTCATTTAGTTTCAGACTGCTCTGTTTACTAGATCTTTTTCTCTAGTGAACCTGTATTCTATCTATTTGCTGGGTTTGTGACATGACTTTTTGATCTTAATTCCAGTCCAAACCAGCGAGGCATTCTGGCAACCTGAAAATGAATTTAAATGATACATGCCTTCATTTATAAGAGTATTGTAAATCAATATTTATGCCTTTCTAAAACAAGACAAATAAATGCATAATTTAGTCACATCCCTATTTCCTGAAATGTAAACTTTTAATTATGTGGAAAGGGTCTGTTTTCCCAAGTTGCTTTTACCTGTTGCTTTTCTTACTTTGAAATTTACATGGGTACAGGAAAATATTCACAAAGGTGCTCAAGACATGGACTTCACAGGGCAATCCACGAAGTGCCAGCACAGTGCTGCTCTGGGCACCTTGGAGAGGGCAGCCCAGTGCATTTGTACAGCTCCAAAAAGCCGTGAGGGGAGATTACTGCGGATGATGGCAAACTCCCCTGGACGCAGAGCCTCACCAAAGCCCTGGGCGTGAATTTAGCTGCATGCAGGAGTACCTGGGTTTGTCTCCACTGGTTGTGTATTGTCAATGTTGAGTTACAAGCCTATTTCCTCTCTGCAGTATCAGCTCATGGATTTCCTTTTATGTTTGTGATGCCTTGCTAGGGAACACCTGTCTGTGCTGCTTTCCTCATTTCCTCTAAAATGAGATTAATAGATAGCAGCCTGCCTCTGAGGCGCTCGGCAGGACGGTCTCCTTTGTACAATGCTTAGATCTTGTAAAAGCCTGATTTAATGCTGTCAGACCCAACAGAACCCATCCCTGTTACCATTTGGGGTGTCTTGGAACATATGACAGAGAAAGTCCTGCTCTCAGCCCCACCAGGGCTATAGCTGAACTTCTCTGCTTACAGTAGTGGAACAGCTCTGCATTTAGACCCAATAGATAAGAGCAGGAAACAAGAATATTGGTTTGTTGCCTGATCCTCCACAGTTTCTATTTACAAAACTCATAGGAGTGTGACCTGGCCAAATATTTCTTTAAGAAAAATTTGATACTCCAGGATTCCAAAATTTTACAGAAAAACATGAAAATTTCCATTGTGATAAAGCACTCCAAATCTCCTAAACAGTAGTTTAGTCATGCCCAATTTTTGTTACATTCCAACAGAGTTTCCTTAAGAAGTCTGTACCTGATCTAAGACAGTATTTGGAGAATACCATATGCTGGCAAAGAATAAATTTTAAGCTAAGATTGCTGCCAGACTATCAAATATTTAGATAACTCATAATTTTAGAAGTACACAACAGTACATAAGCATGTGATGTCAGAACTAAAGTATAAGTTATGCAAAGCACAATACTTTTGAAAATATGTTCCCTACTATTAAGAAAAAGAATGACCCTACACAATTTCAGAGACCTTTTTTCTACAAACATTAAATAAAAAATTTGGAGGAATGGCCAAGTTTACAAATATGCACACACATTCCACATATGGATGTGCTTTACTAATCATCTTTACAAACCTTTTAGGCTACACATGGCTCTAATAAATAACCCGTTCACAAACAATATATTATCATCTAAAAAGAAAAAAAGAAAAAAAAACCAAACCCTTTTCATATACAGCCCAACAGTTCTAGCATTCACTTTCAACCCCCAGCTCCATGATCAATCATTACGTCAGTGCTCATTTTTCATGGTTTGGTGTTGAACAACAAATGGAAAAGAAAATGAATGAAAAAATTAATATTGTCTTTGACAATGAGCAAAGCCCAAGAAAGGGCTCACAAGTGACACAGCTGAGGACAGTCTGCCCTCTGTAAGTTGCAAATGTAATAAAATCTGAATGGTCTCCTTTCTTTTTGAGCAGAGTTCATATGGGCCAAACTGCATGACAGGAAGGCCTGCATGTCAGTCCCTTTGTGTAAATAATAAACGGCTGCAGTTAAATGTTTTACCCCTTGAAGGAAAATACTTATTAGCTCAAGGTTAAGAGCAGAAGGCTAGCCCAGCTACTGGAGAGCTGAGAGATATCATCCTTCGGCTATCTGCTGACACACACACACGGGCTCAGTTATGCAATATGGACAATGCAAGCATCGCCACTCAGAAGACAACAAAAAGTTGTATTCCCTAACCACCAAAATTATTTGGGGCAATAACAGCTTCTGAGTGGTAAGACCCTTTCTCAGCTTGATCCCATGAGTTTTCTTCACTCCTGAGTCTCACTGGATTCAGCAACTTCTATCCCAAGTGTATGTTCCTCGTGTCTGTGTGAGCCAGGCTAACACCTTTTCACGATGCTGACTGTTTGGTGCAGGGTTGGATGCAAGGCAAAAGGAGTAGCAGGAGACTGCAGAAGAACATACGACCAAGTGGCCCAAGGTGTTCTCTGCCTGTGTGTGAGATCCTGTACATCAACCCATGCACAGGCAGGTCTTGTAACAGGGAAAGACAGTAGTACTAATGGCAGCTGGGTAATTATGCCTTTCTGGAAGATTTTTGAAACTTGAGTGTCCCTATGGGAGCGACTGACAAAGCCTTTCCGTACTGTGGACTGGGGCTGAAGCAAGTGACAGTGTGGTGCTGGGACAGAAGGAGGGGAGAGCCATGGGACAGCAAGTGCTGAGGACCAGTTGTCTGAGCTGTGACGTAAAGGCACGATCTTGGCTGTGCTGTCTGCATTTCCCCCACTGTGGTAAAGCACATGGTGGGGAAAAAGCGATAACTCATTCCCCCACCTTTCTCCATTTAAATCTGTGCTTGATTTGTCTAGCCAAAGTGCAGTATATCATATTCATTCATGGCCTGTCTTAGTACTCCTTCTTCTACTAAATCACACGTTAAAATTATATGAAGGCATAATCTGGCAAATCTTTCTTCCTTAATGTTATTTTTTTTTTTTTTTTACATTTAATGAGGATTCAGACCTGACTTCTCAGATTTGTCAGAGTTAACAAGAATATGCACCTTTTCCTTGTCATGTAGGACTCAAACTTCTCATTTTAGTCTAAACATGCCCAACTTTTGTTTTCTTCTAGTACCAACATATCAGACATCCAGCCTAGCTCAAGATATGGAAGACATATTTTCCTTGGCAAAGAAATAATTTTGAGCTTGATTGATGCCAGACTCTAGGCAGTACTGATTATTTCTCTTTTTGGTGGTATGCAAAAGTCTTTCATCAAAATTAAGGCCCAGGGCATTTAAATCCCAATATTTTTTAGCTGAATATGATCATGGTTATGTTTCTGGCACACTGAACAGTTTTTGTCACAAAAATAAAATGTTTGTGCAGCTCTATTTTCAGTCTGCATCATCATTGTTTATCCAGTGCCTAACAACAGAGTACACTGCCTATGAAAACCAGTATGCTTAAGGTATAGAGATAATTTTGGCTTTCTACAGCTTGTTGCAAACTGATCCAGTACTCATTTCATGTACAAATGCTTCTTGTTTGATTGATGATATATACCTCCAAGCGCAGAAAGCAGGTAACACAATGAAAACAATTAATTAATAAAAACTTAAAAGAGCCATGTTCCCCGTAAGTCTTCCTATCTCAGAGCAAACTGTACATTGCTATTTCCCAGACAGAAGAGGAAGTAAAAAGAAGTCTTGAGCTGCTGAAGTTTAGGCTCCCCTGAACTAACAACAGCCTTATGTCCTTCTAAGAACACCTTGGGTTTAGACTGGAGTCCTGATTGCTGCAGCTGAACTCAACAAAAATATTGTCTAATCCAAACGGACATCTTGAGAGTGAATCAAAGCACAAAGGATGAGTTTTTGTTAATGTTAATTTGTTAATGGCTGAGTAATGTAAGTTCAACAGGAATGACAAATCACAGCTTTTCCTCCACAAGAAGTGTTGTTAAGGGTCTGGTCTCAAGTTCTGAGTTTGATAAGTGGCATTGCATCAACTGTAGCTGTAGTACAACCGTAGGTAGTCTCTTACTACTGGCCCCATGAGAAATAGCCCCAGCAGCACTGAGCCCTGTAGCACTTAACTGGAATATGAGTAGAAAGGAGCAGGACCCTCTGCCTGTAGTGTGCTGTGCCTGATCTCACCACAGTTTGGAGACATGGGATAACATGCTCCCTGAGGCCAACGGCACCGAGCAGGTGGGCAGCCACATGTCGCACTAGCCTACACTTCCAAGTGACCTTCACTAGCAGGACCCTGCACAACATATTGCATTAATCCTATCTGGAGATCACAAAACCATGGCTAAGTGGGCTGCGGTACAGATCCAAGAGAAACAGTTGCAAATGCCTAGCCAGATGCAGATGGAAAAATGTGCTTTTCATGTAGCGAGTTCAGAAGGTTGAATAATTTATTAGTGCATCACATGCTATTTTTCAAAACTATGCCACTTTGAAGGAAACCGTATATTTCAGATTATAAGCAGGTCCTGCTAACAAAGTGGATCACAAATGCCAAAGCAGACAAACCATTGTGTGTCCGCCAACTCTGTGCCAAGTGACTTTGATTACATCACTGCCAATGGAGAGCTCAGAGAGAAACAAGCACATCACAGGAATGAAATAATTAATTCTGGTTACTTCAAGCACAACTTGGTGCGCTCAGACATTGATCCAAAGGCCTTGACCCTTCCTGCAGTGCCCCCCAGTACCTTCACCCAGCCTCTCAGTAACAGGCTATCAAAGGCTGCATAGTGGATTAATTCCAGTGGCTTTTCTGGAGTTGAGCGAGGCTGACAAATGAAATACAGTTTGCCTGTCTCAGTGTGGGTATTGTTTTCTGCACTGTAATGCAGTACAGGTGTTGCAGGCCAAGAGGAGATGCTCTGGCAGAAGTGTGATAAGGAAACTTATGAAGGGAAGCATGCCATGGAAAGTTGGGGAGAGGAGGTGAGGCAAAGGACCCCCTTGGCCCCTGAGGGTGCTGCTGGGCCCTTGGCATTCCCCCAAGACAGCGTATCTCTAGGTACCATATGGTTTGAGGATGAATTTCCTGTGCTTCTAAGGGGTGGAAGAGAAGGAGGAAGCGCCTACGTATGGAGAGAATAATTGCTTCCCTCTTCTGCGTCTTCTCCCCCTGTGCCCCGGGCATCAACTTTACACCACCATAAGAACGAGGTGAGGTCTGATCTGTAAGGAGGCATTTGTAGATAAGACTTTGGCTGAAATGCATGGGAGAGCAGAGGGCAAATAAGAAGACAGGATAGCACCCTAGAAGCACATGGTGTATCTTACAACAACTACAGCCTTGCTGGCATTGGATGGAAAAATGGAGAGTGAGTTCAGAGGGCCCCAGATCATCAGAATCAGGTTTATTCTGGTTTCAAGAAGCATCTGTCCTTTGTTTGCACCACACTGGTTTTGTAGTTGTGAAGGAGCCTGCACGTTTGTGGCTGTGCAAGCAATGACAGATTTTTTACTATCCACAGCCCAGCCCAGCCTGCCTTATCATACAGCTTTTACTGCACAGAACCATCTCAGGAAATCTGTCAGTCCTCACCAAAAAATATTACATTACATGGTGAGCATCATTTGCAGTTGAAGCATAATGGAGGCAATTTTGTTGCAATGCATTACATTTCCCAGAATATAAGAATCTATGCTATTTCTATTAAGTTAATTAGAATTCAATTCAATTTTCACTAGTGAGAATAGGGCACTGAGTCAAAAATAAAAATAAGAAAAGGAAGGAAAGATGAAAGGGTCTGAAGTCTGCAAAAGAACTAGTCTATATAAACTCCACCTAGAGGCAGATTTTCACACACATCTGTCAAAATAAGCAGCACAATATAGGCTCAGTTGGGGCAGTGGTGTGGTAACAAAGCCATTCAGTACATGCACAGGTTGATACATTGCTCCCTACTCTCATTATACCCACAGTCTGCAGATTGCATGTGTGACTCCAGACAATATTTTTTCATTAGCAATCTGGATATGGTTACATGGAGAGCTTTAGCCGTGTCCTAATGAAAAACAAAGAAACCCTGCTGGTGGTCAAAAGTAAACTGGTTCTCAGGAAATTAGAAATTATATGCAGTAGTGTCTATGTCACATGCTTGTCTAACTTCTCTGAAGAAACTGCTTATTGACAAGCACAGGTGTAGTTCTCTCTTGGGTTGTCTTTTTTTTTTTTTTTTTTTTTTTTCCTGTTACCAGGGCCAGAATCACACTCAGAAGGCTGTAATTAGTCTCTAATTTGGACTGAACTGGTAAGATCTAGCCCTTATTCTAGGATAAACATCTGTATTTGAAGTAAAGATCATTCACTCATTTATTTCTTTCAGGAGGTAACCTGAAACACGGAATGACAATTTAAAAATCCTATCTCAATGAATACATTCAATCAAATTACCTTAAACTTAAAACTAATAAAAATATCCTTATCAAATAGTACCTCGTAAAAGAGGTTATATTATTTTGCATAATTTGATACAGAATTAGCTATTCAGTCTCAAGGTTTGAACTCATCTTTTCAGAAAAGTTGCAGTAGGATGTCTCAGCTATTTTGCTGTGCTCTCAATGTCAATGGAGGTGACCTTTCTGGGTCACATTTTTAGAGCTATTCAAATGATTAATTTCAATGAAACCAACCTTTAAGAAGCTGGCCAACTTCTTTATGAATTAAGGCTGGAAATAAAAAAGAAAGAAAGAAGCTGATTTGAGGTGTGTAAAATGAAACATGTCAGTGCAGCCTATAGATCCCTTTCTCTTTTTTTTTTCGGCTGCTGTTTCAGCGTTCTACCCAGAATGACAACCTCAGCTCTACTCTTCCTCCAAGCAGGATTACCCACTTAAGCTTTCACCAGGGCATTGTGTTGCACTCACACCGTTTGTCTCCCTTTCCAGTTAAAAAGCTCCTTTGGGAATTTACGTTAGCAAAGGTGTGACCACATGCATTCTGCTTGGTGAACTTAATTATGCATGTCCCAGTTAGTCTTTCATTTTGCTTTTACATTAATGTAAGTCAGAGGGTTCCTTTGAAGCCCCACCAGAGTCAGTCAAGAGTAAGAGAAGTTAAGCTCTTCATCCATACATGGTAAAACCCAGGTTTAGTATCAGATTAGAAAAAACAGACTTACAGGAAAGTCAGTACAGTAAGTCCATACCACATTTTGAGTTTTTGTTTTGACTTTCATTTTTTTTTCTTATTTCAGTTCCTCTAGGAGCCATATGAAGTCACTTCCATTGACACCTGTGGAACTTACTGCAGAAATCAAAGTAAACCTATGGCTCAAAAAGACAATTGTAATCTGAAGGGCATTTTCCAGCATATCCCAATTAAAACATAAGTGAACTGTTAAGTTCCAAACTGATTAAAGGAAATCCCTCTTCCAACTGGTTTTCTAAAAATTTCATTGGAAAGCATTTTGTGGCAAGGAAGCATTTCTAAGCAAGGTGCACATAAGCTTTAGGCACAAGAAATAAAAAAAATTAACATGGTCACATTCTGATAAAATACAGGCGATGTCTATATTGATTTGCTATAAATTTTCATTCCTCCTCTCTTTTTTTGTCCTCCTGTTTTCCTAAGTATTTGGTAGACTGAACATAAAGGATTTTTGTAGAATCATTAGATATGTCCCAGATTCACTGTATTATTGGCAAAAGCCATATTGAAAAGGTCTTTGAAAAATAACTTATTTCCAGTGGATTCAGCTTTCCAAATTCCAAATGTTCACATCTCTATTTACCGTTACTTTAAATAGCTTCATTTCTGTGAATGGCTGATGAGCTTCCCAGATGGAATATAAAGCTTTATGTAGCTCTTGAGGTTCTCCTTTTTCTCTTTATGAAGAATAAAGGAAGAAAAATAGCTTTCAACTGGTAGGATTTTATAAAAAAATCACTGTTCAGAAAATGGAAACATTTTCAGATAAAATGACCAGCTGAAGAATGTTGACTGTGAAATATTTGGTTTGCTTCAATAAAAGATTTTAACTAAAGATCAGATTATTTCTCTGCACAAAGGAAAGTTAGCAGCATGACAGTACCTGATGGATTAAATGAGTGCATAGTGCACTCTGTTGTTTCACTGCTTTTTCTTAAATCACTTAAAGCACAGCTGCTGCATGCCAAAAAGTTGTGAAGAACATGCTCTGCCTGTGAAATCATATTATTTTCATTCTAAAACAGCAAATTAAAAAATAAAAAGTCATATTTCTTCTCTATTCAGACAGATTTTCATTGAAGAACCTGAAAAATAATTTTTCATTGCATTTCATTGGCTACAACCCAATCATTGAAACCAATGGAAACACTTGCGGAAGTCCAGCCTGTGATCCCACCACCCATTATAAAGGTCTTCTTTTTACAAACTGGAGTTTTGGGAACATTTTCTTTGGAGGAGTTTAAAGATTTCCTGAAATTCTTGGAAAAAAAATAGAAGTGAGAAGTAAAGAACTGAATAAAGATGGAGTTTTTATCTCTTAGCTCAGAGAGAACAACTAAGTAAGAAAGGTGTCATCTGGCCAAAATATGTTTTTAAGTGTCATGGTTAAAGGGCTTGCTCAAAAGACCACTGAAATGGCAAAAATAAGAGCCCAAACAACCCTTAGTGTCTTTCATGCATTTTGAAGCAGTACATAAGCAGGAGGAAAAAAATCACTAGAGTTTCAGACTAATCTTCTGTTCACATTAGGGATTAAACTTTGCTCCATATGAGACTGCTAAGGTCCATAATAAATAGTTTGAGGCTACCACAGAGATGGAAAAGCAAGGGAGATTAGGGGCACTCATTTTTATTTCATTTGTTCATAGCATAGCCTGCAAGACAACAACAGAAAGGGAGAACAACTTTGTATTTATTATTATGGCTGAGCAGCATGTAATAAATTATGGAAGAAAAAAAGGCTGAGGGATAATTGACTGAAAAAACAAATGTCAGTTAAAGTAAACACAGCAGTTTCCACTGAACCTATTTGTAAAAATGTCAAAGGAGTTGAGTTGTTTTCCTTCACAATATTTGTGCTGGTATAAAGGGACTGTGGTTTAATTAAATTTCCCCACAGAGACTAGGTATTCCACTAGATGTCACTTTGAGACTTTGCTAAGATGAAGGACAGCATCCTGATGAATGGATGCAGCATTCCCCCCTGCAAAGAGCTGAGAGCTGTCTTGCAGCAGGAGCCCCTGGTCAGGATGTAACACTGGGATGAATTAAGCACAACGAGACTGCTTACAAATGCATGACCACCTGCCAGGAGAAGGGCTGCCATCTAGACATGTGTACTAGCAAAGATTATCCAACCATTAAAATATTTTTTACTGCTCTCAAGGGAAGGAGTGAGGAAACCACTGTCTTTGCCAACAATCCATCCTGTCCTCTCTTGCAGTGACAGTGAAGAACAGGGTCCGGCTTGGTAGGAAGGGGGATGGCTCTTTCCCAGGGCAGCCCTCCTGGGCTTCCACTGGAGATCTGATGGATCCAAGAAAAATAATGATCAAGAAACTGCCCCAAATTTCTCTCATCCCTCACCAACAGGAGCCAGGTACTAGCTCTGATGTAGGCATGTCTTCCCAGACCACCTTAATGCAATAGAGAGCAAATTAAAACCATCACCATAAAAAGGATGTAAATGACCTGAACTTAGTTTTGGAGCTGCCCTGTTCTTTTGGCACCCAACCATTTATCTAACACACCATAAAAAAAGAATGTCAAAGTTTCCCTTAATATCATATGGAGAATATTGAATAACAATAGGGAAAGAAAAATATAGAAAGGTTTTCCTTTCAAAGGTAGGTGAAAAGTGAATGACATGTCTCTGTTCCCTGTAAGGCAATAAAAGAGCCACCACAGTGGCACAACCCCGCCTTTTTAGCCCAGTCTAAAGAGGCTTAATATTAGTCAAAAAAAGTGAGAGCAAACCTAGACAAAACCCACTTCATACCCTCTAACAATGCTGGCACACAGAGGTCTCTGCATGGAGCAGGACATTGTGTTTGCATCTACACTCAGCTGTGCTAATCACTTAGAATAGGCTGCTGGGACAAAAATGTCTAGGAAATGTTAAAGAAAAGAAAAAAAAAAAAGGAAAAAGGCAAAAAACACAAAGAAATATGTCTGCTCATGAAATACCCTTTACCACATCTACTGCCAAGAGTGCCTGCCCAAAGCTCCAGCAAGCTGCATACTGTTTGTGTTGTCAACAAGCAGCAGCTTTTGTACCTATGCATGTTTGTTTACTAAATATATGAAAACAATGGAGCTCAATTAAAAGTAGATTAGCCACACATGTACCAAAGGAATGTGTACTTAACTGACTGTGGTGAATCTGGCTCCCATTCAATCCCCTGGAGAGGCTGCTCTGGCATGTCTGCTGAGGCCTCATTGGTCTCCCGTCTAGGCACAGCGGTGGTTATGGCTCCTCGGGAATATATTAAATGGATTGTATAATAACCATTGGGCAGATGTTGGAAGAGCAGAAGTTTGCTGCAAAGGCACAGATGGGGTGGCAGATTATCCTGGGAAGGCAACCATGAGTTGATGGGTTCATTTCCATTATTGCTTGGCAACGCACAGCGTGCGTCACCAGAAAGGCTGGAAAACCCCATTCAAGGAACCAAAGTGAATGCTTGCCCAGGGAGAACATTTATACAGGAATACTGTCAACTTTGCAAGCCTATGGGAAGAATGGCTGAGGAAGTTTCTACTTCTGAACTTCTTAATGAGAAAAAGAGAGTGTGCAAGGAAGTAAAATAACAGGCTATGAAAGCATACCTGAAAAATTATAGAATTAAGTACATTGCCTGCCAAAGTCTTCAGGTCCTCACTAACTGAGTCCTTCAAGTTAATAATCTAAATTAGACTTGTGTCCAATCCAGCCCTTTAATATAAGCAATTCTGTCAGCCAAAATATCTAAAAATAAAAGATTTTCCATTAAATTCAAGCTTTATGCTGATTTAGGTCAAAATCTTTTGGTAGTTAGGTAGGTAATTGATTCATTATTCATAAATGAATAGGTAGTTTGAGATAGACAAAAGCACTTCAGTGATTTTTTTTCACATTCTCTTGCAAAGGGCTCAGAGAAATGACATCCCACTTTATTTCTATTTTTTTTTTTAAATTCAAACTTATGGAAGAATGCTTTTAGATTTATTTTACTCACCAGATCCATAACTTCTTTACTTAGAAATTTATGATTAAGATTATAATTTCAGTGACAAATTGATATAAAAATTACAGACACTGTTTATGAATGAGATAATCATCTCACAAAAATGTTTTGGCTTTTTTTTCTTAACAAAGGAATCCATCTCTTGAGGAGGTGGCATCACATGTGAAAACATTTTATCAGCCATAATTAATTGTTTTGTTGCTACTGCTGGTGAACACATCTTCAGAAATAATCACAAGGCCAGAGATTTATGTGGCACTGCAGAAGTATTTCTTGTATGAGACAGCTGGTTTGTTGGGGAACCCATCCCAGTTTTTGACAATAAAATTACAGCACATATCTTCAATGCCATATTTGAAGCCCTGTGCAAAGAATTAAGTAATCGTTTAAGCAAGGCTACCAAAATAATTTTTGTTTGTCCACCCAACTAATGCAGATGAGTCAAGGAAATGATATGGGATACTCCCCAAAAGAACAATTAAGTGTTTGTTAGAAGCATAATCAGAAACTCAGACTAGTGATATCCTTTTCTAATGACAAAAATGAATTATCTTTTCTTATTAAGGTAACTAAACTAGACTGTAAGATTTTAACTTAATGTCAATAAACTCCAATAATGATCCAATTTTTTTTTCTAATAAAAGCTAATATCATTAGTTAATGTCATTAACTTTGGTAAAAGTCCTGTAGGCTCTAAATAGAATTTTTTTTTTTTTTAAAATGATCCCACAAGCCTATATTTTCAAAGAAATGCTCAGTTAACATCAATATAGTTACAGAAATTCTTTCATTTTCTAAAATTCAATTGTTTTGCTAAGTGTTTCTATAATATGGCAAGAAAATTGTGTAAAGGAAATCCAGGCTTCATGTAAATCAATGGAAATTTACAGGCTTCAGTGCAGCCAGGATTTTACCATACTAGGAATAACATCTCTAGGCATGTATTAAATTTGCATACAGATTGTTTGATCCACATCCTGTACCTTGTATAGGGCTTTCCTATAAACACTCAGTTTCCTTGGTATTTGGCACAAGGAGTAGATAGAGTGTTTTGGGGTGTGAGGGGTGTGGGAAATACAGCACATTTGTTTCATAAGATATACAAGCATGTTCCTATTTTCAGATTAGAAATAGTCCAAATAATTTGATAGGACTGGCTATGTATGGAGAGAGATGGTGAAATCAGAACCTTTATGAAATGGAGTAAAAGGCTTCTTTGTGCATTGCCACTTTCAGAGAAGCAACATGCCTATCTTTTGTGTCATATTTTGTGTTGTCAGTTACCTGTCTTACTCCTGATGGGTGCAGAAAGTGACAACTTAAAGAAAAGGATATTTCATGTATACCTACACACACACACACACACACACACAGAATGAGATCATGTACATCTATTTAACATGGAACCACAGAGAACTTCAGAATGACAGTGTTCTGATCAAATCTGACCAGAAGAGTTAGTAGGAAATAATTATGAAGATAATATGTTATTAGTAGGAAATAATTATGAAGATAGTATGTTAAAATGGCAAACTTACTGATATTTGATAGACTAAGATATCCAGTTTAGTTTATAGTTCTAAAAATTATAATATTATCCACTACCAAATATCCTATTAAATAAACAGAGATCCATTTTCCAGACTCTGGAGACAAACTATATTCCAAAGGGTTTTCAGATTAAAAAATCAAATAATTTCACTAGTTTATTCAGGCACTGCCACTGGGAAGAAAAACACCCATCAGACAATAGAATTATACTCTCCTGAATATCCAAGGAACACCTCATTTACCCCTGCAAGCATGTAAAATTATATCTTTCATTTTCACACTGAATGGTCATCAGAAGGCCATTCTGCAGGTCCAATTTTGGGAGATGTGCCCTCTCCAAGACTTTTAAATATTTAATCTCCTGTATGTTAACATTTTCTCTGTGCTGCCTCTCACTTAATTCATTTTGGTTTAGCCACATGCACATTTTAAAACTTGATTTGACTTGATTTGTGCACTTTGGGATCTGTCTGCTGACATTCTAGTGGTGGCAACACAGTTTCAGTCTAATTTAGATATAGGTACTGGCAGTACAGTAGCTATACTACTGTCATGCATCTACTTTGCCACTGATCTGAAAGAATTTGTTAGACTTTTGGTTCAATCCCAATGATTTTCTTTTAGCTTAATATATCTGAGAAGTTGTTATATGAGAAAATTACTTTGGTTTAACTGCTAAAAGTTAATGTAAACTGCAAAATGCTAACAGGTCTCTGAAAGCTTTGGCTATGATTGTTGCATTTTTCTTTTTTAGCACAGGGAATGATGCCTGAAGATGGAGCTGTTTACAAACTTCTGGAGGACAAAAGGGAACATATCTAGTTGCAACACAACAGGAACAGTCACTGTAGTTACTTTTATTATGTATAAATCTATCTGCTGTTTTCTTAAACACTATAATAAATTTAGAAAGTATGGGCATACAAACGGCATATTTTCCGTAAGTACTCATAAGAGGTTTTATTCCAGAATTGAAGAAGTAAATGAAACATTAAATGAATTCTAACTGGCAAGAAGCTTGATTTTTACCAATATAATTTTTATGTACTATTTCTAATAGATCTCAAAGTCTTCAACTGGAGTTCTTTGTTTTTCCATGTTTTACATCTATGTATGGTCATAATGATTAGATTTTGTCACCATGTCATATTCATAGCTGACCTCTTTCCATTAGTCATTCCAGAAAAGCATTTATGTGTAGCTGCACATGTCAATCTTTTCTTGCCTTCTGCAAATCCAAGTTTTTCCTCATGAAAGGGGATTTTCAAAGCCAGTTCAATGTAGCTAGAAAGGTATATGCTTGTATAGGATTTTTTTTTTCCAGCATGGCTACAGTCATAACACCTACACCCTTTTTTTTTTGGATGGACTTCCATAATCCTTCGGTGTGCAAAAATGGCTCACACTCTTAAGATAAGCAGTACACAAATACTGGAAGAATCAGAGCTAATTAGTTATGAAAGCTGTTCAAGTACACAAATAAACATGATATATGCACATTTGGCATAGTCTCCAGTATCTGCAAAAGCACTTATGTCTTCATAGAAACATGAAGGGTTTGCTCAGGTCCCTGTGTTTGCTGCACTGATAGCCATTCATGTGGCTCTCACCTTCCTTCCAACAAAATGAGCAGTGTAAGCACTGCCTGGAGGTGCTCAATCCATTACTTACTTGAGATGGATTATCTACCTGGATTATCTACCTAGCTGATGTACAATTACTATTTCTTGTTGTGCTGTTAGACAAAGTTTTTGCTTTGTAATAAACTGTACCATTCTCACACAAGCACATGCTACCTTTTTTTTTCAGTTGTACTAGTTTAATAAAGATATTTTAATCAAGCTTCAGTGCTGTCATCAAAAAATAAATCTTACCTGCTTATATTCATATAACAAGCTGTCAACTAATTTTTTATCAAACTTTTTAAAGAGCACTGCATAAATAATTCAAAATACCATCTACACTTTCCCTAAATACCAGACTTAAATCCTGAGGCTTCATCAAGTCTCAAAACAAAAACAAATGAAGAAGCAATACCTAAGGTAGTCTTTACTCTTTAGAATAACTAGCATCAAACATAATGAGCAATATGTTTAATTTTGGACAACAAAACTTGATTTTATTTTCACATACCAGACCAGGAAGGTCCAGTGGTCATGGCCAACATTTGCAATAGGCAGTGAATATAAAAGGTTAATTTGGTCAAAGCGTTGTCAGCAACCTCAAAGAAAATTCTGAATTTGGATCCATGCAAGGCCACACAGTTGAAGTTTATAAGAGGTTTTAAATTGTACCTTTGACCTTTCTGGCACTGGCATTTCTGGGAAATGTCCTTCACAAAAAATCTGGCAGCAGTTCCCTACTCTGATTTAATTTACCAGCACCAAGGTGAATAACAGTAGAGTACACTGACAGGAATGACTGCTGAATAAAGGACAATTAACTGTTTAGGGTCTACTGAGAGAAGCCAGTGAGTACACAAATCAGAGAACTGGTACCATGCAATGCAGCAGCTCTGCCAGCAGCCTCCTGGCTTTGCACGGTGTCCCAGTTTGTGCATAGAGCTAAGGCAGAGTCATGCAGCCTACACTGTGAGAATCTGTTCTTAAACACAAGGAGATGCAGAACACAGCAGGAAGATCTAGGTCTGAAAAGAAATGGTCTGCTTCATCTGCTTCCCTGTCATGCCCAATGCTGTCAAGGAAGTTTAAAAGCCTTAGCTTCACCTTTGGGTGGAGGCAATGAGATAATTTCTCTGCATGTTCTAATATGTCGTGCAGATTTTTGCTTGTCTTCTCACCACTGAGATAGTTTGCTCTGATTCATTCAGCAAATGAGTCGTTATTTGGATTTACTGAAGAGCAGTCTACTAATTTCTCATCTTTCAATATACTCATCATACTGAATCTTGTCATCACATCAGCAATCTACTGCGCTACTGTAGCCTTCTTTTATGTTTTTTTTTCATTTTCTTGTTTCAAAACAGTCCTGAAAAATCTTATTTGCTCCATCATATAATTTTTGGTAATTCTACATGACCTCTTCAATTAGTGATATCCTTATATAACTGAACTGAATAACTGCTGTCCTTGGGAGATTAAGGTGGGGTGAGAGGAGTATAAAGGAAGAAATAACTGTTCACAGCATCCCACAAATCTAAGTAATTGAAAATAATTCCATAGATTTCAGTGGTCATATGTTCAACAAAACTAAGATTTTCTAGTAATTATAAAGGGAAAAAAGATGCTATTTTACTAAGAATCTCTGATCAGCTGCTTATTTTGACTGTATGTGATTCCCCATCTCAGTCTTTGTGAATATTTTTCAGATAACATTAAGATAAACTATTTGTGCAACACTCTCAGCTACTGACAGCTTGCTTGGGTGTAATGGATTGCAGGTTGAACTGTGTGCTATAAGCCAGAGGTGAGCCTTCTAATAGGGTCAAGGTCAATGGCATTATCACTAGCAAAGATGGTTACATATAATGGCCACTGGTAACTTTTTAACTTTCTTTCCTTATTTTCTTCTTTTTTTAAGCTTCTTTCTCCAACTGACCAACCAACTGACAATGCCATCTGGAGTTCTTTAAATTGGTGTCATATTGAACAAACTTCTTCCTTATGAGCCTTATGTCCACACATAGGTTTCTAATAAAAGGATCTTTGGAAAAATATTTGGATCTGCAGTTCAAATCCAAGACCCTGTATCTGACATGATTCAGTTCTATTAGTAGGAAGGATGAAGCTTGTATTACCTCGCCAATTACGCTGTATTTTAATCCATTGCTCACAGATTCCCCAGGTATATGGCAAGTGTCAATGTCTTTGCTGGATTTCATCTGAAAAAAAAAAAAGGCTTACAAAAATGCCTATTTACTTCACTGTATGTAGAATACCTGCTGCTACACATCTACGAAAGTTTTTACTTGCTGGAAAACAGAATATTTGGCCTGTGTTGTATAGTATCAGAAAAAGAAAAGTTTTTATCCTACAGTGATAAGTTTTCAATTTAAAACTTTTACTTAATCTTATCTAGAAATGGATATTGAAGCTCTAGATGTGAATGAAAGTAAGCCAGCAAGATGGGGATACAAGTTTTTGCTCTTTTTTTTCCCAGAAAATACTTAGCTTAAGGAAAGTTTTTAATCAGAATCCTGTTAGACAACAGCTCTGGGTGGTTTAATCTGTCTGATGAACAATATCTCTCTGGTAACCAATGCTTAAACATCATCATTCTTTATATTTTTCAGCATTCATTAAGGAAAAAAAGTCATGCCTTTTCAAATTTTAAATACATAGGAGAAAGAAACATTGATGGACATCATGTATTTAATCATAACTCAAATGTAAACCAATATTGTACATGTTCTGGCCCATGAAATACTGCAGTATAGTGAATAACAGGTATCATTCTTTAAACAGAATGTTGATGTAACTCATGAAGAAGCCTATTCTTTGTAGACTTAGATTTTGTGGTTTAAAATACAGATATAATTGGCACTTGCCAGAACACAGTTTGAAGTCAAAATTATTTCAGGTACTTTGACAACTAGTCTGCCTTTTCTTCCCCACCTGAGTGCTGTGCTACAGAAAGAGAGATTTTCTCACAGGCTCCTCTCACTGTGACAATGCTCAGAAGTTTCAGGCAGAGAATCAGTACCTGATTGTCTCAATGCCTTTCCAAAGCTCTTTTTCTCTCCATATATTTGACCAGCCACGCCTATACTTCCAGGTAAACTCTTTCCCTTATTGTATTAACAGACTCTCCGTAGACTCTCTAACCTCTTTCTTCCCTCCTTTGGTTATTGGACTAGCTTCTTTCCAATTTTCCATGCATATGTGGGGTCAACTGAGATAATTGAACATAGCATTGAATACTGATGCAATGGTACCTCTCTTCCCCCCACAATTTTCACAACCATCCATGAAGCATGGATGTCTGATGCAGATCCCAGAGAGCTTCTGACAGACTTGGAGTTGAATGACACTTAACAATGAATGCAATAAAGAGAGAATTTTGATTTTGCTTGCACTATCACATTAAGGTTGGTAGTAGGCCCATGGTTGAGCCATAACAGGAAAATTCCAGTGACCAGATCTTTAGAAGAACATTCAGGCTTGTCATTCTTTTTGTCATGGAGATGACAATAAGCATTAAAAACCCAATAAGAGAGGAATAAAGAAGTCTTTCCACTGTGTGCTTCATCTTGCCCACTGGCTATTATAACCTATTGATAGGTATTTCAGCTAGGCTGCTTTGGAGAGACCTGCCTCACCACCTATTACTACTGTTAGTACCTTAGTTATTTAAATTAATATTTAACTGCATTGGGAAATAAAACATTCTATTGAGTTATTACTACACAACTTGCTCATGAAATATATTTGGCCATTTCTCTCCATACTATAATTTTTGGTTATTTTACAGGAGTTTGTGTTATTTCATAAAGAATGTAACTGAAAAGTTATGTTGCTTGCAAAAATTTGGTTGTTATGAACCATATATTTAATTTCAGACTTTATGAATACAGGGTTACTACACTCATTATTCCTTTCTGCTCCCCATCTGATGAAACAAATACATACTTTGTAAAAATGGGTTTCACATGAGGATGTGTGAATCCTGAAGCAACAGTTAAATTACATATTTAGGTATAAGGCTTACTTTTAAAAAGGCTGTTAATATAAGTTTTCAAAATAAGATTTAGCTTTGAAGAAAAAAATTGCACCCACTTGTCTGATTTCTGAAAAGCAATCACAACTTCTAAGAGTCAAAGAAGTAGTACCTCCTTTATTTTATACAGATACATCTGTGAAACTGCAAGATCAATTCTGCTAATTTAAAACCACCAATTGCTAAAACACTTTTCTTCTACCTACTTTGCAATTATTCTATGTCAGAGAGTCCTACATTGCATGCATATGTATTTATTTGTCAATGTTGTTCCCAATAGTAGCAAGAAGGGATAGAATTCAAAGAGCTTCTTTATATAAGTCCAGGAAAAAAGACATATCTTAAAGGTATTGGTTGCAAAATAAAGTGATCAAAATGATTGATTATAGAATCTATTCCCTTTTATAAAAAATTGTGTTCCAGTCCTTACCCCCACCCCAGATATTTTCAAGTTGTACCTTGTTCACAGCTGGCTTGGAAGGACACAGTATTTCTGATTTGTCTCTTATGTGATCCACTGATGATCAGACAAAAATCATAGTGAATGTTTTGAATGTATATTCACAACACAACTGGAAGGATGACTGTTTTTATACATTGTGTACTAGATGTTCCTGTCAAAGCTTAAAAGCACTTCAAAAAGGCAGCAATTTTGAGATGGTCTCTACATATCCTCTGATCTTATATTTTCTAATATTTATATTTTCTTAACTTTAAATTCTGGAAGAAGAAAAGAGTGCAATACATAAATTGTGAATCTGTTACATTCCATGTGCAATATCCAAACTGAGGTTCAAATATTACTGATGAAAACACTTCTGTGTTTTTACATGATAGCAAAGTGTAAGAAGAGTGTGCCCCAAACTGGGATCAGATAGACATTTTCTAGGCAACATTTCAGTAACATGCTGCAGTCAAAAGTACAGCAGGTACAAACAGGAAGTAACTTTATATTTATGAAGTGTATGTGCAGTGAGCAGCTATTTTGATACAGATACAGGGAGCTGTCTAGAAATGTGCATTGGTCAGCATTTCAGGATCTGGAAAAAGTAGCAATAGAAAAAAAAAAAAAAGAATAGAATTAATTTTTTTTAAGTAACTACTCTTCTTTCCTTTAATAGCAGTGGCAGGATTTGTCCTATTATTCATATAGCATATATTTATATGGCAGTGCGTTTTCATACCTGAAGTCTTGCAAGCAGTAGATAAATAGGGAGAAAAAGACAATCGACTCTAAGCCAATAGTGTTACACAGCAAAAAGGCCCTTTACCTTCAACAGTAATTCTAAGCCTTACACTAGTAAAAGTAAGAGAACAGAGGCAAAAAATGGCAGAACACCAACTATAAATTTATGTAACCAATATAACTATCTCCTTAAGCTTTATGTCTAATGATTCATTAGACCTAGCTCATATTTACTAGTTTGATTTTTGTTATGGCTTTTCCTCTATTTCCTATTCCTAGCACAGCAGCTATTCTGGAGCGGGGCAAAAAGGTTATACCATCCACAGGCAGTCATACATCTGTAGTTCAGACCAGGGAGGGCAGTTTTTAAATTTATCAAGAATACCACTTCTAAGATGTCTGATCTCCAGACATTTTCTTTTCAGCAAACAAGATTTCTATAACCAAGCTGCACCTTTTGGAATAAACACAAACTTGTCCCAGCAAGGCAGGAGGGGGCAGATCTAATCTTACTTGTTCAGATCTTGGATGATAGGCTAATTGTTAGGAAATCAGACTCATCAACACAATGCTAATGCTAATGAACATTACTTATTAATTTCCAGAATATTAAAAAAAGTTATTCTGAATAGTGAATATTGAATAGTCACTATTCTGAATAGTGAATATTGACTGTTTACAGAAAGCATGTACAGATGTCAAATGGGACTTTTCTGCTGTTGAGCTAGGAAAAAAAGATTGTCATAGGAATAGCCTGGAGGCAAAGAAGAAACTTTTGAGGTGCAACCACCATAAACCCTGTAACTAAACATTTTAATCTGTTGAATAGTAAAGAAATCAAATATTTGGCCCCAGTGAAAAAGGACAACTCTATTCCAAGAAAGAATTGATACTTTGTATATCAGAATTTTGGTGGCCAGGCTGATGATGTCTGAGAATATGGACCTCTCTTTGGCTAAAGAGTGCCAAGCATAAAACCCAGCCTGGGAATTTGCCTCTGATTCATGGCCCAGTTAAACTCTTCATCCCTGTGTTCTCGTTAGCCTGGCCCCGTGCTTTACCAGTGAAAATGAACTTTACCTCTTGCACAATTCTCTTTCCACAGATGGTCAAATGTGAAATAAAAGATGTACTGCTGAGACAATGCTTTTCTATGTAAAGAATTGAGTCCAAAGATGACACAGGCAATTCAAATCATGTTTAAAAACAAAACAAAAAAAACCCTTAAAATATCTCCTTTGCAAATAAAAAAATAAAAAAATAAAAAAAATAGAAAGAAATGTCACTATGTTACTATGACTGAACCTACAATATGAAAAAAAAAAGAGGAAAATTTCACTTCCAATCCTGTTCTGTTCAGGCTTTTCTTTCATTCTTATTTACATAGTTTTTGAGGAGCAAGATATTGTTGACCTTCAAGGAACCCTAGAATATTTCTTGCAGTGTTCAGAGTCGGGCCACAATTTGCTTACTGTGTTATTTCTTGTCCTCATGACCAGACAAATAAGTTTTTGATCCATTTTCCCAAGACCTTTCTTTACAAGAGATGTGGATATCCTAAACTCTATGCCTATCTTCTGCCATCTGAGCCATCTGCGTACAGCAAGAGAAGATGAGAAGGAAAGCCCAATATTAGAAGTGAAAGAGATTAAAATGCAAATAAATGAGAGCACTAGCATTAAGACTGGTAGTTTGTATTTGACATAAAGGCAGCATGGCAGGTTTTCCCCTGTTACTGTGACAGGTCAGCATTTCTAATCTCAGGGTCATGTCCAAGTTCTCTCTTTCATAATTGCTTGGGCTGACATCTATTTTGACCTTTTTTCTATTCTGGCCTTCCTGAATGAGAGAAGTCACAGAACCATAAAGAGGCAGAAGTTCCATAAAATGGCATAGTGATTATGAAATGGGACTAGCATCCCTCTGGCCTTTGGTATAAATGTGTTTATAATGTGTCATGATATTTTAACCCTTGAAGGTTGCTGAGGTACACATATTTGGCCTGTTTTGGTACAATATGAGACTGTTATTTGTTTGTGAAATACTATGAAATACCTACTTAACTATAGTCTCCTTATTTTTAATAAGGAATGGTAGTAATTATAACTATTATAATATCATGTAATTATTCCTTTTGCTGTTCTGAACAGTCCAAATATCTGTCTTGACAAAAATCTGCCACATTTTGTTTCACTCAATTTTCTACTTAGAAGGATTGGATCTGCAACTCTGTGAAACCAGAAGCTGTCAAAGCCTTTCATTGACCAAAATTTATAATGAAAAATTGAATCTCAGCTAGGGCAACTGTGATGTATAAGTTCTTCTTTTTGATTACTAGCTAAACAGTCTTGGTTACCTTCTTTTTCACAATGTAAAAAAAATAAGTTATCACTATGTGATAAAACTCACAGTCAAATGTCAAGCTGATGACAAGTGACTAGAAAGGGACTGTCAGTCCTTTGGTAAGAAATCTCTAGAAAATTAGTGTTTAACAAAAATATTGTCATATATCAATATATATATAATATGATATATAATATATATCATATATCAATAATTTGAAAATTGTATTTAAATCAGAATATTACTACATTGTCATTGATTGCTACTTGTAATAGTAATTGAGAAATATAAACATATGTAAAGACATCTAAAGAACAAATTCTTAGAATATTTGAATCACAGAATGGTTTGAGTTGAGAAGGGCCTTAAAGATTATCTCATTTCAACCTCCCTGTCATGGGCAGGTTGTTCTAAGCTCCATCCAGCCTGGCTATGAACACTCCTAGGAATGGAGCATCCACAACTTCTCTGGGCAAGCTGTTCCAGTGTCTCACCACCCTCACAATTAAGAATTTCTTCCTAACATATTTCATCCATTACAGTGCTACCTGAATTCTGGAACCCCCTTTTTTTACTATGTTTTTTGTTATTAATACTATTCTCTTTTAAGACAATCTGTGCTAGTGATGCAGCTTTTATATTTTTTATGAAAATTTTGATCCAATTTTGATTAATTTTGTATGCATGTGAGATGCAGATTTTTAATGCCAAAAAAGGGCCGAGAGTTTGATCAGCTAGGTACTACAGAGCAGGAGGAGGAGATGGAGATTTTCTGCATTAGAGGGTAGAGCACCAATCCAAGGCTGGGCTGTGGTCATCTGGTGAATATGAGAATATGGTGAAGGGCTGTTCACATGCCAGTGCTGCTGATAAAGCAGATGTCAGGGTGTGAACATGACACCATCATTGGGAAGGGAGCTCCCAGTGAAACTGAGGCAATGCAGTAGGGTGGTCTAGGAGGAAATAAGTATATGCTCTCACCTAGCTCAACAAAGAGGAAGGATCTTCAGCACTGCCTCTTTTGTGCAGCTTCTCATACTGCAGACATGTAAAGTCAAGCAAGATGAGTTTGGGCATCACAGAAGTAGCTGAGCACTTGAAAAAACCTCTGCCTTCAATTTAGAGGTGTGTTTAGCTTCTCAGAGCTTTAAACACAGCCCATTTCATTTTGGTATTTATTTGATCTCTCCTTTGCTCTCTCTCTCTCTCTAATACCATATGCAAGTAGTAAATAGCATTATTATAAACCAGAAAAATAATTTTCTATCACAGACAACTTTAAATACAGCAAAACCAATAGGGAATTAAATGCTTTACAATAACAGAGTCACCCAGGAAAAGCATACTAAGTCTTAGATTATTGAGCAGGTAAATAATATCCTTTTAATAACTGTAGTGCTGAATCAGTCATCCCAAATGATAAACTAAGATTATTATCTGCTCAAAACCCTCTTTTACTAGTATGGTATTGTTCAGACCCAGAATAGGCGTTCTTGGGAGGTGTAGCTGCTGAAATGAAGTCTGTGAGATCAGCATGCACATCAGATGCTGATGCTGATGCTGACACAATATAAACTGATGTAGTTCTTCTATAAAAAAGACACCCTTGATATTTGGAGCCAGGAGCAGCCCTGCCCCAGATCTGGTAATATCCTTGACTGCCCATGTAGCAAACACACCTCTCTGTGCCAAAAGCTGGCAGTGATACCTTCTTTCCTGGTGAATATGTAAAATTGCCTTACTTTTTTTCTTTAATCCTTTAAGTAAGCAAGTAAATAGTCAAAATTTCTGACTTTGTTTTTTGCTAGCTCTCAGCTTTACTCTAGAATAGTTCAGTGCTCTGATACCACACCAGTGTAGTCAGCATAGTGCACAGATCACTATGCAAACCCCCTTGCATATAAAATTTTATTAGCTTTTAGTAACACCATCTGTAAAAGCAAAGTGATTTTGTTTCCTTAATAAAGGTACTTTTGGAGTATGTTGGAATAATGATCTATCATGTTGTTTAATGTCTTAGCCATAATTTCCATTCAGGAAAATATGAAAAGGATCACATAAAGAGCACTGGAAATGCAGGTTTTTTTAAACAGTACAATCCCAAAACTTCAGCCAAATAAGGGAGCAAGATCTTTAAAAGTCAGTTAGTTTGTCTTGGAACTATAAGGCAGAAACATAACTTCATAGTTTCATGACAAAGTTATTTCGTATAATATTTCATATAATATTCTCTAAGGTAAAATAGAACTTGGAATGTAAATAAAACATTTAAAAAGGTGATATTCTAAGCATACAACCTGTATTTCACTGAAAAATCTTGCCTTCCCCAAGAGGTCAATCTTAAATGTCAAAACTGATTCAAAGATGATAGAAGACTTTTTATGTTACAATGATTTTCACAGTTCAGTTACATTTTATCAAATATATCTTCCTTCATTTGCTCTAGACATGTAATTAAGCACCATTAGGTACATTTTTGCCATTTGATTAAGTCATCCTTAAGATAGTATTGAAAATAAGATGAATTGCTTTCCATGATTAAAATGTCAGACCCTGGCAAGTGCTGGGAATAGACTTCCTGAAAGTACATTGCTCCTCTGTGAGGTCATAAGAAACAATGTAGGGACATTAGTGGAGTTTCCATGCAAACATACCAGGACTTAAGGATTACAAGGCATACCCACTATTTTTATAGACTATACAATACTTTTCACAGTGCAGCTGCATCCTGAAAATTACTTGCAAATAGTCCTTGCTTGCATAAATAGCTCAGCTGGGCTTCTCTGTAACAAAGACACAGTAGTCCTTACCCAGGCAACAAACCCCACTGACCCACACAAGTGGTATTTTGCTAGGATGAGACCATAGACTTTTAAAAAAATGAAAAGAATAACATATGTTTGAAAGATGAGTAGGTTGCAGTACAAAGAGTTCAAATCTAACCAAACTTTGCAGTATAGAAGTAAGCACAGCTGGTTTTATACTCTTGTACCTCTGGTTAATGTTTAAAAGAAATGAGTGCTGAAAATACGAAGAAAAAGTAATTCTGAGAGTCTCTTAGAGCTCTGTCACTGTGAAGTCTATACTTCCTCCTCCTCCCAGCCTACATATTAAAAAAAGGAATTTCATATCTGTGTGTCATGTCATTCAGTGACAGGTTTTATAGAACTGGTGAGGGCAAAAGGCTGGTTGATGCCATTTTTTTATACTTTATAGGCATTCTTTGATTAGAAATAGTAATCCCTAAAGATGATGGATGGAAAATAATCCAAATTCAGCCTCTCTTGTAACGTTAGCTTTGGTGATTAGCTCTAGCCATTGGGCAGTAGGTTCACCCATGTAGCATAAAGCTGTGTGTATGTCCTTCCTTCTGCTGTGATTCAGAACATGCCTGGTGGGGAGATACAGCTTTTGTGAGGTAGATTGCAGCTTTTTTCCTCCATAAAATGAGGCTCTTTATTTTACTTTTTTATCTCCAGGACACTGCAGGAGAACTTGTTGGCTTCTGTGGAGCACAAAAGGAACTGTGGGAAAGTGGTGAAGGACTTTCATCAGACAAAAGGATTATCCTGTTTTCTGCAATAAAGCAGGTGGCTGCCAGCTGAAGTATGTGCAGCATTTGTACTCTTACTTTTTATTGCATCTAGCCAGCTAGCTAACTCAAGTGGGAACTCCATGATATTTATGTGAATTAAGAGCCTGCATCTCAGCTCTCCACTTCACCTGACTGATGAGCATCCAGGAGAACGAACACTCATATCATCTGTACTGTTCCTGAAAAGGAAGTAAGTACTTGTACTCTGGGGGATCATATTGACACACTTCATTGCAAGCAAGTAATCCTAGACAAAACACAGTCAGGTGAAGAGACATATTTCAACAAGCAACTGAGCATTTCTTAATGAATGAGGTATTTAATGGAAGGAAACAATGCCTTATGCTGAAATCATACTAAAATCACAAGTAATTCTCATGAGATCTGTCCATAACAAGCAGGACATCATGCTTTTATTGACATAGACACCCACAACTCTAACTAAGTCACAGGGAGAAGATAATTGAGCTCATCAGGATCTATGTCTTCATGCATTCTCACTCTGCAGAATCTTTAAAACCTACTGTGCCAACCTACTCACCAGGAAGTGTTTATACAAATTTTATATGCCAAGGAAGTTGAGGCCCTGTCTTGACACAAAAGTTTCCATAGCTGTTGAACAACTTTACTTCAGATCTCCTGTAGCTATACAATACAGTATTAGTCTCAGTGTCACTGTTGAGTGAGTAGCTCTAGGCATTGTTATTGTGAATGTCATTCTTGATCTGTTATGTATTGTGAATTATTTATTTCCTCATAGTCCTACCCATACTGTATCCAGCTGTATCACAAATATTGACCTGTCATTGCAAAGGGAGGTGAATTTGAGGTAACAGTATTCATTCATGTGCTTATCCAGATTTTGAGACACTGGCTCTTGGTTTTGCAGTGTACTAGAACTGTTTTCTCTCTTTTACGGTCAGGTCTAGCTTGGAATTCAGATGCACTTGTGCATACTCTCTATTTTTTAGAAATTAGACCTCAATTTTCTCTGTTGTATTTCTAGAAAGTGAATGAAAAAGTAGAAAAATTTGCTTGTAAAATGACTTTCCTATCACATTTACTCTGGAGAATACTGTGGAAGATGCAAAAATAAAGATAATTTGTTCAAGGAAGAATTTCCCTATAATAATTATAATAATAATTCAGTGTAATTAATTTTTAATTCCTAAAACAAAAGAACCAAAGGTTCATTCTAAACCACTTTTATTCTACCAATTTCTTTCTTCCCTGAGGTTGTTTCATATTTTCAATGGATCATCAAAACCAAGTGCCTCTTTCCCTACTCTTTAGTTGTCTAGCTGTTTTTTCTGTCAATGTTTCTGTGGCTTGTCACAGAGATAGAATTTAGACCCTCTCTCCAGACACAGTTCTAGACCAGGGTAACAAAAACTAGAGGGGGTTGGGAGCCCCATTCTGCTGATGCTTATGGAACGCAGAAGAATGGGTAAATATTGGAAGCTGGTGCTCCATTCTGGTCCATGGATGATGACACTGAACTATTGTGCTGACTGGAGGAAGCCCAGGAAATAATAAAAAGCACCAAGTCCATGGAGTTTTATGGAATTTACTCTCCCCCACGTCCTTGTGCAGGTAATAAAATGTACACAGGGCTGCAGTCCTCTATTCAGATAATCTCAGCTGCTACCTCACATATTTTTTTGAGCCCCACTTATCGCAAAAGGCCTCAGAATTATGTGGGGTCACGGCTGTCTACTTATCTTCAACGTGGCCTTAAGATACAAAAATTTTGTAATAAAAACCAGCTGGAGTCACCTATAAATAATATGATCCAGCAAAACTGTCTATACTCCCATACACAGCTTTTCTGATAATGCTGAAGTAAATGAGATATCCACAATTGCCCTAAGTGGACAATAACTCCAGGTAGTCAACTTCCACATACAATGAAACTTAAAAAGAAAATAGACAGGTGATAAGGAGGCCTACTATGCTCCTGACAAGTACTATAGCTGAGATAACATCATTGTTGACAGCCTGGTTATTTGAAATTAATTTTTTTTTATTTACCAACGTCATACATCAAAATGAGAAACGAGTGGTTCCGCCACTGATTTTTGCTGAAATTTTCCTCTTTGAAAAGAACATAACTAACCATCTCAAGGTGCATTTCCCTTGATCTTCCTATTCATACAGAACTCTTTGCAGTCAAAATGTTTCATCATTTTTATGACTGTTTTGCTTCATTAAAGAGATCATAAACTATTATGAATATTTTCAAAAAAGTATCCTAAAACTATTATTGTGAGTACCATGATGTTGCATGCTAAATTTTAATATGATGCCAGAGATTTCAGAAACATATGAAATACAAGTAATACAGTGACTTGTGACTTGGGATACACAATTAACTGTAAATATAGCCCTTATTATTGTGGTAAGGTCCACAAAACTCTTGAGTTTGCTGTCAGAAGATGATAATAATTAAAGATGCAGAATAACTAATTTTTGTTAAAAGTTGTTCTCTCTACATCTCTGAAATAGTTGTATCTTCATACTTTTTCTTTATAGCATCTATTTGTTCACTCAATGATTTCTATCAGTGTAGATTACTGCAATCATAGTCATAAAATAAGATCATTTTTACAGAGCAAAATTTCACACCTTTTTTTTTTGACTTTTCATAGGCCACTGTAGAATTTTCTCTGCAGGTATGTCAGGCTGAAACTGCACATCTGTGAACCCAGAAGTATGACCTTTAAAACCAGATATCTGAATTTGTAATCCAAAGTGCAACTGAGGAAGAAAATCTAATTCCGGGTACTTAAATCACTTGAAACTTTCTGAAATTGTTATATAAGAATCTCACTTTTAAGAGGATATAATCTAAGAAGAATGTTTATAAGTGAAGAGTTCCTATTAACATCTAAAATAAATGAGCATTATCTCACAAAACCAGTCAGTCACTATGAATCTCTGCAAGAAAGCCATGCAATGGAAAGGCTCTTTTCATTTTCTTCTTTCCCCACTCAAAACCAAATATAAAAAAAACCTCACTCACTTAAGAAGTGATTGTCTGCAGACCTTTGAAGCCAAGGAGGGTGACAGCAAGGGCAAGAGGCTTATTCCAAGGGTCACATTTCATTTGCATAAGCAAGTAACCATAGGGCACTGTGGAATGTCTGTAAATGGATTTCATTACAGAAATTCAGCTTAAAGGGACTATAAATAATCCTCTGACAAACAATGTATATTGCTTCGAGTTCTTCTGTAATAAAAATATTTTAGTAACACAACAATCCGTGAAAGCAGGAAATGAAACAGGAGGAGCTGCACATCTTCCCATTTTCTCTCTGAGGGCAACATTATATTCTAATATGTTTTAAAGGAAAAAAACGTGATATTCATATTATTTTAGCAAAGTAATCCTACAAAAACAAGGTTATATAATTCCATATGTCTGAGACAGGGTGGCTAAACAAATAACCAGATCTTTACGAGCTTTTCTCCCCTGGAGATCATCTGTCCAGCAGGACAGGTGTGCAGCTACATGGTATTCTGCCCAGAGGAACATCTCAAAATATATTAGAGTGTGTAAATCTTCTTGGATGAATTTCAGAGGAGAAGCCATTTAAAGTACACATTTTAATGGGTTGACCTTTTTTGCCTATATGAAGGAGCAATGACTATCCAAGGCCCCAGTTCAGCCAAAGCATTTCAGCAACTCCCCAGTTTGGTGCACATTTAGCTGCTGTTTCCTTCAATAGGACTCAGCTATACATTCAAAAGCCTTCCTAAGTGCAGAGAGATTTACTCCAGCATTACTAGTGTATATTATATATGCTTTGATGCATTAGTGCCCAGCACTGCAGTATGTTCAAGGCTGGATGCAGTTGGGTGGACTCCAGACCCTTCAGCAAATTTCACTTTAAGTTAAGCACTGAACTTCTGTGAGGGCCAAAAAGTTACTGGAACTTCTTCAGTTTTTATATACAAATACATCCACTCACTGCAGTATTCTGTGAACGTCTTGCCATCTTCAGAGAGGAGTCTGGGGTATTATCTCATCACGACTTCATCCCCCTAGGGGTACTAGCAAGGAGCAGCCCTATTCTGAAGGGTGTAGAAGCTCTCTGCACTGGTAGTCACCTCTCTGGAAGAAATTTGGCAGTGCTTCAGTCTAGTAGAAAAGGTCTCACCAAACAGCTTGCCTCTATTGTTTCTAACAATAAAGTTGTAAAGAAAAAAATGTAGAGCTACTTCTGCAAAAGGAAGGAAAAAGCAGGCCTTTGAAGCAGTAACTTAATTTCTGTTGATGTTAATTTTTGTTTTAGATTGTTTACCTTTCTAATAACTATAATTATTCTTACACTGGCATTACTGTTTTCTCTGGAATGGATGTGCTCACGGTGAAAAATTCAATTGAATCAGAGCATGTAACAAGAAAATGTAATCCATCGTTATTAAAAAAGGCAGCTTACCTTTATCTGGGTGTTAAATAGTACAAATCCATGAGAGTCAGTGAATGTTTTGAAGTAAAAACGAAGGGCATTATGAAGGCTGAAGTGGATTTGTCACTGAATTATATGTATTACCTCAGAAATGGCCTAATATATGGTTGGGGAAACTATGTATTTAGCAGTGGGAGAAGAGAAAATAAGCCCTTTTGTTAGTTTTGCACATTTCCGGATATAGTGGATGATGTTTTAAACATCAGCCTATTATGTGGAAAATTTTAAGAGGAAAAGGAAGCTTGTCCCTGAACAGAAATCACAGTTGTTTCACTGTTTATACCTGCATACTGCTTCTGACTGTCTATCAGGAAATGTGTACCAACTTGCTGCATGTGAACTTAGCCAACACTGTCACAGGTACTGGTGCAGAATGCCAAGTTTGCCAAGACACTCCCTGTCTTCAGCTCTCCAGAGAAGTTCATCAAATCACTTAACCTTCCTCTGCTTCTCTGTCTTTAAGGAGGTAGTATGAGTTACTCCTCTTTATGAAATATTTCAAGGACTATCCACCACAAGAAAGCCACAGGGATGCTTCATGATTTTTGTACATTGGCCATTTGTAATTTTTGAAAAAAACAGTTGCTGTTCTCAGAGGAATACACTTTATCTCCACAAATTAAAATCGAGCAGACTTCATTCCTAGGTAGAGGTACTAGAAGAGTGTGAAGCACTTATTACAAATTCTGAAAACAAAGCAAAGCAACTTCACTGGAACATTTATTTAAAGATGCTTCAAGTCACATGGCTTGAATGCTTGTGATGCAGGGGGTTGCTCTGGCTTAGAGTTTGGCTTGAATTCACAGTTGATGCAAAACTGGAGCTGGAGTTCAGGTAGAGTGAGGCACTGTTTGTAAACTTTCCCAGTTTTGAATGAAATAGGAGAAATTTACACAGAAGTCCTTTGATTCTAGGCCAAATTTTCAGAAAAGTTTTCTTATCTGACCTGCATGTTCAAAGCAAAAGTTTGCAAAGAAGCAAATCTGACAAATGCTCAGTCACATGGAAGGTACAGGAGCATGACAAAACATGTGTTAATCCACAGTCTTCTTATGCCACACAAATGCAATGAATGGCTGCCAGAACAAACTGCTGAAAAAAGCCAAAACTTAGCCTAGTCTCCCTTCTCACATACTGAAGATCCTAAACTCTCCAGATTTGCTGGCAAAGTAGTGGTAAACTTGCCAAGATGCCTGTGAATTCTTCTTGTCACGGTTCAGAAACAACTCTGTTAGGTCTTTTGTTCCCCAGTGACCTCAAACGATGCAGCCTCACGCAAAATATGTCATGGATGTAGAGAAATATGTATGTATTTGGTTTTACTACATACTAAGGATTATGCTCCATGGTGACATGAGGAAAAGCTGCTTACTCTAAATCACTGAGTAGCTGGGCTGACTGGCAAGGTATGAATTTACAGAGATAAACATCCAAAGAAAACAGGTTGTGTATTTCAACCTGTTTGTTGGGTAACTTGGTTGTTACCCAATCAAACACTAGAAACGGCTCTAGTAACTCCAAGACTGGATGAAATTTAGGTCTCCTAGATCACAAAACAGTAAAAAAACACTGAATTTTGCCTAGGTTGGGGTAGAAGGATATGCTTAGGAGTGGAAAAAGGATATGCTGAGTGGAAAAAGTTCTCTCTAGTGGAGGAAACTGCAATTTTCAGTTTTATATACATCATGTATATATATTCTGTTCTTCCTCCTCCTACTACTAGTAGTGACAGTGACAGGGTAAAGAGACATAGAAATTTACTCACTATAAGGAGTTGTGGAATGGTTTGGCATTGACAGGAATGAATATTAATTAAAAGAGGAAAATTTCTATTGCAGCTTATGTTTTCTACAACGAATTTCTGTAATCGAGCTAGAAAAAATGTACTCCTAGTAGTGACAGGGTTCCCCCCCAGATTTTTTTTACAGAAAGTTCAAAAATTTTTGATCATTTAACCATTGAAGAAAAGAATCACATATTTTCTGTGTGCCAAATTTCAAACACACTGTGTTAGTAAATTTAGATTTTCTTTAAATGATATTAACTTTTTCAATACATAATAGATGTCTGTAGCCAACCCTAAGGAAGAAACAGATGCCAATATTTCTATGGCAAAGTGTCCTTTTGATCTCTAACACCAAGTGCATTGTTGCATCCTATGTTTATTGGGATGGTACAGAGGGAAAAATATATATGTCTCAAAATTAAGTGACAGAATCATCTCACAGAAAGGAAAGGTAATGAACATAACCATGACAGTTTGGTACTCCTGGATGTTTTTAAGATCTTCTAGGGATGTCAAACGGCAACTTGGACACATGGCCTTGTTATACCTGGCAATGCATTTGACACATCATGATAGCCCATTTATTCTCACTTTGTCAAGGGTAATTTTTAATTACTTAGTGTTTGTGAATCAGAAGGAGAAAGTGTACATGGCATATGCATCTAGAAAGAAAACAGAGTAAATAAAACTATTTCTGAAGGGAGATGGCAACAGTGATGCTGGGAATCTCTGAATTAGAGAACAGAAAGCATGAAGAAGTGGTGTGGAGAGAATGCAATAAAAGAAATGGTTTTGTTGAAATACGATCGGCTCGTGGATCATTTAGAAAAACAGGCAAACAGTGGTCAATTGTTCACAATGAATTATTCACCCCGTTCTATTGGAACACAACGATCCCAGAATGCAAAATTAGGAATTAATCAGGATGCAATCTCTCACTCCTCCTGTTTGGCATTGCCTTTGACCTTATAGTTAGAGAAGATGTAGATGGATACAACACAGAAATACCAAACCTTAAGCAATATGCCAAAATATTTAGATTTTAGCTGGCAACATGCCTTCTATAAGTAATAATCATCAGCAAAACAATGACCAAAAAACTCTGTAATATTTAAAGAAAGATGGGGTTTATCATTAATGATAGAGAAAACAAATTCAACAAAGTTAGCTATCCCTCCTCCAGACATTTTGTAGAGGTATCAATCCCCTGGAGATAAGTAAACCAGTTTACATTCTTATTAGTGGAAAAAAACTGAGGGAATAACTAGAAAATTATGTAATGAATCTGCAAGGTGAAAATCACTGGAGAGTTAAACAACTATCTAAGATCAAATTATCTAGGAAAAAGGTAGAATATTCTCATATAGGAATAAAAACAAAGCATCTGTCATGACAGCGTTTGGCTGGCTAAACAGACTCTCTCCAGAGCAGGATGCACAACAGGGAATCCAGTGGGATTGGACAATGCACAAGGTCTGCAGAGAGCAGGCACAGGACACACAGACTGGCAGACCATTTTTCATGTCACAAGCAATGTTGGGTTGTCCCAGAAGTATCCAGCACCAGATACCAGGAACACTTCAACACTATTCCTTCATGAAACTGTGGTAGAAACTATACCTGTACCAGGTACAGAAGGTGATGCTTTCCAGATATGACAGCATCCTCTGCCTAGACTGAACTCTTCTGTATTCTAAAGCCTGTGCTTATTATTTTAAAGGCCTTTAGTGCTTATTATTTTAGGGGACTAAAGTGCTTATTATTTTAAAATATCAGTTTTTCAAGAAGCTGAAAAATGCCTGAATTTGGTTTTTTTTAGGAATAAAAAGTACTAAATACTTTCATTATTTCCATAAGAAACATTACTATTAATTGTCAGAGGGCACTGCTGCATTTGCAGCCTCATTTTCAAAGATGACATAGATTCCTATTCATACTTTGACTTACTCTAAGAAAAACAAACACATTTCTATTTGTGTATTTACTGAATATTCTTTAGAGGGGTAAGGTTTGCCTGCATAAATCCTGATTAGCTGAAAATTTTGATGTTTTTTTAGACAAGAATGTCACTGATGTTTTACCCAAGCAGTCTTTCACTTGAGTGGGACCAACAAACACACATTTGAAGTAAGCCAGACTTAATGTCAAGATGCCATTGCTTACCTCTGCTACTTGGGTTCTTAAGTGAAGAAATGCTTTTAATTATGGTCCTCAAAAATAAACTAGTAACTTGTAAGTAAATTTGTTTCTTTTCTGATTTCCAAGTACTCAAAAGCTCTTTAAGACAGCATTGCACAAAAGGGTAAAAAAAACATTCTCCAAATAAACATGTGAGAACTCCATATATAAACATATTTGTGCAAACAGGAAATAGCGACCCAGAAGGTAGAAAACAGTCAGTCTTCCAGGCTCCACTATGACACATCTTGCCCAAATCTCACTTTCCTTAAATTGTACTCTCATGTCAAGCCAGCTCTCAGAGAAGAAAGGGGCAAAGTTGCTCACCTCTGCTAATCTTCTCTTCTCATGGCTGGGCTGTTCTGCCAGATTCTGTTTGCATAAGTGGCTTCAGCTACTGATTCAGCAGAGGGCTTGCTCTGTTGTGAGAGTATAGTTATAGACTCCCAGTTACTCCTGGATTTGGAAAGCAAATAAGCTTTACTCTTTTCTGCTGTCTGCTTGCCCATGTGTCTTTGTTGAGTCAGGTTTTCTGCTTTACAACCAGTCTCCTGCTGAGTTCTATAATTGAGCTTCCAGATAAAATCATCTACAGTGAATAATAGCTTGGAAAGCATTCCTAATCTTCATTTTAGTGTTGTATCTCAAGACCACTTTTTTCTTTTCAGCTTCTGTGATCGGGGCAAATTTCCTGACATTAGCTCAGATGCTGTTCTACTGGCATATATATTGCATTCATGAGCAGCAATTATCATTACTCATTATCACTTATAATACCTTAATTATAAGCAGAAGCTTAATTTCTAATTTGAGGGTGTAATAGGTAAAAAATATGCTAGTTAGAACTAGTTTTTTCTTTGTCTCCAATGGATAAAAAAGGATTTTATGTAATTGAATCCTTATCATACACACGAAACAGCATCTATTCACAGCAATTTATAGCAATTTAGCTGAACCCAAGAACACCATTTTTTCCTGTGTTTGAGTATCCTACAGTTGCTTAAAAATAAAAAGTTAATATTAATTTAATCACTCAGCAATTCTAAGAGTATTTTTATATATTATATATTCCAAGGAAAGACACATTTTGTTCTTAAACCAGTAAGTAAATTCATAAGTCGACATAATCTTGTCTTCAATAGTCTTCTCCTAGTAAACTTCTTTTACATATTTACTATAGTCCACAACAAAAATAAAGTAAAAACTAGTAGGAAAATATGCATTGCAACATTGGGAAAAAAGATCCCAAACAAAAAGGTAAAATTTTCAACCAGTGGAATTGGCTATGCTTATACTACTTGGTGCAAAAAAGGAAGCATAAAGTCAAATGTATGAAGACATCTACTTGGATTACTTTTGTTGCAATTTAATTATCAATTAACAGTTTAAGAAACTTATATTAGCTATTGACCTTTACCTTCTGCCTGTGCATACTATTAAGGAAGTCAGAAAACAAATCTCATAACACTGCAGTTATCAATTTTATGACAGGGGTGCCTACAATGCATTCTTTCTACCTGTAAGGTGTGAACCTGTTCCATGTAAGATTTTCCATGTAAGCATATCTGCTGTGGAGACACCTATTAAAGGACTCATAGGTAGTAAATTAAACCTGACTTCAAAGAAAACTCGTCATCAGACAAATTGGGCTACAGATATAGAAAAGGGCAGGAGCACTCATTAGTCCATTGAGGCCACTGTCTGAAATGTACTGTTGTTTCTAAGTTCAATGATCATTTCAAGATTTATTGTTCATAATTTTACAATTTGTCTTTGTAAATGATGCATTATTAGGTGGTAAAATATTGCATATCAGTGTCAGTTCTCTTTTATTCTAGTCATCCTAGCAAGCCAATTGCTTTAATTAAAAATATATACAGCATTACTCTGAAGTCCTGAAGTTTAGAAGCTAACTTGAATGAAGTATTTTTCACAGTGACGTCCACAAAGTCAAGTTTCCTGTGAGATATTGTTTGTTTTAAATTAATTTGCAGATTTGTTAGTACTGCTTTTCATGTAATTTGCACCATAGAGTGCTCTAAAGGGGAAAAGAGCACAATAATTCCAATTGTATACTAATCCTTAGTAGAGAATGAAGAACTAGCATGATATTTTGAATGGTGTCTCTTTGTCCAACCTCCAAAATTCTGTTTCATGCTGAAGAAAATACGACATGATAGAGTTATGTTAAAGATGAAGCTTTAGGTTTACTGGCTGAGATAAATTACCATCTTATGTTAAACCACAATTTTTCCCCAAACAGTTGAATAAAACAGAGCAACACTCATCTGCAAAAAACTTTTTTAAAAAAATTTACGGTATTTCATCTTCAAACCTTTCGGAGGATTTTCTCCTTTTTTTTCTAAATGTAGGTCAGTTTCTAAAACAAAGCCTTGCTTTTACAGGACATATAAATCTAAAGATTTCATAAAAATATAACCCTGGAGAAAAACTGAGAGACCATTTGTTTATGTACAATGCAGAAAGAGAAGACATCTGGCAAGAAATCCAGATCTCCCTACAAGCCTGGGAAGGATCATCTGGGAAGGAGCACTGAAGTGTCAGGCACACCTCCACTCAAGGCATGTGAGTCGTGTCTTATGAAATGGTTACTCATCCATGAATGTGGGATCTGGATCTGGAATCATGATCACCTCCTTCACTTCCCAGGCTGGTAAATGCCTGGGAAAACCGCACTTATGTCAGCTGACTGGGAAAACCCATCACAGAAACAAAAGGTGAGAACCATCACTGTAAGGTGTCATCTATAATTGTAAAATGGGTCAGGTGCATGGTGGGATTTTGTGACCTTTGGAAGAGTTTTTTAATCTTTATAAATATAACTTTATATGTTTTAAATGTTCAAATATGCATTACACATATATATCTTAATACTTATATTTGTGAATTCTGTTGTTCAGCAGGATGTGTTTTACAAATTTTGGCAAAGCTTTGCTATTTTAGAATTTATTTCTAAATAAAGTGACTTCCACTGCCTGTTGGTAGCTTGGGAAAAAGGACCAAACTGCAAGCAACAATAAACAGACCTCAACTGCTGAATTTTCTTTTGTTTTCTTTTGTTTTCTTTTGTTTTCTTTTGTTTTCTTTTGTTTTATTTTATTTTATTTTATTTTATTTTATTTTATTTTATTTTATTTTATTTTATTTTATTTTTATTTTCAGAAACATAGACTGCTGATCCACAGAGTGAAAAATATGAAGGATAGCTAAGTCTCCCTCAATTTTAGGATTTCACAGTGTTCAGTGGTAGAACAGCAGAGTGATACTGATTTGGGCTGTAGAGCGTGTTGCCCCCATTCTTCTTCCCCCCAGTGTTTATATTAGAAAAACAAAGCTACAAGTTTGAGGCAGTACCAATGGTGGCATATTTGTTTAGTTGATCCAAAGATGACAATACAATATTAAAAAAAAACTACCTCAGCCTATCATATTTAAAAAAAAAAGGGACTGCAATTTTCATTTGCTCTCCTAAGTCATGTCAGTGAAAATACAAACAGCCTTAAAAATCTCTTGTGAATTAAACACATAGCACATGAATAAGTGTTTTTGTAACCTTGACTTGAGTTTATTTAAACAGCTACATATAAAAACAATAAACTTTGACACTTTTTAAGAGACAATTTAATTAAAATACCAGCAAACTCTAACTGCCCATGCAAAATTTATCGAAATCTTTGATTTAAGCTCTATTGCTAGAAACCTGAATCTTATAATTTCTCCTCCCTTAAAATCTGAGTTGTATTAAAGATCTCATGAAAGATGAAGAGACAGAAGAACATGATAAATATATGTCACTTCCCAGGCTCATGAGTGTGTGTGTGTGTGGGCACTTCTGCTTGTCTTTGCTTGGCAAAATGTCTTCCATACAAGCTTTCAATTCATAAGTAAAAGTTGGGTAAGTAAAATTATTAGAAAAATGAGAAAAAAGATACACAGGGTACACTACTGACAAAGATGAGAAAGAAAATGCTGTCTCCCAGTTCCCTTTTCACTGGAAATACTGGGTTCCCCCTCATTCCCACATATCTGGTAATTTTTTTAAAAGCAACAGTACTCATGGTAGGTGAATTTATACTTCTGGTATATCCCAAAGACTTTGATAGCCTACAGAGTTCTTCCTTTCCAATTCCATTTGGTATTTTCAATGTGTTGTATTAATTAAAAAAAAAAAATAATCAAAAACAGAAACATAAACCACTCCAGAGATCAGTGGCTCTATAAAACTTGCCATACATCGGTTGGATTTTTTTTTTTTTTGTTTATGTATTGAAATGTAATTGGGCAACTGGAGAAAAGTGGATTTGTGAGGTGTTATTTTCCTAAAGATTACATTTAATATTGTTGGTGTACCCTCCATAATTTAGTTGATTAATAATATTTGATCTAAACCCAAATTATGACTTCCCACATATATGACATAACTAATGAACTGTGAAAGGAAAGCTGTTCAGATGGTCACCAATAACCAATGCTTAGTTAATCCTTTAAATAAACTGGAGCTCACAATGTGTCCCTTTGAAGTCATAAATAATGTATATTTTTCTTTTGACTTTTAATAAGCCAGTGGAGTTCATCTCACAGTCTCCAAACACATATATTTTATTATGGGCCTCTGCAGTTTACTTTAATTAGTGTGTCTGAGTGCTTTGGGAGACTTAGCCCTACTGAAAACAAACAGAGTCTTACCATCTATAAAACATTAGCTCCCTTTGGTTTATCCTGATACAGCCGAGGCTCAGTGAGAAACACATGGTGTAAGTAAACACTCATAATTGCATTAGAATTCCCGGGTGTATTGGTAATTCAAACCCTGTTTCATGATATTGTTAGAGCAGTTAGAGCAGGTTTACCAACCTCCTTGCCTTCTGGGATTTCATGAAATTCCATTTGGAGAGAATTTTAAGTGACAAATCTAATAGAAACAGCAACAGACAAAATAAGCCAAGGAGACTCTGAAAAGGAAGCACACAGCAAAAAAACCCCTTGATGTAAGTGTGTTTTGTCATGTCTCTGAAATTTCTCATTCCTCTAAGCTCCCTGTTGATGTGTTAATTTTTGTGTAGGATGGGTATGCCTGTGTTTTCTCCCATTGCTCCTTGCAGAATTTTTGGTCCAACCTGGCAATCCATTATCTCAGCTAATTCTCCCCAAAATGATGCACTCTGTTCCAAAATAAAACATATGAACCAAAATAAACACTATGGTTTTAGTAGTACGCTGAGTGATAAAAGGGAGAGTTTTAAAAAAAGGGAAGAAATCATTGTTGCAGGCTTTCCATTGTAAGGAAGATTTAAGTAACTAAAAATCCTTCAGTGAGTGCCTGTAATTTACAATTCCTTTTTCCAGAAGAAATAAGGCATCCCTATGAAATAGATTGAATGAAAACAGAAGCAGGCTGTTTTGACTACAGGAAAAAAAAATCAGAGCTATTAGACTTAAACTAAACATTCAAGTTAATCCTGGTAACAAAATGACACCCTACTTAGGCCCTTACCTCAAGCCCTACGTGTACTATTTATGTGTCTTCTACAGTTTTAATGCAATAATTTTAAAGAATGAAATGTCCACTTCCTTCATGTTTCTTCCACAATATTGATGTAACCATATTGTGGCTGCTTAAACAGCAGAACTATGAATTCAGCATAAAATGAATTGCATGGAATTTTACTGATTGCCAGAAAAATATATTTTAAAGGTATAACATTCCAATATTTCTACAACAAAGCTTTCATAATACAGAAGGTCTCCTCTAAACTAGGATTTTTCAGTAGCTGATTTATGACAGTAGCTAAGGAAGAGAAGACACTTCTATATTTAAGAAAAAAGAAAAGAATATCATCTAATTTTCAAAGGCAGTTCAATGTTGGAAATATATATCTTCTTATAAAGTATTCAGTCTTGGAAGAGTCAAAATGCAACATCTACCACAAAGAAGTACGACCTGTCATTTTTGTTGTAGACTTACTAAAAAAATACAGAAATATTTGTTATATTAAAGTAATAAACTGTTTTGACAAATAAAAGGAAAAGACATTTTGTTCTGCTGTCTGACCTTTGGGATCCCCTTGAATAACTTTTCTACTTGTACCAACTGGTCCATATATTTCCTGATGCTTAGTTTAGCATTGGCTTTGTTGGGTATTGTTTGTTCCTCTGGTTTGCACCTTCTGTTTCTGCTCCTATGCAACACACCTCTTAAACCTGTTAAGACATTTCAAAATCTAATAATACTCCTTAGAGGATGTTTATAAATCCATACCACTGTTTTATTTTATATGATCAGTGCAAACTGAACACTGTCAATAAACCCTGAGCTACATTCACCTAAGGCCTGGTGCAGAGATTGCTGAAGGTGAGTGGCTGGAGCTGGGCTTCCTGCAGTGTCCCAGCAGGAGGATGAGCTGGGACTTTGGGGTTACCTGCAAAACATATTGAGAAGCTGTGCCAGGCCAGTCTTGCTGGCCGTGACTTGCCCACCTGTGCTGTAGAGCCACAGAGCTGTTTCAGAGGTTTCAAGCTGAAGGCATGAATGAGAGTTCACTGCTCGTTTTCGCCTGAGAAATGCTGAGCCACTTGCTAGCTGAAGTCTCCGTGTGCAGAGCACAAGTTTGGAAGATTTGCAGTGGTAACTTAATGGTGACATTTTGCCCACCCCACTACTCTGTCAATAAGGAAACACGTGCAAGTTGGTCTTTCAGCCCTGTTTCTGCATCTGGAAAATCAGAGTTGAAAATCATCAGTACACTTGTCTAAACAACAGTCTTTGCTGTGGAGAACTGGGCCATCTGGCCCAAAACCTTTATCAGTTTTGCATATGTATTGAACTAAGTGACTATGGCTGGATGAATCCAGCTTGTTGTTAAACATCAATTAAACTTACACAAATATACAACCTCTGATGCTGATACTCTAGCAAAGCTACAATATTAATAAGGTTTGTTGAAGCTATAATTCCAAACCCATCCGCATGGAATATTTCTTCCTCATTATATTAATCTACAGAAGTTATGCTGAAATTTTAAAAGGACAAACCAAATCCTATTTTGTCAAAACAGACCATATTTATAATATTAAATAATTGAAGCTATAAGTAAATATATACAGTGTCGATAAAATCGAATTATCAGGCAGAACATAATTGGGGTTTATTTAAACTCTGACTGACTCCATTCATCTGTTATTCCAGTGGATATATAAAGATAAATTATTTCCTCGGAAATTGAGTCACAATCTTTTTTTTTTAAAAAAGATATTTTTCTTATCAGGTTTTCATTAGACAAGGCAGCCTGCTTTATATGTTTGTACAATTTAAGTAGGCTCTTGGTCTGTTTGTTAATACATCATGTTTATTTAAAACTCCTGAAGGAAGTTATTAATCTGTCAAAACTTTAAAGATTTGAAGTTGATAAATAAATGAACATTGCTAAATAATTCTTTGTGTTGTCTACAGAAACACAAAACAGGTCTTACTGCTCTTCTCTAGAAGGTGAAACCTGGATTGCTTTGAAATTACTCAATATTTGCCTACACTACACAGCTGCCAAAGCCTGCACTGGCTGATAAGTACACCCACTGTCTTAATCAAGGTGCCTTTCTGACCAGAAAGCTTGGTCAGGAATCAAAAATATGCTTTAATCCAACTTTCAATTTCATTTCACAAGAGGTGCTATGGAATGACTGCCATTTGCAAGAGAAAAAGACAAGCACAATTAAAAGCTGAATCTCTAATCCCCCTGCCTATGGCTTAGAACGAGAGTCAAAAGAAATATTGCCTTAACAGGTACATTTCCCCTGAGGGGAAGCACACCCTTGACCACCTAGCTGGTGAGATGAAGAGATAATAAGATATTTGGGTATATCAACGGCCAGCAAATTGTGTGCTGACTTCCGACAGAAGCGTCTGGAATGAGTGGGTGGCAAACATGGGCTCTGTTTACTGACAGTGGTTGTTCCAGCTTGGTGGCAAATCCAAGAGTGTTTTGTTTCAGCCCGTCTCCACAGCCAAGCCACCTTCTGGGCCATGAGCAGATCTGAGTGTAAATGACAATTGTCTAAAGAGACATTTGAAAGTGATCGAAGACCTACATGAATGGCTAATCACTAATTAGACTAATTAATATTAAGAGTGGAAAACAGCTACAGCAACAACACTAATAATTTTATGTTGAGAAAAATGAATCTATTTAATTTATCGACTGATAAATCTGAAACTATTTAATATATCTATTTAATACTTGGGAAGAGTGAGCTTAAAAATATTTTCTCCAATTCTCTAAGGAATTGCTCTGTCCCTGCAAACATTTTGCTCACCAGCAGTAATGTAGACATGAGGAGAAAGATTTTACCTCCTTTTAGCACAAATATTTTTTTTTAATCTGGTCTAGCTACAAGATAAAACTGATAATGTTCCTATTTGTCTAGATTAACACACAGACTATACATCTCAATTTAAGAGGGCTCAATTTTAAGTTTCCCATGTAACCTCCAGTAGAAACAGAGTGAGAATAAATTTTATAAGCAGGCTTTGGTGCAGTTTTCAGAATTCTTTCTCATGGCAGAAACTGTAGCATTATCAGGTCTTCTAGACATTACATTATGGATCCCTTATGAATAGACATGGTTACTATCAAGTCAGAAATAGACAATTATAAAAAATTCTGTCAGGTGGAGGTGGTGTTTCCAGCTGTCTCAAGTTTTTCTTGCCTGTCTTCATATCTGTCTTTTTTAGAGCACTATCTCAACATGACGGAATCTCAGCTTTCACTTTAAAGTGCAAGTTACTGCACTCAGACTTAGAACAAAAGTTTAAAAAATTCAAACCTGAGAGGTTCCTAAATTACCTTGGTCACTCCTTACAGAAATCCCAATACTACCTGGATGCACATAATTAAGGTACAAAATGTAGGAAGTATCATACAGCTTTTGTAAAAAACACAGGTTTTTGTATGATAGATTGTTTCTTTCCTTTCCCAAAGTATCCGTAAATAGACTGCCAGTTTTTAAAGCTTTCTTATTCAATGATGATTACTAATGTAATCTGTACAACAGAAACCTCATGTTATAGTAAATGAACAACTGCCTTTACTAAACAGGCCTGTACTTGACCACTTGTGATTGCTCTCATTTCACATCTCAATTTTCACAAGCCACACCACACCCACACCTCCACAATTCGATAGCCATAACTCAATAGCCAGAAACAGTGAAAATTGTTTAACAGCCCAGAAAGAAGCAGAAAGCACCTCAGGCAGAAAGAGAGAATACCTTTTTGTATGGTACTGACCTTGGCCCTTACACCTGCTCTGTGAGATTTACTAATTTACTGAGGAGTTATAGTAACAGTTTCTCTCCAAAATTCCAAATAAATAACAGTTAAATCCCAGTATTAAAATATTTTCTCTATTCTTAATTCTAGGCAATCATGCGTATGCCAATTCAGAAGTGGAGCCATTTCAGAATAAGAGCGTTCTTCACTAAAACTGCTGTGGAATTGGTCAGCAGTGAGACTGAGGAATGTGATGTCACACTCAGCCTAGATTGTGAATTTACTGGGGTAGAAAGAACTCTGTTATTGGATCTCAAAGCCATGTTTTGCCGTTGTATAAATAAATAATGCGGGACTGCAGGGTCAAAGGAGTATGGTCTTTGCACATATTGCAGAACCCGAAGCTCAGTCAATTTAATTGTAGTTCATCTGTGCTTGGTAGTGTCTAAACCCCAAAATTACAGGAGAAAATTACAGGAGAAGTTCAGTTCACAGAGTCTTTGAATCCCTTCCAAAGCAAACAATCCAGATGACTGTAAAATAGCCCTTTTTCTAATGATGCACTTTATGAAGGTTACATTTTGGTAGTATTCTATTAAAACAGATACAAATGAGTGAATTAAAGCAGAATCCGCTCTCTTTCTCTCCATCTGATAAAAGATGACGGCTCATATCATGCTTTCCAGTTTAAGGAAAACATCTGTTTAAACCAATGCCTCTCATGCCATTTCAAACTACCTTAAGATTGTCTTGATTTCAGTCATATTGCATTGACAGGTCTGTAAACAGGCATTTTCCTGAATGTCCACTGCTGTAATTTACTGTATGTTCACACTTACATATAAATCCCTTTTTTGCACTTCCTGTCTGAAATGGAGGTTTCCTCTCAATTATATCTACATACATCTACTGTTACTTAAACATGCAAAGAACCATAACTCTATTAACCTGACAAACTAAATTTATCCTGTTCTTATTGAATCGGTTTATTAGACATAACCATAACACATTCCTAGATAAGAAGGGGCACTGCTTTGGCCTGGTTAAAGGAGTGGTATATTTCAGATATTTTATCCTGACAATGCTTTCAGGCCAGAGTAAAATGACAGTTCTTTCCAAATGAAGGCTTCCAAATGGTATGCAGGGAGCACGTAAGTCCTTTCCCAAGTCAAGGTTTTATTGATTTAGACAACAGATGTTGAAAAATATGTTTCAGTCTATGTTCTGAAAGACTGCTTCTGAATCTTATGAAAATGGTTTTGTCTTTATCAACAGCAAATGTAAATTAATAGCATACTTTATGATTCTGGACAAATAACAACACAATTAAAATCCATGGGAAATTTATCACTCATTTCCCTGAGACTGGAATGTGAATTTCCCTTGTGAAATGAAAACATCCCCAAATTCTGAAGTTCATATCAGGCAGACGGTCTTGCAGTAATCTACAAACGTGAATATAACCTCTTAAAACTTTCACCTGGGACATTTTTCCACATTTTACACATGGTAGTATGTAGGGAAGCTAAAGACCTAGTGCAGAATAGCATTTTGACACTAAAAGGAAGCGTTAGGTGAAAGTTGACTAAACAGGATCAAGATCTTTATGAGCTCCTGGTTAACTGGCACAGCTTCTTAATTTTTAATGTGTAATTTATGAATGGCCCTTTTGTAGAAGGCATTTCAACGAAGTATTGTGTCATCAGTTTTTCACAAAAATAAGTTCAATAAGCACATCCCTTGTCTAATATTTAGGCAATCTAGGATCAGTTCTAACCACTAAGAAGATTCAGTTCTGTTGCTGATAGAATCAACCCACCCATCTCTCTAGGTAGGTTTGCTGCCTGCTCAGTGTATCTGTGTACCTGGGCCCCACTCAGGGAACCATTCTTGTTCTGTGGCACAATCCAGGGTTCTGGATACAGCTCCTGCTCCCATACACAGAAAACTCTGCATAAGACTTGCCCTAAGGTTTCACAGCTAGACAGTGATAAGGCAAGAACTAAAGACCACACTTGTAAAAAAAAAACTGGTTCCCAATGATTTGATCTCTAAAGGCACTCTCACTCTGTCTTTGCTAGGTTTCAATGCCTACAATCATCTCACCCCAGAAATCTATATGGAATTATTCTAGAGGCTTCAGCAAGCTGAACTACTTAATACACTATTCTTTCTGATTTTTCCTTCAGACACTTGGTTGTGTCACACTGGAATTGGTATGAAAAAACGTACAGAATTTGATAACATTTATAACACAAATGGGAAAATATTTCTGCTGCCTTTTTTTTGAACTGTAAGGAGTCATCATGGAGCTTGGGTAGAAACTTGAATGTTATAAAAATGAAATTTAAAGGTAACTGGGGATACGCTCCTGCAGCACAAACTGTAGTGAAATCAGACCTATGTCTACATGACTGGATATACTGGATTTCTCATACATTATTTCTGACTTCAGTAGGAATGTTATGTTTTCTGTTGCTAATTTACCAAATAAAATAAATTTCACTACAGGTTGCTGGCAGAATTTAAAATCCTCAAAGTCGACCTTGTAGCTGCCTGTACCTTGCAATAATAAACAGACTTATGATTTTAAAGGCAAATAATTCCACCAAAGAGAGGGACTTGGGATGTGCTTGAAGTTTGTGGACACTATTCCAAAATTACTGTTTTTTTTTTTTTTGAGAGTAGCACATTGTAAAACAACCTTAGGGGATGATCTGTATCTCCCATTTTATTCTGATTTACAACAGCAATAAGGGCAGCAGTCCTGGAATATTAATAGAATTACTCAGATAATGACTTGGATAATAAAAGGGATGATTTATCCTTTGTTCACTCTGGACATCACTGTCATTAGGTTGCTAGGACTTTGAGGTCATTCATTATGGTAAAGAAAAGGAAAAGGTAAAAAAGAGAAAAGAAGGGGCATAGTCAGTGCAAAGAAGTAACTGAGACTTAGGACATTAGTGAACTGATGAGTTTGTATGAGTCTGAGAAGTGGACATCCTCAGCAACATCTAGATTTCCATAGTTCAGCCAGCAGAAGCAAGAGTGCTCAGCTCACTGTGGTGTTTCTGTTTAGACTGTCAAGGAAAATGGCTTTTGGCAGGAGGGCTGGAATTTGTGCTGAGGTGCAGCAGCTCTGTTGACTTGCCTGGGTTGGAGATTGCCACAGAAGGTGAAAAATAGGGCAGGAACAGAAATAATGGCTGTAATACTTGCAAGAGTTCCCACCTCATTTCTCAGAACACCAGGTAAATGAACAAATCACTGATGCTGTCTGTAGGTAGTTTATACTGTAACTTCACTATAAAGACAAGTAAAAGTGGGAATAAAGTATTTCTTTCTGCTCTCCACAATGCAATAAAGGAATCATGGTAATTCCAAAAACCTCCCCTAAAATGTATACTTCTTAAAGCATGTCCTTAGGGATAAAATCAGGGATGATAGGCAATACTAGGTGAGTATAGCTCAGTGTGTCCTTCAGCCTATCAGCCTATACAGTACAACCACCTAGAGCCTTCTAGACAAAACAGAATGTGGGTGTCCTCTAGGTCCAGGAATGGAGTGGAGTCGGATGGAGTCAGGGAGCTGAGTCAAAATAGCAGAGTGAATAAACACTATGGATGGCTTAGCAGCAAAAATCAGAATAGAGAAATCTCTAAATTTTATTCATTTTCATTTGTGTGAAGCTGGTTTGCTGAAGACAATTTTTTACTGAAGTATCAAAATCAGCCTTGACATCTAAACATCAGTGATGTTCATATAATTTTTTCTTAATAAATTCTTATTGGCAGGTATTTTGAACCTGTGTGCACTTCAATCCCAGATGATATGTCATTAAAGGCAGGCAGAAAATAGAAATGTCCACAAAAAGAGAAATTATATTTAAAACTGATATCAGTATTTCTAGGAAGATTTTTTCCTTTTGCTGATTTCCATGCCTAGGAGAAGCTGTCAATAACCAAAACTGAGAAAAATATAACAAGTAAAATGCAAGTTTTTTGTTTTGGAAATTCAGGAAAGATTCAGTCTGAAGTGTTTTATTTAAATTCATGTAGATTAGAGGTATTTTTAATTCCTATTTGCTTTGAAGAAGCAGTAATTTCTTCATTAAGGTAAAAAATTTCTAGTATTAACAGCCTTCAGTTGAAAAAAAAGAGGAAACATTTAGTAAGAAGAAAGCTTTAAACATTTTGAGATTTCATGCACTCTCCAGTAAGATGAAAGCAACATTTTTAAGTCTTAGGCTCACTCAGAAACATTTTGAGGTGTGCTGTTACCACATCTCATCAGCTTTTTGCACTTCAGAGCCATTTCAAATCTTATTGTGGTATGTTTGGCAATACACTTAAAAGATTACCACTTAATCTATTTAAGTAAGTTTGACTTCAAGCAAGTGTCTGTCTGTCCATCCAGCTGCTTACCGCTTTTTGTTTCTTTGGGAAAGAAAGGAAATGAAAATCATTGGGAAAAAAAGGGACAACAAAGTCTGATCTTATTCAGGTTTTCTTGCAGCTGTGAATTTTTCTAGACAGACCTTTTAGCAGATGGATTATTGCCCTTAATTCCAGTGGGAGCAAGGCTGTTTCCGCAATGGCTTTTTTTCTGTGGCTAACTTTATTCTAAATGAAAAATGGCTTTGAAGAACCAAAGTGAAAGAAAAATTTGCCCCCAAGTTCAAAGGCTGTTTAATGGGATCTGACATGCCACATTCCCAGTTACTGTGGGGATGAAGAGAGGAGATAGAAATGCACTTTCAGAAGGGGATGGGCACCTGTAGGTACAGCATCTCGCTGTGACAGAGGAGTGGCCACCACCCTGTACAGCCGTCTTCTCTCTTGCCTTTCAGAACACAACTCTACCTAGTCCTGTTTGCAAACATACTGTTACTGTGGCCTATACAAGTTTGAAGTTCATGGTCAAGTACACAGCCACTCTAGATGTGTATCCAGAAGCCACAGCGAGCCAGGGTCAGAACTCCAGATTCTCCAGTTGCTCCTGGACTTTGCTAGACATCCCACTCCTTTCGCTTCACGGCATTGCACTTGTAGAGACAGAGCCCTAATGAAAGCCAGAAAACAAATAGGACAATAGAGAAAGAGGCAAAATATTCTAAACCATGGAACTAAGGCTGTATGGACTGCATTAACTCTAGCATTTCTGAAATTTTCACTTTTTGTTGAGTCATTAATTTGCTAGGTTTATCACAGTAAAAAAGATAAGTAAAACTTGAATAGAGGCACTGGTCTGTATGGTAGGAATAGAAACAGCCACTAAGAACTGTAGCGGTTATTTCTGAAGACGGTGAAGTCGCACAGCTTCTATTGGTCATAGAAAGGGTGATTCAAAGTCCACGAAATATGGTGTTTCCAGAGATGTTTTCTGCAAGCATTCAATGTTTAGCCTTTGTAATTTATAATACAGAATAGTGAGAAACAAATTTTTAATTTTTTTTTTTTTTTAATTTAAAACTTTTGGCATGGGTCCAGGGTACTTAAACTCTTTCTAACCTTCAATGGATTTCACCAGAACACCAACAGAGGTAATGGAACCTAATTTCTGCCTTATGTTCAGTTTTCATATTTTATGATTCCAGACTTATTAAAAGAGACCCAAAGTAAAGAGTGGCAAAGTTTTTATAACCACAAAAATTGTGTGTTTAGTCTTTTGTTAAACTAAAGCAGCGGTGAACTGAGAGTTTTCTGCTTGCTTACTTTTAAAACGGGGAGATCTTAAATTGCTTAGCACAGGACAGCAATATTTTATAGCTGGAGAAACTGCAACCATAAACAATAAAGTGACTGCAAACTCATTCAGTCAGCTCAAAAATGGGAATAGAATCAAGGTTTATTAGATCCCTTCCTGCAGCTCTGACCACTAGATATTACTAGTCGTTCACACTGAGGAAATACGTAAGACATATCAGCTCAGAATTAAAAGTGCAGCTTCTGCAGTGGGAAGGAACCAGACCTTGAAAGTTTGACAATGCAAGAAATGGAAAAGGATGTTTAGAATGGAAATTATTATGCTGCTGCTGCTGCTTATTCTGTCTCTATGCATAGAGGTATGTCTTCAAATAGGTACACATAATTAAGTTGTTATACTGCTATTTTAAACAGCAACATTTCATTTGCATTGATAATTACCTGCATGTATGTACATGGTGTGATTCCTGCAAAACCTACTAATTGTGCTTGCCTTAGGCAGCAACAACAGTAAAACGCTGCCCTAAGGAAAGATACTGAATTTGAAATTATTTTACTTAAGCAGAATTGACCTGGTTTCAGCTGGGAGAGAGTTAATTTCCTTCTTGGTAGCTGGTGCACTGCTGGATTTTGGATTTAGTGTAAGAATAATATTGATAACACACTGATGTTTTAATGGTTGCTAAGCAGTGCTCCCTCTAAGTCAAGGATTTATCAGCTTCCCATGCTCTTTCCATGCTCTTGTGCATGAAGAGTGAGGAGGTGCACAAGAAGCTGGGAGGTGGCATGACCAGGACAGCATGGCCAGGACAGCTGATCTGAACTGACCAAAGGGATCCATGCCATAGAGCATCATGCTCCATATAGAAATGAGGGGGAGTTGGCCAGAATGTGCCAATTGATGCTGGGGCATGGGCTGGGCATTGGTGAGTGGATGGCAAGCAGATGTATGGTGCATCACTTCTTGGCTTTTATTCATCTCTCTCTCTCTCCAATACTATCCAATGATAGGAAACTGTGATGATGTTCAAAGGTGCATTTTCTGCCATAAAATCCCACCCGGTAGTGAAGAAAATAGAAGAAACAGGAGGGAAGTAAAAACAGGGCTATGATATGAAATGGAACACTTGTAATAGCAAAGCAATGACCCTAAAATATCTTCTCTCATCTATATGCTAAACATTTGGATTGCATTTAGAGTTAACAAATTCTTGGAAACCTTTATTCAACTATGAAAATAAGCACCACAAATAAGCACTGCCTAGCAGCCAAGCTAGTCCATTTAAATAAGCATGGAAATGAGACTATTTCAGCAGATAGATAAATATTGTAAATATTTATGCTTGTAAGAATAATAATGAAAAAACTCACAGAAATCAACTACAGCAACATTTCATCCATCTATCCATCCATGTGTTTTCACTTGTGATCTATAGCGTACATTATTAGCAAGAATGTATTGAATCTTAATTGTTACTACTACCCTTATTTCAGATCCCAAATAATAAAGGAGACCTGAATTACCTGGTTGATATCAGATTGTAGGAGAGCAAGAAATTGCTACCTTCCTAGAAGCAGGTTTTATAAACAATACTGGAAATACTGAACTAAAGATATTCTTAACAAATGTTCCTCTGATGCCTTCTAAGAGGAATTCAAAGTCCTAACTTTTGAGTCTGAATAGAGCTCTAGAAAACAGCCATCATACAACCCCTCAGTCTTTTGCCCTGTTGGACACCATATTGAACATGAATGAGCCCACAGAGATGTCAGTCAAGCAACTTTTCCTTTTCGAGTTGTAGGCAGATTATTTTTTTTTACCCTGAGAGCTGGATTTGGCTGAAGAGATGAGATTTTAAGAGAACTTGCTCACTTAAAATAATATATTCTGTTAAGTTCTTATAAAAAAAGTCAGATGGGCTTTGGCAGTAAGTTCAGACAGTCTGTGTTGTACTGAAGAGCACATCCTGTTCTCTTCACTGAGATATCTGACATGTCTGGACTCGTATCTCAAAAAGCTACTGTATTAGTGTCAAAAGAATGTAGGACACTTTGTTACTTTTTGTGAGAGATGGAAATGAGAGAAAATAATTGAACTCTTCCAGTATATACTATGTGTCACTGAAGTCTGGAAAATAGCTGGATAGGTCTTGTAGCTATAAATAATGAAATTAAACGATCTGATCTTTTCATTATTAAGCAAAATATCCATCCATCCAAAACCCCAAAGACATTACAAAAGCCACAGGAAGAATCACATGGAAAAGAAACTTAAAGAAGAAATATGTGGAAAGACAGTCAGCACTAAAATAATAGAAAAGGGAAAATGGAAATTTAGAAGACCTGACAATTGCACTGATGCTGTTATAGTATGTTATATTCATATGGAAGATTAAAAGAACAGATGGCAGGGAGAACCCATATAAAGCCATTCAATAGACACTTATTTGTGCCCCTAGAGACTATTGATATTTTTTTTTCCTCATCCCCTACCACTGAGAATGATAGAGATACTGGTAATTGTCTTCTCTATCTAGCAGAGCTATCAATATTAGAGACAGGCCTAAACTGATTAAGATCATGATCTGGTTTTCAAGTGTTCAACTCTTGAACTATGATTGGCAGGGGCATTTTTCTGTTCAGTGATGTATGGAGTTTATGAACATGGGCAATGTGAGAAACTTAAATCTGGGTTTGGACTTTGAGTGTAGTGTTTGGGGAATGAATAGGGGGTTACATTTGTAGTTTGGTTCAGGCTCCTCTAATCATTACAGATATATATGGAGAAAAAATTTACTTATAAATATATCCTTATGTCATGTTAAGCAACAGTCATAACCTCTATCTTCCTCCTCATCTTCCCCCACAGAAAAAAGAAACCAAACCTTAAAGAAGACAATCCCTTGGGTGCTGGGATGAACCTACTGCAATAAAAGAATGCACTTGTTTTTCCAGTCTGCAAACATTTAATGGAAATTTCTTACTGTTATCTAGAACTGATTCATATCAACTGACTCATAAGAATGGGAAAATAAAAGCAAGATGGCAGTGAAAGGTATTGCAGGCATCTGTTAGAGATATTTCTGCTACTTACACTGCTACTAGAGGATTCTTTGTGAAGGGTTGATTGCTCCCATTTCCAATGGCTTAGGAAGATGTTAACCTCTTTTTTAAAGACCTGCACTTTCGTTGGCCAACATAAAAAAAATACAGATGAGACATGCTAGGAGGGAGCCACCTTACCATGTCTGGAAAGCATTTCTTTCCTGGAGCAGCTGAGAACACATGAGTGACACTCAAGGGCTAAAATAGTATTTTCCTGATAGAATTAAGTCCGGAGCACATTGTGAATTACATTTTAACATTTATCTGTCCTGCACTTTCTTGATGAGCTGTGCTTCTACTCTATTTCAATAAGAAATCAGTGTCGTTGATCCGCACGTGTTAAAAAGAGGGTAAAGAAGTGGGGAGGTGAATTGCCTTAGTTCCTGTGAAGACCACGAGAGGTCACTCCAGCTATCTAGACCATAATTCCTCATAGCGTTTTAAAGGATTTGCTAGAAAAGATTTGCCTATTCCTCTCTGTTTGGGAAAATTACCTTTTCCAAATAAACAAATGGTTTCCATCACCTGAATACATTTCAAAGGTTATTTACAACTGATTCATAAAATAAAGAAGCTTAAGGAAGAGTTTGTACCTTTTAAATATTTTACTGATAAAAAAAACAACAAATGAAGGACTGTACAAATATGAAATACTTGGATTTGAATTCTAACACACATAAAGGCAAGCATCATGTCTTCAGACATGAAGATTTCCCTTCCTACTTCTCTTGCTCCTCACTACCCTTTATTGCTTTGGACACCCTTGATAGAAGTTTCAGAAGAAAGAGGCTGGAAAACACAGTGCATTTCTGTTCCCTTTGTGGTTCCAAGCAGAATAAGAGCTGGTGGCTGTATGAACTGGCTCTAGTGATTCGTGACAATTAGAAGTTTTTCCCAATAGGAAGTCAACAGACAATGTTTCAAGTTTTGTCTTCGAGGTGCCTGAACAGTACAAAGCCAACAAATCCTTTTAAGACTCACCCCTCTAAGAGCAAACAGGCAAGCAAATAAATTATGTTCTAAACAAATCCCAAAGCTATGCTACTGCTCAAAATCACATCTAGGGATGCTTAGAGCTCAATTTTTGTCTTAACTTCGATTTGTTGAGGCATCACTTTGATCACTTACCAGTTGTACTGTGAATCTGCTGCACTGAAAAGATAGCAAAGTCCTGGGCTTCTGGGCCTCTGTTTGTTCTGTGAAGCCTTCTGTACACACAACCAATGTGCCACACAGCTTACTTAGAAAAACTCTAACTCCATCCTACTTCCAGTTAGTCTTTTAGACTTTCAGCTTTCCTTGAAACTGCCATCACATTTATCTGACGTGATGGTGAGCTTTGCAGTGCAATCAGTTGTTTTCTTACACTGAGATCTCTGGCCAGCAAATTGTATGGCAGTGTAATAACACAGGTTCATTGAGCTTCCCACCAACAGGCACATAATCAAACCCTGGTTATCTACACAGCATAATTTTTCTAATTTCTGATAGAGCAGACCAGCAGATCTTTTTGATGATACACACAAGCATGAAAGAAAGATTTTGCATAAAGCACTCATTACAGTTTCAGGTAAGCTGTGAAAAAAGTGAAATTCCTAGTTAAAAAACCCACATTAGTCACAAGTTGGCTGTGGTGTGAGAGACTGAAACACACCTGAAAATCTTTTTTTAGTTCTCCATGTGAACCATTACTTCAGTCAGCATGATTTTCCTGATAATCATATGATACCTGCTGCTTAACTACAGTTCATCAACCAAATATTACTTTGATTTTTTTTTAATAAAAGTGAAGTAAAATATTTCTTTTGTGAGAGAAAATGCCTCCAAAGAAAGCACAATGCAAAGAGTAAGATAATGATCTTGCACCTTAGACATGAGACACACATAAAAATGGATTCCTAGCTTTTGAATGCACCCAGAACTAGAAGAATTTTTCAGGCTTCCTTCTACATATTGTAACTTGTGGTTTGGAAGAAAAATAGCTTAACTGTAACTACAGTCATACAGAGTCATCCATGAAGAAACACCTCATAGAAAGGCAGGTTTAGGTTGTTTTTTCTGCAGGTAGGATTGCTGTCACTCTCCAGTGTTAGCAAACATTGCAGCAAATAATGTACAACAGGACACTACTGGCGAGCAAAAGACAATATGAGAAACTACTGAAGTTTTATTTGATAGAAATGTTTCATTTAATAATCCAGTATTTGCCATTGTTGTATGATTATACAATAGCAACCAGATGTGAATAATGGAGTTTGTTTTTTTTTTTGTGAAATTGATAAATACAACTTCTTTTAAGTCATACTCTTTAGTAATTTTTTCTTTGAAATTAGCTGTAATGCCTGAAGAACATTTAGTACTGAAAATTGAAACGAATGAATGCGGACTAAAACTCCCTGTATCATATGAACTCTATATATCAAGAAGACAGCTGATGAATAATTCTGATATAGTGCATATGGCAGACATGGCAACCACTCAACCTTACAGCACTGGGTGAACCTCAGAACGTTTGAAAGTTCTGTTTTGATCACCTTCCAAAATATGAAATTATTATCACAATACAGCCCAACCTCTTGGCGTCTATAAATCAAATATGTTATGAAAAGGTTTTCTTGTAACACTTTTGATACTTCCCAGTTTCAGACAAGTTGAAAATACCATGAGAAGAGTCTTAGAACCAGTATGTTCTAATTTTTTACTGGAAATTACTCATTTACCAACACTCTAGATTTAACAATTTTCATCTCATGTTGTGCAGGGATGCAACTAATTCAAACAGGCTTAGACTACTGAGATTTCATTTGGCTGCAGGATTAAAGTCATGTGCAGTTTAGAATTCTTTGGTATCAAGGAATCACACAATCGTGTAGTGTATAATGGAAACTTTAAAAAAAAATTGCCAAGAGAAGTTGCCAATCATATCTAGCTCTGTGGCAAAAACTGTACATATTTTTTGCTCATAAGCAGTCAGTTTTTATCAGAATTTTTGTCTAAAACCTTCTGTGCTGGACTGTAATTCTGTGAGATATAAGTATCAGACCCATCACTTCTTCCTTCCCACTTTCTTTATCCTTTTTCCTGAGAGGTACTGTGGTTTGTCACTCTCAAACTACAGTGGCTAAATTTTACCTTATTTTTTCCTTAAGTTCCATAGGCTGCTCACTCACACGCTGTTTTCTGCTCCAGAGAAAAAGGAACTACTTTTCCCTTTGCATTTGTGCCCAAGATCCAGAGAGCCTGTATGAAGGGGAATTGCCATGTCTATGCCAGCTGAGTTACAATAAGCTGCAGTCCTCCTATTTAGGTTTTCAGCTCCTTTCCCAAACACTGACCAGACAAAATCCTTGCTAACCAATGTATGTATGGCTGAGTATCAATGAGGAAAAGGTGTCTTACAGAGACGATCTATTATGTTGAAAAAGCACTGATTTATTGTGGCTATTAAGCAAAGATGATGTGCCATTGCTAATAAGTGTCTGCAATGATACCACTGGGCTGAGTATAAGAAAATTACTCTCATTAAGCCTAAAGAATGACTGCAGGATTTTAATCTCCTTCAGCAGTGATCTGCCTCTTCTGTGACTATTCTTCAAAGGCAACAGTCAGCCTTATTCTGTATTTCAGAAGATGTATAAATAGTCCTGGAAAAATCTTGTGCTAATTTTGCTGTTTCCTTAGAATGTCAGGTTCAGGCAGCTCTCAATGTTGCTGCTCACATCTTAACTGAATCGTAAAAGTTAAGCTTCTCAAGGCGTGCACAGCTGTAATCCAGCCTCTGGTTTCTAGGGATCAAAGGTCAGCACATTAATCTATTTGGGATAATTCATAGAACCTCTTTGGAGAAAAGAAAAACATTAACATAAAAATAAGCCACGTTTCCTGAAAATGAATCAGAACACTTTATGATATAAACCAGTATTCCAATGATTACCCAAAGCAATTAGTTTAGTGTGTTCAGGCTCAGACTTACTCTACTCCATTTCACTCTGGGTATTGTAGATCTTTTGTTACAATGATTTCTTGGAATAAGTAATTTTTACACTGATTATGAAGTCAATTGCTTTGAAAAGCAGGAAAAAAGGCTTAATAAATGTTTATGAACAGCTGTGATATGAAAATAATCAAACCATCTCCCAAAGCATCATAAACAGCAACAACGTATTTTATAATAATAAAAATGTATATGAACATTTGCTGTCATTTGAAAATTATTGAAATCAGTCTGAAGGGAGTGCAAGAGGTTCTTAACAAATGCTTTCAAAGTAGGTGTTAGTAAAGCATTACAGAACTTTGCAGAGCCCAGCCTCAAATGCCTAGAAGTTAAATTTATTTAATTTACATCAAAGGGAGTTTATTCTTGGACAGTATTTTTGCCTAGCCTCATTTCTTCACTGAGGTTTAATTATTGGTTATGTTCTAAATACTGTTTCTTGCTCCCTTTGCATAACAGATAAAGGAAACTGTTTTAATGTGCAGTGATCAGATTTCAAATTTACAAAAAACAAGCTGCCAAAAAGAATGCAAAGAAATAACCTATATAATTCTATGAGAGTGTGGAGGGATTTTAATTTAAGATGGTGAGGTTTTGCTCATGGCAATTCTCTGTGACCTCATGTGCATTTCACATACTAACAGAGACATGGAACTGATTTAGATGTGAAGTTCATTGTTAATCTTGGGATTACTGTCAAATTAATTCAGTTATTGCTCATAATGTTAATTGCAGTGATGTAAAGAGCAGAATTGAGAGAAAGAGCAAAAAGATGAAGCATGTGCATGTGCTTGCATGTGTGTATTTGTATCTGTTCATGCACATTAAGGGGACTTTTTAACCTGTCCGGGTTTGTTTTCTCAGATTGTGAAAGACACATGATAGTTGTCACACTCATACTATCCCAAAAAATTAAGATTATAAATGGCTCAAGTGATATATTCTCCTCTCTTGTTCTTCTCACAAATTCTCTAAAAACTCCAAAATCCAAATTTGGATGAGACAAAAGACCTGGATTGACACAGGCACAACTGAACAGGCACATGGCAGGAAGCCTAAAATACTTTGGAGGTTTTGTGGGTGAATATTTCCTTCTGAATTAAGAGTTGTGGGAAAAAAGAGTAAGTCTGCTTTAAAACCATAAATCATTGTGATTCTGGTGATGGGAATAAGCCCATTGCAAAGAGCTGATGATCCAGAGAAGATATTTTTCATAGAAGTAAATAAAAGAAGTGCAATTCACATATTTCCAAATCTAAGAATGGAGCTAGTGAGGAACTGTACAAGTCCTAAGGAACACCAGGTTGTATGCAGGGCCATATAAGAATAAGTTGTTTGTGTCTATCACTGATTTTGTGGAAATGCTCCACATGCACAAAGTAACTGCAACAGTTGTTCAGGGACTTGATTAGTGTGGATTCATTGTCTCTTAGGTCCTTGGCTGTGCTGTGTTTTTACTGCTATGGAGAAGGACTGCTGAGAAAGCATATTCTGGAAAAGATTCCTTCTGCTCTGTAGTACCTTCCACAGGGGATCCACTAAGTCAATGAGAATTTTGCATGGCACAGCATCATTAAATACGAGGATTAATTCAGTTGCCTCACTATGAACTTGGTACAACTATCAAGAGAAATGAATAGTGAAGATGACAGAATGATCTTTTCTGAATCCCTGTGCTGTCATGCAATATGGATAAATAATGAGAAATAAGTTCTTGGCAAATGCTAAGTTTGGCTCCTGAGAGCTTAGACATAATGGTAATATGATATTCAAAGAGTGTAGTGCTCAGTCAATTAGACGAATAGCCTGTTTTTGCTTGTCCTTGTCCAATAAATTTGAGAACAAATGACATTAAAGAAACCCAATTATTTCTGCAAACTAGGTACTGAGACCTGGCAGATGACCGAGTGATATTAAATGATCTTACACAGACATGGTAGTTTGATCAGGGAAGCTTTCTGATTGCAATGCAGTGTTAAACAAGGCAAGAAATGCCTCATGTAGCTACAGAGCTAATCCAAAACCTTGTTTTCTTGCCTTTTTTCTCCTGAAAAAGCTCAGCTACTTGTTAGCCTTAAATCAGACTTGCCAAGATGCAGAAACCTGTTGGCCTTTTCTGCCTAGCACTATGTGCTGTATAGAATTCCTGTTCTGCTGCCCTAAAGACAGCACACAAATAAGCTTTAACTAATAACGTTTGATCAATACACTTATATGAGCATGATCTCCTCGAACTGCCAGCTGCCCTATGGCCACAAAGGGCAAGACAATATAAAAAACCAAAATTGACTTGTGCTAATTCCATATTAATTAAGCTTCTCTTGACCTGTCTTGTGTATTCTTAAGGAGACAATGGAAGATCTTTGCATGCAGAGCAGCAAACATGCTCTTTTGGGATAATTTCAATAATCTGACAATATCAGGAAGATTCATGCCCTGAATTCATGCCCTTAATCAAGTTGCAGCATGTTAGGGCAATATAGAGAGGGTGAATAAAGCTATTATTCATTTCTGCATGAAAGCCAATATTACAGCTTAGTACAAGGCAAAGGGTACAAATTTATATGTGCTCAACTTGCAAGCCTTTTTTTCTTCCATGGTGCAGAATATATGATCCCTATTTCTCTACATTCTACAATAAGTTTTTAGGCTTGAAATATTTTCCACAGTTATTCACACATATATTATTTTAATAATTGTAAACTGGGAATCCAGCTATCAATAGGCCAATCTCTTAAAGGTTTGTTTATGGCTGAGGTCAACACATCAGCAAATATAAGGCTGTCAGCTTGTATGTTGCCCAAACACCATCAGCTAATGCCTGCACTTGAGGTAAGGCAGTGGCCAGTTATAGTGATTGATTTGGGCCATTAGCTCCAAATCAAAGTCAGTTTCAGTTCATCCATCTTTCTAGAACCTCAGCAAAAAATGTTATTTGAAAATAAACACTGGCTCTTCATCTCTTTTTTCAAAAGAGCAGCAGGGAGCTGATCGACATGTCACTAAGTACGTCTCCTCCATTTCTGCTGCTGCAGCAGCAGTCTCCTGGAAACTGTGTTGCTGATTTTAGGTATTTTGTCTGTGTATGTGTATGAGGTGCAGGTATGGAGGAGGAGAGACTGCACTTCTTTCCAGTAGGACTGAAAAAAGGGTTCCTCATAAAGTCTGATGAATGTAAAAAGCAGACTTTGATACTTAATCCCTCCGTCCAGCTGACCAACGTTTGACTCGAGATCAGGAAGTGGAGGGAAAAGGTGTTTTTTATCCACTTTTTCAAACCCTGTAGTATCAAAGCAATAACTGCCAGCAAAATAAAGCACCTGGAGGGATAACTCTAATCTGTAGCAACCTGACCCTGATCCTGCTTTGGGTGTTGAACACACAGGGATTCACAGGACACCATAACCACAGTCCTACCTAGACCTGATTTACAACAGAAATAAAGGTGACCTGGAAAGAAGTGATTCTTTATCCCTTGAGAACTGATCTAACAAAGGATGGGGCTATATAAAGGGCTGGTAAAAAGGGAGTTAGTCACTGGAGACTGTCCAAAGGCCTGGCCTCAAAGCATTTAATTCAGAGCAGCATCTCTGTCTGCCAAATCTGTATTTGCAATGATAGACCTGTAGCATCAAGTGTTTGTAGGTGCCTGAGTCAAGGATTAGTTCTAGGGACAACACTTAACATTTGTTAATTACTTAAGTTCTTTCTGCCATATCAGGGAAGCTGAATGACAGGAAAGATCCAAGACTAATTTTAATAGATGCAGAAGTTCACTGACCTCTCAGTGCAGAGTTGTGCTATGTGCTGAGGTGAGGCTTCTCTCAAAAAAAAAATATGTTTTGTGATGTTTCAGACATTGTTCTTTCTGCTCAATTATCTTTTAATTTAGAAAATTGTATTTTCAAAAAATATTATTTTCTTCTGCAATCATCTGAATATCCTCGCATTTTTGATTTTATTAGGATTTTTTGGTTATAGTTCTTTGTATTATTTTTTTCACAAGTTTGACTAAAAATTTCTTCTCAAAATCCATACAAATCAATACTGCAGTTGGGTATTCAGACATGGGGGTCTACGATAGCTCTTTCTTCTCTAATAATATATCCTTAGAGCTGATTCTCCATAACTTGCCTCACTTTGACTGTCCCCCCCCAGCTCTGACCTGACCAGAAGCAGGGGGCTTCTGAGATAGTGTGGGTTATTTGAGGACTCCTCCAGAGCTTTACTGCTAAGTGAGGGCAGTTTACACTTGGAGAAGTATAGCAATTATTTAAAAGAAATAACTTTTGATGGGATCTTGTTACCAGAGTCTTTTCCCCTTTGCCTGTCTTCATCAAGAACAATGGAAAATTTCCAGCTTTTTATTTTTTGACTGTGAATACTCTTAAACCCAAACAAGCTAATTATTTGTGGCTTCTTATGTAAGGAGCTAAACAAATGTGATGGGGAAACCACTAAAACTTGGACTTAGCTTCACTGTTCAGGCATTAGAAAAAGAGATTTGGATTAATATGTATTGTGAACTGCAATCAATATTTTTCTTTAACATTTTAGGGGCTGATAAATAGTTACCAGGAGGGTTTACAAGAGAAACATCAATGATCTGGCTTATCCTCCTAGGCTACTGATTGGCTTGGATCAGCAGGAAGATGCAGAGAAACCTCCTCCCACCTTCTGTTGAGAAGAGAGGATTTAGTACCAATTGAGAAGTCACCTCATACAGAGTGCCAAAAGTGACCTCATCGTAGCTGGTGCAGTCAGCTGAAGTCTGATGGACCCTGCCATACTTTTGCTGGGTCAGATTTCTCACCTTTTGTTATTTGAGCTTCTTTCTGAGAGCCTGGGCTGCCTAAAGGAGTAACACAACATTCCCTTTCTTTGCCCTTTAATCCAATCACAGGGGCCTTGCTTTCTCACAGAGGGCTGGGATTCACACTAAGGTTAGCTGAGCAGCTGTGAAAGTGAGGTGAAGATTAAGACCTTGACTCTGATCATACATTTCAATATGAATGAAGCCAATGAAAGGGAGATTATCTTTCTTGCTACTTTTCAAATTTCTTATCTATGAGGCAGCAGTGTTTACGCAAAGCGCCATGCAGTTGACAAATCTTTGCCCTGTCAGGTGCAGAAACTTTTGGTCTTCATCTTAAAAATATGTTTGGGGAGAGTAGGAAGGAAGGAAGAGGAAAAAACAGTGAGGGAGAAAAAGTCAGTTTTGATGGTAGCAGATGGGAACATGTCAAGTAAGAAATGCAGAAGTATTCTGGTTGCAGTCTGGCACTTCAAAGTAAGATGAAGAGGCATTTCAAAGAGGATACACATTATTATTTGATTAAGATTCAGCTTCCTGGATGAAATGTGCATGCAATTATTAGCATGATGATAGTAGGTTTCATAAGGAAAGTTTACTGTCTCTGTTATTGGTTCTTATTAGCAATGGGCTCAGCTTCCTATCCTGTATATGAACTCCCACTCTTTTTCAAAATTTGCATATATGGATGGGGTGTCCAAAACTGGTTGTATCCTTTCAGTTTCAAATATGAAAATTAGCATCTCATGGGAGGTCTAACCCCAGATTTAGGGTGTTTAGAGAAGTTTTACTCAGACAATACTTACACAGTGCCTTCTTTGCATGTCTTCCTTCTTCCTTCTTCTTTCTTCCTGCCCCCTAAGGATCAAAATCTTATAAAGGTGGTGACACACTGGAAGAGATTACCCAGAGAAGGGATGAGTGTTCCATCCCTGGAAAAATTCAAGGATCAGGCTGGATGGGGCTCTGAGCAATCTGATTGAGTTGAAGGTGTTCCTGCTCATTACGGGGGAGCTAGACTAGATGACCATTAAAGGTCCCTTCCAACACAAGCCATTCTATAATGCTGTGAAGCTCAACAAGCATTCAAATATACGACTTTACTTCCTCACACTGTTACCAAAATGACCAGGAGGAAGTTTCACTGTCTATATAAACCAGGCAGATCCTACATTACTTTCTGTGGAGGTCATGAATAGCCTGACTTTGAAGTTTGCCAAGGACTTTTCACTACTTTTCACCCAGCTAAACAGATATATTTCCAATCAGATCACAGAAAGAACTTTTGGAATTCAAAGCCTGAACATAGGACTGCATTTTGCCACAGTTCAGCTTGCAAATTATGTTGCAAGAACATAATTCTTAAAAGATGACATGTCACATCCTGATCCCAGTGAAAAAAATTCCAAGGAATTTAGTGGAAAGGATTTTGTAAATTCAAACTTGAGGCCAAAAGCAGAGACAATTCAGTTTCTACACATTTTATGTGTGTGCCCCCAAAGCCTTTGAAGAAAATTATGACAAGTGTGAGATGCAATGTAGTAGTTCTCAATTTGAACAGCAGTCAGCTCTGCCCAGCTTAACCACCTCAGCGGTGGTCAAGACTACAAACTCTGTGAGTCACAGAGAAGTCTCTGCCATAGAAAACTGCCTCATAATATCTGCAAGTTAATTATGCTTAAAATATTATTTTCTCTCTTTTTTTCTTTGTCTTTTAAAAATGTTTACTATTGCAAAGAGAAGTATTTTTAAATGCAAGTAATGATTCGCTTTTCCCCCCAACCTTTCTGTCTTATGGAAGGGAGTTTCATAGATTCATTTCAATACTGAATTAAAAAAATAAAAATAAAAAATTACTGGCTCTAAATTTGCTTTCTTCTGCTTCTAGAGAAGCTCCTTTACTCTGCTATCATGAAAGACATGATTGGAGAAGTTTCTCATGTTTATAGAGATCACTCTTTTCTACAAGTGATACTAAACATACTTTCTACTCTTGCCTAAAACGCAAGAGCACAAATTTTAGCAGCCCAAATCTGATAGATACTCTATTGCTGTGTAGGAGCCAATGGAACTCCGTGAAACAGACAGCTTTTTATTTTTATTTTCCTAAAATAGTTGAAGTATTTTAAAAAGCATCTGGAAAGTGACTCTATTCACACCTGCCTTTTTGTCACACTATCTGCATGAAAGCATGTTTGGGTCCATATGCAGCTTAGATTTACAATTTCTGGCTAGATACTTCGGTTAATTTTGCATCTTGATATGATTAACACTATTATTATTTTCACTTAGACAATATTTCCTCAGTTTTTTTCAGTGTTTTGCTTTTGTTCCTTGAGGTCAGGTGTTGCAACTTTTAAGACTGGTGCCATAGATGGTCAGGTTTTAGATGAGTGGAGGAGGCCATTGGAGTTTGATGGAGGTCATATAAGTCTTATGTTTGTGAGATCCCTTATTGGTTCTGTACCTTTCTGATCTCTGGCCTGGATTTCTTTGGATACTCTGAAATACAGGTATTTTAAATATCTACTAAGTGAACTGCATTTAAATTCACTGATTTTTATGTCAATCTTCATTAACCAAGTGGTAGAAAAAAGACATTGAATGGGCATTCTTGGGCACTGTGATGGGAAAGAGGAAACCAGTTTTTAAAAAATGGATTTATAGAATCTGGAAATGCAGAATGAAAGATTTAGAATATGAATCTCACTGGGGGCTGAACAGAACAAGAGAAATACCAAAGGAATTTATTTTCTTAGCATAGCATTATGTTAACTCAGAGGAAAAAATAACACTCAGCTGCCTGACTCAAAATAGCTGGATGTGAAACCACTGGTGCCATCCACTCCTTGATCCCACTGACAGATTTACTGCTTTCTGCAGAGTTGCTGCTGTCCATGATGAAAATGGCAGGTGCACTCTGCTACAAAAGAGCATTTCTGTCTCAAAATTCCTCTCCAGGCATATGTGTGACTGAGAGAAGCGAGAGGTCACAGGGGGACATTCAGTGTTTAGAGTGACTTACAAAGAAATGTTGCTGTCTTCCCAAGGACAATCTCCTTGCTATACCACAGCTGTATCCCAGGGTAGAGAGACTAACCAATTCAGTGCCTGCTGAAATACATTAATAACTAGCAATTATTGGACAAATAAATAGTATGTGTACTACTATCTTCACCAAAGATAAAATATCTCAGTTTTAAGGAAGATTTGGTTTATAAGCCTACCAAAATTTTATACAGACAATTTCACTGGAAACAATGAAAAAACTCTGAAATGTATTAAGTGGGGCCAAGTCATAGCCCAAGTTCTAGATAACCCTAAAGGCTTGCAAGTGCTATAAATCTGAACTTGGATTTAAGTGATGATATTAATTGACGGCATCTCTTCATTACCATGAAGATAATTACTATATGTCAGTATGTATCTCACAAATGAGACAGCATTCAGTCCTACTTCTTCCAAAATATTTGACTTGGCTACGACTCTTTTGCAGCCGAATTTCAGCTTGAGCCAACTGAAAAATACCTTGCCTTCTTCCCAGTCTAACTTTACATCCAGTTTGTGATTTCACTGAAGTAGAAAGGAGTGAATTAGGTTGAGATTTCTCTATTTTACTTTTATGTCAAAATAAGCCCCAAACTCTCAAAATTCCTCACTCAGATCTTTTGAAGAGAGACTGAAGTCTTACATACAGAATTTAGGACTATATCTGTGTTTCAAATACCCACCATTTGAAATACAGGTACAGAGTCCACTGGAAAGGTTGAGTGACCCAACTGGCCTTATTTCTATTTGAAATCTACTCAAAAATTATCCACAGACTGGTGAATATAATTCAAATTAAATCTTGAGGCCACTTTTGTAGCATAATGATTCACTGGGACAAGACTGCAATCACCAATGATATATTTTTTTGGAAAGTGTAATATAAGAACATTCTGACAGAAAATGGTAATGACATTTGCATACAAATTCCCCACTGCACAGTGTCAGCAATCTTGCTAAGAATCCAGCAATTCAGGAGGTTATAATCAAGCCATGCAGTCCTGTCATTACCTCAGCTAGCATCTCTTACACAAGGTAAACCCAGAGGTAAATTCCCAGTGTAAACCTGAGGCTTAATCTTACACTATCTTATAGCAGTTTTATTTTACTATTTTCAGTGAAGTTTTCTTTCTACAAGCAAATTCAGAAGGACACCTCTAGATTTTCAGTTTGTCATTCCACTACCCTCTATGGTTTAACATAAAAGATAAGGTGATTTGTATGTATTTTCAATATCCCTGAAGAGTTCTGTTATTGGAAGGAAAAGCCCACTTGTATTTGTATTGCTTCTCTTTTGTTTGTCTCCTCACAGGCCTTCCAAACACCTGCTGCTGCAGTGAAAACGGTGTGAGCAGCATGTGCATGGCTTAAACAAAGTGCTCACAGGCTGGAGAAAGAGAGAAATTTGCTGTGCTGTACACTCACTTTCTGTTTGACTTTGCCCTCTGTAGCTGGTGATAATTTCTTTCCTGAAACTCTGTCCTCCATTTATTATTACTTTTCAGATGGGATGGCTGCCTTTGCTTGCACTGGGACTGCACGGTACCGCTCCAGAGTGGTGAGCGATTGCCAGCTGCCCTAATGGCTGAGGCTTGCCATGTGGCTTCATTGCTCTCTGTCAGTGGATACCTGTGCTGAAGGGTGAACCCCCATAGCACTCCCCTTTCTTGAGATGAGGGAAACACACAGCTGACTTAAAACATGGAGTCCTGTCATGACTGGCAATGGTGGGAAAGAAGTGACTGACTGTGAGACACTAAGCTGTAAAACAGTCTGGCAGGTGGTGCCACCAAACTGACCCCATTTTTTATAGAAAACATTGTCTTCTCCATTTCTCTATTCCTCTCTATTCCTCTAGGGAAAGAGGAGTTGCTTTTCTTTGTAGAAATATGTCTTTAGTAGTTACCAACAAAAAAAATACAAATTCACATTTGAAAAATGGACATGAAAAGTTTGATGTTTCTCATTATACAATTGCCAAACTATGGGAAGTGAAAAAATTAAGAGAAACAGGAAAACTTCTTGCTTAAAAGGAATGAAATCATCAAGCTGAGATGCAATCTTCAAGAAGGTCACTTTGATATTCTCTGCCTATCCTCTGGTATAATTTATTCCCAGGAGAAACAAAAGAGCAGATTTCATGAAAAAAACTAATGCCAGAAATGAGAATGTGTCTCACATTTTCTCTTGGACATTTTTGTTATAAACCAGTGACAAATATTTTTTACACCTTTCCCCTTAAAAATTGATCTATTCATACCACACATCTTTCTGCCACGTGTCAGACTTTTTCTTTCCATCTGCAGCTGCCTAAGAAGGATCTCACTGACCTGGGCAGTTAACTTTCTGTTAGTAGCTCCACAGCAATTTCCATGCAATACATAGAGTGTGTTGATAATTTTCAGCCTGTTTTGATTTCTAAATCTCCTTAAAAAAAGTGATGCTAAGTTTAGAACAATCAGACATTTCCAAATATGATCATGATAAGTACAAATATTTTGCAAATGGTATGTGGTTATGTGCACAAGGAGAAAGGCAGCTCTGTTCAGCTAAGCAACAGGTTTTTCAAACACAATCAAGATATTCATAGGAAAAATCTGAACTTTTTATAGCCAAAGGAAGTCAGGAATTGACTTGCAAAGCTAATTTTGGACAACTTCAAACTGGCTTTTTTACTATTTTAAAAATAAACAACACTGAGGAAAGCCCCAGAGAGAGAGAGAGGTGCACACTTTCACTGATCACTCTGAACTGATAATTTCAAACTCTACCTGTAGGGCTCCTAAGCTATGAAAATTAGGCTTTTTTAAAATACGGATTTTAATAGAAAGTAGCAAAGAATCACTGTGTACCCACGGGAAAACCTCTTTGCTGAAGAGCTCTCCATCATGAACACTTCTGTGTGTTGACTCCTCTTGCCTCTGAGTGGGGTTAAGGCTGTACTACCCACTCTTCCAACATGCCTTTAGGGCATGAGCTAACAGGATGTTATTGTGTTGCCATGTCTGCTCACAAATGCCTAACCTCATGCATTTACAAATAATGAAAATAGATTAATAGATTTTAAGCCCAGAAGTGACCATTAATATCATTTTGGCCTGACCTTGAGCACTAGTAGGGATTGCAGGATATTACAGAATTTTGTGCCAAAACTACAGCACTTGCACTGCATTGAATTTTGCATAAAGATGGACAATTTTCCCCTTAATTGCTTAAGCTGTTCTTAACTAGCTGAAAAATTGAAATAGGAACTGATCAGTGAAAAAAAATCTACCAGAGTCTATTGGGAATAAATGGAAGGGTGAGTACTAAAAGCAAAGGCTGCAATGACAACAGAAAAATGGATCTCAGCAGGATCTTAAAAGCTAACCTACAGAAGCAGTTCCTGTAAAAGACCAGGGTAATGCCATTTGAAAACAGTGTCTCATTCTAAAGGAATGACAGAATTCCTTCTAGCATCAATAGTTGAGACTGCCATTTTTACATCATGAAGCAAGCATAGGGATTAGTATATAAGGAGGATAAGAAAATATTTTTCTTTTTTTTCTTTTTTTTCTTTTTCTTTTTGTTCTAAGGGCAGAGTTAAGGCTAAAGATTGTGATCACAGAGCACATATAATGTCATGTGCTTCACAGGCACAGTAAATGCTTATACAGGATTGATTTAACAGAATATATATTAAACAGTATTATGTGTTAAAGTTGATAAAATATATTTTGAGTCCTTTCCTGAATGATTTTCACTGACCTGTCTTCTTCAGGGAAAATGTATTCATTTGTGGGTAGTTTTCTATCTGCAGTTAGGAAGGTTTACAGTGAAAGTTTTTGCAAGGGTGCACTTTAAAAGTAAGGGTTCAGTAATGGCCTGAAGAGGCTACTCACTTGAGTAACAGTGAACATACCTATGCTGGATCTTGATTCAAACCCACAAAATCTTCTTGTACTATAAAGTACAAGTCTCTATGCTTAAAACTACTGAATTCTTATTTTCTTTCTTTAGATTTTGTATTAGTCACTAATTCACAGTGGTTCATATTGAAGATACAATTTTGAAAAAAAAGAGAAAATCACTAACTGTAAATAACTGTGCCCGGTTAAAAATATATAACCTATTTCAAGAGTGCTAGATATAACAGAAAGTTGTATGATGCCAGTAAACAGGAAATAAAAAGAAGGATGTGGACAGCCAGAGAAAATCCAAATCTCATAGGACCAATACATAAACATAATGAAGTGCTTGTGGCAATTTGGCATTTTTTAGCTTTGGGGAATAGAAGGTCAGGGGTCTAATTGTGCTACAGAGAAGAAAAGGTTTGCAATGTGGGGATGTGTTAGAAACTGTTTTAATATTTGGAGCTGGGGAATTAGTAAAAAAAAAGAAAGAGAACCAAACAGGTTAAACACCAAGATAATGAAGGACAGCACTGTTTATGAAGGGCTGAGTCAAACAGGCAGTCACTTAAATAAACCTCAAATGTCCAAGATATGGAAATGTGAATTTTCTGTTTAGATAGAATCCTAAACTGAGATTAGGTGGGTCTGTATTCTTAGGTATGCAACCAGCTCCAAAATAGCCCTATTGGCTTTTAGCATGGGGAATCTCCCTAGAGTTTTCTTTTGTTTTGGGAAATGCGCATCACCCAGTTTCCTGACCTTATGAGACGCTTGTCTTGATTTGCTTCTCTCTGTACAGCCTTGTTCTGTAGTTCCTGTACCAAAACCCAATTCCTCCAAAGTACAGCCCTGTCACATGTGGTAGCACACTTCTCATAAGAGGTCCTTAAAAATATACATACAGTGGCCTGTATAGGATTAAGATTAAGAGAAAATCTTAACTGAAAGCATACATAATTTAGAGATGGAATGGAGTGAAGCAGGGGTTACCTTAACAATCTATGCTAGGAACAGAGAAATGTGTCCCTGTAGGAAGTTACCTGTGCTGCAGATTGCAGTAATGGGAAAACTGCTATCTTTACATCTGTTCTGGCCAATGGCTGTGCCCAGAGGTTAAAAAAGCAGTCTCAACATTTGCTGGTCATCTTTGACATGTCAAGAAAAGAATAATAATTCTTAAACCTTTTCTAAAGAAAGAGTGTTAGAACTGGAAGAAGCAGTTTTGCTAATTTGGAAACCTTCCTCTGGTCAGTCCAAACCCACATTCCCATTTTCAGAGTGATGTGATATAATTCTTCTAGACTGGGAATAATAAAAACATGGTTAATGTCAAGAACAGAAGCCTTTCTTTCATTTTTTTAGTAGGTGCATCAAATTTGATAGATGTCAAAAGTCAGAATAAGTTTCTAAAATATACAACTAGAATTCCTGCTTTTTATACCTTGATCCTATTCCCAAGAAAAAATCAAGAGTTTTGCTGCTGACCTCTGCATGAAGAGAGCAGGGCCTTCAAATTGCATAGCAAAATATTCTTTATTCATTTCTGTTTTAATGTCTATATAGATGTAGGCTGGAGTAGGATGAAAGTGTCAGTTTTTACATTTAAGGATTTGTGCTTTATGAGCCTTGATATGTTAATGCTTCCTCTGGGGCCATTCTGGATGAGTGCATTGCACAGGTGGCCCACTGCAATTTATAGACACAATAATTGAACAAGAGAAATAAGAGACAAGAGTGTTTTCAGCACATGGGATGCAGCTGGTTCAACTACTTTAGCAGGAGGCATAACTTTTGTATGACAGAGTCCTTTTCTAAAACACAGCAAAGATGACTTTTTTCATGGAGACCCATGTGCTGCTTTTTGCACTTACCCAGCTTGCTTCACATACCAGAGCATGCTCTGAGAGTTACTTTGTCATGCCCTTAAATGAGCAATTTAGTCCACCATAATTTATACTGCTAAGGAACTCTTAAAACAAACATCTGTTAAACCAGAAGTTGACTTGAGAAATGCATAACTCCCATGAGCTGAACAGTCCCATTCCTAGGACCATTACATTTAGCAAAATGATAGCATAATGCAAAAAAAGCAAAAAAACTATTACAGTTACTACAAAATAAAGCTAAGCTCAAAGTAACATTTTCATTGCTCTTTTGTCATAGGTTTACATGCTTAACTTTGACTTTCAAAGTTGCAAACTGTGTATCTTGACATATGACAGAAGTTTTTCCTTAAGAAACTAGAAGATGCTCAGCTACAGCCAGTCTTTCTGAAATCTAAAATTATGAATAAACAAACTACTGCTAATGTTACAGACAGAATCTTCTAGGAAAAATTGTAAACTAAGGAAAGATATGAAGCAAATATAAGAAGTATTTAGCTTTCTGCCCTTTTTAAAGAAGAGAATTAAATATAACAAACTTCCTGTAGATTTAAAAAGTGAAAAAGGTGATTTTTTTTTTTCTATTAAACAGTAACAACTAAAAGATGAAAATTGGGTCTGTATTGCCTAATAGCATGTGTTCTGATACTACAAGATTTGTGGTATCTTTGAATCAGGGCTTGAGGATGGAGGAAATTTTCTAGCATTTCTAGCTATTCTAGATAGAAAGTTTCTAGGATTTATGTGATAGAAGTATTTTTAAAATTTAGTAATAACTCTAACATGAAGGTATGCTGCCTTTAACAAATATTTCATTAATCAGTGTCTTTTATTGTATCTTAATGTTTATCAGATACAGTTTCTTTTTGGGGCATTTTGGAAAAGAAACCTTAATTTCCATAACTCAGTGCTTATACACAAAATTTCTTTCTATTTAAAAGTTAATTAAATGTCATAGTTAGCCATTTAGTTACATTTCATTCACTGGTTTTCCCTCTTTAAAATTAAATAATTAATACCTAGGTTTTTTTGTTTGTTTGTTTGTTTGTTTTTGTTTTTTTTTTTTTTTTGTCTCTTTACACATTCTGCAACAGCAGAATTTAAAATTTTTCTGTACACATATTGGAGAAATTGCTCAGCACAATTCCAGCACACATGGAATGAGGCAATGAGTCATTGACTCTGGTGTACTTCTTGATTTAGGCAGCTGTAAACAGCCATTGGTGTAACCCATATTCTTATCCCATCTGACACTTAGTGCCAAGTTTCACAGTCATAATTTTAGCCAATTTTAATTATTATATTAACCACATGAGGTATAATTTCTTCTTTTTGACCACAGTTTACATAAAAATGGGGCGAGGGGGAGGAACCCTGTCATATGTTTTCGGTATTGAGAAAGCACTTACATGTATGCATAAAAATCATCATTAAAATTATACATTTATCACACAATTTTCACAAACTTCACTTACATCAACAAAAAGATTTCTGCTTTCATCAGAGCTAAAATAATACTAACAAAGGTAGGAAATCTACACACACTCGACCCCTCATCCCTTTACCACAATACAACAAAATTTCCCATAAAAACCATTACCAAAGTCCACATCTTAATGAACTGGAACTACAGACAAGGAAGTCAGTTTAGACAGAAAAAAGAATGCATAACTTCAAAATAAATTTTTATTTTTTTTTTAATAAATAAGAAGAATTTTTAAAAGGCATATCACAAATTTTCACAACAAAATGTATTTATAATTTTTGTCAGAAGGATTCCTGCATTCTCTCATTTACTCCTCTACAGCAATTGTTCTGTCCTCCCACTGTCAGAAGGCAATGGAAAATGAGGGCCATAGACAATACCCCGAGAATCCAGAGAGCTCTATTCTATCCTATCAGGATTTTGATTTTGTGATTTTCAATTTAATAAAAAATGTAATGAAGTAAATGAAGCAAATGAGTCTTTGAAATAATGCGTAATCTTCCAGGAGCCTCTACAAATGTGATGGAGATTTGGTAAATGTTTGTCATTAAAACAGGAAGTTAAGCAGCACAAGAATGCCCAAGAAAGGCAAGAGGATATCACAGTGGTAGCAACATTACAGATGTTCTACAAATTTCCAAATAATTCAATTGCTTTTGAGAGCACAGTTTGACAGTTTCACTCAAGCAGACATCTACTATTAAGCTCACATTAAAGCATAATTGACACCTGCTTTAACATCTTGCTATCTCCTATACAGGCTTCACTAGGCACATCATCCTTGGCAGTTACAAGTAAAAATCACAAGTTTCCAGTCTTATATAAGTCTTATAAGTCTTATAAGTCTTATCCACATATATAAATGGTGTTTATATGCTGTTCTTATTTCACAGGAACTGTCTTTGCTGCACTATCCCAACTGGGCAGTAAATGCTCCAGTTATCCTTGGCAGTTGCCTGCACAACCAGCATCATGATTTAATTTTCAGAAGTTCCAACATCTTTCTAACCAGAAGGAAGAGGCAACCTATTTCTATTTCTCAGGGCACATCAGGTAGAATAAGAAAATGCCTGCTTCTTCATTCGTTGTCAACTCATTTTAATTTTACTATGTGCTTTAGATAAAGGCTGAAAATTTTATACTTGGTAGTTTTTCTACAAGGCTGCGAGCATAGGGGCTATGCTGAGGCTTAGTTCAACTCATGCCATGCTTAAACTCACAAAATTTAATTTGTGTTATGTACTTATTACAATCAGAACTAAAACTACCTTCACCAGAAGTTGTGATGACATAATAATATTGTCATATATCCAAGCATATCTGAGTTCTGTACTCAGTCATAAACTTAGGCCAATGCGTGCCTCTAGGTCTGAGCTCTCCTAATTCTAAAAATAGATTCCTCACATTTTTCCATGTATTGCAACAAACTTACAATCCAGTTAAATGTTTATAGAAGAGAGATGAAGAAAATAAATTGCTCCATCTCCACGCATTCTTCTTGCTTGGCCTGAAAGCAAACAATTCTGCTTTGCTCATTGATTACCAAAATAGTTTCTTGATGACTTGTTAATTTGATAGGTCAGGCAATTTATTAGGTGTTTCCTGTGTTTCCAGCTACAGTCTGCATTGCAAGGAAACAAGTAGTGTCTGTGGCATGGAAGATGAGTCTGTGTCTGATGAGAGCCATGTGTACCAAACTCCCATTTTTCATAAGTGCTGTCATTTTACAGATGTATGACCCTCTTCTCCTGGTTACAGAGGAGGGGGGCTGGGGGAAGATAATGTACAGGGTTCAGCAGAGAAACCCTTGTAGGCAGAAACACAAATCATGTCATGCAAACCAGAGCAGGCTACAGGAACATCACATCTCTTTGCAGAAGACAATAACAGATAGGACAGAGAAAGATGGAGTCTAAGATGATTAGGAAAACAGGAATGGTTAATGGGTAACAGCAACGTGGCGCCAAGCAGTTCATTCCATGTCATAAAGATATGAGGCAACACAAACAGAGAGCAGGTAAAAGGTCTTTGAAATTCATCCAATCAATGCAGAATGCAGATTTGTGTTCCCAGTATATTTGACAGAGAATAATACAGACTGTGGAGAAATTAATGTATTTCAAATTAAGTCTTTTGTTTTCTTAACATCTCCTATTCTCAGCATGCAGTACATCATCTCCAATTTCAAATTACAATTTTGGTTTTTTGTTTTTTTTTAAAATCACTTCTTTGCAAATTCTCATCATTTTCTTTTTCCTTCAAACCCAGGGTTAACTTGTATTTTAGGAAGATAATTTCTCTTTTACATCATACCAGTAAGCTTGAGAAACACTCTGAAACACATGGCAGTAATTCCATCCCACTCCTCACCTCCTGTGGAGGTCCCTACTGTACTACTATTGCTGCAGAATTTGAATGGTCCCAGTGCATGCTGAAGGCATAGAGGGATCAGTGCTAGTAAGCCCCTGACCAAGAAGGTTCTCAAAACCCTCTTGCATACATATATGGGGAAAATTGAGGTACCATACTATCTCTCATGATTTAGAATTAATAGGGGAGACAGATTAATCTCTAATTCTACTCTGCTTCATTTAAGGCACCTATTTGTGTTTTCTTTTTTAGTATGAAATTACTCATAAGCCCTCAAATTTTGGTCGGCAATTTGTGGCAGCCCAGTTTTGCAGTAGTTGGCACACATGTCACAGAGTAATAATCCTGGAAGAGCGCTGAGAAGTTAATTTGCAGTGATAAAACTGTTGAGACATCAGGGTTCAGCATGCTTGTACATGAAAAGTGCTTGAGTCTAAGTTACAGCTGATGTAGCCTAGGTGTCTGAAGGAAAAAAAACTCCCTGACATCCTCACTGTTCAGAAGCTTGGATCCCTGGCATGCACAAATTTACAGGTACATCATGGATTTCATGCAACCATCAGGTTCTTAAAAGAAAGAAATAAGAAATGAACTGAGGGTATGTCAGCATGTTTCAAATCAACCAGAATTTGTCTGAGAAACCAGTTAAAGGACTTCAGCTCTTTCTTTTCACATAAACACTCCTTTCAAGAAAGGTGGTAGTGTGTAGCTGCTGTAAAGTGACCAACAGTAAGTGGATCCAAGTAACAGAAACCTATTAGTATTGGATAACTTTCCAAATCTAAATGATGGAAAATACAGGAACACAGCCAAAAGGCACTTCAGCAACGTGCTTGTTTTTCACTAAATCATCTACTTTGGTTGCAAGTGTTTATCCTTACTCAGGCAAAGATTTCATTGACTTCAATGGAAATTCTGACTGTACAAGGAATGTAGAGTTTTTTTCATCCTGTAAACAGAGGTTCTCTGGAATTGCAGCCTGCACATAATAAACCTCTGAAACAATTCAGACCCATCATTCTATTTCACTGTGAACAGAACTCCGGTATATCTCAGTTAACAATAAACATAGGCTCTCCTCCCAGTCCTATTGAAATCTATGGCAAAACTCCCAGTGACTTCAATAGGATCTGTAGCAGACCCTGAGGCTTTCAAAGACCAGACATGCAATGCTTTAGTGTTCTGCCTCTGTTAGCTACAGGTCAAGCCTTTGGCTTTGTAAAATAAGGAGAAAAATAAAGTATTTTCTGCCTGATTGATAAAAAAAAAAAAAAGTAAACCAGCACTAAAAGGCATTCATAATAAAAAGTGCTAAATGGAGAGGATGAACCTCATATCACACAAAATCAATTTTATATACTCATCCCATAATAAAATGTGGTCAATATAATGCTTTCCCACATGTTCTAAATCCCTAAATGACAGTTAATTATCATCATTTACCCCAATCAATTACATATAACATATAAATAGATCAAAATAAGTTACGTTTAGGTATAATAAAATAAAGAATGTTAATTATTGCAGAAGTAAGACTAGAATTAAACAGAGACTGATGTGTTTGCTAGATAACAAAGTTAGGAAAACAGGACCAAATCTCTGTATGGCATGATTACTTCACATTTGATAACACTGTCCAAGATGCTGTTGTTTATTCTTTAGATAAATGTCCTAATCAATAGATACATGAAGACAAAATAAGAGCAATCAAGAAGGGTATATTTGCCTCTCTATTGGTACATATCTATTGAGGGCAAATAGAATTCTCATCAGCAAAACCTACTCTGAGTCTGAGTTGCAGTTCTGATTTATAGCTTTTAGAAACATCATGTCAGGGATCTGGCAAATATTCAAGCATTTGCTTAGCTAAAAGATAAAGGGCTATAAAGGCAACTGAGATACGACACAGAGAACAAGGTTTAGGATACTAAGCTCAAAACTGTAGGTCACCTTTCTTCAGAAAGAAGCAACATGTCCTCGTTGCCCAAGAGTTTGTGGGGAAAGGGTCTCTTAAAAAGAATAGTTGCTCTTATGTTTTTTGTCATTGACAGCAGATAGAACAAGTCCTAAAAAGTCACAGCTTTATACCATGACTCAATTAAAAAAATTGTATGAATATTCAATTTAAAGATAGTTGTATTACTAAAGGCTTATTAGGGAAATTATAACACTTGAATCACCAAAGCTTTCCCTGTGCTAGGACCTATAAAAATACATAGACTCTGGCAGGATGGAAATAGCCAAATGCTTTTGTTTCTCAAGGCCTTGTTTTAAAACATCATTCCCCTGACAGGAATACCACTGCAATCTAGTTTACCCCTACCTCTAACACTTGCTGCAACTGTCTGATGAATTTGCTATAGTCCAGAGCAGTAAAATTATCTAGGTTTAGAAAATACAAAACACTCCCAACTAAATTTTCTACCCCTATTGCCACCTAAAAAAAAGCCCTGAGGATTTAAAACATAATAAAAATAATTTCAATGGCTTGATTTGTAATCCTGGCTTTCCAGACAGTTCAGGACAGCTAAGAAGGGCACAAACTGTAATATGGGATTATGAAGCTGGAGTAAAGGACAACAGAGAACTTTTCATAGTGGATTTCCGCTATCAAATTCATGAAAATAAACTACAATCTAAGTCTCTTTTTCACTTTGACAAACTACCTACTAAGCAGAAATAAGCAGGTAAAGAAAAGTTCGGCTCTGCTTAAGTCAGGGAGTTACTCATCACTCCAGTGACGATTTCACCTTTTACATCTAACAGAATTTGTCTTTTTCAGGGCAGGCAGCTGAGGGGGATGGTATGCATATTTTCTATCAGCTATGAGTGCATGGCTTTTCCTGCCCCTTAAGAAAAGAGCTTCTGAAGATCAGACTCAAACATTCGTTTTCTGTTCAGTATTCCTGGAATGCTCTTCTGCTTCCTTACGCTTGTTAACTATTTGCACCTCACAGGATCCTTTCTGTAAAGTGGTGTTAAAATATCTCTCTCACATGGCTTTGATGACAATTAATATTTATGCTGGTCTTTGAGAGACTAGAATGAAAGTTAGCACAGTATGCATGCCTGGTTTTGTTCCCACTGTTCAGAAAAGCCTGTACAAAGCTAATACTTTGCATTAGGGATCTTTCTGATGGACAAGGAATGAAACTGGTGAAAAGAACTACTGGTGTCAGATCAAAAGAGACCCTCTATTCACCCTATCTCCCTCATTTATTTTTTGGCATTATCTTTTTCCTTCCTATCTCTCCAAGGCCTGAGGCATCAAAATTTACATCTTCTTTGTGTTCTGTCCTCAAGAAGGAAAGGAAAGAAGGAGTAGGAGGGGAAAGTAAGAGAGATAAAAGGAACAAACAGTTCTAGATGTCAAGCAGTGTAACCAATTCCTTAATGTTAGTCCATGCTTTTGAATATCTTATAATTTATAAACTGGAAACACATTCTGCTTTGATTTTCAAACAGCAGCTGAAGTTGCATGCCTGTTCTAAGCCTTTTAAGGGATAAGGAAACTGATGGAGATAAAAAATATTCACTTGTAATTCTTATATGATCCTGGTAGTGTTCCAGATTTCCATGGCAGGTGCTGTGGAAGGGATTTGAAAGGTGGTGGAAAGAAAGGATGAAAGACATTTGGAAGAATGCTTCACTTCTGTGAAAATGGATCAAATTTCTCTGCTTAATCATTAGAATTACACAATTAACTGTTGGTTTTTAAAGGCTTTATAGTTTTAATGGTGACATTAAGCAGAATAGCTGCTGTCAGGTATGGAAAATCATAAGACGAGATTTTCTGCATTTCTTCACACTTGCCATTTTGTGAAGTTCTGTTGTGCTAAAGGGGCATATCTTTAATTAATTTGTGACAAAAGAGTGTGATCTGACTTGTCTTAATTTTCTGTAGCATTCAAGGTGAGTTTTGTATTACAGCCCCAGATTCATTGCATTCAGTGAAGAAAGACTGCTAAGGAAATTATACACCAGTGAAAGCAGGCTTAAAACACATCCATCTGAATGAGAAATTCAGCCAGATATTAAGAAGGCCAGTGGCTACTAAGATGATAAGCCTCTCTGTTTACAAGTAAACCAGAACAGAAGGCCTGAGCATGGCTTTACATGCAAGATGTGAAATACTTCTGTCCAAGCTCTCAGCCAGAGCAGCAGCGTAGGAGACAGGCAGTACAGGGATACTGTACAACCTCAGCCCTCGAATTCTACAATGATAAGGCAGACTCCCAGGATTAACAGCCCTGTCAAGGGTAAGTCTCTGAAGTGCTTATTTGTTTAGAAGAACCACCTCATTCATCATTAAGGAGTGATAGAAATGGAAGTCCTCTGACACAGTATCTGAAGTCTACCTGGACGTATGTTTTCTCAGTATCAGAGAAAGTAGAAGATAAAATATTGTTATCTGGTTTTAAAAACAGTATTAAAATGAAATACATTACTTGTGTTTATAATGTCTGGTTTCTAAGATATTTATTTTATTTCTTTTCATGGAAATATTGCAAGCTATATTGAAAGTACATCCTTTCCATGATGAGCAGAAATATACCCGTATGAACACAATTTTAAGGACAACAGTAAAATTTAAATTAACATCCCCCCTACTTCAAAAAGAGATAGGTCACATTTTGACTTTCTATGAAGTTTGAATAGATGTTTCTGATAATAAGCAATCACACTTGTCTGTCCAAATTATGAAATTGATTGTTTCTTAAGTTTCATTTACATAAAGAGTGAATTCAACTAAAAATTTGTAACATGAAAATCCAGAACTACTCATATAAAGATTTTTACTGTATGGAATTATTCTATGCATGGTCCCATACTGAAAAATCAGAACCTGTTTCTGGATTCCTCAGATCCAGGGTCTTATTCATAGCCCATCTGTCCTCTGTATCTTACTGAAAATTACAGTCAGCAGAAAGAGTCTAATACAAACACATTGTAAGGGCTGTGAAAGCCTTGTAAATACCTTTCTTGGAGACCAGATGACTAAAATGAGGATGGTAAAAAGCAACAGAGAGTGAAGAATACAAAACACTACAAAAAAAAAAATCTGTGAAGCTGTTTCTTCACTCTGTTGGTGGTCTTGTAGATATTGGACCTAATTGGATGTTAAGAATTAAAGATATCTTGTTCTGTCATTTTGACAATGTGTGTAGTGAAGCAGACTAGGGCAACATTTGTTTTACCATTTAGAGACATGTATAACTCTTTTTCCAATTTAGAAAACCTGTCATTTACTGGAAGTGCAAGCATAAGTTTGCACCATAGTTTTGCTAGGAAATACTAATTTCATAAATTCATAGAGTCATCAAAAGGTTGAAGATTATTTCATTCCCACTGCCATGGGCAACGGTACCTCCCACTAGACCAGGCTGCTCAATTTTGTTATCAGTCCCATGTTTCCTAGGCTGTTATACTCTGTTAAATTTATTAGAAGAGGAAAAAATAATCCAAACAAACAAGACCTTCACCCCCCTCCCCCCCTCCCCCCCCCCCCCCCCTTTATTCAGTGTTTCATTAATTTTCTCACTTCTTTTTTTTCCTGTGGAATAAACATCTATAGGGTATATGGAAACTGTTTTAAATGGTTGTTTGGGGTATTGGCACACTCCTAATCCATATATGAGAAATCTGTCAATGGAGAATTTCACATATTTCAGTAAGAGGAAAGAATTAGGCAGAATCACTGTCTACAACATGGTAAAGGTGTGACAAGAAATACTAAATCCTTTCAATAATTTGGCATCAGCACTGATGCTGACACTGGTTTTGAAATTGGTAATAGACGTTGTGTATGATGCAGTGTCAATCACTCCATTAGAAATCATCATAGGTTTCTGCTATCATTCTGATTTTGTATTTTTTAGAAAACATCTGATTATCCTTGACTATTCAAGAACTGCTCCCTTAGAAAGCACTAATTAAGGTACTGAAGAGTCTCATCTAATATTTATACTTCTGGTGTTGCACTAGATCATTTTGCAGTGCATGAACAGCGTCATGAAGAAGGAATTAGAAGCAGTATAGCTCTGAGCCTCAGATAATCCTTCACTGATTAGTGAGATTCGCATCATCACCTATTCTGAATGCACTCCTCTCAGGATGTTGATAAAGCCCTTCAGTATCACAATATGGACTTCCAAGCACAGCTACGGCTTTTCTACCCAATCAAAGTGAAACCCTCAGTTCACCTGGTTAAGCTAGCTAATCCTAAATCGGCTTTTAGATTGTCACTTAACAACTCTGAGGCACTCCAGAAGGATCCCGCACAAATCCTGTGGTAAATGAGGCCTAGGCTGAGTGAAAATGAACAAACAAAAAGCTTTAAAAATGGACAGCAAATTCTTTATCTAAGGCATATTTTTATTTCTTTAGAGTGAGAATTAAGATGTCAGGAGTAGGACAGTTCTGTTAAATTGGTCTTCAAACGATGATGTATGCCTGCTTAGATTTCCAATGATGACATTTGAGTACACATTAAACAGCAAACTGATGCAAATAACGTGCAGAGGGTTTGGTGCCTTGCAATTTTTGAATATGTGGGCTATGACTAATCATACAAAATTATAGGTTTAATAAAGAAATTGAAAAGTTCTGTAGTTCAGACACATTTGTTGGCTTTGAAAAGGGCTGAACAATTTGAATTTATTGATGAACTTCCCAACATTCTGTAAACATCTCCTGATGGCATTTTTAGCAAAAGTTACTCTGCTCTGTTAATGGCTGTACCTTTTGGGAATCTGTATGCTGTCATCTAAGTTCTGCACACTGTAGAAACAGTGCTGAAAACATTTCTTGCATCTGGAAGAAAATCCTGTCCCTTGTAGGGAGAGACCATGCGTAGGCTGGCAGCAGTGTGTCTGTAGCTGCTGACTGGCAGTCAGAATGCAACATAATGCTTGCATCTGTTACTGGAGTTGAGTAATAGACACTGCTCAACTATGTTTGCATTTAGGTTTCTTAGATTTCCTAGGCTATACTGTAGAATGATTTCATTGAATACACTACAATTTGTGATCTCATACTGGAATTTGTAGTAAGGTAATAATACAGGAAATATGCTCTGAAATTATTTTAGAACTAAGTGACAGCTGGAGTTTGAATTTGCAACAAAGAATTACTCAGGTTTAAAGATCTTCTTTTTGCAGTGAAATGAGGGAGAAAGATTCCCAGCGCTACCTGACAAGTGAAGGGATTCAGAGCAAAATCTGTCAGTGACAGAGAATAAAGGTCTCGCCATCTGAAGCAGATCATGCAAGTACCAACACCAGATAAAATAGAAAAAAACCACTCAGAGATCTAAGTTTATTATCTTTCATAGTGAATTGTTTAGAAATAATAAATAGAATACACAAACACTATACCATGGTAGTTTATTTTGTCTTGTGGGAAGTTTTAACAGTTTCTGGGATTAAATGGCTTTCCCTTTCTGTGCAGGGTCTGATGTAAACTCTTGTACTGAGGCTTAAAGTCTTAAGGTTGTTAGAAGTTTCCATCAGTCAGTCTGTATGTCAATGGATAAAAAGTTGGTTGCTGATCTGACCTGTTCATCGCTCTCTGGAATGATGCCATCAAACTACAGGTACTTGTGGCAATGCTGGGAGGGGAAGGAGGGAATGGGAGAATAAGGTTATGTAGTAGGAAAAGTGAGTTCCTCTCTGCATTAAAATCGGGACACTGAGGCAAAGCCATGGAAATCTGCAAGTTAATTTTGTGTCTATGCATGCTCATTTTGCAATTGAAGTCTCCATTTTATGAATTCCTAAGAATTGTATCTATTTGCCTTTGTAACAGAGGAAATAAAAAGACTACTTTTAATGTCTGAGACAGGTTAAAACAGCCTGTGCTGCTTAACATGATAGCTCTATGAGTCTGCTGAACAATATACGGTTGCAGAGTTACACATCAGTTCACCACAGACTAGAAAAATGTCTGTGAAAACTATGGTAGATAAAAGTAATTTTTAAGTTAGTTAAGGTCCATTTACCTGTATGTGAATAATAATTACAGCACTTTTCAAGCCTATTTTGAAATAATTTTAAAATTTATCTCCTAGAATTTCTGAAAGCTGCAAAACCCTTTCACTTAAGTCCAGCTTATTAACTTTTTCTCTGTAAACATGCTATGAATTTATTACTGCAGATGAATTAACCATCTTTAACACAGAGATTGCTTAAATTCATCATTTTAGCTACTTTTACCTACTTTTTTAGAAATATGTTTGATGAGCATTTTCTACCACCTAACAAACTTCAATTGTGCTTTTGTTTCTCAGTCTTTAGATCCAGTTGTATCCATCTCTAAATTAATACCTGTAAACATTAGAACAATTCAGAACTAAATTCTGAAATACAATATTTAGGCAACATAATTTTTTTTTCCAGCAATGTGATTCTTGCCTCAAAAAGTTAGTAGGAAGTGATTTGAAGTTTGTCTGCATTTTGTCCCACCTCCAGAAATTCCTTTAATTCAGGAGAGAGTATCTGTAGCAGGATTTAAACAAGAAATTGAAAGGAAATCTATTCTGAAGCATGAGAAACAGTGGCTATTACAGCCAGACCCTGAGATTAAGTTTAGTGGCCAGGCATTAAGTTAAGGTATGTGTAGGTAGTTGAATGATCCACAGAACACAGCTGTTCTTTGCATACCAGTCCTGCTCTGCAAATTTAAAGGAACCTGAAAGCACTGCCAATTTACATATTTTGGAATACTGGGACCATATTTAGAGGAGGCTGAAAGCACTTTTAATTTATGTATTAAAAAGATGCGTGTAGAAAAGAATAAAACAAAAACCATGGTATATGCTCTGAAAGAGAGGCAGCTTTGCTTAATTAAGGGAAAGAATGCAGCATACTCTAAAGGCATTTCCACAGCAGCCATATACCTTGAGAGCTGTGTTAATAGGCCTAACAAAGGATTAATGAATAGGATCCAGCTCACCTAACTTCAGGTGACCACACTGGATATGGGAGTCCCAGCAGACCATCTAATTTTTCTGTGTAGTCTATAAAGAGTTGCAGACAATTATTCATCTGAGCTTTTTCAACAGCTGTTTCAAACTGAGGTGGTCTGCACTGCACTTTGTTCTAAACTCATGGACTGCCAGCAGCAGCCAGGTTAGATGTAGACACCTGAGTATGTTCAGACAAGTCCTACTCTGAGAATGCAATATTTGTCTTCCAGATGACAGTTGAAAGTAAACCCAAAGAGAAGTAGGTTGTTTATTGAAGTTTGTGAAAGTACACTTCTGTGCCGTATAGGAAGCCACGTCAAGCTCCACAGCTACACTACCTGTTCTATTTTGTAGGCTATAGAACTAAAGCTCATCTACTTCCAATTCAAGTTTTACTACGTGAAAGACTACCTAATGCATGGGTTTTTGAAAATAGCATTTGGAGGTCAGCTATACATATCTGGCATATAGCAGGCAGATCACACGCCACAAGTTGATGATGAAGGTGCTCGGGTCAGGGGTGCGTCTTGTCGCACCCTGTTTGTAGTTGACCAAAACAAGCCAATAAAAGTTAACTAGGTTAATTTTTATAGCTCTTTCTATTAGCTGAATGCAGAGTTTATCATTCAGGAGAAAGGTAGTATCATGATAGATGGAAACCAAACATTAAGCCCAGACAGCACAAACAGAAGCCAAGCATAGGTCACTGGACAATCAAATCAGGCAACAACAATGGTTTAGGAGTGATTGGGGGCATAGTTCAACAGACAGGACAAACTCTTTGGTTTGCAGAAAATAGAATATTCTTTTGGATGTTACAGATTTTTTTTTTTTTTTCCAGAAGATAGAGTTGAGTCTTTTGAAACATGCCAACAATTCACTCCTTGTCACATTTTCCAGAGGGAGTGAAGAACTCCTATCACAACCTTTGTGGTAGGTCACTCTGTGATCATCATTATCTGACAGGGTAGAATAATTCTGTTACACAATGGTGTAGGTCATAATCCCTCCCTGTCAAGAATCTACTACAGACAAAACCGGTCAATATAAAAAGGAGAACAAATCAGCAGAAAAACTGGGCCCAAACCATGTCACAGAAAGTCGTTATAAACCAAGGCATGCTTATGTCTGATGAGATAGATGTTCTTGGCATTGATTTGTTGGAAGATTTCCCTATGTGTCAGTATTCAACCAAGCACTTCAGAATAGTGCTAGGAATTTATATCCTGGGGATGCCGTCTTTTAGACAAAATAAAATCAATGTCCCAGCTAGTCAGGATTTTTTACTGCTTGTTCCAAAATAAAATTTCTTTAGCTACAGTCTTCATCAGATTCCAGATCCTGTAATAACTCATTTCTCCCTGCAGTTTCACTTAGAACTTCAAACCTACATTATGGTCCAGTTGCATTGTGTATGAAAAAGGGATTACAAATTACCACTGTTCTTGCAGCTCTGTGTTGCTGTTTACTATCACTGAATTTGCGTGGATTTGTATTTTGTGATAAATACACAAAAAAAGGGCACATAGTACACAAGATGGCGACTAACAGTATATTCCTGTAAAATATCCATTTACAAACCACTGTTAAAATGATCTTTTGATTTCATTCATCTGTTTTTAAATGTTCCATACTTATGAACAGATCAAGTTTATCTGGCATGGGCTGGAGGCAGCTTATTTAAAGGAAAAAAAGGAAGAATATTACCACTGTAATATACTAGTGAATGAAAATAAAACCTCAACAGGACTGTAACCTAGAGCTGCTAATGTAAGAGGAGACCACATTTATGAAGTCTGAACAGACACTTGCAGGAATGAACTGAATGTATTGTCTTTTAACTTGAAAAGAAAGAGAAGGGAAACGCTTGTCTGTGTACACCAAGCTGTTCTGGAACAGGAGAGAGAGAGAAAACTTACCGATGTTGCTGCCAGCTATACCAGATGCATTTGTTAGTTGCGCATTGTCCAGCTTATACCACCACTTGTGCATGCCTATATCTACTTATTTGCACTGCATATGTTCAATTGTTTTGAGCAAAAAGTTGCTTAAAAGTCAAAGATACACCCAGTGAGTATGGTAGAAAATAAATTGTGGGGATTTTTATACTGTTGTATGATTATCTAAACTAGAATGTGCTATAAATTTAATTCCAAGCTCCTAATTTCTGGAAAATTTCAATTAAATCAAATTTTGCCCTGAATTTGTTTGAAATGTAGCGTGCCTAGATTTGTGCCATCTCCAGTCTATCAACAATCCAGATATGTCAGAAATAAGACATCTCAGTGCAAGTTCTAATATAAACTATTCCAGGTAATAGTGGCTTTTCTGGAAATCTGTTTCAAAATGCATTTGAAAATATGGATAATGAAGCTGCAGTTTACTAAATCTGTGGGGAATTTTCCACTGGTGTCTTGTGATACCAAGTTTGCATCCTATAAACTTAGTCATTCAAAATCCATGCAACTTTAGTCCCCTGCTATTTGATTTGGAAAAAAATCAAAAAAACAAACAGCATACATTGTGCAGTTTTCATCTAAAGAGACTTTTGAGCAAAATAAAGATGCCCACACAGATTAACAAACACTGTTTCTTTCTAGTCGCTCAAGCCCACCCTGAATAGCAGCCTCCCCTGAATAATTTTACCCATGCAAACAGGACTGGCTCAGACACCCAGATCTAGTTCCCTGTCCAGCTTCTTCCCTGTTGTTTCATCATGCTCCTCATGACCACCAATAAGAATTCTACTGGTAGAAGACATAGGCACTTTTCATTCTGAAGTAATAAACTTAATTCTAACCATTCTAATAACACACTAAGAGACACAATATAAAAAACCCACAGAAAAAGCACACAACTGCCAAAAAAACCTAAACCCAAGCCAAACCAAGAAAGCACACACCTTAAGATAGGTTTCTAATCCTGGAAGAACCTGCCTTTCCTTGCCGAATTTGTCAGTTAAATTTTAGTTACTTCAAACTCATTCTTAATCTATTGTAACTATTTTCTGTTTTTTTCTAAAATGCACCTCCCTGGTCATTATAGGGAAGTGACCCTATCACAGTGAAAAACTGCAAGAGGAGCCGGCAAAGGAAAGAAATAACCTGAAATAAGAGCAAAAATATTCCACTGCAGGAATGCAGAATTCTATTTACATCATTGGCATTCTGGAAGGCTGAAGTTTTTCACAGGCACTACCGTATGCTAGAGAACAGAAGACATTAATGGGCATTTAAAAGAAAGCTGGGAATTTGCTTTTGGGAAGTTTTCATATGTTTGTGGAAGCTCACAAGCTACCCCATCATTTTCCGGCATCTACGATTTTGTTCCCCTGCCCTGCCCCCCTCCCCCCCTTTTTTTTGTTGTTGTTGTTCTTGTAACATATGGAACTGTCACTTCAAAACATGCCTTTGCATTATTATGAAAAGCATATTTCATTTCTCTAATCCTCTGTGGCAGCCAGAAAGAAAATATATTTTAAAACTCACTGTGTTTGTTGTGAATTTAAAGGGATAGCCTGAGCTTTCTGTAGTGCCTGAAACTTGAAGCCTCCTCACAATGAAACAAATGAAACAAAAATGGCTGGTAAGCATTGCTTTTGGGCTGCAACAACTCCCATGTCTGGTGCTTAAAACCCAGCTAACCTCATGACTGAAAGAACAAATGAATAGTAAGGTCAGTGTCTCAAGGCTTTGGGATAGAAATGTCAGTATCAAAAAAACAGGAAGAAGTGTAGTGACAAAAAAAAGAATCTGCCCTGTAGTTTCAGAATATTTTATGGTATGGGGTAGAACTAGCCTTTCTCTGACTCCATCATGTTGTGTATGGGTTATGCTTGAGCAATTTACAGTATAATTATACTACATAAAAGGATTTCTATATGAAATATGAAGGGTGAAAAAGTTTCCAGGTGGAAGGTATTACTGATGCCAATATGCATTACAAACACTAGGAAAATGTCCCACTTATCAAATATTATTTTAAACCAGTATTGCTTTATAAAATTATTTTGAGTTCATTACAGAGCTCTGAAGAACTTTACATTTTTAGTTTGCACAAAACCCAAACTTTCCAGGAATCAGAGCAAATCCCAAGACACTCAGAACCTGCTAGCATAAGGTTTATTTATTTATCATAAAGGAATTTATAGTTCCTTTATTTTAGGTATATATTACAAATATACCTAAAATAAAGGAACTATTAGTGCTATTTCTTCAAAGTTCCTCCAGCTGCTTTACAATTTTCAGACGAAAACACCAACTACCTGCCATGTAAACACACATATGTAAATACTCATATATCGGAAAAAATCAGGGCTCTACCATTTTCCACTTGCAGGACACCCCTTAGGGAGAAGCATCAAAGCTATTCTAAAGTCTCAGATTGCAAAAGTTATTGGAATATAGACAATTTGTCTTATTTTCTTTCTCACGTGCTGGTTACCCATGTCATTAGCAAGACAACACACAGCCATTAGCAGCACAACACGTTAAAGAAAAGTGGTAATTAAAAATAATCTGCACAGAGACCTTGTCAACTCATTGCATAGTTTTACACACTGACATTGAAACACATCTGCCTGAAAAAAATTAAGCAGTCTTGTTTTTATTCCTTGGAAGGTTTCAAACTGGAACTCTGAGTAACTTATAGTGAACTGTACAAAAAACTTCAGTGAAATGAATGGCCACAACAAGGTTGAACATGTGCAGCATTATTTGCAGGCTCTTCTAAGTCACTAGTCCATAATGAGTCATCTCTATTATACCCAGAGAAATTCTATTGCTAGCAGTTTTGAAAGCATCTACAAGAATTCATTTTTGCCATTCAGGCTTAACGTGTATAGTTCAGTCTTTGAGCACAGTGCGATGTTTATATAGCTGCACACATAATATACTGAGACAAGGTAAATCCTCACTTTTCTTTTTTGTCTTTCAGTTATTTTTAGTAGTTTCTATGTGTTTGTCCTTCTGTTTGAATTTTGCAATCATAATTCTCAAAACCAGCTGAAGAGTAAACAGACACTTTGTGACGTTAAAAAAAAAAGGCAGATGAACAATAAATTGACTATAATGCAAGCTTCTTTTGCATTTCTTCCATTTAACCAAATAATTTTAGAATGACAGCTTTTCCCAGAAAAAAGGAAACACCAATAAAAAAATGTGCAACATGAAATTATTTTAACTGGCCAAGAAATTAATTTCCTATTCAGTATCTTTGATACATACTCAAAATCCTTTGTCAGGATTTTCTTAGTGTTTTTTTTGCTTAGCGTCTGTTGGAGTTACCTGAATATTTTGAGTCAGCAGCTGTTGAAAGGACATCCCAAGGCTCCCATCTCTGTCACTGCAGTCCATTCTGTGGACATTCTGTGTCCAGCTTCTCCTGAGTCTCTCTGTAAATAAAAATCTTATCACTTAGATCGTGCACTTTTGTTCTGCTTCTCTCTAGATGGCAGCATTTGCCTTAAGGAATTCCCTCTAGATAAGCTTGTCTCACATAGGAGTAACAATAAAGGCTCAAGAAAAATAGCGCCAGGAATCAGAAATTCTTAGCCATAAGTTTTGGTTTAATTTTCACACTTTGCACTGGTTTGGGTTTGGTTTTTTCCAGTTTTTGTTTTGTTTGTTTGTTTGCTTTTGTGGTTGTTTTTGCTTTGTTTTGGTTTGTTTTTTTTGGGGTGAACATTCATTACCCTGTACATTGATAACTGAAGCAGACAAGAAGACTCAGTTAAGAGACATAATCTACATTGTCAGGGTGCAATAACTGCTGCATAATCAACCTAGGCCCCACAGTTAAAGAAGGATGTTAAGGTACTCAAATATATCCAGAGGAGAGGAACAAAGCTGGAGAAAGGGCTAGAATGAATGTCTTGGGGCGAGGATGACTAAGGATTTTGGGTTTGTCCAGTTTGGAGAAAAATAGGCTGAGGTGTGACCTCATTGCTCTCCGCATCCTCCTGAGGAGATGGAGTGGAGAGGAAATTACTGAACTCTTCTTCCTGGGATCCAGTCACAGGACACACGGGAATGTGTCAAAGCATCGTCAGGGCAGCTTTAGACTGGACTTTAGGAGCCTTTTCTTTGCTGAGAAATTGATCAAACACTGAAAGAGGCTTCCTAGAGAGGTAGTTGAAGACGCAAGCCTGTGAGTGTTTAAAATAAATTTGGACAATGCCCCTAATAGTCAGCCCTGAGGTGGCAAGGCAGTTGGACTTGTAGGTCCCTTCCAACTAAAAATATTCCATTCCATTCCATTCCATTCCATTCCATTCCATTCCATTCCATTCCATTCCCTGCCATATTTCTTCTCCCTATATTCCACTATCCCACATATTCCTGGTGCTTTCTCCTTATTACAAGCAGCTATATATTTTCACAATCTTTACTGCAGTCTTATTCATCCTCAAAGAAATTAATTATTAGATCCCTTATTTTTACAGAAGTTACACTGAAAACTGTATATTTTTTTTATCTGTAAGAGTATGAAGATGTGGTATCTCTAGCCTCCATTAAATGAAATAAATGAGAATTACATAAAATGGAAAAAATCTCATTTATGATTTGTGCATTTTTTTTCAGCTAAATGCTTTCAGTAAAAAAAAAAAGGACATGTATTTTATTAGGAAAATCCCTCATACATCCTTGTTGCCTTTCAAGCAGGTCATAGCTGCATCATACACCTCTCCAGTAAATTTGTCTCTCTGTAGCCCTCTTTGAAAAGATACATTGCAGTCATAATTAATGGTCTTCTTTAGTGCATCACTACATGTACTCACAGTAGGAAAAGTGTGCTATCAGTTGTGGTAATTTTTTAGTAGACATAAATAACTCATTCCTTATTTACCACCTATTACCATGTGCAGTAATTTTAACAATGTGCCCCTATTTTTAACTTGTCCATCAGTCAGGTTTTCACTTCCAGCCTTCTCTGTATTCCAAATCTCCCAAAATATAAAGATTTTTTTTCTTTAAATGAGCCCCATCTTATTTTTTCTCATGCTGCCTCCCCTCCTTCCCTCAGCTTGCATTTGCCTCTTAGTCCCCCTAAAACTTCCTGAAAAAAAAAAGCTGAGCCTGTGGACCCTTGGTTGTCAGAGCTGTAGCATTTCCCTGGACAAGATGTGTCTGCTTGAATATACATCTGAAAAGGCTATAATGTAAGGGGAAATTTTGGCATTTCATTACTTTTCATTAGCAACTGAGAAAAGGAAGAATATGTTACAATAAAAAAAAAAGAAAAACCAAAAAATAACCCAAACCTAAATATACAGTACAAATGGGCCAAGTGTTAACTCATCTAGCAAAAAATGTCAAAGTAAAAGCATAAAAATTTAACGCTGTAGCAGTTTGATCCAGCCCCCCTATTTCATCTGTTTATCTCAGCCTCATCTGATGAATGCCTAGCAATTCAAGAATTTATTTTCCACACTCACAGGAGAAACTTTGGTAATTATTTTTAAAAATAGTGTTGTGGAGATGTGGTGGCCGAGTGCCTATTGATCATGTGGAAAGAGATATTCTTCTGACTTCAAAGGCCACAGTGCTGTCCAAGGAACTAAAACTGGCAGCCAGAATACCAGGGAAGAAATAGATAGGGGTAAGGAGAGAAAGTTTGTATCTCAGAGAGCAGAAAAGAAACAATCATCTTCCTTTGAATTACAGCAAAGGTACAAAGTTACTGCAAGGTGCCAGACTTGCTGGAATATCTTTTGAAGATAATAAGAACTATTTGAATATGTAGGCTATAAATATACTTGACAAAAACATCTATAAAGTTACAAAAGCAGCAGTCCTTTCTAAGGCTGATAGAAATGCAGAGGTCATGTTTAATTTAATAACCAGGCAATCCATGGACATTAAAACAAATGGCATACTTCAGATACACATTCAAAGAGGACAGAAAAAGTCATCATATTGAAATCAGATGCCATGTGCATCACACATAATTTCTTCCTGTACTGTGCTCCTACCCTGTCCTGTTTTTTCCAGCTTTAGAAAGCTGTTTCTGTTTCTTGTCCCTCAGTTGATATGATCCAGTTAAATCCAAGCTTTGGAGACACTTGCAAGAAACATCAGTGATTACTTGATTTCTCAGCATATAAATCTAACTACGAAACTTAAGTATGTAGGATTCTGTTATTAGGAAACTTCTACTATGCAACATTCTTGCCTCAGCTGCTATGTGCTCTGAGACCCGCATTAACAGAATACTGTCAAAGCTAATTACCATATAACATATTAAACAACTGTTTTCCCAGAACAAACTGATAAAGCAACACAAGTATTAGACAGAGTCAGTAAGCAGCTTCAATTTAAGTTCCACTTCAAGCAGCTTTTAATTTCTAAAAAATTAAGGCTACAATAGCTTTGTATCTGTTTGATACAACTTGTTTAGAGAGGAAGCTCTAGTTAACTCTCCAGTCTGCCAGCTACTTCCAGGTTTTGGGCTTTATATTTGCCTAGTAAATCTCAGTCTGAGCTGAGAGTAGTACTAGATTATCTCACATTCATCTCCTGAGTGTGTATCACCAAAAAGGAACCCCAAAAGCTGATGGGAGGACAGAAGCTGCACAGGCTCTGCGTCTGTCTGAGGGCACAGCCAGCCATCCATGTACATGCACAAACCCACTTAATAGCTGGAGTCCTCTCTTCAGATGTTAAATTGCTGAAACCCTACTCTGGTGCATGTCAGAAAAGACCTTCAGCAGGAAATCTGATAAAGGCTTTACATGTTAGTGAGGTTATGTTACTGCACTCACAATTCACTTATTCCTTGCTGGCTTACTAAGTAAAATGTTGCAATGTGGCATTTTTTGAACAGCTACCACCTATTACTGGATGGAAATGTTGGTACACAATGCTTGGGCCCAGTTTCCAATTTGACATCAGCTTACTATAATATAAAAGGGAATACATATTATACCTGCAGGTGAGTAAATCTGAACAAGATACTAGATTTTAATGTCTGTAAGTTGACTAGAATATTTTCTATTAACTAGAAAAGAATCAACATAAGCACAGATTTGGAGAACAGGAAGAATATTAGCCAAACTGATTCCCATATACAATGGCTGTCTTATTAAGATGTGAATTTCCTCACCTGCTACACATAAAAGCACCCTCTATTTCAAAGTCATCACAATCAGAGAATCAGTGCATATCTTGCTTTACTAAATTGATTTTTTTGAAAACCTGATAAGGGTGTTTTGCATTGCTTCATAATTTTGCCTGGCATTTCTTCCAAGAACTCTAATTACTCACATTTATTGCAACACTGTGAAAACTTTTTTTAGATAAATATGTAATTACTGTTCAATACTATCCTTATAATTTACAGATACACAAAACAAATGATGCTTGTATGCAGGCAAATAATATATGCATATACATATAGAGAAAGGCACGAAGGAGAAACTCCAAGTAATATATTTGCTCTTGAATTGTTCAAATAAAATAGGCACCTGTCCTCTGGAATGTTTGATACTGCACTTGAGTTGAAGACAGAGAATGGAGATTGCAAAGTAGGCACCTTATAAGTGATCTTAAAATCTGCATTTGTTTGTGCAACTTGATACGCAGGATTCCAGTTAACAGACAAGGCTCTGTGTCACAGGCAGATGCAAGTTTAACACTCTGTGATCTTTACCAGATGCTCTGAACTGGCTCTGGTCTTGGACCTATGACAGTTTTGCCTATCCACTTTCATATGTCACCAGCCTCTGCTAGCAATTAAGGGATTGTCTTTCCTTGCAAATGTATGATTTTTACATACTCTTTAGATGACTGACCTTGACAAATCAAGAACTTATCCCACACCACTGAATTCCCACTGGCCATAAAAGAGCTGGTGTGAATAAGTATTTGTGAAATAGCTATTTGGCTCTCAGTGTATTTAATTTTCTAATATTTAATTTATGTATTAAATGTAGGTATTTTTTCATTTTGTTTAAAGAATAATATGGAAAAAAATCTCCTTGGCCTACACAGAGCTGGGTTGTTTCCCAGCTGATACTTTATCACTAATAAATGCTCTGTCTTCTGTATATTTCTAATACTTATAGCAATGCATTTTCATGTGTTCCTTAAGGCTAAAGAAGTTTTCTTCTTCTCTCCTCCCTACTTTTCACTTTAAATAAAATAAAAATGAATGCATAATTACTTATTGATTGTTATAAAAAAAAAAGCTACTGCTTTTCAGCAGTCCCCTTTCTTCTCCTTTGAAAAAATGCTTTCAACACAGGGAAAGTAGTGTGGAAAAAATGGAACATACGATCACATTACAATATAGAGCAGTGATCAAGTGATACTGAAATCACAGAAGTGGAATAAGAATTTAGACAGATAAACACTAAAGTCATGTCCCATATCTTTCATGGACACTTAGTTAGAGAGTACAAATACCAAGAAGGCAGAAGAGTCTGTTTATAGGACCCTGAAGTTTTAAAACAAATCTTGGGATTGTCTGGTATATGCCATAATAATTTCCACATCCTGAATCTCTTCAGTTTTTGAAACTGCATTTTGATAGCTTGATCCAAGAGTTATTCACAGTAAGTTGAGAAGTCTGGAGCTTTGCAAAAGACTATAGCTGTTTCTGCCAGTAAAAACATAAGGTACAGACCCCACTTGGCTCAATTCAGTGTTTCCCGACCCCCTCCCCCTCTTTTCTGAAGTGTTTCTTGCTCATCTTTGCCTTGGGACATTACACTGCAGACTGATCTATGAAGATCACATGCTTTTTATCCATTAATAGCCTATGCCAGAAATACTTCAGCTCTTCCTGGAGCTAAGACACGAGGCTGTCAAGACAATGGCCTGGCTGCTCATGTGCTCCCAAGACAGTAGGTTTTACCAGCATTCTCAAAGGCAGCAGCTGCACAGTTCTGGAATGGCATTGGCCTTGTCAGTGGCCTCTCATCTCCATCACACAGTATTTCACTATGGGCCCAGGTGGATCAATCTTATTCTGAAAGAGCTGCCAGGAATGTTGTGGATAGTTTTGCATAGCAGACAGTAGAACCAACCAAATCATAAAAGACTATACCACCCCCACCCCCAAAATTGTTATACAAAGGTTGTTGTTTACAGATGATGTATAAAGAGAGGGTTGATTCTCCATAAGGGAAGACAACTCCAACTCCTTTACCCATAAGTATTAAGACAAGGAGTCCTGGACTGTCTATATCCCAGCAATCCCTCGGGCTTTGTGGGCAAGACAAAGATTGATGTGCTCCTTGCTGTCTCACAATCACTATTCAGGAGGTCACTTTTGCAATCTGAGTTCTTCTGTGACATGGTTCTAGAGGTTTCCCTGATACATACCTTCTCCTAAGATCCACATTGGCTCCAAGCAATTGAGAAGAATCACCTGCTTTAGTAGTAGAAATGTACAGAAATCAACAGCAAACTGAAATGTCCTTCTATGAGTGATGCCTTGTTCAGCTGAGTTAATATTTTAAGTTTCAGGATTTTCATTAAAATATAAATGAATTTTACAGGTGCCTAGGCCATCCCCTTCTGGTGATCACAGAGAAAGCTGCCTGAGCCCATATTCCCCTATGGACTTATTAGGAGTATGATTTGATGGAGAAGATCATAAAATCTTATGCTGACAGACTTTACACTTGCAAAATAGTGGTCCCCAAAAGTCCAGCAGTGTGGAAAAATTGAGCTTTAAAAAAGATATATGGTCTTTTCTACACAGAGGTGGTGACTGGTGGCTATTTTCCAGCACAAGTATCTGGAAGTTGTGGAACTATGTCTATGAGGTACTAAATATGTCAGCAGAGATCATCTCTGGTCACTCCCTGCTCCAGTGCTGGTCTTCATTCTTTTTTATTTATCCCTTTCCTTGTATCCACATTTCTCTGCTATATGTTCCACCAGGGAATTGCAGACTTTTGGGTGCACTGAGACATCTTCAAGCAATTGCCCATTCACAAGGGGAAAACATCACTCTTGCTTTTTACTCAAAGTGATGAGAAATAGTTTTCCTGATGGGTATTCTAAACCTAGCTTCTATAGGCATGTAAATTATTGAAATTCACTCTAAGAAGAGAATTATTACAGAACATAAAAACTATTACTACAATCTTTGATCATTCTTCCTGGGCAAAAACAGGAGAATATTGTGCCCATGTATTGAAAATTTCTGAACAGTTTTGCAATGCAGAGGAAGGAAACATAACAAAAGACCTTTTCACTTCATAAAAACATGTTGGAGGATGAAAATATAAGTTCTTACTTTCCCATCCCATGTCAAGTAGGAATGTTTTTCTACTTTTCCAATCTTATTATATTTTCAGTATGTAGCTCTGGAGTCTGTAAGAGGCCTTTATGATACAAGCTATGCAAAGTCTCTTGTATGAATTGAATTTTTAAGCCAAAGATAAGATGGTGCCTGAGCAAGAAAATTTGATTTATACTAAGAGAAGGATGAAATTAAGGTGAGAAAGGGCCACTGGAATACAACACCTCATGGAGCAACCAGAAAACAAGGCTATTTTTCCATTATATTTTCGAAGTCAAGGCAGTTAGCTGCAAGTGACTGAAAGTTGTCAGGCAGAGAGAGTGCTTGTACTGGTCATACAATCTTTGAAAAGTCTTGTACTTCTATTGCTATTTAATATTTCTATCAAGACACTGCCTTAAGGAAAAGGGGGTTTCATTGTGCTGGACATTGTGCAAGCAGGGAAAATATGCAAACGTTTTCCTGTCAGTTTTAGAAGTAAAAAAAAAAAATATTCTGGTTTAGGGCCAAATTCTCTGCCTACACAAACCTTCCACTTTGCAGATAGAGGATACAATAGAACTAGTCATCTTCTGTTTACAGGCTGAGATAATAATTAACAAGCACATTAAGCAACATTGTATATGGCATCACTAAAACCATCCATATAAGCATGGCAGCAAAAGGGTGTGCCTAATTAGGGGCATACTTTGTGTGATTTTCTCATGTTGTGGCTTCATAATTGAAAAAGTCAGATCTAAGGACAGGAACCAGTAGAGGAGTTAACTCAGATCAACATTGGGATGCAAAGCTGTTAAAAGCAAGGCAAAACACCACATCTCATCTCCATCTGGAGTCAGCCTCAGACACTAATACAGAACTAATCTGTGAAGTACATTCTAGTACTTTAGGTCTCTTTCAATAAATCTCAGGAAAACAATTCAGGAGGGGAAGTTTTTCCACTACACTGGACTTGTGATAAATGGATGTGGCAAAAAGCTAAATTGCATAAATTAGTGGCCCTGTCATGGTTTCTCAGTAGCAGGTAAAAATAGAGATTTATATTTCTCTTGCAATCAATTACACTTTAGAGCAAAACAGCAAATTGTTTGTGACAGCTGCTTACAGAAAGAGGCTGAATATATACTGTGTAGATGAATCTTTCCCCCTTACTTCCCAAAGTTAACAGGAACTCAGGGAGACTGAACAAGCCCATAAATCAGATTCAGTTTTTGAGGTACTGTGTGTTGCTTTGATTTCCTACTGTGAACAAGAACAAATCTATTGTTTTGCCTCTTTTCCATATCTGCCTATCCTGCAGGTAGGAGACAACATGGAGTACCACCAGCCCCATTTTATCAGCAAGACACTCCAAACAAAGCATTTCTGGGGCATTTTTAGATGCCTTGGATATACAGCTGCTCACGTAGTATGATAATCCCTGAGAAACGTCTGAAGTCACTCACTGCTGTTCTGAAATGGGATATGGTATATACAGTATGAAAGTATGGAAAAAAGGAAGTGTGAGTCAGAGAATGACAGGAATTTGACACATTCTTCCACATTTCCATGAAGAACACAATGATCACACGCTAAATATTGCAGTGGCTGTTAAATAAAATGCTGTCAAGTAGGTCTCCACTGTTTATAGAGCAGAGATGAGATTGGTTTAGAACATTTTAGATACTTCCACTATATTCTATGAAGTAAGAATATTTCCACATTTTACTACTGTGAACTTCTGGAAAGGGAACCTTTATGTATGCTAAATGATTAATCACTTAACAGTCTGGAAAAATACTGCTTCTGGGAAATGGTCATTGTGGAAGTACCAGCAGAAATGGTGAGGTGGCTGGTAAATATAGAAATGGTCAGCAATAAACATCCATTGTTCTTTCTAAATACTGGCTGCTGTTCTGATGAGAAAGTATCTTCAATCAGATAATTTTCATGCTTTTTATAAGACCTGCTGCCAAAGATACAATTTATGTCAATACTAGACAGATCAGTGCTGATTATTTAATCTAAAACAACCTATGGATATCACATTCTACACTTTAAGATTTGTTTCCCTCGAAGTATCTGTTGGCATAACAGTTTGCAAGTTTGCCTCACCTTGATTATTAGAGTTTTTAAAAACAGGCAGACATCTTTGGTTACCCAATTATACTGTCATGATATTAATAGAATAGTTGCACAGAGACACTTATAGACAGGTAGGGAAATAGAAACAAATGATAAACCCATTCTTCTTACTATATTAATGCTTTTTAATCTGAGGCATGTCAAAATCATAAAAGATTTCCATCAACACCAGATTAGTAATGAAAATATTTCACATTGAATTCCCATAATAGATGTGGCTACAGTTGGCTTTAGACATCTAAATCACATCAAATCCAGTTTTTTTATATTTCGTAAATGCAGTCTCTGAATTTTATTTTTACAGACTTTAATAACACTAAGATACTGTATACATAAAGTCTAATCTTTTTCAGTTTTGAATTCCTTTTTAAAATTGCATTAAGCACTAATTAAAGAAGTATTTGCCCATTTTTTTATTTCTGTATATAAGAAAGCTTATTTCATTTTTCTCATTGGAAGTACTATTCCTCAATGTAAATGAAAGTGTATATAGCAATCATTTATGAATACGTGGCAGACTGCAGAGTTATTTAACATATATACTTTCAGAAAGTATCTTCCAAGAATAAATTTTAATGATGCGATGGCTACTATGCCATGGCATTTATAACAGCTTTTTTTTTGTACATGTGTGTGTGTGCGCGCGCGTGAGTGTATTAATTTTTCATCTTGGAACTCAATGTACAATTAATTATATATTTGCATTTTACATATACATTAAAAAAGCTTTTTAGTGGATGTGCATATGCACATACCTAACAATCAACCTACAAGTATGTTCCTTTAAAGATGGACAGGTATATGAAGGTGGAGGATGGTCTGGATAAAACTTAGCTCTGAGCATTACACAATGTGTATTCTATTATCACTGTATCACAGACACTATCTTATCTTCCAGTCTGCGTTTGCTGACTATATCTGTTGCCATTTTGAACTTCTCTTATAGCTACTATTTCTCTTTATAGAGTTTATCTATATTGTGTTAAATTCCTTCATCTTCCTAATCAATTTAGAATGGTTTGCTAGTACCCTCTGTGAAGCCTCATTGCTCCCCTTTGCCTTTGGCTTTCCCAGTATGTACTATTCCTAGTATTATTAAATGGAATTTAGAAACATGCCAAAAACGGGGTTGGAAAAAAAATTAACTTTATGAAAATTGTATCATTAAAAAAAGGAAACATTAATTGGAAAATAAATAATTTTCTCCAAGAAAAAAGGGTCCTCTCCATGCCCCTTCGCCCAGATACAAGTCTGCCAGAAAGACAATCTTATCAGTATGGAATATATTGTCTCAGAGCATTATGGCTATAGGAACTTGAATTTAAGCAGCTCACTATGCTTATACCTCTGATAAATTTTCAGTAGAACAGCACAAGTTTAACACTTTAAAAAATATAAATATAACTTGTGAATTGTCTGTTCTCCTCCCCTCCACCCTTAAATTTTGAAACCATTGTATTCCATTTGCTTGAGCAACTGCAAGCTGATGGAAGTCAACACCTGCTATTGACAGAGAAGCTGGTATTAACTACATGACAAAAATCTCTTTGGAGATTGGAAGATGAAAAATGATTGAGAGATGCAGTATAGAAAGTTGAGAAAGTAAAAGAAGAAAAAGGTGCATGATGGAAAAAAAATATAGTGTAAGACTTTCTCTTCCCTGTTGGAAGAAGTACGTAGTTGTGTTAAAATTTCAGAGGCAAAGCATTTATCACTAGTTTTTCATTTAGGACACAGGTGGCAGATAGTGCAAAATAAACAAAATTGTGTATAGATATGGATTGGGAATATATTGAAATTTCTAGACAAAGACAACTAGCCCTTTAGTAATTCTTTTCCAGATAATATATGTTTTTACTACAAGGTTTAAACTTTTCATTGTTTCATTATAGTCTATACATACTACAAAGTATAAAACATTATATAAATTTAAAGTATTTTTAATATATTTTTATATAAAATTATGCCATCAAATCAAATGCAGTATTGGTATAATATTGACACACACCTATTTGTACGTTTCTGTTCAATGACTATTTTGACAATTCTATTTCCCTAGAAGTTTGGTACATATTTTTACATTTGTGCTTTTAGCAGAATAGAAAATGTTTTTCCAACCCCTGAAAAGCCCTTCCTTTTCTCACAGACTACTTCTTTCTCTTCCATAGAACCAGGGTGGCAAGCCTGTAGTCCACAGGCCACATCTGGCTTGCTAGCAATTCAGTTGTAACATTTGTGCTGAGACAAGAATGTGTGATCAGCAAAGACCAGCAGGAGAACAGACAATTTGTCACTGGTAGGAGGAAATGAGCCAGCAGACACTGCTATCACTGGGTCAGGCTGGGTCTTGGCCAAACTCCCAACTGGTGTGGTGAATGTGAAATGGGCTCTGGGGCACCCATCACCCTTTGCCACACTTCTAGACTGCATATTAAGTCAATAAGAGCTCAGCCATATGAGGATTTCACATGTGGCTTGTAAGGTCAGACAAGATAATCACCTTTGTTTTGCAAGGTTAATGCAGTAACTGTAGAGTTACATAGAGCTGGAAGGAAAGGTTACTTCCCTGTCAGTAGTTGCACAACTGAAGTCTGACTTAGATTACAGATAATAACCACCAGCATGTACCCCAGCATGTCCAGCCCTGAGATAGAGAAAATATTTCAAACCACACACTGACTTGATATTTGAATCATGCTCTGGTGAATGAACAGCACACACACATTCCAGGAACAAGCCATTCTTGAAATGAATAACTTTAAGTTGGGTTCCCTCTGAAATTTTTCAAATCAAAGGCACTCTTTTCCCAAAATGGACGATCTAATTCTCTTACCATCTACTCTGCAATAATTTAGGAAGGTGTCCTGTGGTGATGTTATTGTAACCCCTATCATCTGGTCTGCATCCAGAAATAGATATTAAGACACTAGGTATTTGCCCCAGCACAAGGATCACTTAAGTAGCATAGCATTAGCAAGAGAGCTCTGTACCTAAAATTCAGGTCAGAGTAGGGCCAGAGAGATGGTGTGTTTAAAGAACCAGTTTAGCTAAGGCTTGTCCACAAAAACAACATTCATAGTGAAAAACAAAACAAAAGGTAGCACTGTAATTGCATTAGTTTATGTCAGAGATGCATTAGTTTAAGTCTGAGTTTCCTCATTGTTTTGGAATCAGGAAAGAGGGGTTGTAAAGGTGGAATGAAGTCCTGCTTATGTGCTCATCTTTGGTACAGCATGTACAAATTAATGGCAGAAGATATACTTTTCCCCTCCAAATAAGAGTTTTGTTGTCAATCCCATCTCATTTGGTTCAAGAAATGGGCACCAGACTAGAATCCGGTTCAGACTTTGGATTTGTACCAATTCTAGCAGATGCTGCAAATTTGCACAGAAACAAGCTAAAACTTGGATTGTGTTCAGATTCTTTGGTATCTCTACAAATCTATCCAGATTCACCAACTCACACTGTTAGGACTCATTTTCATCTCCAATCTTAGCAGTATCAACATCATAAGCATCACAACAGCATCATGTCCTAGTGATCAGTTCAGGAATAACTTTTCCCCACCTTAAGTGTATCTCGTTGAGAGACCATTCTCCCTATGCAGCACCAGGACCAGGTGGTCTGTTTCACTTTGTTCCCTGACCTTTGGGATTTTATCTGACTATTCATTTATTTTGGAATGAGACTATGATAAATTATTATTCACTATTGTAATTGAACATGTTTCAGTAGTGCTACAGATCAACATTGTAGCAAAGTAAATATAGATGATAGAAAAAATCCACTTTAATAGAACTAAAAGTAGAGTATCTCACAACTCCCAGAATTTTTTTCTAAGAAAGCAAATTAGTTATTGTTAAGCTGCAGTCAGGCTCTTCTGATGTGGTATTTTAGAGTAAGAAAAATGTTATTACTTTATGACCACTGGCAATTCCCGGATATATGAAGGCAGCCTGTGTGTGTATGTAGTATCACATGATTTTAAAACTAAATATTGGACAGATTAAACATGTGGTCACAATATTCTTCTTTTATGAATAGGTTGAGACTATCCAAATTTAAAAGGCCTGAACAGAATACTGTCTATCATTCCCCAATTCCCATCAGCTTCTTTTGACAGTGGAGAGGAAAGCCACTATGCTTTGATGTGGTAGCTTGCAAAATAGCCATCTGTCCCACCATTTCACCAAATACTGTCCAGTATCAAAATGGTAGGGTGACACCCAGCTTAATTCTATCTGCAGTTCCTCTGGGTTGTAAACACTGGTTTTTCAGTTTGGTGCTACAAATAAACTGTAAACAGCTCAACTGAGGAACTAAGCTCAGGTTTTTACTGCCTATCATCAGAGGAGAAATTAATTAACTTCTGCCATAAAAATATATCTAACAGATACTGTGGATTTGAAATACATAAAAAGGAATGACACAAGGAAACAAAAAAAAAAGACATTTGCTTTAAACATTAAGCATTAGGTAAGGCTGTGTATAAGGGGACCCAATAATTTCTCCTTTTGTATAATACAGCCAAATTCATAAAGCAGCAAATCTAAACATAAGGTTATTCCCAGACATGGCATTAATATCCACCCCTGAGAGACAGGTATAGATCTCTATACAAAGAACAATTGTGGTGCTTCTGATTGGTCATAGAATCTCTGCTACACAGATTAAAAATAAAAAAAAATTAAATAATTTATTGTGGAAAATAGGATCACAGGAAAACAAGAAAAAGGAAAGAAATAGAGATTAAACTGGCAATAAAATCTTTCAGTGAAATTCCTGGAAAGTGGTTCCAGCTGAGTACTGAGTAGAAACAGTGCACAGTCCCAAGAAGCCAAACAGTAAGTAATATTGCAGAATAATTCAATAAGCTTCAGAGATCCTTTTGCCAAAAATAATCATGATGTTTGATCTCAGCTTGACTGAATATGCAGCTAGGAAAAAAATTACTATTTGCTGCAGGAACTGTGTTATGTCTCACCAGTAAGGGTAACAACTTCCAATCAGAAAATCCCCTTTAACTTAGCTTTTAAATTATGTTGTATTAATTAGGGGAATACCTAGTTTTTAAACATGGGTAAATAAATTCTCTATTTCAAGATCAAACGTCTATACTTTAGAACTAATTTACATGGTATAATTAATTACAAATAGTATGAGACCAGCAGAATGGTATATTTTTCTTTCACATTTACATACAATGGATCAATAAATTTTCCTACCAATATTTTCCATCTAAAATGTCTTAAATATTGAAGAGAGATACAATCCCATAAGATGGGGATTCAATTCTAAATGCTGGTTGTGGAACTTTTTTGTCAAGACGTTTTTGACAACTATAAAACAAACACTTTAGCTAGAGAGAGGGAGACAAGGCAATAATTTATTGATATCATTGATATATCATAAATTATAATGATAGATTGACTAAAAAAAGAATATTTTAATTGTTTTTTGAATTTTGTTTTGTGAAAAGGATGTTTGCTATTTTGCTTTTTCATCTTACTTCAGGCAAAAAACAACAACATAATAGCACTATTATCAAGTGAATGAAAAATCGGCTTTCATCCAGCCCTAGTACTTTTTTCCTAAGTCCCCAACTGATGGCCTGCCACAAGTTCACTTTGAACTTGCATTACGTTTCCCTCCTTCCTCTTTTTGGCTCCATCATAGATCTAACAATAGGAAAGTGTTTCTGGATCCCTCATTCCATTTTTAAGGATAATTAAAAAAAAATTTGGCACTTTCAGTAACTGGTATTTCACATTATTTACTAAAAAACAAGTTACTATGAGTGTGAACTTGCAGAGAGGTTTTATTTTGCTTAACAATGTTTGCACACAAGTTTGTTCTGCAGCAAATGTCAAGTAATTTTTTTAACTTTACCAGCTAACTTTCTAACAGGACCTCCCTTTATTTTGTCTGCTCAGAAGAGCATATTTTACCACCTGTAATGTCATCTATGTAGGAGACTGACAGATATGGAAATAACCTTTGAGAGAATATTTCTCTTCCCTCAGAAGCTTAAGACCTGGATTAAACCATGACGGTGGGACTGAGATACTCACTCATGATTTATATAAGCTTTACTCACTTGATATATATGAGTGTTAATACCTGTAGGAAATAGTCTGATAACTATGACTGTGTTTTTGTTTTAAGGGCTTACATATATATAAAGGGATATGGATGTTTTTTTATGGGGTTCTATGTCCTGAAATTCTCTATTCACTGTGAGCAGAGATTGTAAAAAAAACTTAGGACTTTGGCACTCTGACAAAACTAGGCTGGGGCCATTAACTGGTTTTGCATATACAAGAGAAAAAATTGTTAGTAAATATATAATGTCCTGTTTTTAATGATTACATTTTTTCAGAGCTTTGGAAAGAGAACCTGCTTACATATCTTCCTTTTTACAATTTCTATGTTACATATCTTTTGTTTGGTAGCAAAAAGAAACTGGGTGCATGTACCATGTGCTCTATGATAACCTTGCTTATGCAGGGAGGTTGCACCAGATGAAGTTGCACCACAGTAGCCCCTTTGAATTTGACTCATTCTGTAATTCTGTGAAGAGTGTGAGTTCCCATGTTAACTTCTAAATTCATTATATTCTCCATTTTCTCAGTAATTTCCCCATTCCTGTTATATCAAGAAAAGCACAAAAAGCATGAGGCTACAAGCACAGCACTTTCAAAGAGGCCTATGTTCAAGGATGTACCCTCTGAGTTTAGGATGAATGAATTTCATATCAGGAATTATTTCTCCACCAGTTAAGCACTGGAACACACTGGAACACTGTCCAGGGAAGTCATAGTCATCAACCCTGGAGATACTTAAAAGATGTGTAGATGTGGCACTTGGGGTCATGGTCTAGTGGTACTTGGCAGTGCTAGGTTAACAGCTGGGTTTCATGCTCTAGATTTTTTTCCAAGCAAAAGGATTCTGTGTTTATGTGAATAATGTTCTTTCCTTCAAGCAGTGAATGGGTGCTATTGTGCTTCAACACAACCTCTTGACGTTAAAATCTCCAAGAACTCTTTGAAGATCTAAGTTTATGTTTCCTTAGTACTGCCATAAAGGAAATGGATTAACATGGTTTGGGGCTTTTGAATTGTTCACGTCCTTTGTTTTGTAAGCAATCATGGAAATATAATCCTTCTATTTTGGGTGCAAATTCTCTACAAAAATCAAAAACTTCCAAAAGTTGCAGGTCTGATCATGTAGTAACTGCTTCTTTCCAAGGAGATGAGTTCTATTTGTACTTACATAGCAGAATCTTCGTGCTTCTGGGTTTTCTCTAGAGCTTTTGGTAAAACGTTTAGGACGTGGTAACTTGTCGTAACTTGAACTTGGTTTCCCTCCTCCTGAAGAGGTCTGAATCTCTATTGTCAAGACATTGCTGTAATGAGCATGCAATATTTCATTTAGAGAGATGTTTTATTCTCCTTCCACTACAAATAGAAGCAGCTGAGATAGGCTCAGTTGGTTAGAGCATGGTACTAATAACACAATGGTTGTAGGTTTGAACCCCTTACAGGGCATTCACTTTAGAGATGGACTCAATAATCCTCGTGAGTCCCTTCCAATCCACAATATTCTGTGAGCCTGTGTGAAAGGCTGAAAATTATCCCAGTCTGGTAATAATCCCACATGTCAAATATGCATTTGGTGGAATGATAGGTTTCACTAGGTGTATTTCATCAGGATGCAGCACCAACTGCAGAGCATTTGTAAGACTTGCTGCTATCACTTACTACTTATTCCCCAGTAACAGCCCCAGTAGTGGATTCAAAACAGAATAATTCCCATCTTTGCATTCAGAAATGCTGGTCATCTAGCCCTCAAAACAACACCCTCCCTTCCCCTCCCAGATCAAAGCAAAGCAAACCTGGGAACACTGAAACTTAGAAATTTAACACAGTAGTATGTTCCTTATGTCTTATTTGCTACTGGCTTTTTGCTTATGCAAATGCTACACATTTGCCTATGTGCTACTGTACAGAACAAAATTCTGTTTGTACTCCTGGAAGAAGGGACAAGAAGAATGAAAGGTTTGCAAAAACCTACTTCATTTCTAAATAAAGTAGGAGAGAAGAAGTGATCCCAACACCTTCTCCCTGCTGTTTGCTTCCCACATGGCATAATGAGAATCAGATTTAAAAGAGGGTGCAAATTTCACTGGGAGAGAAATAGGAGAGAGCCAAAGGAGTCTGAGAGATAAGGGATTACAGATGAAGGTAGAGTTCAGTGAAAGAGTCAAAGATTTCTGAAAAAATTCTCAGAAACTTGGCTCTTCCTGTTTTAAGACAATTTTCCTCTGTCCTTTGAGATGTGTCTGTTCTTTTTTCCCCAACTTTTCTTTTTTCCCCTCAATACTTCCAATTCCATTCTCCTTTCTACCTTATAAACCTCAAGAGAATCCATAGCCCCCAACCTGACCTAGTGAGTTACCTGACCTAATATATGCCCTGATCTTAAAGTGTGATGTGACAAATGAGGTGCATGCCTCTGACCTGTCACCTTCTCTGGTAGCCTACTTCATTCACAACCTGACACTTGGTGTCTCCCTGGGGTTCCCAAGAACTAACAAGATCTGAAGACAGTAGCCTATGCAGAGGAGATTGTTAGCCTCTCTGATATGTGGGGAAAGATTTCAGCAAAACAGAGAGTTAAAGAGGACTACTGGAAGTCACAGAGAGGCAGAAAAATATTTACCTGAGCTTTAATGAATCCAGAAGTTGTTTGCATTTTCTCAATACAGTAAGACTGGATGAGTTTCAAAAAGAATGATTTCAATCATATTAAACAAAAAGAACTATTATTAAGAAAAGGTATGAGGGTAAGGAGCATAGTCTGAATAAGGTAGAAAGAAAATGGCACATGGAAAAAGGCAAACTTGCAAAGGTTAGGATCAATTTGTATGTTTAAGATAAGCATCCTGTTTGGGGAGCCCTTTCTGAATTAGATCTTTCAGTCTTTTGAGTTTTGGCTGTCGCTAATGTTTACCTCACCACTAAGCGTTCAGAAAAAGAGAGGAGGAGAGGGAGAAAGAGACTGATTTATTAATCTGAATTCTTTGAAGGACAAATTAATTGCACTGTGGCACTTCTCTATAAACTAATATTGACTTAAAGGACAGCAGGAAGAGATGAAGACAATGAGTCCCATGAAAGTAGCACTTGCATGTCACAGAAGCCCATTAAGCACACATACTGAAACAATAAGTTAGTTTGGAAAAAATAAATCTATATCCTATAGGTGAGTGAGCATTTGAAATGGTTCTACCCTTTAAAAATACCCACAGGAAAAAGGCTTTGGAGATTATCCCTTTTTTAATCTTTTTATCGCCTTATTTTTTTAAATACGTGTTTTGCACTCCTTTTAACTTCAGAAGGGTTTAGAAAAATCCCATTCATAAAACTGTGAACATTCCCTTTACACAGGGTTCTATGTGCTAGGCTATATGTACTAGAGTATAACTAAGAACAGCCTCCCTAGCACTCTTATAAAAACAAGTGGCTGTTCTCTTTAGGACCATCTCCAGGAAGAAAACTTCATATACAATGTTCATTTCTCAAAAGAGCAAAATAGTGACTTACAAACATATTGAAGTCTCTGCTCTATGTAGACAACAATAATAAAATATTTTAGGAGGAAATACAAATAATATAAATCTGTATGTCTTTGAACTACTCTCTGATTTATTAACTAAAGCAGTGACTTCTCAGCACCATAATTTAGAAATCACTTCCACTCCCCAGGGACTCTTGGCATTTTCACTGTATGGTCTTTTGCATTAAAAATAAAAATCACATAAAACTGTAATAAGCTCTTACATCTACAAATATGCTCAGTAGAGGCTTTTTAATTAAAAAAAAAAACAATAACAAAACAATAACCAAACAAAGAACCCAAACAACAAAGAACTTTGGAAAGTGAAACCTGGTGTGATTATGTGATCTCACCTTGCATGGTCTGGGTTTGAGTGTATCTGCAAAAACTTATATGATTAGAATTGTCAGTAACACTTCATGGAGCCATTAAACACTAACATGTCTGCCAATGCATTTATTTGACAGCTTCACTGAGCTTGCTAGAAGTGTTCTGCCTTTCCCCCACAGTTAGAAAGAAAAGAAATCACAGTAATAGGATATTGCAAGAAGATTTTTTAAAAGGAGGCTAGAGATACAAATGCAGTTGGGAGTTCAGTTGCCATGGAACTAAACATCTCCTGTTTCCAACCATCTAATCAAAAGGATATAAATGTAAAAGATCCTTACAAGAATTATATGTTATGTTATTTAAACTTATGTGTCAGGCACCATAAAACAGACAAAGTAAATAAAAGCTGTTATATGTTGTGTGAATGCAGAAGGATGAGAGCAGGCTCCAGAAGCTCTCCTTCCTGTCTACTACCAAGTCCTTAACTATTTATATATCTTACCATGTCAGAACTAGAGGTTCTTTGCTTTGGAGAACAAGGGGACATAAAGACTCTTCTCACTTAAACCCTTCAGGAAAGCTGCAGTGAAGATACAGAAAGTGTCCCAATGGCTTGAAACACTTTGTGCACTCCAGTGCAGTCATATCTTGGAGATCAGTGTTGCCTGCACCCTTGAAGCTCTGCAAACAAATGCTACAACATAGAGCATGAGATAAATGCCTCCTACAAACCACTCTCAGAAAAGAATAAATAGGCAAATGAGATGAACCTCAGTGCAGAAAAGATGTTAATAACAGGAGAAATAAAGGTGAAGAAAGAGTAGGGGGATGGGGGGAGAAGGAAGAAACAGCATTATCTGCCTGATGATCAAGACATCCACTAGCAAAGTCAAACATTCCTGAAATTTAAAGATAGGAGATTTCTATGCTGTGCACCAGGTTTTGGTGGCTTTCTCACTAGCTATTTGTTAATTCAAATACTTCTGCTACATCATTTGTTCCTATTTATCTCACTACTATTTGTGTCGTCATTAAAATATCTGATGGATTTTTGCCAACCTGAAGTTATTCTCCCAAGGTGGTTGGTAGGTGGTTGAGTTAATTTCTGATAGGATGGAACATACATATGTTTTCAGAAAATCTAATTTTATGTCCTCTTAAAGTCCACCGAGTCCACTCCAAAGTTTTTATTAACCAAGTAATTATTTGTGATTGCTGCTGCCATTAAAAGGGAGGAATATTAGTTTTATAATGTCTGTACTGTACTGTGCCTCTGCAACTGAGTCCATCCTAACTGACAGGACACCTCCTTACATAAATGCTTAATAAACCAATAATAACTACCATAAAAAGATGAATTAATTTTAATGCATTTTAATGTGTAAAGAGAAATATGTGTGTCAGAGAGAGATACTGACTGCTAATTTCAACTTATTCCATAATATAGAAACTAAGTGTAATATGTACAAACTATATTATATACAGGAAACACAAAATTAGATTAGGTTTTGTACAATCCCTAGAATCCTTCAAATTACATAAATAAACCCTCTTCTATAAATCCCCTTATGGATCTGATGGAGAAATAAATTTGTGATACAAGTTTTCAACAGAACACCCAGTTTGGGGTATTAGAATCAGAGCGGTACTGGTGTGACCCTCCTGTCCATCAGCTACCTGGATAGTACAGGGCACCACCCTATAACCTACTGTGAGTGGGACAATGCATATTCTCACTTTCAAATATAGAGTTAAAACATGGGTATGGAGTGTTCCACAATGAATGGGCCAGAGTGGGACCCAAACACTGAAGACGCCACACTGTCACTGGCAACATTTTGCAAGTGAGTCACGTACCGACATCCCAGAGAGGCTTTCAGTGACAATAGCAATGTGACCTCTGGGACTAAGCCCCTCTCTGCCAGGAGGGTTATAAAAGGTATTTTTCCTCACAGCCTTTTGAGGTGAGTAGAGTAGGCTGTTCAGAAGCTGGCTGTTTTACAGCTTTCTGAGACACCCTGTCCCTGTATATTGTACAAGGAAAGCCTATGCCTTGCACTCAGGTGAAGCTAACTTTGTTTATGTCTGCTTCTGCACTTAGCCTTGAATAAGGGACTTCACTCTGCAATGACAAGCTTTGCACTCTGAGAATCAAGAAGCAATGCAACTTGCAGTGAAGAAAAATGAAAGTTTTATTTGCATCCCTTACTTTACACTGTCCCCTCCCACCTGATTTCAGTTGAGAGAGTACTGAAGTGGTCTGGCGTAAGTAAAAGACAAATGTTTTATAGTGAATCAACCATGTAGCTCATTAAAACAATTGGGCTAGAAGACATTGAACTAATGTATAATCCATGAATTTTTAAGCTACCTTGATGCTTTCTCCTCCATGTAATTGCAAAACAGCACTGTACTGCTGGCATTAAACACAGGGGAGATTGTACCTTAACATTTCAATATGTTGATTAATGTTGCTATAAAGGTACACTAACAAACTGCAGAATCATTTTACCTCCAGTTTTTTGCCAACTTAGCACATCAACAAACCAATACTTGTAGACAAAGACATGCTATTTTATGATGAAATGTTCTTAGACATTGTCTGCTAAATCCCTATAATTAGCATGGCCCCTGGTGAATGTCACTGAGTATTTGATGAAACAGGGCATGAACTCTGCAGCAACACCCAGGGGGGTCGGTAATGCTATCCAGAATGACTCTTGGAATTTTTAACTACTAGATAGGTTCTCCTTATCTAGGAAACTCAGGGGAGAAAGGCATTTGTCCGGTCTAATGACCCCTGTTAGCAGATTTATGCCACCTCCCTCTATACAAACTGCCTTCTCTTTCCTCCTTTTTGATATTTAATTTGAAAGTAACTATACTGAGAGATAAAATTATAAAGGTTGTAATAAGAGATACTAGAAGGCATATAGCATGAAAATGTTAAAGAAAGAAAACAGCCAAGTTCTTTATTCCATTCTGCTTATGCCATTTTTCTTTTTAAAAGACTACAAGAGCAACAAGTTTTTTGGGTAACAAAAACAAGACTGCATGAATGCAGCAGGTAATTTTAAGGCTTCTAGTAGGAATAAATTTTTTTATTAAAAGAGATCCTGCTCCAGTGAAAATACTACTTTCACTACTGTCAAGGACAGATTTCTTAACTGCAGAGATGTACCCACAAAACTGAAGATGCTGCGAAACAATTTTCAGAATGGTAAATACTTTACAAAGTGGAAAAATTTCCTTTTTCTTAGTTTTTAGTTGTCTGCTGTTTACTTAAATTTATCTGAGACTGAGTCAAAAATCTGCTGCAAAGCAGTAGCTGTAGTCCAAATCAGGGTTCTTATGTCTCAGGTGAGTGCCCTAGCAGACATAGTTTTAGCTGTTGAGAGAGTCTGATTTTGAGAGAAACTCCAATGCAGACCCAAGAAACTCTCCTGATAAAATTTCCATTTTGCCTGGCACATTTATCTTAACCTTCTTTTTTTCCACCATTCTGCATTTTGTAGCCTTAAGGATTTAATGGTAGCATCAATCTTGCTTTAGAAAACATCATGCATCTTCTGTATTTCAAATGCTGATAATTCTTAGATGAAGAATGATCTCAGAATGCTCTGGAGTTACGTAAAAACAAATTTCAGAGCATTGTAATATTAATGGCATTTTTTCCTGGGAAAAAAACCACCCATGATGGATTTAGCTTTGCAAAACGATACAATTTTTGAAAATCCATCTCTCTCATGCTACAAGGGACTGTAGGTGAAGTGAATAAGAAATCAAATTTTTCTTTTTCTGAATTTTCTGTCCTAAACTGTGCATGATATCACAATGATGGAATGAGCTGTAGCTCGGGTTAGGGGGCAGGGGAGAGGCTGTCTATTGTATTAAGGACTAACTCCTTGATTAAATGTAGACTCAAAACAAATAACCTCTGTGCGTGTGTTAACTAGCCTAATTAATCTTCATGTTAGATTAACTTGATAAAATGTTGACCTAATTTGGGATTAAAAGATTACAAGTAACATTTTCAACTGAAAGCTGTAACATGCCTCATGTCAACACAGTAATGACAGAATTAACCCTGCAAGCCCTCTCAAACCTGTGCACTGGATGTCACTGCTTAAGTAGCTTAGGTGACCTGTAAATGTAGGAAGACTGCTATATGTATAAAAAAAGCTAATGCTGAAACATTGATCTCTCTCAGTATCTCCTAGGCCTGCATATACTAAGAAATGTCACAAGGCTAAGGGACAAAGTAGAGATGCATCATCCATGCACCCTTACAACTTGCAAACTTCTATCAACTAAATATATACTGTGTGTTTATGTTTAGAGGCAGAGATTAGAAGGAAGCACATTATGGATTCAGTCTCAGGAAGAAGATAATAAAGAGAAAAACATTTGGGAAATATGTGAGATTTAACACTTAAAATTCAAAGGAAAAATCAAAACCAGAAAAGGACTTCCAGCTGTAGCCCAGAGGAGCCTTGCAGCATCAATTTGTGTGTGACAAATGGAGAGCTCTTTCCTGTAACAAGTTTCAGTGTGATATTTCATGACTGTATTCTAAAGGGTTTTCTTGTGAGCTGAGTCAGAAAAAAAATGTGACCTTGTGAAAAGTATTTTGGGGATCACCCTTTTCAAAGAATACAGTGAGAGGAGAACAAGGAAGGAGAGAGACAAGAACTCTCTCACTTCTGTAGTAAGTTGTTTAGCTCATGCTATTTTTGTCTCCCTACAATTTCATATCTGCTCTTTTCATAGATAAAACTGTGCTCTCTCTCACCACCTTGGAGAGTGCTGGAGTCTCAAAGATGAGCTCTTTTCAGCTTGCAACATCCTTAGGGCTGTGTTTTTTTCCAGAACTGGAGGGACACAGAACCTGTGCTGGCATCAAATACACATGAAATGTTCTTTCACTTCCTCTATGGCTCTCAGCACTAGTTCTGAGACTACACAGCTCTGAAGTGGCTCTTGAGGGATTTTGCTTGGGAAGTCAGATTAAAAATAAATTTATAAGAAATGGAGTGCAAGACTCTACTGTATGTGCTAAAAACTCATCTCTCAGCAGGCCATGGATCCTAATAGGGAGAGCACAAGAGAGGACACTTTGCACTGCTTCATGTGTGAGTGCACAGCTCTTGTCTGCTCACATAACCTTCTTTCTTTACCAAGCCCTGGGAATTCATCAGCTCTTGCTGCAGTACTGCAAGTGCAACTAGATCTTAAATGTCAGTATCCCTGATAATAATACCCCAGACAAAAACTGCATCCAGAGAGCAGTCTTTGAAATACCAGCATTGGCAGGAAAACCAGAATATTCGATCACCCTACTGATGATATGAAAGTAGAGATAAAAAGAGCCTTTGTATGCAACCTGCACCTCAGCAGAATAGGACTACAGTTGTAGTTCTTATGCCTAAGAATTGCCTAGAGGGACATCCCAGTAGCCAGCAGGAGACTGAGTTACAGACAATGTGAACTGAGACATCCTACTTTTGAGGTGAGGTTTGGAACCAACAAGGAATTTATTCCTCACAAAATGAAGGATGAACATTGCAGCCTAAAATGCAATATACAACTAACCAGCTAAAGGAAAACAGGCGTTTTACTTAGTCCTTGCATCACTATGTGTTACGGCAAAGCTAACAATATTGTGGTCATATTTTTCAGTAGCTTGGAAGGGGGTTTTTGTGTGTACACCTAAAAAATAAGTCATGCTGACTTTTATTGCCCTAGAACAGGAAGACATATGCAATAGTTTTATGGATTTATTTCCATTAAAACTGTACTGTCCTTGATAATTTATTATTTCAGATATTTCTATGTGCTATTGTCTAACTTTTCCTGTATGAAAAGGGAACAGGATATTAAAGCTTTCCTAAAGCTGCTATTACTAATGTCACAAAGAGGAGCATTCTGAAGTTTTTTATTGTACTCTGTTGCTTCCCATAAATTCATGACAAAGGAAGAAATTAGTAACCCAAGTTTGGTCAGACAATTTAGACCAAAGTGGACAAGCTTAAAAGCTGAGTAACAGAATTAACAGTATTTCTCTTGTATGGATTCCCATGAAGTGATGATTTGCAGGCATAGCAAAATATAATGTTATTCCCATCAGTTCTGAGAAGTTTTATGCAAGCCTGGAACAGACAGGTCTTCAGGAAGGACAAACTGCAGCAACATGCAGTTCCTGGTGGCCATCACTTAGGTAGTATTCTTTACTGATTAATTTAAAATATACTGCAAAATGCTGTGCTAGCAAAAATGATGTCTTCTCAGTAAACTCCTACTGAAGTCTTGACTACCATTCACTATTAGATACTGCTTTACATTTCTGTGAGAAGCTGCTAATGGAATTCTTCTAGAAGTTTTATATATATATATATATATATTTCTTCAGTTTTCTTTGATATGTGGTCCCAATTAATCTGCACATTTGATTTGAGTTTTCACTCTACTTCAGCAGCAAATGTAATAACCTCTTGACAACTACGATTGATAACTAGATTATGGAGAGGTTTGTAAGCTATTTTTGAAACATGCAGCATGACAAATGTCACAGGCATATGCACTAGTTCAAATACTTCAGCATTTGAATATGGATATTGTGAGTGTTCACAGAAACAGAGTAATAAACAAGTGAATTATCTTAGCTCTTTTGTATATAAACAAAGTTGGCAATATACATTAGTGAAAAATCTGAACTTGCAGTACTTATCTTGGTGGAAAAGGAGGCAAGAAATCCAAATGGCTCATTGTGGACAACTGGTTAAAAAGCAAACCATTTATAGTTGTTTTTTTTTCCTTTTAAACACATTTTTTGCCACTCTAGCACACTTCGCCAGACACTTTTATCTTTAAGGTAAAACAAACAAAACTCCACTGCCATCCCAATCTTAATGTTTAGTCATTTGAAAATAGATAATAAGCATTTGCCTTTTTGAAGAAGAGCCATAACTAGAACAAAGGTTTGTAATGTCACTAAAACTTTCATCTTGATTACAAGTTTATACATGGAAATACAATATGACTACTTTTGAAAAGTTTGATTAGTTATAAGCACTGACAATGACATAAAATTAAATAATTTAACTTTTATCCAGAATAAAAATACCAAAGCATATTTTTCAATCTCTAAAATTTCTATGTAATACCATTTTCAAGGGCAAAGAGAAGCTCAGAGAGATTACATGGATTCTACAAGACTTTTATGCATTCAGTATAAAATGCCGCAACAACAGTGCTTCCAGGACTAAATCCAGCCACTCTGAGCCAGACAAGCAATGAAGCACATGCTTAATATTAAAAGAATATTTAATGGGTTGAAATTTGACATGCAATATAACCCAAATTAATCCACACTGATTTCTTCTCTGTGCTGTTGTTTCCTATTAAGGAAGCAGTTCTAAAGACCAAGAGAGTCAGCCAACAGCATATAGGAGGTGGGGGGACTCAGCATGAGTTTGCATAAACATTTTACTCTATAGAGGTATTTTTACCGCTTGCTTATTCAGACTCCCAGCTAGCCAACTAATACTTGGATAGCATTATATGGAAGATAAATACCCTGAAATTATTTTACCAATAGGCTGATGCACCTATGCATACACACTTGTGTAACATCTAATATTAAAACAGCAATATTGCATTACATCATCCACTGCACTGTTTTAAATTGAGGGGATAAGACTGTGGCATGGGAGCCAATGCACAGAAATCCCTTCTTTCCCATTCCTTCAGCCAAGAGGTAGTCTCCAGAAATTTTCTACAAAGGGTTTAATGTGAACCCAAAAAATATTCTTCTGCTTTTCCCTTATTAAACAAGGTCACTACTAGCCAACTGGAAATTATAATTTAACTTGCAAAAACCAATTGTATTAATTTGCATCAGAACAACGTCCAAAGAAATGTACACTTTATAATTTAATGGAAATGCTGTGATGTCATATATGCAGATGACCTCACTGCAGCAAGGGAAAATACAACATTACTTATAGCCAAAGCTGATTTAATAACAAAAAAAAAATTCTACAGCGATAAGTAAAAGTCAGCTCCACATAAAATTTTTTTTCTACCTACTTTTCAAGAATTGAGTAAATTAAACAGCTAATAAGACTACTTTCATATACAGAACACATTTTAGCAAAATATAATGGATCTGGAAATGCTAGCATCAAAATCTTTCTTACATCACTAATTAAGAGACAAACTTAATGCACATTTCATATATTCATTGAAAATGAACCTGACTTCACATTTAATATACTGAAGAGCCACCAAATCTGCATGTAGATATAAACAGACCAAGGGAAATTCACAGGCCATTCTTTCTAAACCAAATGCATTGATACTACATTTAGATAATCTATCAGCAGAAGAAAAGAATCATAGTAATAAATGTTATTCTCCTGTAATTTAATATTCTAGTATTAATACATTTATGAAGTTGTTTTATTCTGTTAACACCTCAGCAAGAGCAAAATCCAAACAACAGTTGTAACTGATGAACCACTCTTTCTTGTATTAAGGATAACATAAAATGCTTTTGGCATTTTAGTAAAAAAAAAGACACTGTACAAGAACCATGAACAACTCTGTATATTTGACTAACAAAGAGTAAGTCTGCAACACTTTTTTACAGTCTTTCCCTGGCTCTATTTGGTCCTCAATTGCTTATTTGCTAGCTTTCTTTTGGAGTCTTCTTTTTTTTATTGTAAAAAAGGAGTTGCAGAAGATCCCATCCACACCCCCCCTCCAAGTAACCTCCTGAAAATCAAATCTGACTCATGTTCATTGACAAGAATCATTCTATTGTCAAAGAAGTAATTTTCAACAAATCAAGTGATATTTGCAAGGTCAAACACTATTTTAATGATAGAAAAATGATGGAATTCTATCTACGGGGGAAAAAAAAAGTTGAGGTTTGTTGTTTTGTAGTTTGATTTGTTTTAAAATGTTTTTCCTCTCCTCTAGGATATTAGGCACTTAAAGTACTTGAGCAGTGAAAGAATGGAATAACCAGATGAAGAAAAAACAGGTAATCTACTGTGTTAATAATATTGGTTATTCTATTTTTTTAATGTGGGAAAAATGTGGAATGCTGCTTCCAATATTTTGAAGTAAATTATGAACACAGTAAGGAAAACATAGTATAGCAAAATATGTAAATTATATTCAAATTTATCCTTCAGCACAAAAAGACAGATTAAAAACACGACCTCTCCCCACCCCCAATATTACACATTAAGCAATTCCAAGTGCTATGATTTCTAGATAATTTTCTCTTTGGTCTGTACTATAATATTGCAATTTTATATTGCAATTTTATATTTATTGTGCCATCTGTCACAAGAAAGAAGAGCTATAGAACAGTGGCAAAATCATGTTAAAAAGACTGTCTTGGGATAACAAAGAGAAAAGTTAATGGACATGGATTTACAAATTATTAATGATTTTTCTTGTCATTTCTTGAAAAATGAAAGCTATGCACGCTGTCTCTTTCCCCAAACAGATTGCATTTTATTCCTCTGCAGTTTGTCCATCAGGCTTCACTCTGACAACATAATCCAAAACTAATCCAGAGCATTCAGTTTTCCTTGTTGGCTCTCATGCACACTGCTTAGACAAATCCTGCTACCTGTCAGCCCTCCTGTGTGTGCCAAACAGGCTGCCAGGTTAACCCCTGGGGAAGCTGAGAGACCTGCTGACTTAACCCCTGCTTCCCTTCAAATAATCCACTGTAAATACATAGGACGTTAACAGGCTAACTGTTCTAATCAGGGCTGGATCCCTTAAAATCTGTTTCATACACAACCCTTAAGAACTAGGGATCTAAGCATCACTGCTGGAAGAAATAAGCAGATGGATAGAACACACTGAAAGGTTTTAATCCCCTAAAGGAGTTTGAGAAAATAGACACATCAATTGCCCACCTCATTGCTTATAAATTTTCCCTAATTGTCAGAAAAAGATCAGAAATAATTTAGTACAATGAAAGCAAGTCTAATTTAGTTACAATTCAACTTCATGACAGAAAACTTTATACCCATTGCTTTTGTCCCTTTTCATAAATATCAGTTTCATAAAAACTAGCTTTTCTTTGTGGAGATCCACACTGAATGTAATATAAGTCACCAACTAGAAGAGATTTTTATAAAAAGCATACTTTACAAATAATGACATTTTAAATTACTTTACTTTCTAAAGACACAGAATTATTTCCCAGCAGCACTTAAAAAAATAATTTCTAATGCTTTAAGCCTAAAATAGAGAAAAATCTGAGTTATAAATCTTTTCAAGATACTCACTCTGTACTCAAAAAAACCCAAATAAACCAACGCCTTCTCCTCATTGGAATTCAAGGCACATCACTCTATCTGCTGCTGCAGCATCAACAATCCACAGCAGAAAATAACTTGCGTAAGCACGGCATACCGAGGAACACTTAAAAGCCACACTAAGCTCAGCCACATGAGAAATGTAATAAAACATCGCACAGCTCATTTAATGTTTGGAAGGCATGATGTCCAGGTTAATATCTGAAGTGGGGGAAGGTAGAGTAAGCCATGGGGAGGGCTCCTGAACTCTGCCACAAACAACTGGGAAGGTCCATTGTGCCTTCTGATAAGAACATTTATTTTACCTCAATTAAATTTCAGGCATTCTCTTGAGAGGAAGAAGGGAAAATTGTTCTTCCCTCCTACGCACTTACACACATTCACATTTATTCTTTACATATACATGCAAAGCACACATCTTGGTCTCAGGAGTCCTGGAAAATGTTTAAATGGTTTTATCCGTTCTTAGAAGTGTTATGCTTGTGGCAGCTAATAAATAGATCTTATAAATGCTACAGATTCCAGAGATGTTTAAAATACTCTTGCTGCTTTTAAACACAGAGATACTTTTAAAATCTTTCTAGATGTGTTACTCATTCTAATGATTTTCCTCATTTTAAATACAGAAGTGTTAATTTCTAATAAGCTTTAAAATTTGCCCTCATTGCAATTTTTAGATCCCCACAAGCCCATACCTAGGCAATACAGAAACAAATACTTGGCAAAAAAGTAAGTTACTTCTAAATAAATTGTTCTGAAAAAATAACTAAAGCAAATGCTTTTTCACTATGTTTTTTTCCTCCCAGCTCTTCTCAAAACAACAGCTATTTTGCTGACAGAAAAGTTCATTAAGGTCTCGGGCAGCAGTTTGTCTTCGGGGAGTTGACAACTTTTGTTAGGGAGAAGGCAGCCTGTATCATCTCTCCATCAGAAAATTTTGCTCAGAATCAGAACTTTTAATTTTCTTCCATATAAAAGCATTTTTCCATATAATATATTAATTATTAGTCAAAATAAAGTTATAAAAGTGAGATTGTGAATGGATTTTAGAAAATCAGCCTATATACAAAAATCCTTTTTGTTTTCATTTTGATAAAAGCCTGGCTCTGCAAGTACATAATGAAACTCTCATTAACTTTTCTAGGACCAAGATTTTGCTCATTGTCTGGAAGACAAATTCTTCTGGCAATTAATTGAAACACAACAGAGTGTTGCATATAACAGCATGTGCTTGTGATTACTGTTTTGTCTACACAAATTACAGGTAAAATACTGTTGCAAAATAAATTAGACACAGTTCCATAACAAATTTCAGCATTATATCCATAGAATATCCTGTAAGATATTGTTTCCTCCTAAAAATAATTTTAATTAATTGACATTTTGCAAGTGTTCTTTCACATCTGTTAAATGCCCACAGCATCAGAATTTTTAGAGAACAGCAGATAGTTAGTCAAAATACAGTGCCACAGGACTTAGAGAGCTGCCATTCAAGAATTTTATTCATGATTGCCAAACAGCACTCAGCCTTCAGAGACACTAAGCAAATGTGTTTAAAAAGAACCATACCTCAGCCACCTAGAAAATGCCTGCTTTTAAGCTGAAACACCTCTTTGCTTTTGTATGTAGTGTTTTGAATTAGGTTCATAATAGCAAGCAATGTTTGAAAAAGCTCTGTTAGACAGCTACTAAGTTTATGCTATGGAGAGGTTCATTAGGCACAACTTAAAGGTCTACCATTGCACTCAGAAATGGAGTTTTAGTGTGTTTGATGATCCAAATATATACGGTTCAGTGGTCAACATTACAACTGTTTAAAATGCAGTGACTAATCTGCAACTTATCAATATATTACAAACCAACGTTGACAATGCCAGGTTCTTTGTTGATAATTTTTCCTTATATAACACCAGCTGGAAAATGTTTCCCTATTATTGATCATGCCACTTATCAGCTATACACAACATATTTCTTTGTACTTGGTACAAAATCTAAACAGTGTGGACTTGGTTCATTAACCTTTTGATATTGGGCAAAAGGGGGAGTAAGACAGGGAGAGGAGAAGCACTAAAAGTAATTTCATTGTTATTTGGATTTTCATTTTGGCCAAGACATCTGAAGGGGAAAAGGGCACAAACTTTATAGGACTGAAATAGCACTTAGAGCCTGGTCTGAAATCTATAGAAGAGGAAGACCTTCTGCTGATTTAATTTTCACTGGTACAAGTACTGAGCAAAAGGTAAGCTTCAAAAGCTTAAAAATTAACAGCACCCCTATCTTAGAGTGGTTTCCCTGAAGACAGATTGGAAGGAGAGTTGGACAAGGAGTTGGCAACAAAATCTGTAAAAAGCAGACAGAATATATCTTGTACTGTGAAAATCAAAAGAGAAATTCTGCACCAAAGCTCAGTACAGGTATTCAGAAACTGTGAAGTAAGGAATACTTTAGAATACTTAAAGAGACCTACAAAAATTTCAGTCCTCAGTATATATTCAGATATAGACCCCAGTACATTTTTAATATAATTTATCAAGTGCAGAGTCAGACTGAAATTTAGATTTAAGGGTACTTGTTAGATGAATCTGATATGACTCTATATACCAATATGTATACATCAGCAAATAAACTGATACGAAAAAGTAGCTAAGGTTGAAGAATCAAGCATAACACTAACACTTTTCAATTCAAGCTTTTTATCTAGGAAGCAGCTCCTAATGATCTGATCCCCTACAATCTCTTTGTCATTCCTCATCTCCTTCTTAGCCACACCCCACTCCCAGTAACTTGAGCTCTTCATCCCAGTATGAGCCAGTGCTTAGACTTGTCTTTTTATCCTGAAATTTCTAATGTTTTTGCAAGAGGAAAAAAACACTGATTTACATTAAACATGTTTATGTGTGGAGAATCTGTATGGCAGAAAAGCCATAGTTTCAATAAAAAGGAAAAGTAACACAACAGACTTGTAAAGTTTAATCTAAAACCTGAAGTATTTCTGTCAGTGCCATCTCCCTCACTACTCTGTCAGCCTAAGCTAAACCCAAAGTCAGGAGAATCATGGCCTATAAACAGGAATCATTCTAGAATTAATGGCCACAATACCAGCCATTTTGTCTTGTCAGAATTAAGTCTATATTTAGATCTCTATATACTAGTTATCTAGTCCATATTCTAGCAAACTCCCAATGCTTTCACCTCTGTCTCATCAGAGATACTGTAGGCACAGTTACAGGTTTCCCAGTTACTATGGCAAGGTAGATCGACTTGTTACTGTGGGGAAGACACAGAAACACTTTCCTTGTTCCTTTTTCTTTTATTACTTCATACTTGCATGCAGCTTAAGAATCATCAGAGCCTGCTCCCTCTGGTACATTGCAGTGTAATCCAGTACTAGAGCACAAAAATGTGGGAAACTACTCCAAAACTGAATCGTTTCCTGACCACCAATAGCTAACCTCACTCTTACTTACCCCAAGGTCTTCTGCCTTCACCACTACAAACTTTTTGATTGCTACCTCCTTCTTTTTGACTGAGCTACAAGGTATAATCACACATGTTTTAAGATCAGGCTTAATGGCAAGTAAATAAATTTACTGCATCAAGCATTTATTGTTTTCTTCCCTAATCTAGCTACTAATCCAACTTTTTCCATTAATATGATTTACATAAATAATATATTCAGAGCAAGTTAGCATCCTAGTCAGAGGTTATTTACAATTTAAGGAAATGCTCTTACTTTTATTAACTCCCCCAACACATATACTAGCCATGGTCGCTAAACTTACTTTGATCAAATTTCCAATGACTCCAGTGAAAAGGTTACATCAAGTGATATTTCATGAAAACCAGAGATGCCACTTAATAAGCAAATAAGGGTAATTGTTATCATTATTTAAATTAGTTTATATTTTATGTATAACTTTATGTTTTATGTATACTTTTATGTATATCCTTTTTTGCTTTTTTTACTATTTTGGATTTATGTTGTTGATCTATACATCTTGGAAATATGACTCTCCACATTTTTCTAGGTGCTTAATTCTAATTACTTAGAAACAATTAACAAATACTTTCCTGGTGTATTGTTTTTTTCTGGGATAGAGTTAATTTTATTCCTAATAGCGGGTGGCAGCGTTGATTTAGGGTGTGAGATTAATGTTGATAACATGCTGATATTTAGTTGATGCTCAGTATTGCTTACTCTAAATCCAGGAATTTTTAGTTTCCCATGCTCTGCCAGAGAGAAGGTACACACAAAGCTGGGAGGGAGCATGGCCTGGACAGCTGACCTGAACAGACCAGAGGGATATTTCACACCATATAACCTCAGTCTCAGTCTATGAACTGGAGGAATGTTGTCCCAGAGGGGCTGATCGCTGCTTGGGAACAGGCTGGGCATCAGTCAGTGGGTGGTAAGCAACTCTACTGAAGATCACTTGTGTTTCTTGGGCTCCCCCTCAACCACCTCTTTTTTAGCCAGAATTATTATTATAATATTGTACTTTTTTCCAATAATTAAACTCTTCTTATCTCAACCCATGAGTTTTACCTACTTTTTCCAATTCTCCTCTCTGTGCTACGGAGAAGGAAGGGGAGTGAGTGAGCGGTTGTGTGGAGCTGAGTTGCTGGTTGGGGTTCTACCATGACAACTGGTATTGAAATATACTACACATATTGAATTGTATTGCTTTTACAGAGGTAACAAACATTTAAAACAAAGAAAAACTTTATTTCTAACCACAAAGGATGAACAGTCTATCTACCATGCTATTATGCAGTCCACTGAAAAATCATGGCTGGGCTACTTCCAATGCTTAGTTCAAGCCCCCTTCTGAATATATGGCTTTAGCTTTTTTTCCTGCTGTTTCCTACAGTTTTATCTAGGTTTTAAAACAAAGGAAGAATCAGGAAGCAATTTTAAATCTTAATGTAACATTCAAGACAAGTAACATGCCCAAGGAAGCAAGCTGCTCTTTCTTTTGTCTACTTGCTCCTTCCTTCCATGGGCCCTTTTTCTCTTCATCTTGCAAGGAAAATCATAAACATTAAAAACAAACAAACAAACAAACAAACACAAACTAAAAAAAAAAAAAGAAAAAAAAAAAGGTGCTAAAAGACAGTAATGAATATCATTCTTCCTGGAAGTCAAAGGAAACTGGATTATAAGAAAAGTAACAGTGACTTTAAAGCACAAAACCTGGCCTCAATAGCTGCTGCAAGTTGTCTCTATTATGCCTTTCAATTCTGAAATGTCCTTTCCACCCTTTCTGGCAATCTCACCATTGATGACACAAAGCTTCTCTTGTCACAACTTGATCCTTCCAAAATTGGAAAGCAATTCCACTCTACAATGACACATGGACAATGTTTGGCAACCCATCTTTCTGCTCAAAGCAATATCCATTCTCATGCCCTTCACCCTCCTGCCTCAGTTTGCCCTGGCCATTCATGGAGGCTGCCTGGCAGCTGTAGAAACTGGAGTGTCACATTCTGTAATGAAGTATTCCAGGACTGGAAAATTGGTGTTAATGTTGACCTAAGGATTTGGCTAATTAAAGCAATATATATTAGATATTAATATCACTGGCAGCTCTTAGTCAGCTCTCTGGACACTAATTAGATGTTTAGAATTCCACTATATGCAATCAGTGGAAAACATTTGTAACTCGTCAGCAAAGCTTCATGAAAGAAATGAGAAATACTACCAGCATTTTCAGCTACAGTCTTTTCCTGTATTATTCAATTGGAAAAATGATATGTTGCATTAGGCTTACACTAGCTTAACTCATAAAAACTAAAACTGCCCTTCCCTGTTTGGAAAAGCCAATAAAAAAAAGGTGTGAACTAATATTCCCATTGCATTTTTACTTGAACTCCTCTGGGTGCTTAATTCTGCAGGTGAGTTTCCATTTTATGTTCTCCAGTCTCACGGCAATAGTTAGCTTAAAAATGCTTTAGACTAAAGGCAGTGACACATGCAAATATTTATCTCCACTCTGAAGAAGTTGCTTCTCTTACATTAGTCAAGTATGTTGGACTGGGCTTTTTCATGCTTTTCTTTTCCAGAGCAAAAATAAATTGTTCGGAATAATTCTTCAGAATAAAAATATCTTTTTAGGGAGATTTCTGATGTAAGGGTGTAAGTGAAAAAGAGGAGGAAAGGGAACCATTGATTTTAATGTGCAAAGTATCCCAGTCACATTAGTGAAAACTAATTACAAAGTGTTTTAAGGGTATAAGAAACCAAAGGATCTGCCCTAGCAAGTGGAAATGGAATAGAGCAAGTCACTGCATCTTGTCACACATGTTGTAACACTGTAATTTCAACTGAGTTTTCAGACTTACAGTGAAAGGAGAAAGCAGTGTGATTACTATGACACACTCTTATAGGTTGTATATAAAACCTAACACAGAAGGCCAAATTTAAATTTTACCAGCTACAAAGCTGGGTTATTTATTTCGTGGGCTGCTACAAAAATCTCTTTGGCATTCATGCTCTGTGTAAATGCCAAGGTAGTTATCAAGCACAGTCTCCATTTTCACAGAAGCAATGTTTCCATATTCTTTTGGCAAGCGTTGTGCAGGCAAAGTGTCACTGCAGCAGGTCTGAACTAGATGCGTTGTACTGTATTTGTGTATATCAGAAGTGAAACTTAATTTGTCTTTACATCAAGGGCCAAATGTTTTAAAGCTTTTAAATTAAAACTGCATACTGCCTGCCATGCACAACTCAAAGTGGCAAACCACTTCACTTGCTGTATGCTCTGACTAGTGTTCATGTGGATTACATTTTAATATTAGGCTGGAAGCTTAATTATAAAGGATTATTAGCAGATCATGGGAGTATTGCACTGAGATAGGGTCATGCAGAGTAGAATATTAAGAGCTGCTGTCTAATCTTTGACCACTTTCTCCGTATCATTTTGGAATCATCATGCAAATTATGAGAGCTACTCACAAAACTGTTCAAGCATTTTCTTCTGCCTTTCTCTGAGAGGTCTATTGATGGACCTCCTGAAGCAATCTGATTGTTTTGCAGGTAGGCTTTTTGGAACAGGGACTATGTGTTTCCTTCATGATCTTGCATCCTGCTAAACATATCCTGGAGTCAGACAGATAATAATGTGCTTTGTATGTGGAAGTCCTGTGGCAGTAAAGGCACTTTGGAGGATAGGAGATAACATGTGTGAGGGACATTGGAGTCAAGATAAAATATGTGTGTATAGAAAGTCAATCTGAAAATAGGTCATAATAAAATTGCAGTAGACTTTAAGTTTAGTAAAGGCATTTAAGCTTTATTTGATAGGAATGATCAGAATACAATAGCCAACACTATTTTTCTGTAGAGGGATGCAGTGTGGTTTTAAAATAGCACTTATGTTGGCTTTTGTCACATTAACTGTGGGAACTCTGGTGGAAATACATTTAGGCACTTGAAGACCATAAGTTCAGAGATAAGCTTGGCTGATACCGTGAACAGCTTGCCTGAGAGGTAAATTGCATGCAGAAACTAAACATGACAGCCAAAGATAAAACACTTATTATGATTAATACCAGAAGATGTAACAGGCTTTACTTACTGCAGCCCCAGGAAACCTCACTTTTACCAGATAATGTTTACAACTCCAATTGCACTCATAGGGCCACCACATGCTTTTTTAGTAGATGGTCTCTTATCTGTGAAACTTCTCACCCATGTGAATTTTAACTTCTGCATTATTCATGTGAATGTTTAGGAGATTTACAAGTCTGTGAGTTTTTGTACATCTATTAAAAACCTAAAACAGTCTGACAGCAAGACAGATTTTAAAGAATGCTGTAGATGAGGAATGTGACAGTGTTGTTGTGAGCAGTTTATACTACAGAGATTGCTAAATGAACATTAGCTGATGTAGAAGGTGGCAAGAAAGGTTCACTCCCATATGTATATTGTCCCATAAATATCTTCAAAATGACCACACTGCATTCATTTCCTATATGACAAATGACAAAGAACTATTTCATTTAACTGCAATAAAAAAAATTAGAAAATATCAGAATAAAATATTTTCAGTGTTATTTTCACATCTCTTTTAGTTCTCTTTAAGTTATTCTAATTGAGATTTTTAGTTCCATTTCTGAAATTTACTTTGCTTTGGTAAACAAGAGCAAATCCTGAGGTGGAAGGATATTAATGCCACTTCTTCAGCTCACCAGAAAAAACAAATTATTCTTCTACTTTAAATTTTGCTCCATAACCTCATAATAATCAGTACCTATACTAGAGGACTATGATGCCAATATAAACCAGTAGAACACCACAAAGGAGATTTTCTTCAAATACAGTTTCCAATAGCAGGTGAAAAGAGAATTTTTGTATTTGTTTTTATGCAGAATGAGTAACAGACAATGTGTAAAGCATTGGAAAGGAATATAAAAGCAACAGATAACCTATATGGAACATTAGTAGAGGAAAACACTTTCTATAATATTTATATAATATATAATATTATTATATATTAATATAATAGAATATAATACAGTATTTATATAATATATAGTATTTGGAGTTACTCGGCTTATTCTAAAATACAAATTCATAGTGGCTGTTAGAAAAAAAAGATTTGGTTTCCTGATGGCTGTAGATTGGGCCAGAATGGTTTTCTGATAATGATAAAATTATTTGGATGGAGTTCTGAGAGGACTATTGAACTTTTTAATATTTTTTTTCAAAATCATTTACCTATCAAATCACAGAGTACCTGTGCATAAGCCAAGGAGAAGATCTCACCCTCTTACACATACACACACAAACAGAGGATGTATCTTTGAAGGAGGAAGCAGCAGGGAGCACATGCCCTCCTAAAAATTCTCCCAGAGCTAGGAATCTGCTCTCACTCAGCCAGAAAGACAGACTGACAGTGGTGATGAGACATCAGCAGCTCAAGGAAAGCAGCCACGGCCCTTTCTGTGTGGCAAATGGAAGCAGAAAGCAGATTGATAAGAATGGTGCTGTCACCCTGGGACTGCTCTCAATCAACACAAGCAGTGCTTGAAAAACCATGGGCAGCTGGATGGCTGGACACGTCACCCTCCATGCCTCCATCCCTCCAGCCCCCTGTGACCCCACACTGTCTGCAGGGCATCCTGCAAGTGGAACTTGCCTGCAACCTGGGTCAGACAGGGCTGATGTCCCCATGTCACTCCCAGGCCCCTGAGAGTGTGCAGGGGGGTTGTTTTAGCAGATTTTAGTATAGCAAAGCTGCATGTGAACCGATGTCTTTCCTACCAGTCTCCAATTGGCCTGTGTGACACACTGAAGAGAGTCTAATAACAGCTGATTTTTTTGCTTCTCTGCCTAAAAGGCAATAAAAAGCAAATTAATCTTAGCTTAAAAGAATTTTTTAATTTATTGAGGAACAGCAGTAAAATTTATTTGATTCCCTATTGCCAGGAGGACTCCTTGTTTTTTTCTGTTTGGGACTGTCAATGTTAAGGTCTTTTTCAGAAAGCTAAAGCACCCTAAACAATTGCATAATTCTGAAATCACAAGCATAGTCACACAGTTATCTCAAATGAATAGTTCAGAACTTCCCAACAAATGCAACCTGATTTTATTGCAGCTTTCATTCCACAGATTCATCTCCTGTGTGATCCCAAAGTGTTCTCTTTCTTATTTTTGTTTTCTGGTCAGTGAAGTCCTGCATGAAACAAAATTTGACTCAATTCCTGGTCTCTTATGATACTGTGTATGTATGAGCAACAGAGAAAAATCTCATGAGATAAACTCCAACACTGCAATAGAACCAACAATACACCATCTCCAGAGAATATATCACTCGCAGAATAGGCTTTTATTTATCAGCTTAGAGAATTGATTAAATTTCAAAATCAAAGTATTCCATATGGGTAAAATAACTTTGAACTTGTATCAGCCATATCATTGCTGCCATATCATTGCTTTATGTGTATACAGTCCTCAAATTTTTATCTGCAGAAAGGAGCAATAAATAATAAAATCCAAAGCGATGAGTCAAGAACTCCATACTTCTTTGTTTTTGCTTGATTTCTTTCCAATTTTATTTTTAATATCTTTTAACCAGTTCTAGTCATTTGTGAATATAGCTAATAAAGAACCCTGTGCTCCATATGCTTATCCACTAACTTCAACAATATTTTCAGTGGGGAGTATGTAGTAGTTTAGTATGACACTAAACTTCTAGTCAAACTGGGCCATAAGTTCCACTAATTAGAGTCAGCAGCATGACAGCTAAAGCATTAACCTGTTACATGACAGCTCAACCTCAAATCCCAGCTCTGTACATCTAACCTAGCAGACCTCAGCATCATTCCTTTCTTTCTCTTGAATGTTGTCCCTTGCAATGGGCAAAATTTCTTGGAATTTAGTCAGAATGTGTCAGGTTCTTCATGAAACAAAATGATATGAAGTTTATACAAAACATTTCTTCCCAAGCAGAAACTACATAGTATATAATTTCCTGGCAATAACTAAACTCCGAGATTTTTTTTTTCTTAATTAAATTAAGCATTAAATCAATGCAGCAGATTTATTTTCCTGTTTGTATTTTTTATTAATTAAATCTGCACCATCTGCCTCTGTTTATCTGTTTTACAATCCTTTCATCTATCATTGTATGTTTATATTTTAAATGCATATTAGCTTTTATGATGGATTTTGTAACTGCAGAATGGTGGCTGCAAAGGCAGTTGTCCTGAAAGGATAATAGAAAGCTACAAAATAGCAGCACAGAAAGCACTGCAACCCAGAAGAATAAGGGACAAAATAATCTAACAGAATTGGTAATCGAAATAACGCTTCCTTAACGAGAAGTCATTTAAACGCAGCAGCATAACACAGAGAGACCTCTTCTACATGAGCAAGGATGTGGGATTAGTTTCTATATACTCACATTAATAATTCAGAATCCAAACAGAAGAATTTCAGATCTGTCAATCTAACACATAAAGCACTCTTTTTATTAAAATAGTCAGCTTTCCCCCTAAATGGATATTAAATGGTTCTGTTTCCTGTAGTAGAATGCAAGTTACAAAAAAAGCATGTATGTGTAAAATATTTACTCATAGACTTGAGCTCTCCTCATCTGACATCAATTTAGTATTTATTTCTAGAATTTTTCTCACTTAGAACAAAAACCTCTAAAAATTTCCTGAAATCGCATATTGCATCTCCAAGTACATGGATCATTATAAAGAGCCTTTAAGACAAGACTAATTTATACTAAATTTCAGGTGGTACCATTCCCCCCCAACAACTGAAGCTGTTTGCCACAATTAATGGAGGCAGCCTCATAATGTTCTTTCAGCATGAAAAATACAAGAAGTATAATAACTTTTAATGCTGAATGGCTGAATAATAAAACTTTCTGTTCTGATTTATGTCATAAACAGTCATAAATTATGATTTTTCCCACAGTTTTGAAGTACAGTAAGTGATAGAGATCACCTCTCAGAAGTTATTTGTTGCAATCACATTTCTTGAGAATTTTTGGGATGTTCTTGTAACAAATTTTTTATGAGCTCATACATAGACATGAGAGACATGGTAAGAATTTAAATAACTGTGATTTGATGTAGCACAATAAAGAAACAGTCTTGTTATCTTGCTGTATAGAGAATACAAGTAATTTCTGTAGGTGTAGGTCATTGATTTAAAGGTAATAGATAAAGAAAAAGCCGAGAGGAATAGGGGAATCATTTCTCAACCAGTACTGATCGTGACAGGTATACAAAACCCCACATCTTTCCCTCTTTTTATACAACTCAGTGAATTTTTCCTTTTATTCAATTTAATTTGGAGCAGGCTAAGGCATTTTAGGTTGTTTTATTTTTTAATATCTGGAATGGTAAAAACAGTAAGCACATGTAACAATCTAACTATCTATGAGTAACATGAACAATCAGGCTGAGCCTTTCTCCAGCAGTCCTCTCCAGGCCAGTTACAAATACCAAGCTACAGGTGACATTTAACAATAGAAAGAATCACACAGAATGAGCTTCTAGAGAGGCATCATCTGTTTTTCTGTAAAACCGTTTTGGTGGAAAATTCCACTGCACAAAGGCCATCCAATGGGCAATGATCTGACTGAGCAGTTCTCACATCATTGCACATTAGCAGTAGAAAAATGACCTTGGTATGTAACAAAGCCAAGTCTCCTCATTGATTTGGAGAAAGAGGAAGGTTGAAGGACTGTATTCTGGCTCCTTATCAAGTTTAAATCTTTACCAGACATGATTCCAGTGGAAATCCAAATCCACAGGTTCTGAAGGATGACCATTTCTCCTAAATTACCCTCAGACAGCTTAAGACAGGTCTAATTTCCCTAAAGAAGTGCAAGCCATCCTTTTGGCATGCTCCTTCCATGTGTCCTGAGCTGTGATGTACATACCGCAGCCATTCTCACACCGCTCACGAAAGTGTTCCACAGGTGCAGCTATGGCCCTGCTATTCAGCAAGTCAGCCAACAAAATTCCTTCCTCCTCTTGAAACATGGGAGGTTTAGATGCATACTTTTCATTAGCTCAATGCAGCAGTCCATCCTGAACTGTCCTATTCTAAGTATAAAGAAAAGCCAAACCTTCATACTTCCAACTCTCTGTCACTGGCCTACAAATAATCTTCAACTCGGTTTATGTCTTCCTGGGTAAATTTATATGCAGGTTTTGTTTCTGTCTACCAGATGTATTCTTTCTTAAATGTGGAATCATTCTAATTTAGGGTCTAATCCTATAAAAACTTGCCACCCTGCCTTTTTGGCCTTGCAAAACTTTTTTATTTATTTTCATCTTAAGAACCATAAGCCTGTCAAAAGCTTTTTGAAAGAAAGCTCTAGCTTAGTAGCCAGAAGTTATTTATCAAACCTGAAAAGGGCAGTCCTGAAACTGTATTCTTTTTTAACCTACTTGCTAAATCTGAAAAAATATATTAAGATTTCTTATTTTATAAGTTAAGAACCAGTTCCTTTTTCTTCAGTTGTACTTAAGAAGTTCCACAAATTCTGGTGGAAAATCTGTGGAAGAATATGTATGGGATAGTAATTTGAGACTGCACAATACACTATCCTTCTGCTAAAATCAATTATTTATTACTTTGGATGCCTACTAAAATCTCTATTTTTATCAGAGGCAGAAATAAATGGATACAAAACATGTACCTCAGAACTCTCCAGATTTAGGCCAGAAAAAACTGAAACTATCTTTGAATCAGATATTTTGTGACTTGAGCAGGAATTTATAATAAACAGAAAAAAAATGTATTAATTAATTGGTTCTCAGCTATGCATGGATTAATATCTTTATTTAGTATTTCACCTTCAGCTTCAGTGCATAAACCAGAAAAAGAAATAAGAAAATACTAGTAATCATATCGTTTTGATTTACAGATGTTCAGGCCTCAGTTGGTGACAGAGGAGCTCCAGGGAACTTAGAATGTGGTTCTACTTCCTCTCCTAGAAATGAAACCTCCCTAATAATGGTTTAGAGCTAAACTCAAGTATTTGTTCAATATGGGGAGAATCAGACCTTCATTGACTTCAGTGAGGAATTAGGAAGCCAAAAGAACCTTATTGCCCACAATGCTCAAGCATAAGTGTACCAAGTGTATACATACACTTGGGTGAAGACCTGAGGATGTTGTTTGACAAGAGGCTCAGCCTGCCCCGGCAATGTGCACCCGTGGCGCAGAAAGCCAAATGTGTCCTGGGCTGCATCCAGAGCAGTGTGGGCAGCAGGGTGGAGGATCCCCCGCCACTCAGCTCTCATGAGACCCCATCCACAATGATGTGTCCAGCTGATCTTTAAGGACCCTTCCAACCCTATAATTCTATGATACACCCACAAATTAGTATATGAAGACACAGGCACGCAAATCGTTGAACGCGGTAGGTGGAGACTGGGTTCACTGCAGATCAGCTTTCTGTACAAACGCAGGACCCAGCACCTCCAGACAACAATCTGACTCCAGACAACAATCCTGCTTGGCAACCTACAGGTTTAAGAACTGGAATTCAGAGCTCCCCCACAAGCACACAGGGGATGCACAGTAGCTGCAACATGTCTGACAAGGCACTTGTGCACTGAAAATCGATCGTGGAGGACTGCAGGGCCTCATTGTAGGTCACTGTGGCCTCCTGTCTCAAAGGAGTCTCAAAGGAGAACTGCTTCCAAGACAAGTAGGTATTTCTAAATTATTTCTAGGATTATTAAAGCATGCTCTCCATACCAGATGTGAGCTCTGCAGGGGCAGCTGAACTCTGCAAGTCTACTGGAGTGCATTAGAAGAGTGGGAAGCTCTATGACCACAGGAGGAATGTGGGGCTTGCCCATTCCTGCTCAATTTCAAACAGCACTTCTGTGAGTGTTTAGGAGACAGAGACATTTAGCTGAACATTTCTCTCTCTCCTCCCTTCACCCTCCCCCTCGTCTTTATTATGGTAAAGTGTTTCATGCATTCACCACAGTATTTCCTTTAGCAAAATTCTTCCTTCTGCTTCAGGACCATGCACAACCTGGCACTTGGGGAATATTTTTGGCTACTTTACCATATGCATCATGTCTAAAAATAAATTTGTGAGCTTTTTCACTACAAAGATAAAAAGGTCATCCTTCCTCTACACAGGCTTTGGTTCGTATTTGAAAAATAACTGCTGCGAAATATGACTTCGTTGTGAAATGTCCGTAAATGTAAAAGATCAACTCATTCAGACCTGCCAATTTATTTTATCTTACTGGCAACAGATTTCCTTATAATGCAATTGAGATCTGGCCTAAATAAGTGATATTACTTTTAATGAGGTCATGCACAACCTCTCTCATTCCTAAATATTTATTACAACTAATTTCTTTAGGTGAATGAATTTATTTCTGGGTGTAGGTTTTTTCCCTTCACAATTTACATATCTATTAAAATGCCACATATGGGAGTGGTAACAGTATCTTTGTATAGACTTCTCATTTTTGCTGATTTTACTCTGAGAGTCTGGCTAGCTTCACAAAGTATCCAGATAAGGCAAATTGCTCATGTCATGTGAACTATCTTACAGAAAAAAGTCCTATCAATGGCTTTAGTCTATCTGTGCCAGTAAACTGTGTAATACATAGAATTTAATATTTAAATTGTAATACAGTGTTTAAAAATCCAGTCAATAAAGAATAGAAGAAAATGATCAAGTTTCAGTTTGGGCTGAAAAAAATTGGTGAATTCTATTTGTACTGGAGGTAGCCAATCTATCAAATTCAGAGAAGAAGCCTGACATTTTCTGGACAAACTGATGAAGTTAGCATGTAAACAAAAATCAAAATTTTTTTCTGTATGTTAAAAAAGCATTGCATCATGGGGCACTTCAAAAATTATTTAGGAAGGTTGCTTCTTTTAATTCCTTTCAAAACCAAGCATTTCTAAATAAAAGCTACATGGGCTCTTGGATGAATTATGTCCTTTGTCAAACATTTCACTGCCAGGTCACAGCCCCCCATGAATCAAACAGATTTTGTGAAATCTGTAAATGAGTATTTCACTCTCATCAGAGAGAGAAATTGCTATGGGATGGAGGGAGGTTTATTATTAAAATATGGCTTTTAGGTGACAAGACATAACCAGTCTAAATGACCTGTACTTTAAAGTTGATAGCTGTGAATGACAACAGTAATGACAAGGAGTATCAAGAAAAGACTAAAATACAGTCGAATGAAATTCTAGCAGGAGTCTGATTCTACACTGCTTCACATCATCTTCTAGTCACAGACATCCTTACAAAGCCAATATGAAATTTAGACAGGTTTTTACCCTGATTTTCCACTAATCTCTTACACTAAAGGGTGGAAAAGCAGCTCAGATTTATATTTACATTTTGTTTTGACCTTCTCCATATTTGAATGACACATATACTGTTACCTAGATGCATGGTTTTCATACATAAGAATGCTGTATATATATACACAAGATCTAAATGTATATGTTTAAAATATATATTTATCTACACACATGTATATTTCCCCTCTTTATTGCTGAAACCTGAAACTCTAAGAAATCCTTTTCATGCAAATAAATGAAGAGCAACTTGAGTAACTAGCTTTAGTCTGTATCTAGTGGATAATTTCTGATGTTTGCTTTCAGTTTTAAGCCATGCTTGCATATTATTACCAGTGACAGTAAAGCACACATTTGTAGGTAATGCTCTAATCTCACAGCCAACTCCAGTAATCTTGCCCTGTGAAGGGCTTCTGAATGAAATTGTTTTACTGACAATATGTATGCGAAATACAACAGGTGCATATGCATGGCAAAAATCATAGACACATAACTTAGGTAAAGTAAGAGGAAAAATGTAAACAGTCCATGGTATGCAAATGTTTTCTAGATCATCCTTCTAATTCACAGGCAAAAATAGGTTTTTGCTGCAGAGACAATTCTCTAAGCTTTTGTTTCCACAGGGAACACACTGCAGGAATTCAGTGTGACTTTCCCATGTTGTCAGCAATATATACACATCTCCTGTGTAGGCAGCTCTCTAGAGCACTTTTGTACTCTGTTTTGAAAGTGGGTTAATCCCTCCAACCTGGAACTAATTTTATTATTATATGTGCATGTGGGGAAGCTAACATACCATGGCCGATACTTCATACACAAACAGCTAACTATGTACTAACATCCCAATGTGTAGAGAAACTCTAATACCATGGAAGAGGACATAGGAGAGATTTCATAATTTAATTCCTGTTTTTCTCGACTAACTTTTAGGTTTCAAGCCCATTAGCTTAACATGATTTACTCACACAATCTCCATGCTTTTTTGTTAGCTGAACAAATTACAAGACTCCAGTCCAGGAAGAAAATTTGATGTAACTGCTGTTCTGCAGAGACTTCTGCAAGTATCTGAGTTCACATTAATAGATGTATTGTCTAGCATAAATATACCCAGATGCATAATGTATTGTCATGATCTAGTCTTTTATATTAGAATCTAACTAGTGATCTAGTCCGTTACATTATAAAAACCTCCCATAATAAAGTCAGTCAAATAATAAACAGAGAATACCTGTGTATACAAGGGCATCTTAATTCTCTCCTTTACTCAAGGACCATGTTCACTAATCATTAATCTGAAGGAACATGTGTGAACAGAAGGTGCAGTACACAGAATCACAGTGCAGTACAGTTAACTAATGCTGCAGAACAGTAACAGCAGAAACAATATTTAGGCCTCTAGGAATCATTCCTATACCCTCATGCAAACTGTTGGATTAATTCTGTTGATAGTTTGTCAGTGACTGATTCACTGATGGAAACACCAATGGGAAACAAAGCACAATGGAAACACTTAGCAGGTTTTGACACCCTGCCCTCACATTGGGCAGAATTCAACAACAAATCACAGAGTATCTGAGGCTGAAAAGCAGTTCTGGAAGTCTGTGGTCTAATTCCCCAGCCCAAAGTAGGCTCAGCCAGGATAGGTGGCTCAGGGATCCCAAATCAAATTTTGTTCTTTTTTTTTCTTTCCCTTCCTTTTTTTCCATCCTCTCAGCATTTTGAGATCTTTGGATTTCCTTTTCTTGTTATGAAATATTCAGCTATGTTCTGGTGCTGAACAAAAATCACACTTGAAGCACGGAAGCTCAGTAGAAAACGCTGGTAACTAAGGTTCTTATATTCTCACATCTAGAAGGTCAAGCATTATGTAAATAAAAAGAGAGACTATGAGACTTACAATACAACCACAAAAAGTGGCCTTATAATACAGTGCAAATAGATGAAAATTTGTATATATTCAGTGGTCTACTTCATGGGACTAAATCCAGTTTTTCAAGTCCTATGCTTCATGTTACACCTCACTGAGCCCAAGAGACTGAGAAAAACTGTTACCTTTCACCATATAATTTCATACTGAATTTCAGAAAAAAATCTGCAGTTGCAAACTAGGTGGCACAAATTCAAGAAAAAGATTCAGTGGATGCTGTGAGATAACTCTTCTTGTTCTGCAAAGCTCTACCAAGAGCTCCCACTTACAATAACACATTTAAGTTCCTTATGTTTGACAAGGGATAATCTTTGTTGGACTAGCGAATTTTGATTGAAAAGTTGAGAATTTTCTCAAAAAGAAGCCTCAGAGAGAAGCTCCCTCAGAGAATTTCAAGAAAAAAGAGACAAAATAAGGTTCAAGATTTAACAGGACTAGAGGAGGATCTTTGACCATAGCCCAGTGTAAAGACCTTAGTCCAAATTAGAATACTAATTGATCTGACACCACGAATACCATGCCATTGCTCTAACATATAATATTCTTGAAGTAAACCAGAGTAGTTCAAAATGAGGACAGTACTATTAAGTACTTGGCCAAAAGTGAAAACTTTCAGCATAATTTAACTAAATAAATGTAATTTGTTTTATATATAAATAAATCTTATGAGAGCTTTATGAAGCCCAAATCCAATTTTTAATTTGCACAAGAATCTTTCCTTTGTCCCTAAAGTGATGACTTCTCTCCCAATACCAGAAAGGCTTTGGACAAACACACAGATAAGAGGGAAGCAAAGATCCATTCCATGAAACTGTATTATTAGAAGAGCCCTGCTGACACTACAGGGCTGGAACATGCACAAAACCAGCAAGTTCCTGCAAGCACATGAGCAGATACCAGATGTCAGGATGCCACCCCACAGTCACTGCCAAGGCTGGGCTAAGAGGGGCTCCTTCCAGCACAGCTCATCTTGCACCTCTGTTTATCATGAATTGAAGCTGAATTGATGATGTGCTAACCCTGCATCTGGCCACAAGGAAGTCTTTCCCCTGCTTGCCTCCAAAGAAACCAGGGCATGTTTGCAGGTACAAAGTTGGCTGCAAAAAGAACTTTCTAAGATGGGAAGAAAATGGGCCATCTTTCACCCCAAACGCTGACTCCGCAAGGCTTCAATAACTGCTTTAACTTGTGCAGAAGGTCAGACGGACACAGGATAACTTCATGAACTGGAAAATTACAAGCCACCATCCATGAGTCCTCACATCTGTGTGGAATGAATTCAGCCTCAGTTGAAGGTATGTGGGGGCAGAAAGGCACAAGAGATCTTGCCAATGAGAATAAACACCATGAAAATGGAGTCACTTCCTTTGTTTTTCTTTCTTCTCTGATTAATATAATAAATAATCATATTAATAACTATAGTTCAAAATAAAAAAAAAGTACAACATTTTTCAAAAAAGCTAAATGAAACTATTAGGCGGTTCTTATTTATTGATAAGGAATAAGCTTGATAGTTGCTGATGTAAAGCAGCAGTCCAGGACTGACACTAACCAGCACAGACTGTGATGTCAATGTTGTAAATCATACATGGGAGTCTCGTGTTATGCAACATCCCACAAACTGGAGCACTAGCCATTTCTTGAAGCAATAAACTTAAAGGGTAAGTAGGTTACTTATTGTGTTACAGCACTCAGACTTCAGCTAGTAAACACTTAAAAATCTACAGATGGATATTGGAGTCTCTAAATCAATTTGTAATTTCTGAACGGAAATTACAGACCAAAGCCTAAAAAGCCATGTAGCCTCACAGAGACTTTGAAAAGTAAAACGGAAGAGGCACCATTATATAATTTTATCTGTGAAGAAGAAATTCCATTTAAAGTCATAGCTGGATTCCAAAGATGTAACTGTAATATGAAGCTCATATCATATATTTAGAGGAACTATAGGTAACAAACATCTAAACATTCTTGTTAGAGTTTCAGTAGAATTATGGTGAAGCTCATAATTTCCCTTCTCAGTACCTCATGTTGCAGTTATTTCTATTATTTCAGGGAATAACTAGAAATTTCCAGCATTCCTTCTCAAAATATGATTCTTAAGCCAAAGGCCTTTCATTAATGAGTCATTATTACACAGAGTGCTTTTCATACCTATGTTACTTTATGAAATTCAGTGATATGTGCCCTACATTAAGTCCTTTGCACTATATCCAGCTATAAAACCTCTTATTTTTCAATGACTCTAACTGATAAACTGGAGAGATTTACTTCAGCAATTGCTTGTTCCCTTTAGACATAGCAACTTGTTTTACTCTGCTAGCATCTCTGTACCAGGTTTTCTCAAAATGAGACTTTCTACCTGCTTGTAAGTTCCAACCAAGGACTGTGAGCAGGAAAATTGTGTTCAGTTCTCTTTCCAATCCTCTGTGCTACATGCACACACACACACGCTCTTTCATCCTTTCCTTATCTCTCTCTCAGCTTTGGCTCATAATCCCCACTTCAGGCCACTTCCCCAGGTCTCTCAGGAAAACATGCAAGTCTGATTTCATTCCTGCCTTTTTCCTCTGCAGCAAAAAGCTTCTCCTTGACAAACCTTTTCATCATACCAGTACAGGGCCCAGAGTTCCTGTTTTCCACTTGGAAAATTGATGCAAAGTCCTTTTCTTTCATTTGATGTAGAAACAGTAATTTTTGCTGTAAGACTTTCAGCTTTATTATTTTACTCAGCTAGCAGTGTTACCTTTATTAACTCTTAACAGACTTCAGTATTTGAGAAAATTTCTCATGAGTTCTCAGCTCTTCTGCTCCCTCCATAACACTTTTACACCTACCACAGTTTAAACTGACACGTTCAAACAGACAGTGTATTGTGAGTTCTTGCAGCAACAAGATCCCACCAACCCCATTAATTATAACAGGCAAGCTCAGGAAAAAAAGAAGGGGGTTTGGTTTAAACACATATTTTAATAGAATTTATTCCAAAATAATTTTGCTCTAAGTCCTAGTACCATTACACCTTCACAGTATAACTCACTGGAATCACAAGATATCTAGCCTGTAGATGCTTGTCATACTACAGGAAAGTAGAGATAGACTTAAACTTTTCTGAGGTAACTGCAGCCATCTATAGCTGTCACTATGACCATACAGGCCATTGAGGTTATGCACAGGTCATTTCCTGGGCAGCCATAGCTCATCTGCCCTGTCTGTGAAAATACTCTTTTTGTTTGCAGCCTTTTCAGCCCCAAATCAGATTACAGCAGAAGCATTCTGCAGAACACAGACAAAATAGTGTTTTCTCATCAAACACTGTTTTTCAGTGTCAAAGTCCACAATGGAATGATATAAAGTTACACCTCTACCTCTATCAAATGGCCTGGGTTGTCAGGAGTATTTGTGTCTGCCAGGTAGGGTTCTGCAGGAGTTTTTGAACCTGAGGTCCATGCACCACATGTATGAGTTATACACTTATCTTCTGTTATTCTTCCAAAAACTAACAAAATCCAGTGACTTGTTTCACATGGCATAGCATCCTTAGACAGTCAAGTCCTGTAAATTCAAACCTGTAAACTGAATCAATTTGAAACCAGATAAATATCATCGCTGGTAATCTTGAACAGTCCATAGAAAGCCTGGTTAAAGCACAGCACAATGTAAGTAAGGAGAAAAACCCTATATTTGAAGGTTATAATTAAACACATGCCACATGCATAAAGAAAAAACATGTGCATAGGCTCACTTAAAACCAAATATATATATATATATATATATAAATCTCAATATATACCTCATAGATGGCTAACTCCCAGATCTGAAAGGCAACTATATGCCTCATGAAATTCAGGCTTTATTTTCAGAGAAAAATCTTCATTCTTCATACAAAACATTTTTATCTCAGTATGGGAGTAAGGCAATAGAACTGCATGCCCTAACCATGAGATGAAGTGAAGCTGTGTTATTGGCTATGATCCCTGTTTCCCATAAGAGAAAGGGTGCTTTGATATGTATAAAAACAGGCTGCTCAAGACTCTAAGATAAGACTCTTCTACCTTTATTTGGGTGTAAACGCATAAACAAGTGTTCACAGAATTTATATTATATAAGCTGAAAAAGAAAAGGAATATTGTTCGTTGATAAGTGATGTAATTTTACATACTCTTTTTGCATTACTTTGCTTTAAAGAAACTTTATAGAAAATATAGAATAGACTCTGAACAGAATCAATTACTCTGAAAAGCTTTTACAGGATAGTGAAATAAATTGTTTTTGTGATGCAGAAGCATAGCAATAGGATTGCAAACTCAAGGATACAGCAAGATTCACTAAGATATATGATAAATTAAATTATTCGCAAGGAAAAGGATATCAGGTAAGTAAAACTGGTTTTGCATTGAGTGTACCAACCAATCCAGTGTGTATCATATTAAGTTATGCCTACTGACAATGTTCTCAAAAAGTAGGAGAATGATGATAATAGATGATAGATTTATAGATGATAAATTTAGGAACATAGCAGACTTATAAGTTGCTTCTGAGGGTTTAAGATATTACTAAAAAGAAATACTTCCAGCTATTATGCTTAAGTCAAAAAACTTCTTAAAGTCTCAGAACAATACAACGTATGTCAATAAGTGCTAACCTAGCATGAAAGCATAATGATTTTAAAATTTGAGTTCCTAAGCATCTACTCATAAGCGTATAATAAAGAATAAAGCTTATAATAAAAGAATATCACATTATGAAAATTGACTCTGAGTGGAGCAGAGGCCCATTAATGCTACTTAACTCTGTATGGTTTAAGATTTCTGGCATTTAAAAACATGGGTGAGGTTCAAGGGCAAATATCATTTTTCTGAATCAGTATTTACTTTTCTAAGCTGCTGAAGACAACAGACTGAAGCCTTTGACATTGGAAGATGTGGCATCAGTACTCTTCATTTCAGTTAAATCTTTTGCTGTCAAACCATACATCTGTGCAGACCTCAGCATGCAGAATGAAGTCTAAGAGCAGTATTCCATCCTACTGATGAATTATAAGAACAGCAGTGATGGTTCAAGATTTCCCAGTATTCAACTCTATTTTCATGCCGTTAATTCACTGTATGTGTGCAAAGCACAGAACCAATTGTATTACAGTCTCTAAAAATGAAACATGAGTAGTGGTCCCTACCCTGAAACCTGGTAGAGCAAATATAGAAGGAAAAAAAGAAGGCAAATGAGCAGCAGCAGAGGTGACTACTGACCTCCTCCAGGTTAACCATGTAGGTGTGTGACACAGAAAGAAATGGAGCTGCCACCAAGGCTTCAAAGGAATGGTTGTGCGACCACATTTCTCTTTTGAAGTGATCATCTGTGTCATATCCCCCACACCGAGCAGCACTGCTTTTCCCTGTAACCTACTCAGCACATTGGCAGTGCAACAGCTCACAGACCTTCCCAAAATAAACACAGCTTTGTCAGCAGCTGTTTTGGCAGCCATTCACACAGGACATTAGGATGGGCAGTTGCTTTCTTACAGTGTCTCTTCCAGGCAGGTTCTCAAAATCCATTTTAGTCCCTTTGCATCCCAAAGGATTCAACCACTTGCAGTTTTCTGCTCTAGAGATGGCACAGGAATTATTAATGTGTCCCCTTCATTTTTGACAGGAGGCACATTATATTATGAGTTTGCTCTGCGGTCTGCCTTGCTTAATGAATGCATCTGCTATTTTATTCATCTGTATTTTGCATGTAATCCTTACACAATTCCCAGGAATTGAAACAGACCCATTTTAAGAACACTGTGGAGAAGTTCTGTTACTGAAGGTAGTAATGAATCATAATATTTGGGAAAAAAAGAACAGCAACCCAACAACATGATTTAAATTTAGACTGATCATTTCTGTGATACAAATACAGAGCTTTTTAGGATTGCTTTGAAGACCTGTTGAGGTAGAATTGACAATAATAAGAGTGCGTAAGAAAAAATCAGTCTAAATTGTTAAGGATGCAATAAGCTCTGAGAATATAACAGCTTCCTGTATGAAAAAAAGTTATATACAGATCATCATTTTGTCTGGTGATTATTATTAGCATAGTGCTTCCTGCAAGAAAGTATACCTAGCTGGAGTTGTAAAAGCAGCATTAGATAAAGCAGAGTGCTCACAACTTAGCAACAGCTTTGAAAGTATTGTCAATAAAACTACAGTTTGAAATAGGGCCAAGTGATAGTACGTGATAATACTGCACAATTGAAGCAGCACTTCAGTATCTAATCTTGGGATTAGAGCAGATCTGGAGGTTCACACTATTGAAACCATGTCAAGGCTGAACTTATAGCTCTCCTTGGCAGATATAAATAACAGCTACAGATTATTGGAGGCAAACTTTGATATACTTCACCAAAAAAATACCTATCTTAAAACCATGGAAACTTTTTCATTCTCCTGAAAAAAAAAAAAAAAGAAAAAAAAAAAAGAGAACATTCTCAGCTGCAGTAGATGCTGAGGCATCTGTTTTCCTATATCACTGTGTGTATATGAATGTTTCTAAGGATCCAGCTCCTTGATATTATGGTCATGATATTAAGTTCAGTTGAGCAAAAGACCTGGCTACAAACCAGGCTTTTACCACACACAAGGTCTTCATATGCATGAGACAGTCATCATATCTTCCCCTGTGGACATATGATATTGTAACTATCAAAATGAAATATTTAGCATAGACAAAAACCTTCAGAAGTCACACAATTCTTTAGTGGCAAAAGTTTTTTTTCTCTTCTGTTCATTAAAAATAAAATGTGCATACACACACATATGTAAACACACACACACACACACACACACACACATATATATATAAAGAAGAAGGATCCAAAGACAGGGTTGGTTTGGAAATCAGGAAAGGGAAATTGAAAAGTAAAAGAGGAAAAAAAAAAGCTTGGAAAAAACGGGGAGATGCCATATTGGAAAGTGATCTTTTAAACACAGTTTTTCAAGCTGCGCTTAGAAGCTGTCCAAGACACAGCCTAGAATATATCTCTTGTACTAGTGTTTCCTTGTCATATTTGGTTAATGTCATGCATGTGATACTCCAAGTTATTGCTGTTTGTTTTTCAACAGCTACATGGACCATATTTTTGGCAGAAATTGTTTATAATTTTTTGTTCTTTTTATTACTGTATTTGCATGGAAATTTCAAAGTCAAAATTATTGCCATAAAACATGGCTCTTTTTTTTTTTTTTCAGCCTGACTGACAGATGCATCTGTTTGAGCAAGGAAAAAACTCAACTCTATTAAACCAGTAATCCTTCCATATGACATTGTCACACAGCACAGATGTCCTTTCATAGGATTTCTGTCAAGGGGACAGCTTGCCATTCCACAGTGACAGGTAGGGCTGGGGATGATCAGCAAAGAGATCAGAGATTACTTAAGATACCTTTCATCAAATTTAAAGCAATCTTTATGCAATTCACTGTGGAACAAAATTAATTATTACTTGACAATAATTGCTTCCATTTATACACACCTAAATGCTACCAAATTTTGGGAATGTGTGAGCTTCCTTAATGGACACAGAACACTTGCCATTAACTCCTTCAACATCTCAAGACCTAGGACTTCAAAGTGGGGATTTTCTGTCTTGTTGCAGCCAGAGTAGCTAGGATATTTTAAGGTGGAAAGATATGAAAAATAGTCACAAATATTTTACTTTTTAAAAGTCATTCTTAATATAGTTTCCCTATGCTGTATATACAAAATATATGGTGTTGTGATTTAAGACAATGGCTTTATGAGCTTGTACATACCTTGTGTAATTCACCTGCAGCTTCACCACCCAAAAATATTATGCTGAAATCAAAAGTCCGTATGGAATAGAGCATGAATTGTGGTTTCTCTATGAAAAATGCAATTTGAAATTATAGTCTAGAAGCCACTGTAATGCATGCACTCGATAAGCAGGCAAAACAGTGCAGGACAATGAAATTACTCATTTGGGGATGCTTCCTTGGTGCACTTGAACCAAAACTGGCCATAGCAATGTAGAAGTATGGAGATTTCTGACAGTCAAAAATGTGTGCTTTTTCAAAGCATGAGGTCCCTTGTACAATTTTTCTCTTCTTTTGAAGAAGCTCCTTAAATAAAGGACAGCACATTTCCTAATTCTAAACAAGAAAATCTCCAGGCTAATTGAGAAACAATCAGACTTTTACTTCTTTGTCCTTTGGTGCAAGGGGAGAAGGCTTACAAAAAGACATATTTATTTCATTTTCTAGAAATTAAATCCAGATTTAAAGCTTTTCTCCAACCCATTACTGTTTGGTTGCTTTGGAGAGAAGTTACAACAGTGCCACACCCGGGGAAGAACTTCATGTGTTGGCAATCTTAAAAAATGAATTTTGAGTCCCTCGGATTCAATACTGGTATATTTATTAAGAGAAAGTCTTGCCTGAAGCTCTTTATGGGAGTTTATAGTGAACTACCGGCACTCTCTTCTACAGTGAGTTTCCTGGCTTTCATCCCTGATGATGTTTAGAGCAATGCTAATCCACTTCCTAGGACACCCCACTGAGATACAAATCACATTATTAACAGCTAGTAGTGCTGACCATGATTTCCAACAGGGCCATGCAGATTGGTTCCTGGAATCTCCTGCATAGACTTTCACTTAGACAAATCGCTGCTGGTTGGAGAGAGAAAAAGCAAAACCAAAATGAAAGTAAAATAGGATTTCCTATAGATGGCATTTTTGTACACGACCTGTATTCCCACGAACTTCATCAGGACAGTGCAAAGTGTAAGCTGGAATAGACTTCTTCCCTTTTTACACTCTGTAAACAAGGTATATTGTACAGGTAATCTATTACACATCTTAAAATATGGAAGTGACCCTGTCAGGATTTTGTAACAGTGATTTGTGATCAAATTCCCACATAGTAGGAAATTATCTGTATTGAGATAAATATTAGAATAAAAATATCAATGGAGTTACACAAATTTCTACAACCTGGATATCTGTGGTCTTCACTCCTAGCTTTATAGTCTCTATGACAATTCAAGCCCTGTATGTGCACACATACGCATTCAAAGACTTTTATGAAGAGGAAGCAGCATGCAGCAGCATTCTTTCATTCAGGCTTTCAGTTTTAATCACCACCTCTTTCTACACTGGGGGATCCTGAAACCTCCTGGGCACTCCAGAAAGGTGGGCACAAGATGCCAGTTCTGCATTTGCAGCTGACTGACTCCATGTTTCTCAGGTTTTAAGGCCTTCCCTTTATTGAACAAGACTCAAAAGATACTTGTCTGCTTCAGAATTCTTAAACTACTCAGAAAACACTGGCTCTTCCAGTTTTCAAAGTATGTAGGCAGCAAAAGCATTAGTCAAGTTCACAGCTTTCCTTCCTCTGTTCTCTCTTTGCTTTGGAAAGAAAATATATTATGTTTTCACTCTTTTCCCACACCAGACAGGTTATGGATGAAGTGTAATACTGCCATGGTGCCATTACCCCACTGAAAAATAACCAATTGGAATGAAAAGGGGGGAAAAATAATTTTTAGGCAATGCCACTGAAAAAACAGACTCAACCTCCTTTACTCAATGTCTTTTCACTTAAATACTGATTGTCACGTCAGTAATGAAGGCAGTTGACCAGAAAGGCCAGTTGTATCTGATACAAAATCAGAAAGGAACACTGACTGCAATTTGGAAAAGCTTCCCATTGGCCTTGGGGGAATTTCAGTTTAAGTGTCAGGTCAGGTAGCTCCCAGTTTATCCAGTACTAAACTTCATAAACATTTTTAGTATTAAGGCTCATAACCATTTTTAACCATTCTGCAACATCTAAATTTTTCACAGGTTGTGAGGAGTTTGATGAAAGAAAAGTTTTAAAGAAGTAAACGAAAAGCCGGCAAAAACCACTCAACACATTCCTGCTTGGCTCAAACAGTGAATGCACTCTCAGATGACCCCCTTGACATTTTCCAGCAATTTCAGAAAGGGTTGTCCCCTCTCTGGAAATAATCTAAACACTGATCCTCCTAACTGTCAGAAAAGAACCAGAGATTAGGAAAAGAAGTCTTGTTTTGATCAACAACCATCTCCTAAAAAATGCCAACACATAGATGAACAGAGATTGAACATAGTAACAAATTCTTGTGCAGAGTAACAACACTCACAAAAGCAGAAATAGACTGACTATGACATGGTTATAGGGAACTACAGAAGTGGTAGGATTGTGAAAATTAGATTGCCTTGTTATGTTTTGTGAAAATCAGATTTGCCTTTACCAAAGTGACAGTGAAAACCTGAGATCAACATTTATCCTCCAAGTGGGCTTGGGAAAGCTTATCACCTTTACATCAGTTTAGCATAAATATACTGCAGCATAGGATTTAAAGGCAACAGAAGTACAGGTTTAGCATTAAGCACAGACAGAGATAAACAAACAGCTCTGCTGTTAAAGGTAGCAATTGCAAAAAGGCACTTGTACACAGGGAAGTCTGAATACAGAAAACAGTTGACCTAGCAAAGTACATCATCATTTAAAACTGTGGGACAGAAAAGACCATGAACTACATGAAAGATTGAAGTGGGGTAAATTTTACAGTAATAATTATATTGGTGTCTAAGCCCTTAACAGAGAATGATACTGAGTTTACAAAAGTGAGAACGCTGAGAACTGTGAGTACTCCTACTTTTTGGTTTTGTTACTCACCCTCTTCCACCATCCCTCCCACTCCTCCCCAATTCCCCCAGGATAGGTCATTGTTGAGCAGGAGTAATGCTCTTGTTTGACATCAATTTCATTATTCAATCTCCCATTCAAAAGCAGCATGGATTCTAGCTCAAAGGGATCTAAAAAAGAGACAAATCTTAAAAATATGTCCATCTAATAGTTTTTACAACTTTCTGTAACTCATCAATATTTATAGAAACCTCTGTCAAAAATTTTTAATAGTAGAACACACATCTGTTAAATCTAGGTCAACCTTCTAGATATGAAACTCCAGGTACAACCAAAAAAATATCAGGGATAGTACTATGGAACTTTTAATGCAACTGTGGGGGTAAGATTTTGAAAAAAGAGAATTTACATTATGGCTAGGTATTCTGAGTATTTAATTAGGATGTTGTTTACAGAGAGATGAAACTCCACTTGCAGTTTCTCAAAGACAGGAGGAGGCAGTTAGGCAGTACAAGAGAGAATCAGGTCTAGCCATGTATTGCTAACCTTTTCTAAGCTAATGCAGCATTATTAAGAAGTGAATGTTCTTCAGTTTTCAGGGAACAGTGGAACTTCTGAGCCACTGCCCTTACAGAAAAAGCTTGAAATTTTAATGCTTATGGAAAGAGATTCACCCCATTGGACATTCATCCTTGGTCCTCACAGTTATCATCACTGAGCTCAGAGGAATAAAAACAACTTGTGGGTCAAAAAGAATTTGCATTATGGGTGAGGAGAAATGAAAAATGCAACAGAGTACAAAAATGTACAAAAAATTACTGGATATTTCTTTAGAATGAAATAAGAAAGAAACATCAGATTAGCACTTTTACCACTAACAGGGTATGTGTTGCATACAGCAACAAGATATTAGATATATAGGTAAGATCAGAGTTCCTTGTTCTGAGAAATCCATCAGAGGTTTAAAGTTATGCTTTCCCACCTTTGGTGTTTGGCCTTTTTTTAATCTGTGAAATATCAGGAGGGTGAAGCACCCTACACTCCTTTCACCCTAAACCTGTTCTGTGCTTTAAAAAAAAAAAAAAAAATCTTAAAATAAAAAAATACCTAATCTATTCATAATATAACTTAAGCTGCAAATTTTAATGGTGCCTTAGCCCAAAAATAGGGTATATTTTCTTCTAAAGAATGCAGAAAATAGTAAGATGTCAAAAGATGTTAGGAAGGAAAATCCAAAATTGCAACAAAATGTTTGGGTTAGTAAACAAAAAAGAAAACAGAGAAGACATATGAGGCAATCATACATTTTGTCAAAACAGAGAGGGTTGGAAAAATACTAATTTTTTAAAAACAGGCTGTAAATGAGAAATAATCAAATTCTAAAGATGAATCAAGCTTTACTTCACACCCGACACTGTATGACATTGTATCCCTTTTTCTCATAATTAGAGAGATTTTAAGAAGAGGTGTCGCTTGAAAGTTGAAGTGTTATCAGTTGGTCTGGGAAACATCTGTTTGAAGGAATTGCTCTGCCTCTAAATTTTTGTCTGTTGCTGTCATCATTTGAAGTCTCATATCTCATCTCCAAGAAATACAAGCTAGAATTATTGAAGCTAGCGTGAAAAGATGGGAAAACGTCCACTGAGCAATCCATCATTTGCTTTTTTTAGGAGTGTTTAGATTTGAAAACTTACTATCTTGTACAGAGAAATACTGCTGAAAATATCAATGTACATTCTAAATTTTGGAAAAAGTGAACATGTGGGGGATCAAAAGTTTCCAAGAGAGAGAGAGTTGGGCACAATGACCTTTCAACTTGAAACAGCAGTGCAAGTCTAGTTCACTTAAAGTACTAGAAAAGATGTTTTGAAGTCTTTCCTGTAGTTCCCTTGGATATCAGTTCTGCCACCTACCCCCTACCTTACCAGCACCTCAGCTCACAACAAGCCTCATATGGAGGAAGGAACAGCAGGAAGCCTCCTCTTCAGGGAAGATGCAACATTTGCAAGTCAGTGTGAGAAAACTCATAAATTGCATGATATCTGCTTCATAAATAATCTGGTACTTCTGAAGACCCGTATGTCCTCTGACAAATGCCAAACTCCCTGTTATAAATATATCCAGTGGATTCACAGATCTTTATTTCAGGACTCCTTACCACATTTCCACTGGCTGTTTGAGCCCCTTTATGAATTTCACATGCATAGCTTGCTGTGAACCAACTACTTATCTGAATATTTTGGAGGCAAATAAAAATAGCCTCAGAAAAGTTTTGAATCACTGATTAAAAGCTCTTAACTTTAAAACTCAGAATTTACTTATGATTTTACTTACTCCTTGAAAAGTTAATGCTTTTCAAGCATGAGAATAGCATTTGGCAGGCACCACCTATTCATAGACCAGAGAAAAGACGACATTCATTTATGTCCCTATAGCACTTCATATTTTCAAAGTCTTCTGCAAACATTACTAATTAATCCTCATCTACTCTTGCCAAATACACTATTGTATTAAGTATTGACCTAACATAACCTTAAATGTTAAACAAAGCAACAGTCTACAGAAATGATAAAGAAAAACTATTGGAGCAAGGAGCTGGGAGGTGTTCAACTCACAATTTCATGAACATTTAATAATTTTCAAGATAAAAGCTAAAATGATCACTGATGGGAATACTAGGTACTGTACCTGCACCAGAGGTAATGCTGGTTCACTAAATAGCAGCTCTTATCCATGAGGAAGTCTGTAGCACGCTGTTTCCACAAAGACGAATTTGATTTAGTGACAATGGTCTCTTTGTTAGTGTTTACAGGTTTAAAGGATTATTGAGCCTTTCAGATTTCAAAACAACAAAAGATCCTAGAGGATTTAAGTTTAAACTCCTGTTTATTTGCTACAACATGAGTTAATGCAATTTTTGGATATGAATAGACAGTGCTGAGTACTCTATTGCTAAAGTAGCATAATCTGAGAAGTGAGGTTTAACAATGGAAACAGTAGGATTAATCTTTTGTCTCTCTCATTCAACTTGTCTTTGAGAAGCAGAACATGAATCACCTGTGATCTTTAAAAGACATTCTCTTGTACTCTGCAGCATACTAATTGTATGAATACTATGTTTAACTGAAGTCTGATGAATAAAATGATATAGGCACAAATCAAAAGTATTAAGTACAAACCTGAGTTTGAGCAAATGTTTTCTGCAATTTTCACCTTGTTGAAAACCAAACATAAAATATACCCAAGAGATACAGACAAGAGCTAAAATACAACTATATAACTACAAATCCAATTCCCATAGTAATTTAGAATTACTTCATTTAGTGTCAACATGTTAAATACATGACAAGAGAAACACAAATTCATTTTTTATTTTTTTCCCCTCACAGAGTTTTCCCATGTTTTGAATTTAATGATGTAAACAGAAATTAAGCTATAATATCCTGTCAATATTTTGAAGTTCTATGTTCATGTATCATCAAATTCATGAGCTGGCCCAATAATTAGCAGTATCTGTGTCCCTTCTTGAAAGATGACCTTCAAATTTTTTTTCTATAACAGGTGGAAAAAAATCTGACTATATTGGCAACATTTATGGATTTCTTGAAATTAAAACACTGCATACTATAACTAAATCCACTGCTTTAGTGGCTTTTCAAACCTAGACTTACTTATTTGATGGGTGGGGTTTTTTTGCTTTGTTTTTGGTTTGTTTTTCTTCTTTTTTTTTTTAATATTATGGCACAGCCAAGAAGGATAACAACTCCTCTACACCTGCTGTGTTATGTGTGCACCTTTGTATCAACATGACTCATACAGAATCTCCCCTCCTGAGTAGCACTATACCTCTGTTTTCCAGTGTAACAGATAAAGGAGTAATAAAAATTAAAATAACAACTACAGCAAATAGTGCAACTGGCATTATTAAGAGAAAGGTATGCTCTGATAACAGAATTGTTGATATGAGGGGAAGGGCAGTGACTTTATGACAGTGTAGGAGTTGAACATCAATGAGCCAGCTAAACTTTATACAAATGATGCCATTAATAAAAATAATTCAGTGATTTTTGCAACAATAGTGTAATGGGATCAATGGTTTCCAGATAAATAACTTCAGAAAATTATTATTGACCTTGGTTATCAAATTCCACCCAGTCTGTTTAATGCTGCCACTTTTAAATAATAACTTTGTCTATAGAGACAATATAGTTGAGCTTCTGACTGACAGAATTTCCCTTATATTCCATTAAATTTTTCAAAAGGTGTCTTTAGGCTGAAGTACAACACAGACTAGGACTGACACACCATAAGAGACACTCCTCTTAAAAAGAAGTTTCAACTCTAAGTCATGCTGGCTTTTATTGGTTCAGCCATGGAAGGACCTCCCTCACTTTCGTGCTTTTTGTTTTCTGTGGATGATTTCCCTTCTATGTAAAAATTCTTTTCTTTGAAGAGGTTTGCCTGCCGCAAAATCTATAGAAGAACTAATAAAACATAAGTCACAGACAGAGAGCTTGAGTGGTCAACTGCCCTTAAATAAGGTCATGCATGTTATGCATACTTGAAACAGATGTTCTGTCTGTGCACATCTGGATTCGTGTTGAGAGTGTCTTCTGCCTGCTTCCAACTGGGGATAAGAGCCAGGCAAAAAATCAAGAGAAATTCACAAACTCTCTGTTCCTGACCTATCTGCATGTAGTTGTGACATCACTACTATGCTTAATTAGCATTAGTTATGAGTGATTACTGTTATTTATTAATTATTATTAAATGCACTGGGAGCCCAAACCTGGAACAAATATAAAGGGCTAACCTCTATTAAAGATAACAGAATGGTGTAGATCAAGGAGGCAGGGAAACAAAGTCCAAGGTGACAATAATCTGTTAGCTGGTTTATAATGTTATACAATAAGAATGGTTGTAAGATATTCAAGTTCCTAGTATTAGAATAATAGAATCTTGGAATATTGGATCCTCAAAAAAAGGATCCTCAAAGTTCAGCTCCTGGCCCAACACAGAAAAAACTCAAGAATCACACCACGTACCTTATTGTCCACATGTTTCTTAAACTCTGGCAGGCTAGTGCTGTGATGGTCTCACCTCCCCTCCCCACTCCTTATTTACCTGTTCCTCAAATGTAAAATTTTTAAATATGCCAAGCAGTCACTGACATCCCAACATAACTGGAATCATGGAGGAAAACAGTGGGAAAGTTACAACAGGATGTAGTATGCTGAAGCTAGTGGAGATGAAATAAAGCTAATCAAGAAAGAAGATCAGGTTAGAGAAATAGATAGTATATGCTGAAATAAAATCAACAAGAGAGTGCTAGGGATTTAGAGGAAGAGAGGGAGTATAATCGGCAGACAAGAAAGATGTCTGGAATTTTTCTTTTGCATTATTATTTTAAATATCAATCTAAAAGGATACTGTGCAGTGGCTCATGTGTTTGTAATTCGTTGTCTGCTACTTGTGTTTTAACATGAGGGGTCAGGAATCAGTCTCCTGCACTTCCTTCATGACCCTGTCTGCATCCTTGGGCACACCATTTTACATGCTTTCATTTCCTTAGGAAAGATACATTACAAGAGCAGTATGCAGCATTTGAATTTAGGACTAATGATTCAGATTTCAGAACCAATACATACTGAACATGCAACCAGAATGTTCAAGGTTTCTTCGAAGTGCCTACTTAGCATCTGAGCTGAGATCCATCAGGAAACAGGCAACAAAAAGCCTGGACAAACCAGGAAGCTGCTGACAGGTCTGTTCGTGCAGGGGCGTGGGGCACCTCTGCTATTTTCCAATTCAAGGGAGTGTGTCACTACTTTTCCACTAGGCCATCCTCAGGAAAAAGAATTGTGCTCCATATGTAGTTAAGAAGACAGTATTCTAAAATTTCTACAATTCTCCTTGATTATTCCAGTATGCACAGACCCATGATAAGCACATGATATGCAGATGCATTTCTAAGAACTGCCACTGCACAATCTCTCTTCATGTACCACTAAAATATTAACATTGTCTAGCTATATAATCAATAATCTTAGAGTGAACCATACTCTCCAAAATGCATTTTGCAAACCACTACTGATACTTATATCAATGCTCACTTACACTATGCATAATCGCCTGCCTCCCAAAATTTTAAACATTAAAAAGGACATTAAATTTAGAACATAATTCTAGGTTTCTTAACCTAGGGAGACTGTATTGCAGCTCATAATGATCCAGAAAAACACTAGATGATGAAAATCAGCATCTGGGAAACGTGGTTTTGACGATACATATAACAGATGACCACCCATGACCAACAGATGTTGCTCTATAAATCCGTATGTGTGGCAGTGGGTGAAAAATCAATAGCTGAATCTTTATTGGCACTGCAGCAGAACTAGCTGGATTTATGGCTGAGTAAAGATGGATGCAGAAGCACCTCTAAGGCTCAGATGCTGCTGGGTAGCTCCCCTAGTGAAAATTCCCACATCAGGAAACTTCACCTGTTCCAGGATTCCTGCTGCCCTCTGTCGTGGGGGCTTTGGCATTAGAGGCACCATTCACACGCCCTCTGTCATCTGAGCTGTATGTATATATATATATGTTGAATGAAACATTTAAAGGTTTTAAAACCTTTAGTCAGCATGCTACATAATGTCATATGTGCTCTGAAAGTAACAGAAAAAAATTCCAGGCATGGCAAGTCAATGCAGTGCACAGGTAATGTACGGTGCCTGTACACTGCTTAATTGTAAACCTTCTGATACTGAAAGACTGAGCTGGAACCTAACACAAGACAGGAAGGGCCATATCTGTGCTTCAGGACTGGATTCATTTGACAGTTACATTTAGATGTGTGCAGCGCATCTGAGACCTGTCTTTCAGAGTGTTCATGACGGTAAGGTGAATGTGGAAATGAAGACTTACAAGTCCATCCATTGCAAGTTTTGGGTCACCTAAAATAAAAAATGGCTGACAGCAATCTATGAAGCCTTGTGAGGTGCTTCTTTCCAAAAATGGAATGACTTGGAATGACTCAGTTCAATGCAACATTTTTCCACAAACACACTGGGATTACCACATTCTTTTTAAGCTGAAAAATTTTTCAAAACACATTTTGGACTACTTAAAAAAATCAAAACTCTCCAACTCTGAAATTAAATCTTCAAACTCTTAAATTTAAACTCCATATGTGCCTAGTTTCTGTTTCCATAGTCTCTTAACAGATCATTTTAAATCTGAATCAATTACACTGCGTCCCTTTGGTGATGTTCTCTAAAGGAATGTTCTTTTCCTGTCCTCTCCACCAAGCCTCAAAAAAGAGGGAATTATATATGTTCACACACATATGTATATAAACATATATCTCAATAAGCATTTATAGCTGTGACAAATTTATTCTTACTGTCAATTTAATACATCTGTTTTCCATTTGAATTTGATATAGAGCCCGGTGTTTTCTATTAGATCATATAAACAAGTGTTTGATTTAAAACAGGATTATTTTTCTTCACAGAGATTGAGGGCAGCAATAAACATCACTCTTTCTGGGAATACAAGTGAGGTGGTAATTCCATTAAATATAATGATTTAAATAAGAAAAGAATTAATTAAAGAATTTTAAAAGCTTGTCCACGGGTCTGCTCTGTCTACTGATTTTCTGGACAGAAATTGTTCTTGCATGACTGACTTTTCTAGTGGATTACACCAAAATGAGACATATTTCAATATATATTTCCAAGTGTGCATGCTTGGAAAGATCAATCAGTTTTGCTGTCATTAGCGGCACTGATGTGAAGCCCAAAGCAGAGTAGGCACTTCACCACTCTACTGGATGAAGCTTGTTTTCTGTTCTAGACTTTTTAATCGCTTCTTAGAAATACAAAAAAAAGGGCACTTTCCTTTTCTCTAAACTCATTTTTTTACTTTTCTAAATAAGGACAACTGCAAGTCTGCAGATACAGTTTGTAAAATAAAACCATAAAGGATTTGAGTGAGAGCATGTCATCTGACAGTGAGGGATTAGGGCCATAATCAAATTTTAATGGCAACAAACCCACCCTCAAAGGAGTAAGTACATTCCTAAACCAGATTAAACTCATCTCAGAGAAGGGTATTTCATTTGTAAAGCATACCTTTACAAAAAGGCAAAGCAAATGTAGATTCTGGCTGACAGACACCTTGCTATTCTGTCCAAAAAGCTGGCCCATGTGGGAGGACTGGGCTGTTACTGAGTATTACCATAGCAGCCATCACTCCAAAAGCACCTGAGCAAACCTAAGGTATCTTGCCTTATTGAACCTCCTAAGGCTGGATCCATAGCCTACAGATCCTGCCTGTCCAGATCCCTCTGCTGACTCTTCCTACCCTTTAGGAAGTTAACACTCCCAACCAACTTACTGCCATCTGCAAACTCAGTAAGGGTGCACTTGATCCCCTCATCCAGATGATCAATAAAGATATTAAACACAACTGGCTCCAACACCGAGCCCTGGGGAACCCCACTAGTGACCGGCCACCAACTGGATGTAACTCCATTCACCAACTCTGGGCCCACACATCCAGCCAGTTTTTTACCCAGTGAACAGTGCAGTCATCCAAGACATGAACATCAGCTTCTTCAGGAAAATGCTGTGGGCAACTGCCAAAGCCTTTACTACTGCCCAGGTGGACACTTCCACAGACTTCTCCTCATTCAGCAACCAACTAACACCTTGCCATAGAAGCAGATCAGGTTGGTTAAGCAGGTCCTGTATTTCATGAATCCATGTGGCCTGGGCCTGATCCTCTGGTGGTTCTGCATGTGCCATGTGAGGGCACTCAAGTTGAAATGTTCCTTCCTCAGAGCCGACATCAAACCGATAGATCTGTTGTCTCCCAAATTACCCACCCAGCCTTTCTTGTAGATCAGTATCATATTTGCTAACCTCTCTTGCTAATCAGGCTCTACACAATTAAACTGTGCTTCATGGACATCCAAAAAGTAAATCACTTGGAAATATATGATGATGGAATTAAACTAAAACTTGGCCTATTAGGAAGAATGCTTGGACACCACCTGTGCCAGGAATAGATCTGCTGAGCTGCAGTGATTTACAGAAGCACTATTGTCAATGGCAAACCATCTGTGACTCAGAGAAGGAAAGGGAAATTTAGAATAAAAACATACAAAGTATGAATAAGCTAGACCAATGGCAAAATTCAAAAGGAGAAACTAGTATCTATTTTATTTATAAAAAACATAGATATATTTTCACATATAAAATATATAATAAATATTTATTATATATTATATTCAATTATATTGTATATAATATAATATATAATATATAATAAATATATATTAAAATGTATGTATAAATGTATAAAAATAATATATTTATCTATAATATTATGTACTGTTTTTTAGTATATCCCAGTTTAATATCAGTATCTGAAGAATTGTGGCTTCCATTAGAGTATCTGTCAAAAAAGAAAGAAAGGCACAAATAGATTAACAACCTGGTGTTTTCATTTTTTTCCCTGCCAATATTGAAGAGATTATGCAAAACAATAAAAATAACATTAGAATCTAAGCATTTTAGGGCAACTCGCAAAGTCACCTAGCTGACCTTGTCCCAGAAAATGAAAATTAGTCAAATGGCAAATAAGTTAGAATAAGAGTCAAAAAATCTTGAAATTTATGCCCTGTCTAGATACAGAATAGGGAGGTTTTTGTGACTCTACAAAGCATCTTTGAATGGACTAAGTAGTTTATATTTACACAAGAAATGGTGAGAAACAGCATGTGCACTGATCCAGTTTGTGCTGCAGCAGGCATGAGGACAGATCTTTTGCAATCAAAATGAATCCGAGGGGCTCTGAAAATTTCACAGCATACTGGCCTCAGCTCTCTGGCTGTCAATCTACCCCTTGACACTGGGGCCCAAGTAACCATTTGCCAAGAAAGCCTGGGAAAAGTTCTCATCAGTCCTTAGGTCTAGGAGGAAAACTATAAGCATTTGCAAACCCTGGTATGTGTTTTACAGTGGTTACAAAGTGTATATGAATAGCATATTCTTTTAGTGAAAAACTCAAATAAAAGTAGCTATAATGCAAAATAGACACCTAAGAACCCCTCTAATGTTTTGTGGGGGATTTTTTGTTTTTCTGAAATTTCATATTTTCACACCTAAGATTCAGATTATGATGTCTCCTGATGTATCAGACAAGATGTAGAAATCCAAATTTTCACTCAATATGTCACACTCGGCTTTCAATCAAAAATGTAGTAATGCAAAGGCTTCAGCTTAAATGATTAAGTACTATTTCTTATTTTTTTAGGGGTAGTTTAGCTTGATAAAATTTAATCTCAGCTTAATTAATTATAATCAGTATATTTATTAAATAGAATATTTTACATAATAAAGCTAAACTAGTGGAAATAAATAAAATGGGATTTTTGTTTGTAGGAAAAGGTAGTATAGCATATGAAATTTACCCAAAAGAAATGGCAGCACTTCACAACTTTTATTTTGGAGCACCAAAACTCAGCTAAAAACATTGTTTCAGAACTGTGCTGGTTTTAAGTCCCATGGGAGAAGTTCATGTGGGTTTGTTTTGCCTTGCCTTCCAAGGGTGTACCCAGTACAGAATCACAGAAGATGCTGAGCTAGAAAATTAAGGGACCCACAAGGATCACTGAGTCCAACTACTGCACCTGCACAAGACAATTCCAAGAGTCACACCACATGCCCGAGAGCATTTTCTAAATGCTTCTTGAAGTCTCTCAGCCTTGGTGCTGTGAACGCTTCCCTGGGGAACCTGTTCTAGTCCTCAGCCATCCTGTGGGTGAAAGACCTTTTTCTAATATCCAGCCTAAACCTCCCTGTCACAATTTCAGGCCATTCCCTCAGGTCCTGTCACTGCTCACCACAGAGGAGAGATCAGATTCCCCTCATGATGAAGTTTTAACCGTGAAGAGGTCTCTCCTCAGCCTCCTCTTCTCCAGGCTGAACAGACCAAGTGACCTCAGCCACTCCTCACACAGCTTCTTCTCAAGGTCCTTCACTACCTTCACTGCCCTCTTTTGGATGCTCTCTAATAGTTTAGTATCTTTCTTATATTGTGGTGACCAAAATTGTGCACAACAAAACAGGCTTGAGTTGGTGGCAATTTTGTTGTGTCTGGAATTGTGACAAAGATGGAGAAAAGATGAGTGACTATGAGTTAGAACAACCTTACATGGGCTTCTTGTGCCACACTGTGATCCCAACTCTCACCCCAGGAGATCTTCTAATATATCACTTAATATTTCTTGAAAACTATAGAGCTGATGGGTATTGAGAAAATCATACCTTTATTTCTAATATTTTATCTCCCATTTGTCATCCTTTGTGGCAGAGAAATGGACTCCTATAGGGTGGATGCAAAATAAAATCAAGGTTGCATGGATTCAAGCAAAGACAGTTTGCTTTGATGAACCACTGCTGCTAGTGGATAGGACAGACAAGTGACTGAGCCCCTAAAACCAAGTTAGAAAAATGAAATACTGGCTTACTTATGAACTTGGTATTTTGACTGTGGAATATGCTTTGAGAGAAACATAGATCTCCACATATTCATTCTTTATAGAGGAAAACACATCAAAACACATTTTTGCTGGCTGCAATTTTTGAGAATACTTCCAGTGTTGCAGCATGAAACAGAACTTTCCACATTCCCAGGGCATATATGTCAGAAATATCAATGCCAGTAATTGTTTTGTTATCCTCAAGGAATAACTATGAATACATTTACATTATACATAATTTATACACATATTAATACAAAGCTAGCAAGACAAGACATGAAATGAGACACATATAACCAACAGGTCACTAGCTGGAACAACTCATTTCCATGTTACCCTTGAGCTAGGACATTGGCATTTTATGCATTTGTTCTTTACATTCAAGTGAGACAAATGTGCAAATTGTAAAGCTTACGGTTAAGGAAATGAAAATAACATGATGAGGTGCATTTATTGAGTCATCATCAATGTGTTCTCTGTACGGCAGATGATCAGAAAAATGTTAATTTTAACACTGGAGATGTTACATGGTACACTGTTTATAGAGTTGCACCAGTCTGTCATCAAATAGCAAAGGAATGTCAGCATCAAAACATTATGGCTTACATGCACTTCGAATTTTGTAGGAAATTTAAATAGGAAAAAAATCTCACTCATTAAGATGACATCAAGGTCAGATGCTTCTGGTGTGAACTTGAATATAATTTATATTCTGACGTCTGTGCCTTAAGAAAAGCTATGCCATTGTTGTTGAAATAGGCAAGTTTTGTAAATAACCTTTTCATAGAATCATAGATCACTAAGGTTGGAAAATACCTCCAAGATTAGTGATTCCAATAATTAACCCAGAACTTATAAGTCCACCATTAGGCCATGTTTCCAAGCATCATATCTACAAGTATTCGGAAAATTTTCAGGGATGGCCATGCCACTGATTTCTTGGGCAGCCTGCTCCAATGCTTGACAACCTTTTCTGTGAAGAAATTTTTCCTACCATCCAATCTAAATGTCCACAACTAATGGCACAACTCAAGGCCATTTCCCCTTGTCCTACTGCTCTTTCCCTGGGAGAAGAGATGACTCCCACATCACTACAACCTCCATTCAGATTATTTTGAACAGATGCATCTCTTCACAGATCTTCATATATACTTTTTGTGATAAACCAGATTAATTTTAACAGAGAGTTCATAGAATGAATTAATTACTGGCAGCTGCCACATTCACACTGAATGTGAAGTGGCTATTACAAAAATAGTTAATATTTAGTTAATATTTCCACCAATAAGTCTGAAATTGTTGTGTAAACTAACTTAATATTTAAACCTACTCACAAATCTGGTCGGCATAAAAGGTACTTTTTAAAAAAAATCACTCCAAGCTATAAAACTTACCAACTTTAGTGAAAACAATATGCATTTAACTAGTCCTGCAGCTCTGACATGAAGGCTGTATTTTGTTTCTGCTTGTTCATCAGGAACAGAATTGGCCACCAGGGATCTGATCTTTCAAACTTGTTTAAAGTCAAACACACGAGGAGTTACACCGGCTTCAGTGGAACTACTCATATCCCAAAAGCTAAGCACATGCACAAATCCCTATCATTTTACAAATGCGCAAAATCAACACAAGATCTTTGTGTGATTTGGGTTTGCTCACAGCTGATGATGCTTTCAATGAAGGAGAGAAGCATGGTACATTAGATTTGTGTAGCAGGGCTACAGATGTAGCACATCTGAGGGCTGAGCAAGAATTGGACCAGATACTATTATACAAAATACAAAAACCTATTTTTTAGATCTACATAGAACACGTGACTCTGTGGTATAGGGATAGACAGGGTGACTGCCTCATTACATGGTGGAGTTGAGAGCTGACAACTGCTGTGACCTGCTGGGTGCTGATACAGCACAGGAACAAGTCCAGACAGGTTAAATCCCAGACCTGCTGAAGGAATAGGTCTTTGCATTAAATAAGACTCAAGAATGGACCATCAGCTCAGTTTTGGAATTAGCATTCCTTAGATAATTTGTATTACTCAATAAAAAGTACAAATTATGACAGAGAAAGATTAATGAGATGAGATGCCTTCAATCAATCAACAGACAAATTTCGAAGCAAAACCAGACAAATGACTGATGGAAAAGTAAAGATGAGCAGACAATTTTGGACTCTTACAATAAATTTCTGCAGCTAAATCCATCAGAGGGAAAAGAGGTAGAAGGGATTAGTATACCACCAAATTAAGCTAGTAACATTAAAAGAAAAATAAGGACATTGAACAGATCTGTCTCCAACACATGCCAGTTAAATTATTACACAATTTCTCTGATGTAATTACAGTTTTTGGACAGATGTAGAGGGGAACAATCTTACATTTGAAGCAAGGAGGATTTAGAGTCACAGGACTTAAATTGACCTGAGGCTGAAAATGAGAAACACAAAAGACTAACAAGAGCCTATATAAAATAACGACAGCAGGAACAGGATAGAAATAAATCTCCCACCAACAATAACACAAAAGAGAAATAAAAGACAGATTTCAAGACTAGCTCACTCAGGCCACAGTGAAATAGCAGTAAAGGCAGTGTGCTAGTAACCTCTGATCCTGGCAAATCCTGTGCTCACACAGCAATGAAAACTGTTAAATGGAAAGATGTAGTAAGACTTGTGGAGCTCGGTGGAGGAATGCACCTGCCTGCAGGGAACAGCCTGGAGGTTGATCTGCACAGACATAGTCCTCTGCATAAATAACATGCTCACCTGTACACACAAAAAAATTCTATGTTTCTGTCCAAACAGGTACTAAATGCATGTACAAGTGTAGGAATCTCACCATATTCTGGAACCTAACTCTTTCATGGCCTTTGAGACCCCCAGTTTTTCACCCTGATTAACAGAGAGGCAGTACTGGTGGCTGGTTACATATGATCTTTCATAAACATTACATACTCATGGAAGAAGCAGTAGTATTCCTATCTTAGAAAATTTTTCATACTTTAACAATTTCCCCTATGGCAAGACTAAGTCAAATCCTTTCAAAAATTTTAGGAGGGGGAAAGGTAAAGGCCAAACTAATAGTCTGGTGTTATTTGTTAGCACATTTGGATTCTGTTTCTGTTATAAACATATGGGACCTTCTCTACGAAACTTGATGTTTTCAGGTGTCTAACATTAAACAGAACATGTTTTATGAACCTCCTCAAGATAAATACATTCAGATGAGTACATAGACTGATAAGTCATTCTGCAATAGAAAAGTTTTATTAACCAATAACTGATTAGTCTCAACTTAGGTGTATCCTGGTCTTTTGAACAGCACGCTGTATCTTCTTTTACAAACTCAAATTAAAAAATTAAGGCTGTTCCAACATATCTTTGAAGACTGATACTCTGGGATGTTCTCATGCCAGATCTATCTCTCAGGTTTGCATTAGAACTGTCTGTCACATTCAATCAGATTCTTACAAAAACATCCAAAGGTGAACCTACCAGTGCATCCAAAGGTGAGCATCCTGTGTGACGTAACACTGGTGGAAGATACTTAATAACTGCAAATGATGCTGACAGAAGACAGATATCTAAAAGACAGGAGTTTATGTATTGATATACATAGTGTAATATTTTCTTAGCACATTACTTATAAAAATGTATAACCTGTATTCGTGATAAATGCTTACTTAGACACATTCAAAGCACAGAATCAATTAGGTTGGGAAAGACCTCTGAGATCACTGAGTCCAGCCTATAACTGAAATATCACCTTGTCAACCAGACCACGGCACCAAGTGCCGCATCCAGTCTTTCCTTAAACACCTCCAGGGAAGGTGACTCCACCACCTCCCCGGGCAGTCCATTCCTAATTCCGAACCTAATTAAACTAATGGCCTAGTGATGCGCAAGAGCCCCGAGCCGCGGTGCCGCTGTCGCTGTCCGGCACAGCAGCACCGCCCGGCGCCCGGCGGGGCGGGAGGCTCCGGACGGGGCGGCCAAGGCGCGTCACCCTCTGCCAGCGCTACCGCCACGCTCCTACAGCCTTAGGAGTTACGCCATGCAGGGGCGACCTCTGCTGTTCCTTTTGTTTTCAGACTTACAAAAGCGGAAAAAAAACGCCAGCAAAACAAACCAAACAGAACCACCACGTTCCTTTTGCGGAGGAGGAGGAGGGGAAAGAGTCTTTCGACATTCTTCCAGTGTATCACAAATTATCTTCCCTGCTCCTTTGTGCCAGCTTAGTCTGTTGGCCTCACTATTAGACCTCTGAATACGAGATCATTATTTAAGACAAATATATGGTATTTATATACAAGTATTTACATAGCACATGTCTTATTTGGACTATGAAAACAGAAGAAATAAAATCACTTGTCTATGCCGATGGCAGTTAAAGAACTTCAACAAAAAAACCAGTTGGTTAATATTCTACATGAACCAGTGATTTCAAATCATGTCTTATTTTTACAGGTTTTACTAGGAATGACATTTGGGCAGCTTGATGTAGAAAACAAAGGTTTTACAATCACTGCTAATGGTGAAACATCTCTGGAGGTTCCCTTCATACCTACACAAATTGCAGAGTACAAGGAAGCTACATTTCACGCTGAAAGAATGCAAAATTTTTTTTAGTAATGGAAAAAACATCAGCAGCACAGCAGTAGTGCTCCCCATCTCCCCAAATAACCAAAGCTTTCTCCTTATTTCTGTTTAAAGGTGTCTTGTTGGCCATCTAAAGCAGCCTTCTAAATTTTTTTGTCTTTCTTTACTATTTTTATTAAAATTTCAGCTAAATTGGGTAAGAAACATTTGCCTGCAAGAACATAAACCTAAACTTAACTCTCTAGTGTATACAGAAATTTATCTAAAGGTAACTCCAAGGACTTCTTTACATTCATTGTAAGGAGGTACAAAACACTAACATTAACTAGGTGTTAATGTAAAGAAAGGCTCAGTATTTCCTTTTTTCACTTAAGAAGCTAGGCACAAAAGTTTAAGGTCTTTGCACTTTCAAGAAATTTCTTTCACTGGCCATTAAGGAAAATTAAACAAAAGAAAGAAAAAAAAAGGAGAAATACATTCTATCCATTTTCAACCCATCTTGAATTACGTGAAAACTTACCTTTGAACTTCTACCTTAAACGAAAATTATTAATTTCCCCTTTAAACATAAAGCTTTTCCAAAAGCCAGAGCAGAAAAACGTAATTGCTGTGTCATCATTGGAAACTACTGTTAAATAGAAACTTTGTTTCATAAAAATCACCTGGTTCTTAAAGCCCAAAAGAAAAGGACACCACCATCAGCATTTATATTGACAAGAATGTTCCTAAATGCCTTATCAGGGTGATTAAATTTTCCATCTGTCTGCTGGATTTGCTTTGCATGAAGATCTGGACACATACAAGAATGTGTGTTTTCTTTTTCTGCCATACTACTAAGAAAGTAACTCAGGATCACAGAGCAGCCTTTTGCTGCAACTAATCCCTCCGGATCTGGCCGAGCCTTTCAGGCTGTGCTTCCTGTCTCAACCCGCCTATGCGTTCTGAAAGCAGAATGAAAAAAACCCAAAAATTTGGCAAACAGCCACTTAAAAAAAATACCAAAACATTTGCTATGTAGGTCGAACTTCAAAGAATGCTTAACCCCCAACCCTCCAAAAAATGAACAGTGCAGAATCCTAGTTATTCCTCGACTTCACCATAGTGTCAAGGCTTTTTCTAGGGTCAGATTTAAACCCTCAGTAGTGGGAAACCCCAGTCTCTGTACAGCATTGGGAAGAAACAGCATGGTTTGGATCATCAGAGTTAAAACAACTTCACTGAGGCAAGGCGAAGGACCTGATTATTTTTCAATATGAGCAAGAGTTGATTCAGAAATCCAGAAAATAAACCAAAAAGCTATTTTTTTATCTCTTTGCTAAAATTATCAGTAAGTTATTTTTAAAATATGGTTCTTCTCAGTTATTTAAACACAGTAGTAGTGACTAATAGATGTGAAAACCACATTTACCGAGAACATAATTAATAACAGATCAAAATCTAGGACCAGACTGGCCACCTCTTACACATGGTGGAGAACCTCATGTTTGCAAATTTCAACAGATTGAGATCATCTGTACATATGGGCAGCGCAGTAAGGAAGGATGTGTGAACCTATACCCCTGTCTTGGCCCCTATTTTAACTTCAGGCTGTTATATGCAAATATAAATGACAAATGTAAAGTCTTCAAAGCATTCAGCAGACCTCTATAGGTCACACACTGTGTTTAGAAGTGATCAAATGACTGTCACTTGGTCAGCTCTCCTGTGAAACACCCTCTTATGATGGAGAGATCAGAGGGTCTCTCTCTCTCCCTCTGAATTTATGATCTACCTGCACACACTGATCAGGCCAGCCTTGTCGCAGCATGGCTAACTCCCCACCCCCCAGTAAAACCAATAAAGGAAACTCCTCATTGCCTCAGAAGTCACTAATGTCCATGTGATGTCAATGCTAGCTTTTTCAACAGAACTCCTATTATTAGCCAGCTCCCCTCTCCCACTTTAAAAAAAGAGAATATGACAGTAAGAAATTGACCAGACCTTACATTTCCACACACAGTAAGTTGTACATTCTCCCTTTAGAACAATATATGGTGTGTCAACAATAACAGATTTCTTGTTTTTTGTTTGTTTGGAGGTCTTGATGGGTTGGGGATTTTTGTTTGTTTTGCGTATTTTTCCATTTGGTTGGGTGTACATTTGTTCTGGTTTGTCTTTAATAGTGCCAAGACACACTTCTGCTTCTTCAATGGGGCAGAACATTCTGTTTAGCTCCCAGAGCAGCAAAGCTCTTCCTTTATTATTCTTTGGGAAAAAACAGACATGCATTTTCCTGACCTTTTTTGTTTTCATGATAGGACAGAAAAACAATTTTTCTTGTCGTGTTCTGAAGATTTTTAAGCTTACAGAAGTGTTTATAGATATAATGTCTTTTATTTTGATTAGATTTTCTTAACAACAAAGAACAAGCAATAGCACTGCAGGTAATGCAAGAAGGCATCAGAAAAAAAACCAGGCTGGTGAATATGAGAAAATTGTATCAGTATTCCCTCCTCACAAGACAGGAAACACCTATTGTCCACACCACTTTTTATCATGGACACTGAAGCAGGATTAGAAGAGTGTTTAACCAGACTATTTAACCTTCACTGAAAGAGACAGAGTAACCCAGGAAGTTCCTACTCTGTCACTACCTGTGCCTGTGCCCTCCAAACCATCTCCCTCCCGTGGTATGAAATATAACCAGGCATTTCTTTCCTTCCCAGTGATTTACTGTTCTGTAGATAAATTTAATCCTACCCATGGTCTCCCACACAGATTTTTTGCACAAACTTGGACTCAGAAAGACTTATTAAAAGGAATATAGATTTGCTATTATAAAGGAAGGTAACAGCCCTACTGCCCCTCAAGTTGTGTTCAGAGGGGTAGAAGTTCACTACACATTGCATCAACACATGTTGCTCTGTGTGTCTCTTGCAGGTTTAAGATATTCCTTGGCCAAAGAACTAATGATAGTGGCAAAGAATTGTGATACACACATATTCTGTCATTTTACATAATATTCATACATGTGTTTTATAACAGAATCTCTAATGTAAGGGGAGAACAAAACAATGGCATTTTTTGCTTCACCTTTAAAGCTAATGAGACTTCTCAATGCAGCAGAAGTTTTTCTCTCTGCTGAAAAAGGAATGGGCTGTTTCCTACAATTGCCAAAGGACTGAGGTCTGCCAAGGAGACTCATTTTGCTTGCATCATCTTACAGGAATGATTCACCAAGGTATATACTGGCCAGCACAGCATCTGGAAACTTCGCAGCTGAAATTGAATGCCAGAGCTCACTGTGGCAAAACCTAAGAAAGCTATTTAGAGTGACACATATGACAATAAAGATCAGAGCATAGTTTTGGCACAGAAGAAAATTCAACCCTCAACTTTCTTTATGTTTGCCAGTATCTGGTTTAGTATAATTATTCACTTAACAAGGCTTTTATTTATTCATTTCAAGAAAGAAGATAATGGCCTCAAGTATTTAATTACTAAGGAAGACTAAAGGGGAAGAAAAAACTCTTTAAACCACATCTTAAAAAAAAAAAAAAAAAAGCCAACCCACAAAACCTTTTCAAATATGCTCTTAAACAGTCCCAGAATTTTTTTCATCCTGATGTTTTATCCTTCCTCTGGAAATTCTCCTTTTTCTCAAAAATATGTACAATACAAATTCTAGACAGAAAACTAATGAACAAGTAATACAGACCCACACAAATGTATACACAAGTTCATTACTAGATACTTTAATACTTATATATTCTTTGCCGTGGGAAGCACACACTCCGTGTACTTATATAGGGGGAAAGATAAGCGACTAGTTGAGTGGAGAGTACTAAAGAGGAAAATTATGTCTTGAAATATGACTGGGTGATTATATTTAGACTCTGAAAGATCTACTGAAGGGGGAATCATCTGCTTTACGAAGTAAACTCCCGGAATAAACACTGGATGTGCAGTATTCATCTTCAATCTAGCAAATCATTGCAATGTATGACATTCCGTGGATTATGAATGTGCATTAAATTAAATATTGTTACAGAGTTTTTCTCCCACCTTAGAATGCACTCAACACTTTTCTCCTTCCTGTCTGACAATATGTTGCCATGCTATAAAAGCCCTAATGCCCATTTCAACGATTAGCTGTACATCAGCATCACTACTTCAAATCCACAAGTTTCACATCAAGCATTAAATGGGATGAATATTGATCTGCTAAAGAGGATTTATTTATTTCTAGCTCTATCCAAAGATCAACTGCTAGCAGCTTTTGGTGGATCTGTTGAGCTCTCACAGCACAAAGCTACTGCATACATGACACCGGACTTGACATTTCAGTTCTGGAAGAAAACCAAACAGTAAATTCACTGCAATAATCCTAGATAAATGAGATGATCACTGGAAAAGCTGAGATAGTTAAGTGGTCTATCAGAAAAGTCCAAAGGATGATATTGAATTGTTGCTACATAGTAACCTCTCTCATGACAACATCATGGCACAAGATCACCATATCAGATGCCAATATCTTTGCCTTAAAAAAGCACCATGACTTCAGATTATCTTGGAACACTTCACAATTATGCTCTGAGCTGAAAATTTTATACTCGGCATGATTATAATCAAATGCATATCAATATCACAATATTTACCCATACATTCCTTTTTTTGTCCTGGTCAGTCAATAACACACTAACAATAACATAATAACTTTCTAATTCATTCAAGAAACACAGATATCTATTTCAACCCTCCCAGCACAGGTAGGAGGTTTCCTGTGATCTTAGTGCTGTCCTCAAAATACTCTTTTCACTGTATTTCAGTAGGGATCATTTTTTACTCTTTGGCACGGCTAAAGTAGGAAAACATACAAAGGAGTGGATGAGGACTGCAAGCAGATTAGAGATGAACTGGTGAGTTGCCTTGCCTTTTATGCTCAGATGGCAAGGGCATAAGAGGATGCTATATTTCCACTAACTTTGACAAGGAGTGTTTGAAATGCCAATGTAAGAAGCCATGACATTTTCACTGTGTCACTCACACAGGAAGCTGAAAAAGTCAGTCAAAACATTGCCTCAGTGCTATGATTTCATCAAGACATATCATTTCAGTAGCTAACAACATCATTTGAGTCATCTGTTAAATGTTTCACTTTTATTTATCTGATTTCTCTACACCAACTTGCCCTTATGAGAGTATTATCTTAAAGAACACATGGAGAAGAAACAGAAACAATGACATACAATTAGAATATTTGCTGCTATTAAAGACTGCCTCATTTCTGCCTTCTCATACAACCACGGTTCTTAAAAAAAACCTTCAAAAAAAAAAAAATCAGCAAAAAACCTGTGCAGCATGTTATCGAGACCAGATCTGAAAACCAATGCTTTGTTTTGTTTGCTTGAACTCTGTGAATTCCTAAATGTCCTTGCCACAACTAGCACTCAGTTTAATTAGGTTTGTTTCTGTAGAACAGTGTCTGCTTCACCAAGGATAGAGGATTTTGTGTCAGCTCCAAGTGTCAATGAAAGAAGAGAAAAATGCATTTCAAAATTAGCCCTGCATTTAGACAAACTCAATCTGTTTCATTGTTTGTTTGGTTTTTTTTTTTAAATATGTCTTCTTTTTCATCTGTGTAAAAATTAAGACAGGCTTCTGAAAACAGCGTTTTGATGCTCAAATATATGTCCAATGCAGAAACATCCCTTAAATAAAACAACTCAAAAGAAGTTTAAAAAGGTAATCTGAAATCTTTCCTGGATAATCTCTGCTTGGTTAAATATTTTAAATTGTTTTAAAGAGATATCATTACTGCAGAGCCCCACCCCCCTCCCAAGTTTTCTCTTCCAACATCCTATTTCATTCTTCTGGAAAAACAAAACAAAACAAAATGAAACAATATAACCATAAGTAAATAGTGCTATGAAAGTCAACGCTACATTGCCTGAAGCTTTCAGGCTATTTGTATCTGGAACACATGAAACGATACCAAATTCATATCCTGAGAAGTAAGAATCTTTTTCCTGTCATTCATATTCTCATAACACGGCTCTTTATAAACTACCTTCTAGGAACAGTGTCTACATTTGCAACATAATTTGGTGGAGAAGTCTGAAGTTGCTAATTCTTTCAATTTTTTCCACTACTAAAATAATTTTAAATAACAGAGTGTAATATAAGGAAAACTTACATAAAAAGATCATGTCTATAAATATTTCAGTAGTTTGTTGGGAGTATCTGTTAGAAGGAAATAATATCAGGAATATTTGCTTAACTCTGGTGTAGCACACAAGGCTTTTACCTAACAATAATTCCGTTCTTCACTAACACTTCATAATACTTATCAGTCTGAAAAAGGTTACACTGCTTATGGTTTGAATATAACTGCAAAATTTCAAGTGTGGTGAAACTCTCTCTTATCCTGACAGTGTCCTTTTAACATCCCTATGGTAATTTCTGCCTCTGCAACTTGTTGTACTATTTAATTAAAAAAGGCATAAGCTCTTTCTTCTTCCTGCTCTTCCCCCTCAACCCTTTGCACTAAATTCCCAAACTGTTGAAAAATGCTCACATTTTAAAATTATTTTATAGTGAGTTTAAAATTAACCTTTTTATTCTCCCCCCATGCCCCCCCTAGATTTACTTACTCATCCTTAGATCACGTCTAATCTGCATGCAGCAAATGAAAAAACAAAGATGTCATAAAACAATACTTGGTGTTGAAACAGAGACACTGGTCATCCTTGGAACAATCACCAACGGGGTATAACCAAAGGCCAAACTCTACTTCAGGGCTTCCACCAAGTCATGTGAGAAAGATTTACAGTGAGCAATTTACAACAGCGCAACTTGTTCAGGCAGCAGCATCTCTCAAATGTGCCAGATTAACATATAAATCACAGATACTTTTGCAAGTCATATTTACACACAATAGAACATTTTCTCTTTTGGTATAAACAACAATTTATGTAACTTTATGTCCTAATTAGGAATTTGGTGAAATGTCAGTGTGCCACATCCCATCTTCCCACCCCTAAGTACTCAGGTTTTAAAGAATGATCATAATACAAACAGCACTATATGATGAACTCTCTGTAATACATGTATCATGTGAAATACAGATGAGGATTTTTTAAATGTATTGTTCTACCAATCAAAAATTCTAACACCGCCTAACAAAACTCCTAGCTGCATAAGATGCAATAAACCTCTCCAACAGTAGCTGATTTGTATGCAACATTGACCATAAGGGTAACTCTTCAGTAAACCTGAATCTCATATATAATGCATAGCAGTTAATAAATCATAGTAAAATCAGGTGGCTTAAAGCCAACAATACCCAACTAGTAATGGAAAGAAGGGAAAGATTTATAGAGAAACAGAATCTGTCTGGATTTTGCTTTAAAGAGGCTCACACAGTGCAGTGGGAAGATCTTGCTGTGGTTTCCAAGTGGACACATCTGTGTCATGCTGACTCACTTCATCCTTCCCCCAACATTGCTCCTCACTTACCGCAGGTGATGCCGCTTCTCCAAAATCATCTTCTTTGACTTTCCACTGGATTTTTTTTTGCTTATCAGCTTCCCCAGTGTCTGCGCTGAAAAGGAGACAGTAGAGATCAAAATAATATCAGAGTATTGTTCCTGAAATTTCACAAAAAACATCCCACACTAGATTTCAAACTTAAAAGAAGAATACTTAAAAAGAGACTCCCAAAACTGGCTTCTCAACCCTCAAAAGCCATGCTACAAATTACTGAAAGTATCACACGTTTCCCAGATCCAAAATCCAGCTGCACAGAAGGGAGAAAACGTACTTCAGTGTTTAGGATGGGAAGAATGTTTTTTTGCTTTAAATATCAACTGTAAAACTGTTCGCTCTCTTCTCATTGGAGATCCAGGGGAGTGGGATATTAGAGACGATTGCTGCTGCACAATCTGAGAAAATTCTTTTCTTGTTGTTTTGGAGCTTGCCCATGCTGACCAGAGGCACTTAGCTAGGCAAAAGCTTTAGTGCCAAGACGAGCTGCAGCACTTTCACATTAAGCATGCTTGTAGCTTTATCAACAGATTAGTGTGATGTCAACTACATACATCTAACAACTGGCACGGTACACTTACTTCTTAGGAATCACATTCTAAAGGCATATATAAATGGCTAATACTGAAGTTCTTCAGTTCTCAGTTACCTTTGTTTATGTTATTCATTCTAAGGGGAAAACGTTTCTCTTTTTTGTTTGGTCATGCTAAGTTTATGGGTGCCATTGCTGGGACCATCCTGGTTCAGGATTTAGCTTGGGAAAACTGCAGCAAGATTTCTAAATCGAATTAAGACCAAACCCCCGCTTCTCCACATTAAAAAGCAAATTACAAAACATCTGCTTATGCCAGGTTTTAAAAGCCGATCTTGTTATTAAAAATACCCGAGTATCAGGCTGGTGCCACACCACCAAAAGCTTTTTTAAATTAAAAGCATCTTGACAGCGTGACAATCCAACGCACAAATCAACCGTGGCCAGGCAGCCGAAACAAAACCAGAGCGGCAGAACCTCGCACAGAGGGAGCGCCTTTCCCCTCTTGCGGCCCCGTCAGGGGGGAGCGAGCGCTGCCCTCAGGGACCGCGGGCGCGGCGCCGCCTTCCCGGCCGCGAGTCCCTCGGGGAGGCGGCCCCGGGACGAATGCGGAGGGTGCCCGGGAGCACCGGGGGGTGCCCGGGAGCATCGGCCGCTGCCCGGGCACCGCGCTCGGCCGGGGTTCGGCGGCGATTTGCGGCCGCTCTCCCGGCGCATTCCCGGCCCAGGCACAAGATGGCAGCAGCCGCTTGCGGAATGGCGGGCACCGGGCGCGGGCACAGGCCGGGCTCAGCTCCCGGCTGGAGGGCCCGGCGCTGGCCTGCCTCACCGCCCGCGGCCGCGCTGCGCAGGGGTACGCGCTGTAGTAACAGGATTAGCAGAAAAAATTACACCCCCTGACCGCAGTGAAACGCAGACCGGAGACAAAATCACCGCAGCAAAACTGTCAGAAATAACGCTAAGTCTACCATTTCAGACGGAGGTAAATATTTAAGTATCGCCCGCTGCCAGGGAAGAGGATGGGATTTTCTCCGCTGACCTCCGTGGCAGTAGGGTTGAGTGCAAAAAAGTTGGGCCATATATTTTTCACAGATATCTTATTTTCTACAAAAAAATATATTCTTTTCTTTACATGACAAATTATTTTCTTGCAACTTATTTGCAAGTATCAAACAGCAGCAACGAAGTCCTTCAAAATGACAGCCAAAAGCCAGTCTCAATGATATTTATTTAGGGATGTTCATGACGATAACAATAAACAAACGAGAGTTCTTTCCAAGTAATTCAGGCTTGTTCACAGTTTGTGTATAGTTTGGTCTAATTCATTTTGCAGATTTTTTGTGATGTAAAGCAACACGACTAGCACAAATAGTTACCAGTCCACAGTTTTCCATCCCTGCTCTGCTTAAAAAAGGTAGGAAGATAATGCATATGAAATAAAACTGTCTTGCAAACAAACATTTGTTGCAAGCCCTAGAATTGGTGAGCTACCATGCAAGCAAGGGGTTCTCAGCTGCTGCCACCCTGTCCTTCCAGAGGCACGGCAGGAGCCTGGCCTGAGCACTAATAGAGCCCATGACCCCACTGCAGCTCTCCCAACACACCCCATGCAAAAACAGCTGCAGGCAGAACCCACTAATTTTTATGCCTTTGCTTCAGAGTTCTACCCATCCAGGGGACAAACACTGGAATTCCATCTTGTGCAGGTACAACTGACACAGGTACAGTTAGAAGGAAGTACAAGCAAGAAGGAATCCACCTAAGAAAGCAGCACCCACTCACTGCCACAGTGAGGAATGCACACTGCTAGAAGGTGCTGCGATTTCCCTGCTTCATCAAACTGGGGAACAACGAGGCCCAGAGGATGTAGAAGCGCAGAGTATGCTGATGAATGAAAGCACACTGTTCTTACATGCACAACAACTGATGACAAATAATCATCGCAAAGGTTTTTCATGTATCAACGCAAGCATTGGATTATGCTTTTCTGGCAAGAAATGTAAACTTACTGACTATACTCTACATTGTCTTTACAAGTAGCCAAGAAAGTGTTATTCCAGAATTCATAGTTAGACTTGGTAATATTTTGCAAGGAACGGTCTGCTGGCAGACTCTGAGGATGTACAGTCTGTACAGTGTCTCGGTCTGTGGTTTGACTCTAGCTCTTAGCCAGAATATTCCACTGTCAATCAATCCTAAACAGAAAAAGACACTCCTCTGGCTATTAAATAAAAACAAGAACATGTATGAATTAAAAAGTTCAGATTAAAAACCGGAAAAAATGTATAAAATCCTCAAGTTAATCAAGAAATAAATTACTGGAGAAAAAGTGTAAATAATAAACATTTTTTTTCCCCAAATACAAGCCCTAAAACTAGAACAGAAAAGAGCAAAAATTGTAAGCATGTTTTGACCAAAATTCCAGTAAAAATATTTTTTTTTTGGGAGGGTGGGGAGAAAAAATTAAAATCAACTAATGCCCTCCCCTTTTGCCCTGATCCCTCAGCTTCTCCTGCAAGAGAGTTAAGTGTTCCATGTTCAAGAAGAGTCTAATGACACTACATGGATTCAGCCTGTCTGCAGTGCATTTAATTGCTGTTTAATTCCCATTTGTCACTAATAGATGAGACTCTGAGCACATGGGGCCCCCCAAAAATCTGTATTTGCTTCTAATGTTTTTTTTAAGTCTTTAATAGACTATGCATAGAGTGTCAAGCAGATCTAAAAGATGCAACTAGAAAATACTACATTAAGCTTTTGTATCAACCCCCATTTGGTAATGGTTTGTAATATGTGCTGTTTGAAACACTGGTACAAACTCAGCAAAAGATGATGTAAGATTAAATAAAGAGGGTCAGAAGTTTGGGGAGAAGCACTGAACAGTAGCAGAGGAGCACAGCAGCTGTTACACAGCACGCAGCAACACCACAGAATAGTTTATGACAGGAAGTGAAGAAAATTCCACAATCCACCTGAAGCTACAGTGGGAATTATGTAGGCAAAATATAGTTATTAAAATTGGAATGCAACCAAGACTTCAGGGGCTAATAATGCTTTTCTTGCAAGAGATAGCAAAAAAATCCCCAAGCATCTTCATTGACCACAAACTGCAAGACCACAGCTTTACATCTCAATTGAAAGACACGGCTTTTTCCATGATAAATTGTCACAAGAACGTGATCTTTCTGGGATGTGATTTCCTGGCCAGCAGGCTCCATTTCCTTCCAAAAACTGCAAAAAGAGTTAGTGATTTTGGGATTTAAAAAAAAAAAAAAAGCAATCTGTCTAATATACATCTCTCTATATACATTCCTTTATATATGTATATACACACCAACATTTATATAGAACATGTATATAAAAAAATCCCCTTTAAAGCTATTGCCAGTGTTTAAAAAATAATTGGCCAGTCTCAATGGTCTCAATGAAATGCAATTTGGCAGTCACAATATGAATGTATTTACTATATATCACGTCCATTAAATTTCTTTATGCTAAAATATTATTATTTCTTACCTAGAAATTGACTTAGATTTTACAGCCCAAATATTCACTTCAACTTAAAAGGACTTAAAGGACCTCACGGAAAAATTTAAATACACAGTGTGTGTAGTGTGTTTTATGTCTGCATCTATAAAACACATACATGTCATGCACAAATATTTAAGTATATAAACGTGCCAATTCTGAAAGTACACATGCATTAGGACCATAAATACTCCCAGAAGTGGAACACACACATTTATGCAATGTGTATTTGTTTATACAAATATGACTAGAGTACATAAATGTAGATAAGCCTCATGTGTATTATACATTGAAGGCGCTTTACTGTGATATAAAGGATTCTTTTATGATGAAATTTGAGATGTACATGTTTCAAGGAAAACTACATAGAAAATAACTCTAGCTCATCTCAGCACTGAACAGATAATGGGTGCTATTCCAATTTGTCAAATCCCTTTTACAGCCACTGTCCTAGAGAAAAATAATTTTTTGCAGATGTTTATTTAAAACCAAACTTGTTCTTGTATTTTGCTTCATTGAAAGATACCAATCTCTTGCAGAGACATAAAGCAGCTGTAAAGCAGCATTGACTGCTGTAACACCTTACCGCATGAAGAAGTAACATGCAATGGTAGGCACATAAAATGGCAATTCTTCTGAGTGCATCCTGGTACCAATAAAATTGGGTGGCTTAGAAACTTCAGTAAAATTGTAATCATAGTAAGACCTGCTAGAGCAGCAGAAAGAATTTATTTTTCTTTTCTTCAAATCAAGCATAGTAAATGCTGAATATGTTAGAAAATAATTATACATGTATATAAAAACCTGAACTATCATATAGTCTTTCATTACTTGAAAATATTAATTTTCCTAGCTTTATTTAGTGCTTTAAGATTCACTCCTAATGCAATTAATGCTGGACATATAGATGAAACATTTAAGACTTTGACTTTGCAACCTTAGTGGTTTTCTTTTATCATCAAGGGGAATTTTTGAGATACACACTGCGCAAATAGGTAAATATTGTGACTCCTTCGCTGTATCCTTTCTCCTAATAAATTCCTTGCCTTAAAATTTTCTTTTGACTATCACACTAAGTGCAGAGCCTGGAGCATGATTTAGAAGTACACACAAATGGAGTTACTCGAGTCTCTAACAGGTTCCAGTATCCCCAGTTCTTGGCTGTGTCAGATCGGCCAGGTACACACACACACACACACACACACACACACACACACACACACACACACACCTGTAAACACACGCTGTGCCTTCCCACTGCACAGCACTTTCAGGCTGGCCAGGTGGGAGCCAGATTCTGCCAGGTAGTCAGGTAGTTATGTGACCACAGTAGCTTGTTACAGCTTAGGCTGGGGGTCCTAGCGCTTACACCATCCACACCGCTTATCTCATCCTGAGAACTGCTACCAGAAGGTGCAATTACAGGCTTGTCCACAGATGTACAAGAGAGTTTTAGCCACAGGGAGTCTCTGTGGGACTCCACCCTCTAAGTACAATTACTGAATTTGTCTCACAAATGCACTATTAGGTGCACTCTTGAAATCTGGATGTTATGACTGTGGATATATGCTCAGAGTTTTGGAAGTGTGCCCATTACGCTGACTGCCCAGGGTAGCGTCACACACTGCCCTTGTGCCCCAACTGTGACAATGCTTTTGGTTGTCTTTTTTAAGATAATAATTTGTCTGTTGCAGAAAGAGACATAAATAAGTAGAGTTGTGTTTCACTCCCCAAAGTATTTGTACTTCCACTCTGCTGGAAATTTAACAAGCATTATTTGTAACTATGAATCAGGAACATAAACATTTACATGACCTTGGCATTCACATCACAATTATCTATAAATTCTGACTCAACTCATGATTATTTATCATCTTTTTGAAGTGTAAGCATATAGAGGCTTTCACAAGGCTAACCAGAAAACCGTCCACAACTTAAAATTGCCCTAAGCAATATTTGCAATACAGAAGATCTGATCCTCTGATCCGAAGGACAGCTATTCCCAAAATAATCTAATGGAAATACATAGGAGAGCAGACTCAAATGAACATTATTCACACAAGGATAGAGTTTGAGATTGGGCCCTAGTTTGTCATTTATTTCTTTAGACTGCGAATCACAAAACACTTCATTCCTTTGTTATTATTGAGCTTTATAGCCTTTTAAGTCCTCAGCTGTCCTGTTTTTGTATTTAATTTTTAATTCTTCTGCTGTTTCGCCCTTCCCATACCAGTCATTCCTGTTTTCCCTACTTATACATTTTTGCATAGCTCAAGCAGAGTTGGGATGTTTACAGATGGCAGGTACAGAGGTGGGGGAATGAGCCCACACAAGAAGCAACTTGTTGGTTCAAACGCAAGTGAGCAAACAGCAGATTTGGACTGCTCATCACAGAGCAAGGGCCTGGACAAGATGACAGCAGCAGTCTGCTTGAAAGCAGGTTGGGACCATTACTGGTAATTACAGTTAATCAGCAACAATTGTCTTGACCAAGATACAGATCAACATTGAGCACTAACCTAACAGGACCTAATGAGTGTAATGGAGGATGAAGACTGCCTGATTAAACTTGCAAGGCACTGAATGACCTGAGCAGATGAGGCATTATAATTCCCAGACACTCTCTCTCCCCTTCTGACTCCAGTCGCCAGTGCCGATGAGAGCGAGTCCTGTAGCTACATGGTGATACAGACTCTGTCACAATATGCTATCAGTTGTGGCTAATGGCATTAAACCTTGCACTCTGGTGTGACTGGATATATTTCTATGTTTTTATTTTCTTTTTCTTTTTAAGTAACTGATATTATGCTATATAGCAATTTCTTAAAACTAATCAATAATGTTCAGCAGTCAATGGCTATTGCAATGCTCAGACCATTTAAAAAGCATTTTGGAGAGGTAAGGAATATCTAAGCATTTAAACATAAGTGAAAAAGGTGCATGCATTTCTGTAAACTTGTGGGTAGTGCTCTTTCTACTAGAGCCTAAACTGATTAGAGGCTGTTATCTCATGAAACTTCCATGTGGTTAAAATTTCAGTCCTTAAGATCCTTGTTAATTATATAGTATTCTTATAAAATAGCATTCTTGTGTCATTTTTGCAGGTAATTTTACGTAATTTTTTATCTGAAAAGTTTCTTATTAAAATAAAAATCTGCAAAAAATTTAAGAAATGTATGTTGTATGCATTTGTATAAATGTATATTTAAGAAATATAATTTGTATTTATATAAAAAATGCTGCAATAACTGCACATTTTACAAATTTTACATTCAAAAAGGTATTCTCACAGTATATGTTTAAAACAAATAGTAGTTGTATCCTTTCACAAAAAAACATGCTATAAAATGGTTTTATCTCTTGACTCTGCAGGCTTAAGAAAGTGAATGTGCAAAATAAATTATAATTGCCTAGACTTTCCTGAAATGTGAATACAGATGATTAGACTATTTACTGAAACATAGCCCTATCAATACCCCTTCCACTTCAAAGGAGGAGTAATTTGGCCAAAACTAGGAAACCTAGGCTTTTGGTGTGACACAAGCCATCAAAACATCTAAAAGCCAGCCAGCATTTGGTACACCTGTGTTTTGTCAGGCCATAATGACATTTCTCAGCCTACCCCTATTTTCACATATGCTTCATACTGCACCTATGGATCCTTTACAAGAATTGTGTAGCCAGTTTAGCAGGAGTGAATAGCTGCAAGCAAATCCTTATTTAGCAGAGCATCTCTGTTGAGTCTCACTTTGTTTTCTGATCTTGATATAATTTTTATTAAGCGGAAAGGGCATCATTATAAATGACATAAATACTATTACCTTTTCTGCACTAAATGCATAGCCTGATGAAGCCCAGTCTTTCCTGCTCTGCCTCTTTCTTAGTAATAACCTCCCATTTTCCTATTTAAATTCTTCCCAGACGCCTAGCCTGCTATCAAGCTCTGCTTGGCCATTTGCTCTAGCAAGATATTGAAGAAAGTCACAAAATCAGGACATGCTACAACTTTCCTATCCTATACCCCAGCAAAATGCCCAAACAAGATAAAAGAAAGGGGCATGCTCACACTGGGCATTTTGTTCAGAGTGGGGACTGTACTGAAGTAGTAGATCTCCAAGTGCTAGGGTAAAAGGAAGACTAAAAAACAAAAAATAAAAAAATAGATAACTCCATTAGACCCAAAAGCTTATACTGCAGTTCCTATTTTGTTGTGTTAGTCCTACTGAATAACCTACAAACCCCTCAAAGACCAGGAAATCTTATTTTCTGAGTAAAATAAGCTAGGTTCATTCTCACAACATTGCATTGTGCTGAAGCTTCAGCTGCAAATGAGTCTGCCAGAGAAATTCTTCCCATCAAAAGGGACGAACTGATTATGGAGAATCACACACACAAGCCTACAACCACTCTCCTCTGCATGATGCAGTCAAGGCCAACTCTCCTGTTATCCGAGGAGTTCAGCAGCATCAGGGTCATGATGTAATTCTGGTACCAGTGCACTGGCTTGTGTCCTTGTCCGTGAGGACTGGGCTTATCTCAGCTGTTGTTAGGAGCCTCTAGCTGCTTTGGACACTTTAGAAAAGACACTGCAAAGAACCACAGATACACTTAGATTTTTCTGTTGATATACCATGCTGAATGAGTGAAGGATAAGAAAAAGTATCTCCAGGGAGGAATGGAGTTTTCCATGAAGCAGCCAAAAATCTCAATTTGAGCGCCAGTTCAGGCCAGCGGTGCACCTCATCTACATTTACCTTTTAGGCAGACTAGAAAGAAGAACAGTGTTAAAGGCTGGGCAATCTTTAGGCAGATCTCAGGACATAAAAAATAAAAAATCTATAAAGGCTTGTGGTAAAAGATGAACAACAAGCTGAGGTTTAGTTTTTCACCTAAACTTATCTTTCTGCAAGAAATATGTGACAGAAAAAGGAAATGCCTACTACATGTTAACTCTAAAAAATTGGACCTGTAACCAAAAGAGACCAAGAGAGACAAAACAGGTTATTTAAGCAGTTTGTAAAACCTCTAAGATTATGTAAGATTATTGTTAGTCCAAGATATTAAACCCAGTATGTATATAAGGCATCCCATGGTTCTAGCTTTATTTTATTAATTAAAAAAAAAAAAAGAAAAAATCAAAGCAAAATGAAAACAACAAAAGACCCCAACTGAAAAAAACTGCCACAAACCCACAAAATTTTAATGATCTACAAAACATCAGTCTTCTATACTTTCCTAGAAAAGCAATAAAAGCAACTGAAGTGTGCCTACATTCAATCCAGAAGTTATTCTTTAAGTACAGGATTTGTTCTGGAAATGTATTTCATCTTAAGTATAATGTAAAAGATGGAAAATTGACTCCTATGTTGCTGCCAAGGTTTCCCCTCCTTTTTGGTCATTCTCTCTCAAACCTTTTTAGTTCATTTTAAAGTAGGACATCATTTCATACTTCACTACAAGATGGAAGAACTCTTTTATTTTCCAGCCCTGTTCTTCACATAAGGACATTTAACATTGTAATTAAGTTATATCTGTATTTCTTTCTATAAATTAGAGTTTCTTAATGCCCTCACCATAGCACCTTCTCTCCCTTTGTCCTTAATTCATTTTAATGTCCTTTTTACCCTCTCCAGTTTTTCACCACCTTTTTAAACATGCTGACATCAAAACAGACTAAACTGTTTCAGTATCACTTAGTGTTTAGAGACTGCTAAATCTGTAGCCACAGAGATGATCTAGCCTTGCCTCATAATTTTTCATGCAAAATTTAAATATTGTAAGAGTATGATCCAGAGAAATGAAGATTTTGCACTAAAAATTATAATGAAGAGAGGATCTACTACCAATAAATCTTTCTGTCTGTGAATTGAGCTAATTTTGATACTAGTCATGTTCAGTACGAAAAACATGGGGTTTAAGAAACAAGAAAATTTACTCAGGATGAATCTCATAAGTCAAACACTTTTAAGGATTTAAAGAAGCCCATTTACTTTTGTCAACCTATTATTGTGAAATAATGCACAAAACTGAGATTCCTATTTCTGTGTAGAACGTGAAAGAGACTAGGTTTAGATTAGATAATTGGAAAAACTTCTCAACTGTGCAGGTAGTGAGGCACTGAACAGATTGCCCAGAGATGTTGTGGGTGCCTCATGCTCTGCAAGTGTTTAAGGCCAGTTTGGATGGAGTTCCAACCAGCCTGAGCTAGTGTCCCTGTCCATGTCAGAGTGGCTGGAGCTAGATCTTTAAGGATCTTCCCAACCCCGTCCATTCTACGTTAATATGCTCCCTGACATCCACAGGAGTGAAGAGCTCTCCTTGGCCTTCTGGATTCTGTGCATCTCACTGGTTTGAGCAGCATTCTTTCTTGTGCTTATGTCAGTCTGAAGCAACTAAAAAAGTTTTGGATACCCTGTAAACCAGTCTGAAGAAAACCTTAAGCCCTTACAAAGACTACTATAAGGCCTTATACTCAAGCATTGGCAGGCTGGGAGCAGTACCAGTCATGTTCACTATTAAATATTCCAATTGTTTTCACAGCTTTTTCATCCTGGAATTTAATTATTCTCAACACCACTTTGATTGAAATTGTAGCAGCACAAGATTATTTTAGTACAGTTATCTGTGACTCACATGGTGCAGAAAAATATAAACGTTCACAGGACTAAATTAGTTTACCTACACCAGTTTTATATGACATACCTGTGGGGATTGCTTGAAAGAGTAGAGCTCCTCCTCAATATATAACATATATACAGACTTGAAGATACATTGTTTTTTCCAGAGCATCTAGTATAGGCTAACATGAAAGTAAGACAAATTTAGTAGATCTCATTTCAGTTGCTAAGCAAATTAATTCATGAATCTTGCTATTTGCTTATGTGCAGATTATTCCCAGTCTAGTTTTTCAGTTTGTGCTCTTCTGTTTGTGCAGAAAAAACGAGGAAAAGGGTTGTATCTCTTTACAGTTTATCAAATATGCCTGTCTTACACTTAAGTGCCTCTTTTTATCCAATTCTTAGTAGAATGCTACATTTTCTGAATGATGAAGTGGTTCTCCCTTTTACATAAGGGAAGTGTTATTAAATGAACTACAAACCTTGTCTGGACATATCCAAACACATTCCACACTTTTGAAGGTAAAAACAATTGTTAGATATTGCTTGAATATAAAATTTTTAATGAACAAGACACTTGCAGTTTTACGAAATCCTACAAAAACTAAACTGAAACCAAGCAGGCAAAAACCAGGGGCTCAGTCATGTGAACATAATGGGAGTAATAGGAAAAAAAAAAGAAAGAAAATCTAAAAATGCAACCACAGAAACACTCCTGACCTCAAGTACCAAGAGAAATGGGATAAAAATATGAGTACTAATGGACTGGTGAGCTAGGACACTCACTTTTTTCTTGGCTTGCCATGTAAAGTAGCAAAAGAATGCATATACCAACTGAATGCTTCTTTTTCAGATTTTCCTTTTAAATGCAATATCTCAGAATCTGCTTTTAAAAAGTAATTGACAATCAAAGTCTGTAGACTCTGCTTACATAAATATTGATGTAATAGTCCTGGATTCACTGCATCTGGAAATGATGAAATCAGTTGGCTTTTAACCCTGATAGCAAATCATCATGATGTATTTGTATGAAAATATACAAAATTCATTTGTGTTTTGTCCTTCCATGATGAATGTTTCACTGTACAGAAGGAATAACTGATAATGCTGCATATTTGGCCTAGCCAAGATGCTCAAGGTGAATTGCAGCAAGTTTCCAAGGGAAAGAGCAGGACAAACTATGCTTAATTTTGGCTGCAAGTGAGCCTGAGACATGAATTTCCAAAAATGGGGATTTTTTTTCAGATTGGATAAGAACTCAAATCTTAGTCAAATATCATTTAACCTGAATCTTTAGGCAGAAGTCATGATTCAGACAGGCTTCTGAAGGAGCCTAATCATACCGTGCTTCAGAGAAGGATCAAAACCACTGAGCAAGTTGCCTTCCCCTCCCACCTCCCCCCCAAAAAAAGTAAGGGAGAGGAGATTAAAATCATAATTTGATATAAGAAATCATAGAATTATTTAGGTTGGAAGAGACCTCAAAGATAAGGTCTCTTCTGAGCCAACTTTTCTTTAGGGTATACAAGCCCAGCTCCCTAGCCACTCCTAAAAATTTCTCCCTAAACTTCTGTGGCCACGATTCATCTTAAACAAGGTAAAAGTAATCTGATGCATAGAAATAGTCATCTTATTCACTGCATAAGTCTTACAGTGATTATAAATTCCAGTTTAGACCGGGAAAAAAATACATTTGACCAAGTAATTTTCTCCATTACTATAAAAACCAGTTTCTTATGCAAAGGCTGAAGAATTCATAGATATAGATATAGTTTAAGTATGCTATATTCATTTTGGTTTTAAGCAAACACATTTTTGGTCACTATTTTTCTTTTGCAAATGGAAACCATCTGTCATATTTTTCTTTTTCAGCTGTTAGGAAAAAAGTTTCCTAGCTGTTGCTTTTTCTTGAGTAAAAAAAATGCTGATGAATTTTTTTTATGGTTAAACAATACCGGTGTTTCCTGAAAGTAATTTTATGGGTATACTTTTGTTTTAGAAGTTCATGACAAAGAGTCAATTGGAAATAACTGAATCAATTATAGTGTGTTCATACTTGTCTAATACCCTATTAGTTCAGAAATAACTAACTCTAATCCCCAAAAAGGGAGAGTGCTGAATTTTCTTTGTTTTACTTGAACTCTCCTTACAATTAAAAAGGCAAGCCTAATGGCTCAGAGATTTGTGTTGCCATGTGCCAGTACTGGGATGCCTGGTAATCAGCTTACTGCCTGCCACAGCCAGCCTCTGATTCTTCCAGGAAACATGAAATATTTTAGTGTAGTTGCATCCCTGTGTCCCCTGTTGCCATTTCAATCACCCCACATTCTCTCTAACCTGCTCTGGGGACGCTGTGCAGCACACTAGACATCTATTCTAGCTTAGTATGAGGGCTGTGTGTATATCATTTATCAGCTGCTTCAGTTGGTTCGTGTAGAGGTAGACCGGGTCCAGTTGCCAACACTCACATCTGAAATGAAGAATATTCTTGGTCTCATTCTACTTGTTTGTTCTGTCTGGTATGTTCTGCCTGTGAGCTCTGTTACAACTACATTTTACAGGGTCCTCTCCTAGCAAAGTTTCCGTTGATATATATTATTATTATATGGCCATTTATATAGACCCAACTGTGTTATTTCCATTTTATTGCAAGGACATAAAAGCTGGAAATTTACCAAAAGTACAGAGAGGAGACTAAGAGCCTTTGAAAGAAAATGCCTTAGGGAAATACTGGATATTAAATGAAGCTGATTTATAGCTGTTGCCAGAATTTGTCAAAGCTTGAGGACTCCTAAATATAAAGTTATCCAGCAGAAAATGTAGAAATACCTATGTTAGCAATACCAGCCGTATCATTGTTAGATACACTGTTTAATCATTGCCAGCATACATGCTGGCATGATCAGTGAGATGGTCCCACCAGAATGCTCCCTCCACCCTAGCTCCACACAGTTCTTATAGAGGGAGAACTAATTAAAAATAGGAACCTGGAGGTTGCACAAACAAAAAAGCCTTTGTAGTACAACACAGAATAAGATCTGTTTGCCTAGGAAGAGTTCAGATTTGTAATATCAGAACGAGCAGCAGTATTAGACATGTAGGAAAATAAGAAACTAAAATAAGAAAATAAAAATGCAAAACTAGTATTCATTTCCAGAAATATCTCTCTCATCCATATCAACGAGTTCTGACTCTATTTGCCCATTAGGGCTTGGCTTATCTAGGTTACAGCGATGAAAACAGGTAACAGCAGCTGACCTGTTTTTGTCACTTGTAAACTCTTTGTCCGCATCAATATTGTCCATCCCTGGAAGTGTTCAAAGCCAGGTTGGATGCAGCTTTGAACAAGCTGGGCTAATGGAGGATGTCCCTGTCCATGGCAGTAGGGTCAGTATTAGATGGTCTTTAACGTCCCTTCCAACCCACACCATTCTATGATTCTATAACTGCAAGATAACATGGCTTAACTTTTAGAAATTCATATGATCTTGCTGTCACAGCAGGGGTAGAGCAACTGCATGGAGAGTTGCTCACAGTAGAGTAGGGAAGCCTTTATACTGAATTGTGCCTCAGACCCTCACAATTTGCACATCAGTCATTTAGGAGAAAAAAAAAAATAAAATAAAAACATATGAACACATATTTATAAATCTTCTGATAACCACTAAGTCAGATCTCCCCACATTTTTATATTTCTTTCTCAGCTACTTCTCTCATTCTTACTTCTCACAGTCATTACTACCTTCCTTTCTCTATAGTGAGCTCCCGTTTCATTTATGCTGTTTGGAGACTGGCTTCCATAGACATATCCTTTGAAGACTTCAGTTGCCCATTTAAGGAAAGGAATGAACTCTTGCTCCTATTAAGTATTTCATTCACTGATAGGCATTGATGTTCTGTCCTTCTGAAAGCACTCTCTACATGTCTCAAGCCTCTGGGCAATGCTTTAATGCACATAAATTAAGAAAAACAAATGGTAGAGATCAGCATCACAGAGGCCAAATTAATAAAATAGAGCCTAATGATTTCAAGTTGGACACAGTCTCAACACTTGTGTTCTCAGAATAAGAGAATTTTCTCACAGATTAGAAGACTAATAGTTCTTGGGAAATTGTCTTTTCAGAGAGCTTGCTTTACCTTCTATTTTGTGTTATGTAATGCTCCAAATAATGCTAAACACTGTATGTCTGAGACAGAGTCAGCAGCACTTGGGACTTGCTGGTAATTGAAAACAGGTTCTGAAGCAATGACTATCACACAGTAAAACTACAGTACTTCACATGCTGCACAGAGCCAGCCAGTAACCCTAGCCATTTTCTTTTCATCTGAGAGAATAGAACCATGCACTTGAATTTTTTTTTGGCAGTCAAGCAGTAAATGCACTGTGAACTTCTTTTTCAAACTGTGTTGATATCTCCTGGATTTACTACTCATCAAATAACAACTCTGCACTAAAACAAGACACAAGGTTACAAGTTCCAAGACAGTAAGTCAAAAGACTATTACGCATTATGCAACTGTAAGTTTCCTAAAAATGCTTCCATCTACTTTGGCCTAGTGTCAGGTTTTCAGAGGTGTGATTCACGGATTCTGAGAAAGAGGTTTCAGTTTGAATTGTATACTTGGATTTCACAAAGCATTGCATCAGATTTCTCAAAACAGTTCAAATTCCTATCCAAATTCACTTACGTACATTTTCACTTAAACACTCCCGAAGATCTCCTTTAAGCATAATTCATGTTTTGAGATTACTGCAAGAGAAACACCAACTACAGTTTCTTTCCTGGGTTTGAAAGGAAACTGCAGCTGATTGTATTTGGTAAAATGCCTAGAAATTTGCACAGCCCTTCCCAAAAGAACCAAGTTAAGACATCTTTAAAAGATCCAGTTTTCCTTTCCAGGAGAGAAGTACAATTCAGAGAAGAAAAGCAAAAATTACCTCAGTGGATGCCTGGGTACTGTGCTCCCAGATATTTCCTCTCTCACCTTAGGCAAATCAAAAAGCAGAGCTCTAAAAAAGGGGTTGCAGGACCCAAGTTCACTGTCTGTTTATTTCCAGGTTTAAGTCATTGCCTACTCAGTAGAAAATGTCCTTTCCCCTCTCAGCTCTGCAGATTTCCCTCAATGTTTGTCATTCATTTTTATTGCTACTGCTAGTCGGTATTTCAAAGGCTGAGCAAGGCCATAGTTAACCTCTTTATAATGTTATTGCCACCCATGGCTGGCACGGACAGATAGAAATAAGAAAACTGCATGGATGATACAAAAAGTCTGAACTCCCTTTCAAATCGCTGCCATAGCTTTGCAGAGTGAACAGGATTAAAGGGTAGTAAGAATTGATTTTCTCACAGGAGTCAGGTATAGCTATCTACACAGCAATCAGGTTTCTGGAGCAAGAGAACATAATTTGTAGAATGACTTGATTTTTCAGGCCAGGACTTCACCTGATATATGTCTGTGCTTTTTTTGTCATTGTCTAGTGAACAAAGAAGGTGGCAGCTGAAAGTTGGAAGTGTGATGTGTGAGACAATTTCGCAGACAATTATTGAAGTGATCTTTTGGTATTTGAATTGAATTTTACATGAATAATTTCCATATGTCTGTGTCTGTTTGCACTTGTAATCCTAAAATTCTGACAATGTGAATATAAATTCTGTATTACTACAATTTATAAAACAGTATAAACTTGATAATTAAATTTCTTCCTTAAGTATTAACATCACAAAATAGCTGTGTTGAAGATGTTTTAAATAAGAGCTTTTTACATCTCTTGTAGTTTTGCAAAGGTGAAGTTCATTTTATTACTAAAGTTTGACCTTCTATAAAACACCTTAAAATTTCTATTCTGAATATCAGCTGTCTCTAAAGACATTTTTAGGTGGTATTCCACTATTGATGCAATGCACATTTTCTTCTTAAGGATTTCCATTAGTCTGTAGGTTTTTCTACTTACTAGCTATAAGTCATTGGTTTTGCTGGAGTGATTTTAAAGGTAAATACTAAAATTTGCAAAACTGGATCCTCCCATAAACTTATTTTTGTCAGCTGTTTTGAATTTTGTAATGAACTAAGAGAATGTGTTCAGCCTCTCAGCTCTCATTGGTTAGATATTATTTTAGCTGCAAAGACAAACAATTCTCAATGACTTCTGTTGCATAAACTTGTTAACCTGAGACCTAGAGCATTTAATGAAACAGAAAAATAGTTTCAGACTTAAAATGGTCCAGGTGCTTTTCAGGATTTTATACCAAACTTTTTCCTATTTAAAAAGTCTTTCAGATTTTTCCTTTGCATGGTCTTTTTCACAGGAAAAAAAAAATAGAAGGAAACTTGGAATTGAAATTATTTAGGGAAAGAAAAAGGTTTAAATAAGCAAAGTCAATGATCTAAAAAATAGATCCACATTCTCTTGGCTGCAAAAGCTTCTTTAAAAACCTCTGATGTTATTGAAACACTAATGGATAAAAAATTTCACTGGAAAGTATAGTTTTTTCATCTTGACAGTCACTATGCAAGTTGAGTAAGGCTGGACCTGTTTCCACGATGTACACTGACAGAAGGCAGAGGAAGAGTTAATAATGCCTTCTTTTTTCTTCACCTTGGAAAATAAGGAAACAACAGGACACTTGAGAGATTAGAAACTAGATCCCAGGATTTAACTATCTTAAAAAGAAAAGTTCCATCCCTGAAGCACTGCAGCTTCCCAAGCTCTGAAAAAGAGCTACCTATGATGTACAAAAAAGGTACAATTTACTCTATAAAATGCACATGCTAGAGAAAATAGTTCACTTAATGGGTGAGTTCAAGCTGAAGCCTCATTTTTTCTGGCTTAGATGGGCATCACTTGAATGCACACAATATTTTACACATTCCTGCTGCATTAACGTTGTTCTGCATGTGCTGGAGAACTTTAGCATTTGTGGAATAACCTATCAATGAAATAGAGAGTATCATAACTTCTGTTCAGTTAAATGGGAAAAACATCAATTTTTTTCTGACAAGACATGAAGTTGTAAAAGCAGACATAAGTATATCACTTGCAGATATATTGCTATTGGAAGAACTCTCAGGTTAATTTTCCCTCTGCTGTCAGAAGAGGTTTGTAAATAAGGATAGTTTTTATTATGCTGTATTAAGCACTTATTTCATTAAGGAATTGGTCAAGGGAGTTGCTCATCTGGATTCAAACCATAGCTCTGTCACAGAAATCCTTTGAGCTCCTGGGCAAAACACTAAACTTTGCTAGGCTCTGGTTCCCAATTTGTAAAATAAGAATAACAAGTCTTCATTATCCAACATTTTGCACATCTTCTGTGCCTACATTGCAAATTTTGTGGAGTGAGGTCTGGATAATGTATGTTTATGCATATGGAAATTCTTAGAGGCTCTGTCTACTTACAATTTCTACTATACTGCTTCAAACACAAGCTCTGGGCAAGTCATATCGCCCCTTTGACAGTCTCACAAATCCTTGTGATACACATTATTCACACTAGCACCATTTCTGATGTACCCAGCTCTCTTGGGAACTACCTCTGAATGTCATATTTACAGACTTGCACTAAAGTATATTGAAATAGGTATCAAGCCCAGGGAGCTAAATGCTGTAGTGGGTTAATGCATTAACCTTTCACATCTGACGACCTGAGGTGAAACCTTGGTTCTGTTGAAGTCCACAGCGAAGTCTCAATGATGTCAGCTGAGCCAGAAGCTGACAGTAGAGGTTCAAGCACTGTGCCAGTCATGATTAAAATAATTCTTTACCAGCAGCCAAGTGTCCAGCGAGCACTCTCACACTTTGTACTGAGCTACTGAAGAGCCTGACACATCACAGTAATTTGGCATGGCAACATCTTCCCAAGAGCTGGAATAGCAGAGAGGGCTTGCCAATGTGACATGAGATGCTGCAGAATTTCTTTGAGAAGCCTTTTATTTGTCTCTTACCAATACTCTCAGGCTTTATACTTCTGCCTTTGCACAGACAACTCATACACATATATCCCATATCCTTCCCAGCACACCCAAATCTAAACATGATGACTGCCTGAATTAGGAAAGAATTTTCTCTATTGAGCAGTAAACAATTTCCTCACTATAATTTCCTATTTGATCAAGAATTTAGAAACAAATTTAAAATGAACTGAAGAATGTAAAACTTCCATACACTTAGGTTTGAAAACAGTGTGCATCACATGTGCAACTCTAAAACTTGAAGTAACCTCTAGAGAACAGTAGAAGAAATAAAAGATTTTTTTTTTGTATTTAAAATTGTCATGACACATTCTGTCCAAGATTGAGAATCTGCATTAAAAAATAATGTACTTTCCCTCTGTGACCACTCAGTATGATTTCCATACCAATTTCAGAGTCAGATCTACTCTAAGAAAATATACCCTAAAAATCATCAAACTCAAAACATCACTTCCAGAAGAACGTCCTGACCCTGCAGATAGATATTCATTGACCCAGGCAACATATTTGTCCCTTGTACACAGTTAAGTCCAGCATGATATGAAAAGATCCCTCTTCTCTTTATAAAATTTAGGAAGAAAACTTATCTAGATTTGGGATGTTTCTCTGAGAATCCAAAGGTTCAAAGGAATTATTGCAAATATAAGGTTAAAAACATACTATGTGTAGTCATATTTAAACAGAAATATAAAGCTCTTTGGGAAAGTGTTTTGCAGCAGCTGTAAGATCCAAAGGAAACTGATTAACAGTCATTAGAAATTGCCCCCAGATACAGTTTCTGAAGCTGCGTAGGCCCATTTCTCACTTTAAAATGAACAAGGTTATTATTATTCCTCCTTTAAAAAAAGTGGTATTCCCAGGCATTAAGTGGAACTTTATCCTAAGGAATGTGTATTTGAGAGGAATATTAAAAATTTGAACCTCTTATTACTCCTCCAGCCAAGGAGAGATGGCCTATCTATTCCATGGTCATACCATTTCTTATATTCATTTTGAGGGCAGTGCAATTCCTTGTGGCAGAATCGCAGAATGTAGAAGCAGGAGAAGGATGCTAAGCCTGAGCACCAGCACAACCATATAAGTGTTTGGGGTTTTTTTTCTGACTGAACTCCACCTACCTTGATTTAAATGATTCCAAATTTGTAGCTTTCACCACTTTTTTTGGGAAAGCATATTGCACCCTGATGGAAAAGACATCAATTATCTAAATACAACATAGGATGTTAGAATATTTGGGGAAGAAACAGAACCACAAAAACCACAGAGATTTTTGTTGTAGCCAAGTGCTTAAAGTCTGCAAACCATCTGTGCAGGTACTTTTTCAAAGAATGTGAGTCCCAGAGGTATAACCTAACTCATGTGAAAAAACACATCTAGCATGTTATTAAACTGAATTCTCCTCTCTGTTAATATAATTCAATAGCATAGGCCATAGCTTGCCTCTCTGTTGCCATGCCTGGGACACTACAACTGGTATGTTAGTCATTGTAGAAAGAACTCTCTTAGTAACATTAAAAAAAAAAAATCTGTTAAATGGTTCTCAAACCCAGAGCGTTAGGTTTGCATAACTGAATTTTTGGCATTTAAACCAATTTTATTCATATAGCTTGTCTAAAACTAAACTAGCACAGTATTATATTCCTGTGTACTTTATACTCTGACTGGTTTCTAGGTTCTAGGTAGCTCAACCTGCGTACAAACACAGGAGCTGGTAGGAAGAACTACAGCTTCTTGGATCTTGAAAAATTATTTTGAAAGTGTTATGTGGCTTCAACATCTCCCTGTTGAGCTGATGAATCATTTAAAACCATTGGCACTGAGGGCTGTTAGTATTTTGGCTGGAGCAGTCTGCTGATATACACCACACACACACGTGTGTATATATACACATCCACATCCACAGAGGAAACTAAAATAAATTAGCAATTTAGCAGAGGCAATGTGAAATCATATTTTAACATATAAAGAAAAATCCATTGCAGACTGACTGCCAGAGCTCGAATTTTGAAGCAAATTCCTGAATTTGTCAGTTTTTTTCTGATAGCTTTGACTCATCTGGACTTGGATATGAACTGCTGGCCCAAGATAGAAACAGAGACATTGCTGACCATACTGGACTAGCAATTAAACAGACTGGGACACTAAACTTACACATAGGGCTTCCTGACCTCATATGAAATGATTTTTACAGTCAAACACATTCACACATTCAGGAGCTTCACATAGCATTGGGGAGGATGCAATTTTCATATCTGCTGATATAGGGGTGAAAGTCTGTGATTCAAGCTAAATTATTCACTGCTCTCTTAATACATCATGTAGAGATAAAAAAAAAAAATAGAAAAGTAGCATGTAAACCTCTGTAAAAATTAAGTTTTTTTCTAAATTATGTTTTCTACTGCATCAGGATATACTGTTTTTAGCACTGCTGAAATAAATGCAACCTAGTTTGTCAAGAATGGCTGGTAGAAGCACGTGCCCTTGAGGGAAGTTGTCCAAGTTCCTGGCTGGGTACAACAGGGGGAACAGGTTTCTGTCTGAAGGGAAACACAAGCTTCCCAGGGGTTTGCTGTCCATTGAACAGAGCAGGAGGAGTTTTCAAGACCACATGGCCAAGGGCCTGTTGTGAGAACCCTTCAGCAAGCTGCTGACAACGCTTCCAGGAAGGTGGCCTGCAGAGGAAGAAATCAGGTCCCCAGTGCAGGGACACTCAACACACAAGCACTGATGAGCTGGCAACAGCCAGGCTGAGCTCCCACATGGGAATGGCAGAGTTCTACTGAGTGTAAATACACCACAGGTCCTCTGATGCCAGAGTATTAAAACCTAATTACCATAGAATAAAGTAAATATTCTAATGTGAACAGCAATCAGTACTTCATAGCAGATAACAGCAGACTCCTTCCATCCATTAAATCCCATCTGTTCAATGTTACAAACCAACCACTGCACTGAGATTATTTATGATAGAGACTAACTTTTCCAAAGGTTCTGTCTCCAGCAGAATCCAAGAATTTAAACATTTTTATTTCTGAATGCTTGAAGAGAGCATCAATAATGAGAGGTCTGGTCCTGCCATGACTGAAATCCATAGCCAAAACTCTCCAACATTTCAAGAGAAGGGAGGACATGGGACTCTTTAAGCAGAAAAAAACCCCAAAAACCCAACAAATAAGACCTGGAAAAATCAGCTGAACATAATGATCTTTATACCTGACAGTCAAAAGGTCATTCTGTCTTTTTTTAAAATTTAATATAGAAAATCAGCCAACTAAATTTAAAATTTATGAACTTTAGGGAAATAACTTGCCATTTTCAGTGAAACAGTTTTTAAAAAAAAACAGATTTGAAACATTTTCATAGGTTTTGAAAGTAAAAGAAGCCAGTGTAGATTCCTTTATTTTTCCCTTCAGATTACTCTATTCCATTCAGTCCTTCAATTCTACACTTTCCAAAATTTACAGGTTTTGAAACACCTGCTTTAATTTACTGTGCTTTTAAGTTCAGGAAGCTAAACAATTTATCAAACATAGTATCCTAACAGCTTTTTCTAAGTTCAGATATAAGAGTATATCTATCAATTATACATTTTTGCAGACCAGAGAGTGAATTGCTTTCTTCCATAGCCGATTTTGAGATAAACTGCTTGTACTACAGAAGGAAGCACTGACTCCTTTCTGGAATTGTTCATTTATTCTCTGATTTAATTATAGTAATTGCTCAGGAAACATCATCCTCATCCTTCAAAGCTGTACTCATGTCTGCACATGGAGATGAGTGATCGACACTCTTCGACATAAGACATACTAGGAGAATGACACCAGAAAAAGACAACCTGTCATTCTGGAAATTAATCTTCTCTTAATTACCACAAAATAAGCTGTTAAGAAGAAAAAGTTATCTTGTGCTACACTAAATAGCAATAACACTATTTACAACTGCCTTTCCACGTAGTACAAAATGCATGTATATGCCATGGTTTAATTATAAACTCACACAACACTACAAAAACGTGCATAGCTCAGATTCTGAGGTTTTGTTTGCATCATTTTCATGTCTTTAGAACCACATTCAAGTTAAAACCTATTTCCTGAAGGTTACTAGATATACAAGTATATATTCTATGAAATATGAAAAAAAAATTATATATTCTTATGAAGCCAGACAAAAGGTCTATTCTTTTTAGACAGCAATATTTACATCTATCTTTATTTTAGCTAGAGAACTGAGTTTATTGGAAACTTTAGGTGTTAATTTTATTCCTTGGAATAGAGGTTTATGCTTAAAGGCAGCTTTTGATTCACACTGAACAATAGTAGAGTAACTAAAAATAAAACAAGTGCTTTTCTGGTTTCACCCAGCAGAACTGCTTCCAGAGTCCCAATAGCACCTGTACGGAGGAGCTCTGGCACTCACACACTGGGCAGCTCTGCAGCACAATGGTCCTGGGTAATATTCATTCATTCATAATTCTAGCATAGCACCTTAAAGAAAGGAACACTTATACTGAAGACTTGACTTGAGGATGTTACTGGATTACTGTAGCCACTTCAAACACATTGAGGAACAATAGAAACGCAAGGAATACTTCATTTTTTCCTGATTGTTAGCAGGACATGCAAGTGTGGAGCTGTTGCTCACTGCTTGTCCAACCACTCCCAAGTGTCCCATTTGTGGGCCATGCCTTCAGAAGGCATGAAGGTGACATGACTTTTTCATGTATGAGGACAGGAAGCCTGTCCTCACGTCACACTCATGTCACTCCTTTCTGAGAGGGTTGCTGTAAAAAACACTTTTGAACTGGAATCACCTTCCTGGTAAACACAAGGGCAAAGGAAATTAGGCATTACACCACAGAACAATCGAGCAGCAGGAGCTGTATCAGATTTACCAGCACTGGGCACAGTGCAGTGGGGTCTGAATTCCAGGTCCCTGCAAGGCCACTTTGTCCCCCTGCGGGGTTTCCTGAGCAGCTCCCACTGGCCCTGCTACCACACACTCCTGTGCTCAGAGCAACAATGCCAAGCAAGGGCTCTGGGAAACACTCTGGCTGCTCACTGGGTTTGTTTTGTCAAAATGGTCTCCTTTTCCAAAGCCCCACTTCTTCAAGTTCTGCATCCAAGTTTGTAAAACAAGGCAAAGGGATGTGACAAAGTGTCCATGAAGTTCAAGGTATGAAAACTGGATACCAAAAAATGAAGCAGATGACGCAAGAAGAAAATGTTGACTTCTCCCTTTCTTCTTGGATTTTTTAAGGTTCAATTCTGCAAAGAAAATTTTCAGAGTGCCTTATTTAAATTAGAACCACATAACCTCTTTGAATATTTTTGAAGCATGTTTCATACTAGCATATAGAAAGACACCTCAGAATGGAAAAAATTTCAAATTCTACAGCCAAGGTTGGTCATGGAAGAAGTCAAATAGCCTTGATTCTGTTTTGTGGATAATTTCTCTCTTCCAAATTTTCTCCAAAGAGAGTGATAAACAAAGAGTGCTCTTTTTGTGAGCTGGAATTGGTATTGACAACATTTATGTACTTAGGATAGAGTAAAAATTTACAAAATTCTTTTGAACAAAGAAAAAAATTTCATCCAGAAACAAGTTACACAGGTTTATTTATCCTTTCATCCTTTTCAGCCAGTAAGATCACTTTTGGCTTAATATTTTTTATTAACCAGGAGCTAAATGCTGCCCATGTATGCCTGCAGACATGTCTTCATGCATTCATGACTTTATAACTGGGGCTATGGTAAATATATCATGCACAAAACTATTATTTATATTCCCATATCAGGAGGGTTCCCATGCAATCAGTAGCCACTCTTCCTGTAAAAACATGTTTTCAGTAAACAGGAAAACAGTTTAAAGGTTCTGATGATCATTTCACATTCCTAAAATATCATAGTCCATCTCCTGACCCATACAGAAAATATTAAAAAAAAATACATTATTAATAGTGGATTATATGCAAGACAGTGTATTTGCAACTATGTATTTTCTAAATTAATTAGAAGAACAGCTTCAAATGTTTCATCTGCTGATTTCCTACAATTTGACAAATGATGTTTACTGATATAATGCGAGATACACAGCTGTCTAATCTGCAGAACAAGCTCTAATGCATGGAGATACATCGTGGCATTATAGGAAATTTAAAACACTTGGTGACAACAGTCCGCTTGACTGTCCTGTGATATGATTTGAAAGTGTTACCTAAAATGGGAAATGTAGCACTTTTGCCCCAGTATCATGACTGCCATGTTCTCAATTAATATAAACATGTGACATTCTCAAATGTTCTCCCCATCATAAAGCCATCCATGACCAGCTGGGTGATGTTAAATAAGAACTAATCATAAACATCTGCTTAGTGTGCATAAATGTTGCTTTTATTCCAGATTTTCCTAAAAGAAAATATACTGTCAAGCTACATGTACATATTTTAGTCATCCTTTTTTTTTTTTTTTTTTTTCCTTAACCACACAGCTCCATTAATAAGCTTCAGTCTACAGAGGAACATATTATTTGATCTGACACAAAGACTAACAAGCATGCTATGTTTGAGTTTTGGTTTCCTTTTTCTAGCACTTAAAGAGGTCAAATCCCTTGTATCAATCTGTCCAGGTTGACAACACCTTTTTTGTTGCTGCCAGTCCTCCCGTGGCATTGCACTCTGGGGGAGGAACAGCTGACCCACTGCCTGCACCCCACACACACACTTCTCCAGCACCACTGAAAGTGCTCAGTGATTTTTGAAACCTAGTTTAGGAGTGAAATCTGATGTAACGTGTTACTTCGGATGCAAATTCCTGATTGCCTTAATTTGTCTTAAAGTATTACACTTTCCTATTGCAGACTAGAACAGGTTCAGCCTTGCACTGCTGTAAATCCTGCAGCTTCACAGCAGCCACATCTCCAGGTGCATCAGCCCAGCCATGAACACATCAGAGATGGCATAAATCCCATGGGGTTTGACTCTTATCTAATTTTTCATCCCTCTTCTTTAATTTATGAAGCAGACAGGGAAACTTGCTTAATCTGAATGTGTGTCCTAAGTGCAGCGAACTACCTTCTGGAGTCACCCTATAGGAAAGGAGCAGCAGTGCCTAAAGGTGACATCCCTGTACTAAGTCTGTACAACTGTAAGTCTCCCTGTTACCCAGAGAGGGGCTGGCTGAAGTCCACAGTGCAGTTCAGGTGTAGCTGCAGTGGTAACAGTACAGAAGGTGGGATTTTACAAAATTGGTTCATCAGCTACTTTTATGCCTCCAAAATTCACACTTAGAAGTTTTTATTAAATTTTTACCCTTTCAGAAGCTATAGTTTTTTCTCCTTTACAACTAAAGTTAGTATGTGAAAGTGAAATCTATATTTTCCTATCACTGTTGACTATTTCTCTCAAAAAACACAAAAATTTAGTAAAGAGGGAAAGACAATGTCAAGAAGATCTTGTCCAAGAAACTATCACTCAGCTGGGCTGCAATTCCCTAACAGTGTTACACTGTATCTCACAATAGTTTAGAAAGATAATAACTTCTTTATTAAATTGGTTTGCTGATCTACAAACCCAACTGATATTCATATTATCATTGAAGACAGGCTGGAGGGAGAGAGGGAGAGACCGGGAGACCTGAGGAAATGTGAAACTTGCTAAAATTTCACCAAGGCAAACTCTTAGCCATCAATTTAGAGCTGGTGTGATCTACTAACTATCCTTCACCACATCTCATTTCTACAGATGACCCTTAACTTCTGTGTTCTGCTTTCAGGTCAAAACTGTAGTTTTTTCCCTAAAAAATGCCCAGGAAGGAATACAGTCTGACAGTGAAAGAAAATGTGGTGACACTGCAGGGGAAAATCATTTCATGGATCTGAGTGGTAGGTTGGTCGTCTCAGAGCATGATTAGAGGACCCATAGCTACTTCTCCAGACTTTACTGCTTTTTTATTTGCTCTTTAAAAACTCTTCTTTACTCAGACCTTGTAACTTTGCTTGAGATTAGTAATTAATACTGATGCAGCTTCACACAGTTTATGGGCAACCCACATGAGGAAGAGCCAAGAGGTTTTTCACACGTGTCTGTCTTACCTCTGCAGGCAGAGCAGCAGCTGTGTGACAGACTGGGCATCTCTGGCAGCCACTGCATGCTCTCACAGGGACACCTCCTAACACTGCTGTTCTTTTTAGGCAGTGGGCAGCCCCAGGTTAGCCAGCTCCTGGTTAACCCCAGATAACAGGGCTGTGGGCTGGGGCTACACAGGTGTCATTCTCACATGAATGGAAACAATAATAATTATATTGTGCCTAAATCTTTCCTGATACAGAAGATTATTTTCATTTATGAGGAAAAAAATTCATTTACTTCACTTACTAAAGTTACACTGAATGCAAAATTTTGCTGGGAGAAGGATATAAAATAATATAGGACTTCAAGACTAGTCAGGATTCTGAATCAGTAAGACCTGCTTCTGCCTATTGATAGCACACAATAAAAGCTCAAACCAAAGAGCTATCAAGGATATATCACAGGCTTTGCCAGCTTTAGGTTTGGGACTTCCAGAAGGAAGCTTGCTTATAGTACAAAAAGGCAGCAAATCTCCTACTCCTTTGAAATTTGATGATATCAACTTCCTTTAAAGAGCATAAGCCACACTTTTAAAGCAAGTGTTCTTTCTGAATGACTTAGAAAACTCATTCAACAAGCTTTCTAAAATCAGCCTGCTGACAGGAATTTTGTATGTGCAACAACAAAATGTTTCTGATGTACTAGACATCTTGCAAATACCCATTTCTAGGAAAAATAATAATAATAAAGATTACAACCTCAAGTCAACTTTCAGAGAGGACATCAAGGGCCAAATACCGATACCCTGAAAGCACAGCAATTCTCCCACAGATATCAACGAGACTAGAATCTGGCCTTCTACAAAATGTATTTCACACTTACAACAGCTCGGGAACTTTATCTATATTCAGTGAGACAGCACTGTGAATACTCTTCAGTAGAGCAGTTTGCATGAAATCATCAGCCAAAATTAACTAACAAGACTGTGAAAGAGAGCGAACGTGTGTCCAGCTGCTCACTCTTTCCATTTGAACTTTACTTGGTGCATTCTCTTCAGTCAAATCAATTAATCAAGCACTGTAATTTGAACTGCAGGAAAATGTATGGGGAGAATTTATACGTGGGGTGACTGCTATCAGAAAGGGCCATTCAAGAAATGAGTCTCGCTGAACCCCATCTCTGTAATTCTTAGAAACCAGGGTGTGCGATGATGATTGAGTAAACATCTGTGACTCAGTGTCTAAAGCATGGTTATGACAGCCTCTGGGAGAAGTGTTACTAACTATGCTGCCTCAAGTATTTTCCTGGCCAAAAGATCACATGCCGAGTCAAACACCATGGGAAAAATTAATGATTCTTCATGCTTCCGCAGCTTTTCCTTCGCAGTCCCGGCCCACTGGAGTTTGTACACAATTGTTGCAGTTTTCTTTACAGGCAGTTCTAAAAGCTCACATGAGCTAACCCAAGTGCAGCAGTGCATCAGTATTGCAGAGGTGCAGCACAGAGCACACACAGATTTCACGTGTAGTTTGTAGGAGGTGCGGGGGTTTGTCACTGTGCCAGTAACATCTGCCCACTCTTGACACAGGCTCAGCACCACTTCAGGGTAAAGAAAACTGTGTATCCCTCACTAGAAACCAACTACCAGGTGAGGACAGTCAAATCACATATTGTCTTAATCACTCCTGCCCTTTTGCCCTGGCATATGTTCTACTGTCCCGGGTGTTTACAGGAGAGCATTTACATCCTCTGCCAGCAACATCTCTTCAGGTATGTCTGTGCTGAAAAAAAAATTTCTCCTATTTCAAAAGTTTCCACAAGAGACACCTTTGTAGTCTCTGTTCAGCTTTTACCACTGAGGAAATTATCTGCTCTGTGCTCATAATTAAAACACAAGCTAAAGGGAAAACACATTTGAGGCTAACACATTAGATTCTACAGGTAAGGGAATTTAAGGGTTCAGAAAGACCACGTTTTTAAGTGAATGAAAGTGCATCTCAAGATAAATACATAATGAGGATGCTTAAGTTCAACCTGTAATTTGATTTAAAGTATCATAATAAATATTTCACTAACATGCCATAGCAGGAGTATTTTTTCCTCCTAGATGTTACATATACAGGTCAGAATGTTGCATGCAGCAACACCAAAACATTGTTGCTTTAGACAGCCCAGATGTGACAGTGACAGTATCCACAGTTGTTGTCCCAGGAGCAGCAGTGAATCTGAAGATTGCTTACTGATTATAGATTATACTGCTCTAAGTATGACTTGTCAAGCACTGTGCTCATAAACTGAGATAAAGTCAACACAATCTTGCCCTTTACAAAGGACAAGGTGCCGCTTTCTAACCAATACTTTTGGGAAACTCGGCTGTAGGCATTTCACATGGCAGAGCTGAGCCTGCATCATGAAGCTTGGCAAACAAGCAACACAACCTAAAACTTGCAATCACAGAAATGATTAAGAGGTAGAAAGGGTGATATCCTTTCAGGATAAGGAGTCATTACAGTTAAACTTGTCCGCTGAGGAAAGTCAGTTTAGATTAAAATACTATGGAAAACCAGAATGAAATATTAAGTAAATCAAACTGTTACATAGCATAGTACTGGTATAGCCTAGTTTCCCTCCAATTTGTGCTCTGTATCTTTATTGATTCCCACTTAACTTTGTCCCCTAATGCCTCTTCCCTTTCAAATCTGCAGCTGCCAAGTGGGTGAGCAACATGTGTGGAAATAGAAATGCAAAAAAGCACTACTTTCTTTGATAGAGCTTGTGCAAGTATCGTCTCTCCTATCTTCAGCTTTTTCAGCTTGAATCAAAATGGGATGGAGGGTGCAAACTGGAATGTGGATTGGAAACAGAGGGAACTGGCAAGGACAAGCAAATGTCACTGCTAAAATAAGCCTTAAAAAAAAAGAAAAAGAAGAAGACCTTTCACAACAAGAGCAATGTGATGGTCTTGTTGTGATCCTCATTGTCTATAACACAACTACCCCATGCATTGTGACGTGTTTACATGCCATTCTTTATACAGGAGAGTGAGACTGAGACAGAACATGCTTCCCTGAAAGGGCAGAAAGAGAAAAAGATGCTAATAAAAGTATAGTGCCTAAGAGCATTTGCACCCTGTTTTTTAATGGAAGCAGAAGCATGCACAGTTTATGAAAAGCTGAGACAACTGGGCTCATTCCTCAAGCTGTCATTTGCACGTTTGTACTAAGACTGCCCTTTCACTGTGTGGAAAGAAGATTATCAGAACAACCTACTAAGAACCTCAACTCATGGCTCTGCTGCAAGTGGCTCATTGCAACTCTTTGCAGTGCCCAGATGATGTAAAGCAGCTGCAAGCCTGACTTATTTGGAGTGTTAAAACTGAGTTTATAGCCAGGCTTCATTACCAGAACTAAGCTGCTAGAGCTTACCAGCAAATCTTTCTCTTTTCAGTGTTGCCCAGTTGTTTCTTGACTTACTACCATTGTCCACTAAATAGTCCTATCCCTTTTCTAGACCTGATTTTTGAAAAAAATTAAACACTTTCTTCCCCCCTCCCAGTTTTTTTTCAGACAGCTTATTTACTAATTTTTGGAAACAAGTCCTCTCTTCTCAAATCAGTTTGACTTGTTAATTTATTAAAAACATTAGCTTTTTTTTTTTTTACTATAAATCGCCAGAAACTCAATAGCAGTTTACAGAGATGAAGTTGAATTATATATCACTAAATATGCTTAATATTTCATTCATTAGTAAAGTCTGAAGCAGCATATTGCAACTCAAGTACATATGACTACTTGTTATCTAAAAGTGTTGATAAATAATTGATTGAAAAGGACTACTTATTTCTCAAACCTTGTCAGGGAACAATATTCATGCTTGTGTAAGTAAAGAGTTTTTAATTTTTAATAATGAAAGTGAAATCATATTTTAGCACATGACATCATAATATGTACTGAAACATATTCTGGTGTTCACTAGAGCAGCAGGACTCCTCTCAACAGCTACTACAGGGTTTTTTTGGAAATTAAGGTATAGATTTGGTTTTCTTTCCACCTAAACTATTTTTGTTTCCTTAAATCACAGGTGAGAAGGACCTGTTTCTTCTTTTGATGTTTCAAGTTGCACAGGAATTACACAACTGGAATTGTGGCTGTGCATAACCACAGGAGAGTGGATGGTTAATTAGCTTCGCTTCAGCTTTGAACAGACAATGTTTAAATTGTCTCTAACATCAACAAGATGATTGCCATGAGGATGATTAGCAGCACACCACAGTAGAAAGCTTTCATCATTGCTGTTGACCTAGTTCTTCATTTTTTGTGGACTTTCATCAAAAACTACAGTGAATGCAGGATGACTAAGTGCTTCAATTTCCACCAACAGTACAATTTGTTCTCTGGTGTGTGATTATGGGGAGAAGAAAGCTTACTTATTTTGAGAGAAAACAGATCAACACCACAGTCTACATTTATGGACCACAAAAGGTGGCAGCAGTGCAAGACATCCCAAACTGTTACTCCAAAATACCTTTGATTTCTCCCTCCTGCAAGAAAACTTCTGGAGTTGAAAGGTTACTTCAGATTTCCCTAGCCAATGTGACATGCATTCCTGGCACCCTGAAAACAACTGCTACTTTGCTGTTGGACCAGGAGATCCCAGGGTTTTGTCAGTAACTCTGCTGTACCTGCCAAAGTCACCCTAGAGTGACAAAGAACTTTTAAAAATAGATTAAATTCCTCACTTGCAACAGGCTGAAGTTAAGAGTATCTAACTAGACCAAAAACTAATTGTCACCAGTGAACTGACCAAAGTAACCTCTTAAAAAGATAAAAAGAATTTTTTTTCCCCATACTGAAACAACTTAAAGGAGGTGAATACTGTATAGAGGTACACATTTGGAAAACTCATTCAACTTCTGAGGACCGCAAAACTCCATTTTACTCAAAATTTGGAACCCATTTCTCCCCCCCAGTACAGATTCAGATCTTTTTCTAGAGTGTAAAAAGTCAGAGATGCCATCTAAATAATAAGCTGTAGACAGAGATAACACCTTGCTGCAGAAAGTGGTCAGAAACATAACTGCAAGTCTGTTTTTGTAGGAAGAACACCTATACACACACCTGACTTTACATCAGAAACTTTTATTTGCTGCTAAGGCCCAAACCTATGACATTTGGTTCAGCACACACTGCTAATTTTAAACTAAAGTGAAATAAAGTTAGCAGTTACCTGCTAATTAACTGCTTGGTTAATCTCAGGGTAGAGTATTTTAACACAAGTATTTCAAATACTAATATCAGTGGGAAGGGATGTCTCACCACAGTGTTCTTACTTTCTTGCCTGTATGATCAGCTGTGTGCATTTGTACATAAATGAGTGTTAAAGATGTTTTCCATCCAAGGATACTTAAGCACATGAAATAATAGCAAAAGTCTCAGCAAAAAATCTTGGGCACTTCACCTTGAGAGCTTGGGCATGAAAGCCTTGCTTGTAAACCACTAATTGCTAATGCTGTGGGTAGAGAAATATTGAATGTATTTAAGGCAGGAGCAGCTATGCCTGGTAGTATTCTTTCGTGTGCAAAGCCATCCATCTGCAGAATCTTCTGTGTGTTTTAGAGACATCTTCCCATGCTAGTCAATTCTAACATGTCAGGGAGAGCAGGCACAGGCCTCTGCTCTCTACCAAAAACAGTTAACTATGAATATTTTCTGCGTGAAAAATGAAAAGGAAAAAGTGGCAGTCAACCCAATCAAGAAATTACATTGATAGTATTGTAATTCCTTAAAACCATGTGCACACTTACAAAATTGTCCCAAACTGATAGAAATGCAAATTTCAAGATATGATTAGCACCTTATTTGACAACTGAAAGACCCCTGAATACACGTGAATGATTTAATTTAGTTGGTTTTTGGTTTGTTTTTATTCTTTTGCAATGCATTTTTGAGCATTTTGTCATTATCTGGCTTCCCTGGTGAGGTTAGATGATGTTGAAGCTTGTTACTCCTCACAGCTTTAAATTCACTGGTACATTACCTTCCAGTGATACTGTTTTAGAACAGCCCCTTTACCTGGTTGTTTAATTCACATATATCTTACCCCCAGCCCTTACTAGCCCTTTTCAAAAAGCAAAAGTGCAAACCAAAAGAATCAGTGTTATGAATTTACATATTTTAGCAGCATCAGAAGCGCAAGTGCCATGTTTGCAGAGTAACATTATCTTCCTCTCTAACATCAGTCTGAAGAACCTGGTGCATTTTTCTGGTGTTTGGTGTTGCAAAATCTACTTGCACAGTCTACAAAAGGAAAATAGACTGTAAGAGAAAAAAATGAGTAAAGATTGCACTGAAAATAACATGTGAGGCTCTGTTGAAACTAGACAATAATAAGGTAACTTTGAAAAAGGGCAGTGGAAAGGACAGTTTCAACATCTGAAGAGTTTAATAAGTTGCCTAGCCCCATTTCTGCTGTTGGTTACACTGGTGTATATGTGGGATCAGTGCTTTGAACATCCCAGAGCTAACTCCAAATTCATTCAGTCCATGTGCAATAGAGAGCAGGATGCAACACAACAAATATGTGGAAAGAAAAGGATATTGCCTTTCTTATCCAATGTCATTTCAAAGTTTATGCTTGAGACTCCATGGAAGACTCTAAAAAAACCCTCTAAAAATCACAGTCCTTGCTTTAGGACTGCAATAGTTGACTTCAGTTACACTGTAAATAAAGAGTCTTGAACAGAAAATCTCTTCATAATCAATAGCTTTGGTATATGCCCAACCAAAATCTCCTGACACCTACTTATGTTCAGCTGTAATTTTTCAGTAAGTCCCTTCCCCCTCTCCATGCTCCAGGCTGGTGGTAACACAGGAATGTCACTAAGTGCCTACATGCAGCCCATTGTCACCTCCAAACCCCAGCAGTAGTTTCAGTATCCCCCAAATGTTTCACTCATCTTTCAGTCAAGTCAGGCATGCAGCTCTGAAAATGAAGCAAGATTGCAGGTACTGGTAAAATTACCATGTACAGAGGTTAAATTCAGGGAGAAATTTGTCAGTCACAGGTGTATAGAGCCTCCACACTTTGCATCAAATGTAACCAAGACCATCTTTTCTGGACTACACACCCTGACCTTCTGAGGAGAGTAGTGAGGCCCTCTGAAATTGGACTGAGGGGTGCACAAACAGCGAGATAATCAGTTTTTTCCCGTGGAAAGTCAATTCAGGAAGGGGTCATTTTTTCTGGGGCTACAACCACAGAAATACACAGATGAGAGGTCTCAGTGATATAAGGCAGCAGATAAACTACATTTTCTGTGCATGCTTTCCTCCCTTACTGGAGTTCATGGCAACATTGCCAAAGCCTTTCTCCTATTCAACAAGCACCTAGGTTAGACAGATATTTACAAGGGCAAGAAATTCGCATTAAAATGATGCTATGAGACCAATATTTTTGTCCAGATGTGAAAATGCCATTATGGAGATAAATTAAGCATGGATTCATTTCAGTGAATCAATTATTTTCTGTTTTCCTCATGTATTTGGCACTAAACAGGGAGCCACAGTACAACCAATGACCTCAGACAAGCAGTTGAAAGTGTAAAAGTTGGATGAGTAAATAGCTTTTTTGTTAAATAAAAGTTAATTTTTATTATACAATTACATGCAAGAAAAAACAGTAACTCTTTCAAAGGACCAAAACCACCCTTAAAAAGACCACACAAAGATTGGGAAAATATTCTGTTTATTAATAACTTGCTCTTATTATACACATCTGATAAAAAACTAGTTAGCTAGCACTAACATTTATAACAAAATTTACAAGAATTCATTCACATTGTAAAATGTAGATGCACCTAGCTGTAGGTGGTCAATATGCATTCACTCTCACAAGAATTTTGTGCCTTCATCACTTCCATGGATATCTAAGACATCTGTATGTTGATGATTATCTGCAGCTAACTAACACAATCCCAAAGTTTTAGGGACCCAGCAATCAATCAGTCAAACTTGTGGTTTGCCGTGTCAAGGTTTTTTCCTTGAAAATTTAAGGATGTGTTGCACTGGTAAATGTCTTTTAAAAAAAAAAGGAATTCTGTCAATATGCTATTAAAAAGGAAAGGACTGTAACAGACTAACCCACCCATTACTTTAAGGTTCCTTTATAACAAGAGTCTGTTTTATCTCAGCACAGCTTTGGTACCCTGTTTGTAATTAACAGGACAGCTCTGTGGGATTCACATAACCATACCAAGAAAACAAGTATCTGATAAATATCAGTATACCATTATTCGGCTCATTTAAGGTTACTGATCAGCCCCACCTGTTTTTATAGATTATTAACAACATTTATTTTTTATTTTTTCAGATTTTGACTAGTTTGGCAAGAAATTCTGTCAATATTGTCCCTTGCATGACAAGAAAAAACCTTTAACTTGAATGGATTGTCAAAGCCCAACACTACCACAAAATTTTTTCCTATAAGCACAAGCTCTTACTGCTCTGAGGATAAATCTAACCCTCTCTAGGGTTTCACAGGTTTTAAAAAAATTAAGTATATGGGGAGGCACAGGAGTGGGAAGGAAGGAAACAGTATCTTGGCTCCTGTGGGTTTTGGCTCAGGAGATGTGACCCACACTGCTTGGTGAAAAAAACTTTGCTCTTCATTTCTAGTTCTACTACAAACCATAAAAGTCTAATTTTCAGTTCTTCTACTCTCCATCTCCTGTCCAAAATATTGTGTGTGAGATTTAAACAGTTGGGGGAAATTTTTGTCTATTATACACAACAAACAGGCTGGCTCAGCTGTCAAAATATTTTGTTTCCTTGAAAGGAATTAGTGTAAAAAAGTATTATTAGACTGTGTGAGTCAGAAGAGGAGGAGGAATATTACAAAGATCATTGATAATAACATTGAAATAGGGAAAGAAACATGTAATTATTAATAATAAAAAATGCATATAGGATCACCCTCGGCAAGATTTGCAAGAAGTTTAGGAAATACAGCAAGAGACAGAAATAGATATAGGAAAGGTATATTCATGGTTATAGGTGTATTTCACATAAATTGGCCTTTTCACAGCGATATGCAAGTGCACAGCTGCTTCAGTAGTCCAGTGCCTTTCCCTGTTAGGTATTAGGGATAGATAGAAGGATTAAAAAAACACCCAACAGGATCTTATACAGTAGTTTTTCTTAGTTTCCCTCTTCACACTCGATTAGAAAAAAAGATTTCCTTTCAATGGACTTTTCTGAGCATAGAGATCTGGTTGGAATGCTTTGAGGACCTTACTGCAATGTGGCCCAAATTTTTTAGGTATGTTTTCACTCATTTTTGTCACCTAGTCTCTTAACATTAAAAAAGACCCAACAAAACAAACCAAAACCCCAACACCATGGGACTTTCACAGGTTTACCTCCAATCAGAATTTCTGTGATAAAATTTAGATGTCTATTTTATATAATACTGCATGAGGTTTTCCAAGTATACTCTCAATAAACTAAAAGAAGCTTCTGTGGTACAGTAGAAGCCTTGCATGAAACTTCAGGCAAGTCACCTGAAACATGAAAAAGCTCAAACAGTAATAAAAAAGTCCATTAAGATCCACTAATAATACACTGAGGTATTGAGTAATACATCAAGTCATAAGAAGAATAAACACAGATTAAGCATAGCCTTTAAGCCTAATGACATCATGCCTCAACTTATAACACAGATAAACAAACACCAGAGCTCAATCATGGACTACTTTATCATTGCTTAAACTGTAATAAACAAAATATTCCTTGTGTGGAGCAAGGCAGACAGCAGGGATTCCAGGCATAGCCTTGCAGATGTCTCAGTAAAAAACTTGTATTTTACACAAGCCAACATTCTACTTTTTGTTTGTTTTCTTTTTGTTGGTTTTAACCTTTCCTAAATATTTTATATTGATGTAGGAGACTTGAGCCATATATAACCAATCAAGAAAGAGAATACTGTCAATAGTCACAAATAATACTTTATTCCCTGAATAGGAACCAGATAGCTTTCAGTGTTTTAAAAGAATGCCAGTGATATTAAAACCAAAAATTTGGTTCCCTTCAGTATTAAGTCTCTTGGCTGTGTATGAAGCTATTTCAAATCAATGTGAGGGAGGGATTGTGCAGTTCTGCCCTTGATGTCAAAGCAAGGACACTTAACTAACAGTTTCTGCAATAATGTTCACTGAAGAAAAGTGTTTCCTCCTTTGTAAGGTCTGCAAGGCAGCAGCCATCTCACATAACAAACATCAGTATAGGCCAAATTGATGAAAAAAATCTGTATGACACATCCATAAGAGAGGAGGAGAGGCCACTGGCACCCTTGCAGCTGTACTAATCCAATGATAAGGAATGGATCTGGGCCAGTGCAAGCTTCTGTACAAGTTAAAGTGACCCAACAAATCCAAAACTGGGCGAGTAGTAAGAGCTAAAGATAAAATTAAGAAAGGTAGCAAATGGCATTCAAGTCCAGTTAACAGTTATTTCTTTTCAGGGATGTCAACTGAGCTCTGGGAGCTCAAGAGTTTTAAGCACAAACTCAGTGAGTAATATTATATTCATTTGGTGAAACACCTAAGGAATGTTTCCTCATCTATTAACTTCCATGCCAATTGGCAATATTTACCATATTAGCCCAGATATCTGCTGAGGAAAGCACAGTAAATTCAGTCACTGTAAATTGGTTCTTAAGGATCTTTTGCATGAAGACTTAAGAGTCAGTCTTTTGCACAAGCTCCCTTTAAAGTTAATTTCCATCCAGCTTCTCAGCTGTGGTGAGCACTGGGAGTCAGCTTGCTTTGCAGGCAGGGGAATTCATATTTATTCCAGTTTACTTCCATGAACTTCAATGAGGGTTATCCTTGCAAGGGTCTCTAAACCTGTGCCACTGTTTTCTTTCTAATCCTCCTGCTTTGCCCTAGTGATAATACAAAAAACTTAAGCAAGACTACCCATGGATTGCATCCACTTTATTTTACTAACCCATGCTCTCCTTCCAGCTGACAGCCCATCCATTCTTTATACTAATGGAGGAAGGGGCTGCCTTATCTGGCTATCCATGAACTCCAAAGAAACCCCCAAAACAGCAAATGAAGCCCAGAAGGCCTCACAGTTTTGTTTCATAGATGAAACAAAAGCGTTTTTTGAGACCAATATACGACACTTTAGATTTGTTTGTAAACAAATGTGACCCCTTCTCCCCATCTTCCCGTTACCTGGGGGGGTGAGTACTCCTGTCTCATGACAGGGAAATGACATAAACAAGAAAAGTGAAATAGTTTGCTGAGTTGCTGAAAGAACAAAGTGGCCTGAATGTTTTTTCTCTTCTTTAGCAACAGTTTAGAGCATCCACAGGATGTAAAAAATTAACTAGATGCCATGAGTATTAACCATGCTGTATAGGCCACAGTGTGCTTAGACAACAGGAATTAAAACCACCAAAACATGAGATTTTAGACATATTTGAGAACCATGCTTCAAACAGTAGCTTTGCTACCCAAGTAGCTCCATATCTTCCCATAATTAAATGTTAATTCAATATTTAGACAGATATTTTATTAAAGAAAACAACCACACTTGACTCATTCTCCAACTAGAAGATATTTCTAGACACTTCAGTTCTGGGTTTGTCTTTGGAAAGTTACTTGTGTAAGAAACATAGCATTTTTGGAGTGATGAAGATACAAATAGAAAGTTATAGGGAAAACCTCTCCTTGGGGTTCCAGATCAATCTTTTGGGCAGTTAACCAGCACTTGGACTAAGTCATGAGCTTGGCTTTTAACTATTTCGCTAATAAGAAACACTCATTATATTCAATTTCCTTTAAAGAACACAAGGTCATCATTCCTGATTCTTCAGAAGAATGTGTAGAGAACTTTGCTTTTTAAATGAATGGTACTAATTTGCATATAAAGGAAAAACCATTAATACCTGCTATAAGTTCTGTAATACATATGAAGCCTTTATTCATAGTATAAAAAAAATTTTGTAGTGTTATAGAACATTTTTGGGTCCCGTGTGTGTACACACATACCAAGAGACTGTAAAGAACTGCTGCTGCTTCTCCAGCTCTGCTGTACACTGGTTCAGGATTCTCATTGGAAAAGACCCTCTCTCTTGGTGTCTATGGTGTCAGATTGACAGAGGTCGATGAAAAAGCATTGATAATTTGCGAAAACCAGGTTCCACTTAACACAGGCTGTTCCATGTTTGACTATCAAATGTGTTTGCTTTTTACCTGTGTGCAATAATTGGCCAACGCATCCTAAAGAGAGAAGCAGATTTTTGCAAAATTTCATCATCTCTAACTAAATAGATATAAAATAAATTAAGACATCCAGGAACACATCCATTGAACTGAGATGTGATTTTCCTGCAATGGCCCCTTGGCTTGCTCCAGATACTCTTTCCCACTTGACTTACCCAAATGTAAGTGAAGGGTTATCACACACCCTCTTTGCTTCCAGATGATTGTCATAACCTTATTGCATTTAAATGGCAATATACATATATATACACACAGATACTCTTTTACTCTGTCAAGAGATGAACACTTGAAAAACTTCAGCACCCAGTGCATCCTTTAACACTAAGTTTGATAATTATAACCCACCATGAAAACAAACCGTTTTAGATTTACCATGGGTAAGAAAAACCATCTCGCAGTAGCTGTTTTAAATGTGCTGCTTAGTGGTTATTTTTAGTACTACACCCTAGTTCATGCATTACAGGTAATACCACTGTTTTTGATCTAATCTCCCTCATAATCAATAACCGTCTTGGCTTTTGTGAACAGCATTCCCAATTTGTATCTTTTAAACTGAAAAATTAAAGTTACCTAGACTTCTTCAGAAATTGCCATGTCCCTCTCCATTCCCATTTCATAGAAGTCTTTTCCTATTGGTTCTATGACAACTTATCTTCCTTCAGTGTTTTTTGGGGTTTCTTCGTGGGTTTTTTCTTTTCCTCCCTTTGTAGTGGCTAGATGAAAAAGACTGGATATAAAAGACCCCCTCCCACTTTTCCATAATTAGAACAGTGCTCAAATGACTTAAGATCAGTAAACTTGTCCCAACACAGGCCTGAAGGCAGGTAGCCCCTGATGCTGTCTCCTTGCCAGGCTGGTGTTTGTATTTGCCTTCCAAGAAGAGGAACTCAGGTTTTGGGGCTCGAGACTTGCAAGGATGATTTCCAGCCTGGATCACTGGGAGATACACCTGCCAGTACAGCCTGTAGCAGCCTTCATTGCTGGCAGTTTCCAAAAAACCCTATGGGAATTTTAATTCATTGTCTTCCTCCTCTGAAGGACCAATGCTGACTAACTTATCACATTCAAGGTGTTCATAAGTTTCCTTATAATAATCATGCCAGGTTCTTTTTGCAGCCAGTCCTGCCACCCTGTGGGTAGTGCCTGAACCCTTCCCAGAAGGGCCAGGCTGTGCTCACCACCTTCCCATCCCCTGCCTGCAAGGCCAGCCTGAAGCCAACTGTGCACAGCTCAAAATGTTTGTGCAGAGTCCCTTTAAACTCAGGGTAAGTGCTGTCTGGCCCAGTCAGTTTGTTGCATCCGTTTTACAGATTTGATCCAAAGTATTTTTTCTGGAACTCTGACTTGATGTGTACCCTCTAGTGTCCCCAAAGCCACAAGGCTTCATGGCCAGAGCATCACAAAGTGCCTCCAGAGCAAGTCCTGCTTGCTGACAGATCATCAAAATGGCTTTAATTTTAATTCATTAATTCACCTTTCATTACGGCCCTCACAATCCTAAATGTCTTTCTTCTTCTTCAGTTATTAGTCAGACTTAGACAATTCTGCAGTTCTTTGTGTCATTGGGTTTGAATAATTTATTAACTATATTTAATCATTTGTTTTCTAATTTTGACCTGTTAGACTTCAGGATAGTATTTTATCTAATTAATCCTATTTTTCTCTTTTGGACATCCCTTCTACAGTTGAAGGAGTGTCTTTTCACCTGTAATAGATTCCTATGAGGATAGTACAATTACTGTTCCTAGTTATCCTGGACTGAAATACAAGAATATGACTCATTTTCTGATTGATACCAGGCTTATGCTGTTAAGCAGAAGCTCCACCACACAAAGGTCTATTGAATCAAGATGTAGATCACTGGTGAGGACTTAGAAATTAATGTACTTGAAGCTTTAAATGGGATAAAATAGCATTCTATATGGACCAAGATTCTCTTTAAAAGGATACAGTTTGGTTGGGTTTTTCTTTTTTGATTAAAAGTGGCCTAATTATTGACCTCCCTGCCCTGACAGAGCAAGACAATACATTTTTCTAAGTTTAACTGTAAAAGCCCAATGATGTGTAAAATGAGCCTTGAGTAAGATTATTAGATGCTATCAGCTTCTCAAAGCGAGTGTGTGACAAGATCTGATAATGCGTTGAGGATCAATGCATCTGTCCTTCTTGCATCTCTGCTCTCCTGGAGAGAAAGCAACTGTCAGACCTAGTGAAGAGATCACAGTTGCTGGGCAACAGTAACAACACAAATATGCTCCTGGCATTGGCTTGGCAGCAGAAAAAAAAAAATAATCTGTTGAAATAATAACCACCGATAGATAGAGAAGGAGCCACATCACACAAACTTAACGCTGAAATATTAGCTGCACTTTTCATCAGAAATCCTGCTACAGATGCAATTATCGCATGGCAAAGTGTATTCAGAGGACAAATATCACTGGTATGAAAAACATGGAATAAAGTGTGAGAATAAATGAGGAGAGATTAATTTGAGTTCTGTGGAAGTTATCCACAGAAATTACTACATTGTCTAGAAATTATAACATGACCCAGTAAAATGCCAAAAAATATTCTTCTAGTAAGTGTATTGGATGTTTTAAATAACCCATAAAAAGATCATAATTTGTCTTAGATTTTGTAGGGCTTTTTCCTAAAGGATCAGTTGCCACTTTGAGTTCAGCACAGTAGACTTAATTTAATCAAGCCACAGGAGCTGGAAACCTCTGGACTAATAGCTAATTCACATTATTTGTCATCTTGATTTTGGGCAATTGCTTGCCATTTTGTAATTTGTGAATTGCAGGCTAATGAACACGAGCCTCCCAGAGCTTTCCTCTGTGTTGCTTAAATTCAGAAAGTGGAACTTGCTGGAAAAATCTCCATATGCAAACCAAGAAAGAAAAATTTAAGTGATCCAAAGTAATGAAGGAACAAAATTAAATTATTTCTTTTAGTATTCTTTGTTTGTCTATCCTTAACTACTAGCTTAGAGAAGTGTAAATTAAAAGCTGAAATGATTTATTTCAAAAATGAAATCAAGCACATGGCTACTTTTCCATTTCTTTATGTACTTTCAGTTCCTGCTTTCTTCCCTTCCCCTTGAAAGAGCTATTTCAACAAGAGCAAGTAAATGTCTATAATTGCAAATGAAAATGTTAATATAACATTTACACAGTTCAACAGCTTCAAAGATGTTTCACTGAATGAACCCAGCTAAAAAAGACTTAGAGGCAGGGGGCAAACCCAACAAATTGATACTTCAGTGGGAAATTTTGCAGTGAAACCCTAAATGCAGAAAGAAAAAATAAAGGGGAAGGAAAAAAATAAATCAAAGTCTCATCATCTACCTAATTCAAACCATTTAGGTGCTCTGTGCGTAAGCCAAGGATTACCAGTGATACCATCTCCTTCAGTATGCTGTGCCTAAAGAAAGCATCCCTCTTATTAAAAAGAGAAAAAAGTTTAAAGCCAAATAATTCAGGCTTGCATAAATCTTTAATAGGAGCTACCATTCCAGGATTGGCTGCACTTTCTTTTCTCTGCCCAAGGGAAACACAATATGCCTTAGAAAAGAATAATAGTAACTCCATCTTGTGTGTTATATGATATCTTCCAGTAATCCAGAGGATTTTGCCTTTGTCTGTCATAAACAAAAGGCCACCCATACATAATGTGTCCAGGCTTTTTCAGGCTCCTCACCTTAGCAGGTGACACTCAGGAGATGGATGGGGAATACTTAGCCCACCAGTTGCTGCAGGCAACTTACTCTCATGGCAATTTAGAAATGGAAAAAACAACCCAAGAAAAAAGCAGATATTCTCCCTGTGTAAGAACAAAGCATTATTTTCACCCTGCAGTTGTCCTGATTTTCCAGAGATCTTTTTAAAAGTTATGCTACTGAACCAAAAGGACATGATTTCAAGATGTTGCTTTGTCTTTAGTGGGTTTTTTTTTGTTTCTACTGATAAAGAAAATTTGCTTTTAAAAAATGTCCCACTCTACAAATTATCTGTAAAAACTATAGAATGAAAGAATAGTTTAGATGGAAGTTTAAACTCTCAGGATTGGAACTTAACATTTAAGTAAACCACCAGCAACAAATAATAAAAGCCTATTCTACTACTACGAAGAAAATATCCAAGATGCCCAACAAACTATCATAACAGCTTATTCAGGAATGTGGCAAGAAATGTTGTGAAAACTAACAAAGCATCAGTGTCCAAAATAAGCAGAACAATAAAGGAGGGGGTCATATCTTTTGAACAGGTGAGGATGGCAACAGGAGGAACAGAGTAGCCCCCAGATACATTACCCAGCTGGAGTTTGGCCAGGAATGCAAGGTTTTTCAGCCAGAAAACCAAAGTGCTCCTTTGGAAACAGGGAGTTTAGCAGTGCCAGGGGAGACCTGGTCTGATGGCAGAGCACAGGGGCAAGCAGGGCACTGTTTCTGCTGTAGACATGACCTGCTGGGGAGGGATGCTCTCAGACCAGTCTCCAGGCTACAGTGGCATGTGTGGCCAGATTATAGAATAAAGGAGTCCCTGAGAATATTTTAAATCAATTTATGTACATATGCTAAGTAGTAATTGCTGTGAAATGAGGCTTCATGGGTCTTTTGTTGACTAGCATTGAATGACCTGTTAAATTTTTAGTGATGGGCACTGGCTATCAGATGGCAGCCACAAAAATTGAGGCCTGTCACCCTCAGCAGCTTCAGGGCAAGTGCAAACGGGCATTAATTGGAATAGTTTTTCAGGCCAATGACAAGATAAAGGTTTAGCACAAGTAGTGCTTATAAACTGTGACAATAAATCATTTTGCTACTTAACTGAGGGTGGATGGATTCTGTCTCATTTGACAAAATACATGAAAAAAGTGATGTCATACTGCAATCTCCAAAGGCTACCGTGAGCTAATTTACTAACAGCTTCTAATATTTCTAGGAGAAAATGAGTATCAGAATACAGTTTTGTTAATAAGTATTAATGATGCCACTAAACCCACACCACTAACAAACTTGGATTGGACTTTGTATATACACATATATGCTCATAGAATTGTGTTTAAACACATACTCTTTCTACAGCACACAGATTGCTCTAGGCTATTACATCCACTATAAATACAAGCATCAAGCGAACATCTCTCAGGATAGCAAAGGGGAACAAAAACCCTGGGTATTTAGCAAGGGAAAATGCTCAATGTTACTGTAAGGATGCTTGTAAAAGCATCACCACCCTACAGTCACAGGCAGCAAGAGTGCAGCAAAGTCTACCCTGCTGCCTCCCACTGCCACCATTTCCCCCATGTACTGCCCGTACCCCCCAAACATCATGCTTCTGCCCTTAGTCAGACTTCTGCACTAAAAGATATCTGGCACATCCTGAGCTGCAGCTGGTGGAGGGAATACAGTGAGGCAATGGTATGTGTGCAAATGCAGTTACAGAGCTGACTTTGTTCCATGGCAGTCCTTGAGCTTTAATGTAATCCAAACTGTGCCAGCAGCCTTACTGGGCGAATATGTTGCTGTGTGAGTACTATGAAACAGGCACCCAGAGCTGACCTTTACATCAGCTCTAAGGTGGGTCTCCAAGGAGCCAACTTTGCATTGTTGCATACAGGGGTTTGATGCTTGAACACTCTGCAATTTCAGGAGCATAAATAGGGCCATAATGGCTACCTGTCTACGAGGATGCCCAACGAGATGTGGGGTTTGCAGCTATCAGCATCCTCCTCTGTCTGATATACTACACTAGGCTTACAGCTCATCATGGTGACCTATTGGCCACCAGTAACTGCATCAATCCACACTGAAATACTGCACTATTCAATACTTGCTTTTGGAAAAGTACACATGTAAATTGATTTGATGTTCATAATGTTTGCACGTTTTGCATGTCTGGAGCTAATTCCATGAAAGACTTGGAGTATTACAGAACTAACTGTGACCTATAACTACTTGTTTAACTCCCATATTCTTGATCCTTAAGCAGGGCCCATAACTCAAGTCAGGCCTACAGAATGCCTCTGTGCCATGTATCACTTCTTTAAAGAATTGGTTTTAATACCAGCAATAAAATGATTGCACTGAACAGTTCTGGCAGCTCTTGTAAGGAACCAGCTACATTTCTGTGCCAAAGGCAGAGTTAGCTCTACTAGATCAGCAGAAACATTTTTAGGGCTTAACCTCCTGACCTCCTACTTCCTTCTTTTTCTTTCCCAAGTGACAGGACAGAACACTACTTTGGATCAGAGGAACCCACTCATTGTGGGTAATTAAAAGTATGAAAGTCCTGTAAGTGGTTTCAGATGGATCAAGAAGGTGAGCAGTCTCCAAAGTACCTGTCTTTGATGATTACACAGCTCAGGATTCATCTCAAAGTCAGCTGAGTTCTATAGCAGAGGGCATAATTTTATCAGAATGTCAAAAGCAGTCCTTTTGAAAAAAAATTTAAAAACAAAATCCTACCACTTGGGGAGAAGAAAAGAAACCTCAGAATCAATTAACCTGGAGTTTTCTATACTTGAACAATACTAACTCAACTCTGACAGAAATCTTTCACTTGCCCAACCCTCTGATCTTTTCTTCTGCGTTGCCCAAGTCCATGCCCTGATAATCCAACCCAATGTAACCAAAGACTGACACTGCCTTGTGAGGCAGACCTGCTGCCCTGTTTGCTGTGTGCTGTTTGGCAGCTAACTCTTCACCTAAGACACGCACTATTGCTTTTGTTCCCTGATCGATTGACTGAACCTTTTATAAACAGGAGTAGGGAACTCAAGATTGTCTTGCAAAGGTTCATGGCATGAACCCTTGCATACATGCAGGGATATGCCACTTCACACAGACTTTCTTGCAAACACAAGCATTCAAATAAATGCTTACAGAAAATGTTACTGAGTTCATCACTTGCTATTTTTCTGCACTATTTGTCTAGTTCTTGTATCAACTCCCATTTGTCACAAGGAACCTAGGAGGCACTGCAAGCATTTCAAGGCCAACACGCACAGTGCTGGTTACATGACAAGCAAGCCACAGACATTGCCAGAATACAGGATTTTTCTAACTTTTTAAAAGCCATTGTTGCACTGTATCAAGAAAGCAACTATATTTCATCATATATTAAAAAAGAATACTAAGGGATCAAAATGAACTGTTTATAATGTCTACTGTTCTTTTTCTACCCCTCTCCATTAATTCCCAAGTTTCATTGATGGCTTGCCCTGGATTTCATGGATCAGTGAGTTTAGCCTGGGCACAATTCCAAGGTGCAGGCTGTGAACTCCTTCATGAAGAAGCGAGGGTTTTCCTTATTGTGATATAATTACCTAGCAGCCAGACTGGAAGCAAGATTATGATAGTAGACCCCATTACATTTGAATTAGCATTAGCACCCTCTTGTAAATACTCTCATCCTCTTCTGGTGCTGTGTTTTGAGGTTCAGCTTTCTCAAAGCCATGCCATAAGGACAGTGACCTCCTTGGGAAGCTCTTTTAGGAGGGTCAGCTTTCTTTCTCCTGGCAGTACAGTTACAAGTGCGGGACTGCAGTACATGACACCATCCTCCTTCTTCATGAGGAGCATGTTTTTCATGGAACTGATAGAAATTTCTGGGTTGCTTCATGTCAGGATCCCCACACACCTCTGGTTCCTCAGCAAATTGACCTACACATCACACAACACTGTTTCCCATGTTTCTCCAATGCAAGGACCAATTCCTTTATACAGTTTATCTGCATCCACAAACATTATGGAGAATTTACCCTACTACATTAATAAACATTTATTCTTTTGATAATTAACACCTTAGAAATTCCCATTTTGCTAGCATTGAAAAAAATACCAAGACAGAATGTTGGCCATTCAAGCCCAAGCCATTCTGGATCAGTCAATGTTTTATCTACTCAGCAAGAGAAACTATTTAATAAGAAAACATAATTTCTTTGACCCATTTGCAAAACTCGGGTAATCCATGACCAGTCAGATATCTTAATAAAAATTAATCCAGTTATTTTGAAACCACAAAGAGGTAAGACATCTATTAGATATTGTTAAACACTTTGTTTTATCACCTGTGAGGAAAGTTCTGTTCAGCATGAATCATTTCACATTCCTATATACCACTTTCCATTATCTACTTGGTACTTCTCAAAATTTCAGTACTCAAGACTGTCCATGCACTTTATTTTGAGTTATTTTTCAGCCAGTAAGATTAGACGCTCCTTTACTCCACCCAAGGGTAGGTCCCATTCCAGAAAAATATTCTCATTGCTGTAAAACCTGAGTTTTTAATTTCTGTGCCAACAGTTTATATTTTAGAGCTTACCTCACTATTTCTAGCACTCTGCTGGCTTTGATATAGTTGGGCACAATTACTCTATAAAAATCTTTAAAAGCTTTCCTTAGCTACATATTGCTCCTACGCCCAGCATCAACATGCCTGTAAAGGAATTGTCTGAGCAACTGGCATTGTCTTCACCCTCTTTGTAACACCACAGAATTGTGAAGTCAATTAGCTCTAAGCTCATCGAGTCCAACCTGTGTCTGAAAACCACCTTGCAACCATACCATGGCACTGAATGCCACATCCAAACACCTCGGGGAGGATGACCACCAACTCCCTGGGCAGCCCATTCCAATGTCTAACCACCCTTTCTGTGGAACTCCTCCTTAATATCCAACCTGAACCTTCCTGGTACAGCCTGAGGCCATTTCCTTTCTTCCTTTTATTGGATTTCTTTCCAGAGGCCTAGGGTAGTGTGGAGTCTGCTCTGCACACAATTCCTGCTGCACACCTGATTTGAAGGTGATCTAGCAGTCTTGCTGTAGCTGGAGTTTGCCAGCCTGGCTTGCAACGCCTGGCAACAATTATTTCCCCCAATGTAATTATATGGTCTCTCTAGTCTGTTAGAACCTATTTTTTGGTGGAGATTAGTCCAAGATATTTCAAAAGAAAGAACATACTACTTCTGGGATTAGGATCCTATGGCACTCTTAATAAGCCCATCAGATTTTTTGATCCCTTAGGGGATGAAATTTTTTTTTCATCCTATCTGAAACCAAAATAGTCTGTCCTTTAAATTTTTAGATTTTTTTTTTTAATATCAAGTGCAGAATTCTTCACATTCCTCTAGCTATTTCGTCTTTCCATTTTTTCTACTTAACCATAAAATTGTTTCATAATAAGAATTTCCACTACTTTCAATGCCTTTTTACTCCCTCCTCTCCCTTTATCAGATGCAAGTCCATAGACAGGGGTCACTCAATAACACAGGGACAGCAGCAGAAAACCTGGAGTTCTGATCCAGGGAATAAATTGAACTGTCGATTTGTCACACTACTTTTGTAGGCTTTCCCTTCCCTCTGTATCCTTTTCTGACTCTCAAGAAGTTGCAAATAGCCACCTTCAACATGCACAACCAAAACACCACACTGGTGTGCATCAGCTGACATGAATCAGACAAACTTGTTTTCAAGCTTTTAAAAGATTCAGTCCCCCACAGAAAACCTTGAGTTGCTATTCTGAATGTAATGCAAAACCAGGAGAAGTGGCATCTAGAGCACAAGCAATGTTTGTTTGCCTTGGATGAAAGAGCTAATGCTGCAGTATTATCCCTTGCAAAGTGTTTTGCAACATACTTTTTTTCTTAGCTATGAATCTTCTATAAATCGTTGCTGTGATTCATTATACACATATTAGTTATTTATAACAATAAATTCACAGATTAACATGAGCAGTTTGGGGCTATGAAATATTAAAACCATTTAATAGTTGTATAGCACAAGGAATAAGAGTGCACTTGTTTGTTCCATAATTGAAAATTAAATGAGGAAATTACAAGCCAGAAAGCAAGCAACACTCCAAATTTTATGTTTTGGGAATCATTTCAACAAATGCTTTTGCACCCCAGATAGATGCAAACAAGCCACATGCTCAGAAGTTAATGCCTGCATTGAGAAACTGGATATTTTTTACATGTTTGTAACACTTGGTTGTTCTGCATGCCTCCAAGGTTTTCTATATTTAATAAGAAGGCTAAAAAACTGTCTTCCTCATTGCAAGCACCAGGCCGACATTCAGCAGGGAGTGCTACAGAAGCAACCATGTGCATCTAGAAGCAGAGTTACAAGTGGAGCAGTCCAAACCCAAGAGTACTTGTGATAGCAGAAACCACACAGGGTAAGGCAACACCAATTCAGCCACTCTCCTGGGGCAAAGCCAGAATAAGAGCTGGGTTAGAGCACTTTGCCAGAAGAAACCTACCCCACAGCAGAGGCAGCATTTGGGGCAGGCTACAGGGAAGCATTGTTGGGAGCAGCAGCACTTGGTAAAACAAAAGCCAACAGAAACACTGTAGCTGGGCCATAAACCACCCTCTCTCCAGGGGGACTAGCCAGACCAAGTACAGAGGCATCAGGACACATTTCTCACAGCAGCCTCCCCTATCTTCTAGCAGAAATACTCCAAAAACACTCACCAGCAGCTGCAGCCCTCCTGGCTGGGTCAGGCACATTCCCACAGACTTCACACCATTCAGGACCTGGCATGTCCACCCAGAATGAAGTAAGCTCCTTTTTGCATCACATCCCCCTTTATAGGGAATTCTTTATAAGCACCTCCAAGTTTTAAATCCCCCCACAGAAGTGTTTTCCAGGGAAGCAGCATCTCCAAGCAGCCTGAGGCGGTAGAAGTTGTTTTTAAGAGCCATCCACCCCCTCTCTGTCCCCCACAGGGCAGCTGCCCTAATGCAATAGGCAGCAGCTGCCATTAGGAAGGCTGATTGCATAAACCAGTCCCTCTTTACTTGCTCCTTAAAAGGCTTCAGGTGAAGCTTCAGGTAAGCCTTATGCTCTGAATGAATTGAATCCCTATCAGTGTTTGCTGTTTTGGGTTAGCTAGTGTTGCTCAGCACTAAGCAAAGAGAAAGCACAATGGTTATGAAGTAGCAGTTGGAAGGATCCTGACTGAAATTTCCCTTTTTCAGCAGGAGAAAACTGCTCCAGACCTTTCTTTGGTCAGGTTTGTTTTGGTTGTTTTTTTGTTGTTGTTGTTTTTTTTTTCCAGCTTTATATAATTTATACACCTTTATGCCAAGCCAGTACTGCCGTTTTTGATGTGGTCAGCCCAGAGTCATTTCAGCACAGTTGTGATGCTCCCACACTCTCCCACACACTGTAATCAAGAGCAAACGTCTATTTCCAGACCATGCATCCTCTGGAACCCATCTTCACTTTCAGCTTGCAGCCAAGAACCCAGCTGGAAAAAATCTAACCTCAACACCAGGACAAGTAAAAAATGTGTTTCTAAATGCACCTCTGGGGTGCACTTAAGTCATCTACACAGCCAACAGGTGTTTCTTCAGATGATACTTTTCAAGTTACCTTGAGGTTAAAACCATAACACCACTACAGCCTGGCCCTGACTGGAGAGCACAGCACAGCCAGACAAGCAGTGGGTATCCCTTCAGGAATGTGGTTTTACATTGCCAAATGCAGTAGTAAGGCTGGGACTTCAAAGACACCAAGGCAGACTCTGGTCATGCCAGGTGTACACTGTTGTATTCCCTCTGACTTCAGGTGGAGAAGGAAACCAGCACCATTGACTCCATCCTTTTGCAACATCATATTTATTTAGGTTGAAGATAAATAGGATATTTTGACTTATTGACTTTAAGCACTGGTTTTCTTGGGGCTATCCAGCTCTAGCTGTAGGAGAACCACCATTCTTCCTTTTGTCTCTTTTTAGGTAAGTGGTCAAACTTTACTGTATTTACTACCTTAAATATTCAGCATGAAGGATTTCCATAGAGCTCATTGTAGTCCCCATGGCAGGCACAGGAATCACATCCCCCTCCAAAAGTCCTCAGCAGCTTTTGTCAGGAGCAGCTAGGGATCATCCATCTGTCATTAAAGTGTTAATTTGATTCATTAACATAGAAAATATTCAACATTTCCCACTTTGGAGGAGATGGGCTGTGCCGTCCTTTTAATAGAACTCTGCTGGAAATCAAACACAATTTTTATTCAGGGGAATGATTACTGTGTCTTGTTTAATTCTTGCCTAACAAATGTCAGCACTAATGTATTACAGATTATTCAGTCAATTTGATGGTTCCAGGTGAAAGAAAGGAACACAAATCTCTTCTTTTAGTGTAAAAAGGGTCAGCTGGATGACTTCCACTGCAGGAGCCGAGATGAGGCTTGACATGAATCAATCAAGCAGGCTCAATTTTACAGTTATAGTGCCTAATGCCTAAACATGAGCGTATGGGTGAAAATTAGCACCCGATTATGAGCATACATGATCTTCCCTTGGAAGACAATAATATTGGCATTAAGCTTCTCAAGAGGGAAGATGCTGCTGGTTTTTAATATGTCTTAAATTATGTCAGGAAAAACACTGGAACATCACACAAAAGCCACAGTCAGTGTATATTGCTATCTCATAGAGCTGGAGATCTTTACAACAATATTGACACAGGAGCAGGCAAGCAAATGTCAGCCAATATAACATATGAAATACTTAACGTAACCAATTTTCAGCTGTCAATCAGCGGGGAATAATGACTGATGCAAGGAATCAATACACCACAATTGAATTCCAGCTCACAAACTTGTTTCGTTCTGCGCTATAAAAGACTGTCAAATGTCACACCCCAAGAGATGCAACAGGATTCCAAAGATTTATTTATTTCAAGCTCTGAAGTCTATTAGCAATAGTGCTCCTTGTGCTATTGGAAAAAGAGCTTTGATGACATTAAATTTTCAGAAATGACAACTCATTGTATCAGGAGACAATTAGTTATCATTGTATCATATTTCAACAATCTTTCACCATTTTACTAATAAGTGATTGCCCATAATTATGGTCAAGGACATTACTGTGACTTTAAAGATGCAAATATTTGATTGCAGTACAGTATATTAGCTGAATATTTTTAAATAAGTTGTTTTACACTTTTGATAAAAATAGTGTGAAAAGAAAGCTCATGCTGTCTGTGGCTGTATTTCATTTTAATAGCTTAAATGTTTAAATTAGGAGATAATTCTCTCTCAACTGAATGAATAAGATTTAATATAGAAATTTAGAGAGCTGTGTATTTTCCTGCATATCATCCTGTACTGTTGGTTTGGGGTTTTTTTTAATTTGGGTTTTTTTTTTTTCAATTATTTAATAAATACACTGGAAAAAAATTTAATTTTCATACTACACAGTATGTCTGACAAGGCAATGGAGATATCAAAAGGGAAGACTGAAAGGATGCAAAGGTGAAGCCTACAAAAGTCATAATGTCCAAAGAGTATATATTGTTTTTTATAAAGGCATGTGGAATATACCCATTGTAAAAAGAGATAAATTAAATCCATATAGAAGGCTGATTGTAGGGTATCTGAAACATAGAAACGTGCTTGTTCCACAAGCACATAACATAATCTGGTTTTGGTAAAAGATTACCCATTCACTGCTTCATTCCTGACTTCTGCTTCTTGTTCCTTTCCATTTCTCTATCCTGCATTCCTGGAAAATGGCATGGCAGTAGCTCCTTCCTCTCTCATTAGCACAGCTGAGCTGGGGAGAATCTGTGCAAGACTGGGTACTGTTCTGCATTTGGATGGTGGAATCTGCCCCACAGTAATTATAAGACTATTAAAATTAGCATATTTTCTTTACCTGAAGCTGAGTGCTAATTAAAATCTGACAGTACAATGCATACAGAAGATAAACACAACTGTATTTTCTTTCCAATACATGGATATATAGTAATTCATTTAAGACAGAGAAGCTCATGCTGTTGAATGTGCTTATTAAAAACAGCAAGGAAGGTCAGGGGCAGTGCTTGCTGTATCCTTCATTTGTTCTTCACTGAAAATGATATAACTGAACTGCAAAAGTTGAGATTGAAAAGCCGCTAGCGTGTTGTCTAATTTCAGTCACAGAAGCTGCTGTGCACTCCATGACTTTATGAGGGAATAAGATTACAGGTCACAAGAGCTTCTTTATTTCCCACCTGTAGCTTCTAACAACATTTTATTAAGGATTTTCCCATCTTCTCTCTCTGACCTACAGGGGACAAAATTCTAACAGCTGTTACAGGACCTGTACTGAAGTGGCATTAAGACAGATTAGCAGTTCTGGAAAGTAGTATCATTTTATCAGGGCTCTATTTATGCCTGCTAACTAATTTTTTATGGCGCTTCTAAGATAAACACAGCATATCATTATGTAAACAGGAAAAAAGGCATTTAATACACTTAAACACTTAATGCATTGTGCTTGTCTTAATGCATCTTGCTGTCTAAAATCACGCTAAGCTGTTGTTTGAAGTTTTAGTACTCATTTACAAAACAAACTGTTGAGTAGCTCATGCACTCATCTCTATATATTTACATGTACATATATTTATATATATATAAAACTGTATTACTTTTCCATGTATTGCACATGGAGGATCCTGACTTGTTATTCATCAAGCAGAGTCTATGTTTACTAATACACCCAAGCAGGGGTGGACCTTCTGCCAAAGGTTAAGATATATTAATACAGATCCAGTGCTCAGCCTTCCCTTTAGCTCTTCAATGTAGCTGTGTTTTCATAGGACTGCAGGGTTAGGACCTTTTAATGTATTGCAACAACAATAATCTTTGTTATCGAGGTTACTTGTTATGCCAGACTTTTTTTTTCATGAAGATGTAACAGAGAGGAAGAGAGAGAGAGAGAAGGAGGAGAGGAAGAATGAGAGATGAAGGACATAAAAGAAAAGCTACAGATGTTACAAAATTCAAAAATTATTCTCTACGAATCATCAGAAAAGAGCTTACTTTTTCAACTCTGTATCTTCAAGGAAACACAAAGTATATGTCAAGTATGTCTACAATTGAGATTTTTGACACCTTCTGTACATGCACTTGCGGTGGAAAACCCAAACAGCTTTCTAAAAGTTCATATTAGGCATCTGGAAGACTGGGATAGATTATTTCTTGACATCATCTTTCTAAATGCAGCTGCTAGGCTAATCAAGTTGTATTATTATTGCACTAGAGAGTTAGGAAACTCAAGTCCAGAGTAATATCAGAAGCCAGATCTAGTCAAGATACTACATATGCATTGCAATATTCAATGGGTCCATTTTGCCCTTCCCAGAAACATATTTTTAGCTGATATGAAAATAAAACATTTTTAGATTTTACATTATTGGGACTTAGAAATGACTGGGAGGGAAAGTAGATGTGTTCAAATGGGGTTGCAAGGCTGCTGCACAGTACAATGAGAGTTTTTAGGATGACACAGTAATCACAGCTGAGTTCAAATTTTCAGGTCTTACTTGAGTACCTTAGAAAGACACATAGATTTCTAAAAATTTCACACCTACCATAATGTGATGTATTGAAAATCTGCACATAATGCCATATGATAGTAATAGTTCTGTACTTCTGACAATCTGGCTGTGTGTGTAGTTGCACTGAGTCTTTCAGTAATATGAGTGATACAGCCAGATATGACCAATAATAGGACCACAACATAAAAAAAAAAATAAACTTTAATTAAAAATCTGTGATAAGAAGTGATGTGAGACACCTGTTCAGCTCATTGCTCTGTGAATTGCCTCAGAGCAGAGATGCCAAACTTTTGCAAGATATTTCCCAACAAGAGCATCTGTATGCTGGCAGGCACTGCAGCCATTTGTGCTCACTTCTTTGGATGGGCTTCCCCACATCTGCCAGTCGTCAGACTGCTACTGATAGTTAGTGTCTGAGCTGGACATTCCTTTTACTTAGGGTTGCTCAGCCTGTCACCTGTATTTTTGACATTGAAAAAGTAAATTAGGGATCAAATTTTTGATTACAGGACTTTGGCAGTAAAAAAACTGTATTTTGTTGTTGTAATACTCATCTTGGCTTTCCTTCTGGATTCGCATCATTATTTTTAAGCTTTTATCTGTTTAAATAAAAGCTCCCATTCTCTGCTGAGGGGTGGAAATAATATTCCTTTGATATGACTGCTGGGAACTTTGCCTGCATTTTCCTTTAGATCTTTCTGGGATCACCACAAAAATGACCACAGCATTTTCTGTCAGTGTTAGGGGTCAGGTGGTATCAGCAGAAAACAGCAAAAATATCCTTCCCTGTGTGGGCCATGGCGAGAAGGCACAGGCACTGTTTGAGAAGATGAGGGAGTGACTTGTGCTTTAAGTATAATTGACAAAGGATGAATCTGCATTATGAAATCCTGTCTTATGAAAGCCCAGCTCAAGCTATGACTGCTCCAGGGAGCTCAGACTGGCTTATGACAGGCTCCCAAAGTGTGAGGTACAAACTGGAGCCTGGGAACAGCCTCTGACCGGGCAGGCAAACACCGGCACGGGCCTCAGGTTTATTTGCCCAAAGTTTATTTGCCCAAAGTTTATTTTCAGCAATTTCTTTCTATTGTTGTTGCTGCTGTTTTACTATTTTGGTGGGATGCAATGTATTCCCTTTGTCAACAAAGCTGGTCCTGTTGTTGTAGTAGTGATTTATGGAAAATAAATGTACAGAAGTACACAGTAACATATTATTGTCCTGGATATTGACCAGATGAAATTGTACCAGAAGTCCTTGGCAACAGCCCCCTTCTTGCTCTGAATTCATTAAACCATTTCAAACATGTTGAAGTAGAAAAGTCTCTTGCAAAACATAGGAAAATTGCTCATGCTGCTATTTGCTGATCTTCTGTACCTTCTGATTTTTTTGCATTAGGAATCTGCTTTGACTTAGCAAAGTAACATAATACAAGCCAAGGCATCTGCCCACAGCTCTAAGTTTTAATTAATTTAATTGCTTTTGTGAGCTGTCAAATTCTTTTTGCTATTTATTTTATAAGCCATTAAGTATTGCTGACTCCAAGTGCTGAGTGGAGAGGATAGGAGAAGTGCACAAATACGAGCTGGACCAGCTTCCTACATTTAGTTAAGAAAAAACCTGGTTTATATATCACTAATAAAAATTGCCATATCTAAGGTTAGAAAATAAGACTGCTGCTGCAGTATTTTCTCATGCTAAGAAATCCCTGACACAGTAGGAGCAGCAGCATATACGAGGCTAGGAAATTAGCACAGATATTTAGTGTTGTAAACTAGTAATTATGTCTGTGAATTTGAGTCAAATCATGAGCCTAATTCAATGTCTTTTATGCAAAGATATCTCCCAATGCAGTGACTGTATAAACAGCATGGGATTAAGTCAATCTACTATCCTGTAATTAGTTAGTAATTCCTTAATGTATTTTTTTCTATATAGGTATATTTTTTAACACACACACTTGAAAAAACTCCAGGGATGTACAGACTACAGTTTGCAAATGAAGAAGATTTTCTTCCTGATAACTGTTGAAGAGCTTGCTGCTCTGGTTTTTCCCTTTTTTCTTTTTGCTTGGTATCTAAGGTTTCTATAGCATTAACCTTTAGTTGAAAAAGAAACGGTAACAGTAGTTAATAATAAAAAATTCCTATAATAAAGCACATTTTTGAAGGTTTGAGTAATAAAAGATGCATAGTAGTAGTGCCTGTTCCAGAAGAGCTACCAAAAGATTGCATCATCAATTACAAATAAGGATCATTCAGTGGCAAAAAAATTTTAAAAAATAAAAATAATAAAAAAATATTGCAGTCAGTTTTTTTCACCAGAGTTTCAGCTAGTATAGCCGTAAACAATTTGTAAGTCTAGTTATTCATGTTAAGTACCCAGAAGATAATCCCAATGGTCTTGTTGAATATTTTTCTTTGACAGTTTTGATATAAGGTTTTACATCCTTAAAGGATCACCAGGTTGTTAAAAGGCCCAGCTATTTTATAATGTGTAATATCCAGTAAAACCATCTTAATCTACAACACCGTGTGGTAACCATTTCATCCTTCTGAATGAGCAAGAGTTATCCCAATAATGATGCAGAAACTTATTCTGTGTGCAGATACAGCAAATTATACACAGGTATATTTGCATCTGTGGCAAAAATACATCACAATGTTCTTCTCCTGGTTTATCAATTTACAGACTTATGCTGTAAATGAATTCCTAGCTTCATTCATGATCTTAGGCTATCTGTTAAAATCACTTGAAAAGTTTCAGTGAAATACTGGCATTTTCCAATGGGCTTAAAAGACATATACACAGCTTTAAAAGTCACAGTGTCTGTTCTCTCCACTGAACTTCTCTTAGTGTGCATACTGATAACCTTCTACTGCAGTACTGGTGTATACAATAATAGATTTATTGTTTAATAAATCCAGATTTATCCTGTAGGTTCCAATCACTAAAATTAGGGAAAGAACAGTGATTGACTGTCAGTGCTGGGAGATAAGATCTGCGGCCTAAAGCACCTAAAAATTTCCTTGCCAGACCTGCCTATACCCAGTTATTCCTCCCAGACTTCTTTCAGCCAGCACAAGCCAAAGGAGGCCATTTGTCTTTCATTTCCCTGCCTAATGATTGAGAAAGCAAAGCCAAAACAAAAGCAAAGTAGGTTATTGCTGGCTTATTCCACCCTATGGTGGGAATAATTCATCTGTTGGCTGTGCAAAAAGTTTCTGCAAACCGTACAGCTCCATGTACATGAAACCTGACCTGTGGGCATAAAAGTCCTAAGTTCCCCAAGTCATCCTCCAGTGATAAAAAGTAAATAAGGGATTTGCTGTTCTCTCCAGCAGCATATTTTTTTTTTACAAGTGCACATGTCCTCTTTTGTGAAGCCAAAGCCATGTGCATGTACTCGATTTTACAAACCCAATAAATAGCAAGGCAGATTCCTTTAAACAAGAGTTTAAATCAAAAGCTAAAGATCACTTTCCATTTTATAAGTGTCAAATACTGGACTTACCTAAGAAGACAGTCTTGATTCCTATGAAGATTCAGGAGTTAATTGATACAATGGATTCTGTGTCTTTGCATACTGCTTGATTTCAGATATGATGTTACATCCAGAGCACTGGATGGATCCTCAGGATCATAGCAGGGAGACTTTTCAGAGTAGAACAGATATCCCTCCTGCCTGTGAAAGAAAACCTAAGAAAAAACAATAATATTTAATCCTAAATTTGTTTCACAATGAATAATAATTACTGTCCTGATCTTCCCTACGTTCTGTCTTATAACTGAAAGGCAAAAAAAAGCGTTTAAGAAAGATGCAGCTCAATTTTTTTTTGTTTTGTCAATAGGCAAGAAAAAGTTTCTAAAACCTTAAGAAATTACACTATATGTGATTCAGATGAATAAGGAACGTGTTTTCAAGGTCTGGTTAGACCAGAACCCCAAGAAACTGATTCTGATGATCCCATGGTTGAGATAGCATATTTAGTGAAAAAGCAAAGATGTTCTGCTCTCCAGCTATCGTCATCCTCCCTCTGTTCTCATGCTGGCTTCACCTTTCTCTGGCAGAGACACACCATTAGCTGACAGAGAGCATCAGAGGTTGATCGATTCTCTTACATATGTAAAAGAATCTTTTATCTTTTTTTCAGTCTGGTTCTCATCTATCAAATAATCATTTTTATGTGTTGGCCCTGGCATTGAGTCATGGATCTCCAGGCTATGTAATGAGGCCAAGAGGTCTTTGGTATTCCAGCTTTCCCCCTTCTTAAAATAAATACATGAAATTGTAAAGAAAAAAGTTTAATATATTTTTGTCTTCTTTACTTGGTTTTGTAAACAAACAGAACATGCAACCTGGGACTTTCAGGTAAGTTTTTAAGCTACTGTCTGAAGTTTTCAGATGTGATTGAATACTTTTAAATACCCTTTTACTAAACACAAACTGCTCTTTAATACCTGTTGAAACCAGTCTGCATCTAAAACTGTGAAAAAAAATCACAGTTTTCACAGCATTCATAGTACTCACTAGTCATGCAAACATAATATAATATCCAAACAGTTTTTTGATAATTGATATGGATCAGACATTTATTTATCTAAGAACAGGATAGGTTTTCAGTCCTTAATTTTAAAATTATTCTCCTCAAAGAAATGAAAAATACTTTTCTTGGATCAAAAATTCTATTTGCTTTCAGATTATTATTTAGAATCTAAGCCTTAAAACCATGTCAGATTTCTCTTATCTAAGAAAGGTCTCTAACATTTTTATTTCTACACCATGCATTGACTCATAACCACTAAGTAAACAAATTTTTCCCTTCCCTTTTTGGCTCAAGAGTTTCTGGGCAATGTTACCTTTCCATATTTATTGCATTTCCATGGCACGCTTAATATCCAACAAGATTTCTGGCAATAATATTTTTAAGGGCTGTGTACTTGGCTCTTTAAAAACAAGTAGAGAGCTGTAAGGACCTATTCTGGCAAGTCAGCTCTCTGATAACTTCCAGGTTATCACAATTCCTGTACCATGGTCACGGTGGGACCACGCCTGCTGTGCTGAGCACTCCTGGGAGGCAGAGGGGACCACTGAGAGCCGTGTGGTTATTATTAGGAGGGAAGAAAAAAAGTACCAGGAGCTGGTTTGGCAAAACTTCCTGAAAGGCATGATGATTTGATTTGAAAGCACTTTGTTGAGATTTTAAATTTGATAGCATTTAAAATTGCATGCAATGTATTTGTATTTTATAGGTATGTTAACATTTTTATATGCACAAACATTTGTGCTGAAAGAGGAAAGCAGAGGATAACTATAATAAAGCAGAACACACGGCAGCATGTGCTTGGCTTTGCACCTATGAGTTTTGCAGTTATCTCTCATAAAAGGAAAACGAGTCTTTCTAGATCAGTTCTCACTATTACCAAAAAAAAAAACCCAAAAAAACAAAAACAAACCAGGAAAAAAGACCAATCACAAATGTTCAGGTGCAAATAATGCTAGATGAGAAAAATAAAGCTTCATACACTTTATAATTTATGTAGCAAACATTTATCTTAGATATCCAGTGCAAAGACACTGTAATTTGCACCAAGATAAATAAAAAATACTACACAAAAATACCTAAAGGGCAAATCTTGTCTTCCTTAAAAAATTCCCTAAATGTATGTTTGTTGCTGTCTAGAATTAAAAGAAAATAAACAGGCAGCAAGGGGAAAAAGAATATTACATTTCCTGTGGAAAAGGATGGGTAGTACAGTGTGAAAGTCCTGTCAGATACTGTTACCTGAAACAATCACCTCACAGGTTTTTCTCCATCTCTGTGCTGGAATGAAATGGCATTTACCTACACCAGGAGCACTCCTGCCCCACTGTTTCCAAAAACAGCTATCTCAATTAGACATTTCTGGTTTGAGCCATTTTCCTTCTCCAGCGGTTTCCCCAAGGCTAAGGAGATAATACCATCAGCCTATACGTCATGGTGGGTTTTTAATTTGCACAGAGGTACAGGCAGGTAACAGGCAGCCTGCCAGCAGGGCTGTACGGCCAATCCTGTCCAAAGAGAAAGTGTGAAAAAGTGTTTAAAAGGAGAAATGCAAACCAACGTGTCAGCAGAAGATGCCCAACATTTCAAGGGCTCCCAGAGCAGCAAAGAGCAGCAGACCTGACCCCTGGGCTGAAGCAGGAGAGGGTGGGCAGCACCCCTAGCCATGGCCGTGGCGTGTGCTCATTTGTAAATGCACATCCATGTTTAGGCAGCACCCTGGCTGTGCTTTGGATGTTTTGGTTCAAGAACTGTGACACGTGGAAGATTTTCCAGCTGAGATGTGCCTATGTATTCTGCTTATGCTGCAGCTATCTGTGGATGAAATTTTAAATTTGGGTTAAAATCTATAAGTTTTGTTAAGCCAAAGCAATGTGTCTGAATAGCAATCACGTTCAGATAATATTTGAAATATTAGATATATTTCAGTATTCATATTTTAAAATATTTTGTGTTTCTTCTGAGCCCCAAGCCTGGAAGGTTTCTACCTTTAAAAGTGCTTTTTTTCATTCTTCTATGTAATGGCCAATGTTGGTGTATTCCCATTAAAAAAGTGAATGCTTCAGTAATAATTTCCTTATAATTTCTCATTGTGAGGTTAAATTAACACTTTAACACACTAAGGTCAGTGTTGTGTTTTTTCCTTCTAAACACCAAAAATTGAACTATAATTGTAGATTGATTGTGAAGAATTGATGAGCTCATCACAAAAAATTAAATACAATCCAATAACTAACATTTTTTTAAGCATTATTCCTTTAACCAGAAATACTGCTTTTATTTTTGAAGAAGAAAATTGTTATTATTTTTACTTAGAGTAAATCATTATCATTGTAGCTACAAATTGTTAAATAAAAGCTTTCATTTTACTTTGTCTGGAACATACCTTTACAGGAATATACTACAAATCTTAAAGCAAATATTAAACCTCTGCAACTGATGCCTGATTTAATGCTTAGAAGCAAAAATGACAGGAAGGACTAAGATCCAGATAACTCAGGCTGTCCCCTGAAAGACACCATTTGTACTTCCAAGGGCCCTCTGCTGGGTACCCCTTGGCTCCTTCAGATTCAGCCTAGGAGTGGGAATGGAAGTGCTTTCTCCTTTGCCTGCACATTCAGTGATGAATAAAAAGCCCCTAAAATAAACTTTACCAATTATTTCTCAGTGAAGAGATTAAGGCTCAATTAAATCACAAGTTGTGCACCAAAATTCCCCAACAGGATAAGGTTAAAAAAAAAAAAAGAAAAAAAAAAAGAAAAAGAAATTAGATCCTTCAAAATAGCACTTGGAATCACAAAGAAGTGTCTGTCCAGGCTCATTTTAGTGACTTGGCATTGGGGATCTGCCTCCTAGTACTGATTCTACAGGGAATAATCCCAGCATGAAGCTGTGAAGTGTTAAATATTACAGTTCGTGAAATAAATTAACTTTTGTCTTCCCAGTACTTTTTAGTTTTCCTCTTTTAAATCATTTTATGTGAGCTTTTCATATGACCCAGAACACTTTTTATTCTTCTTTGCCTCAGTTTTTGGAAAGCATTCATCTCCTTCCTTTTGCCTTCATATTGTGTTATTTCTGACCTCTTGCTCATCTTTTATTACACTCCAGTTCCTAGCTCTATTATTCAAGCTGATATTGCAGCTGTGATTTCTATTTTTTTCTTTGCCCTTTTTGGCTTTGCCAGGCATTTCATTAGTGGACTCATGGGGAGCATTTATACTGTCTCTCTGCCATGATAGAGTTCAGTGGGATTTACTAAAACTGATTCTTTGGATATATCTGCTTCCAGTTACGATTAGAAACTCCTTTCCACTGAAGCATATCGAGGAGATCAAATTCAGATATTGTGAAAGCATGTACAGGGAGGCACAGGAGCCATCAGCCAAAGTGCAGCTTCTTACACCACATCTTGACTTGGACCTTGGCACATCAGTAAAAATTTTCCCCAAATAATACATTTTAAGTCCAAACAAAGTTTCTGAAAGTCAGCCTGCAGGAGAAAGCTCACATGCCTACAGAATAACTTGTGAGATCAGACCTCAGATATTGCAAACTAGCAGTGGAGTTCCACAATTGGTTCAAATAACTCACAGATGGGGTTTTATTTAGGGCTTTTCAGGTCAATGTATTTGTTTTTCCAAAGGAAAGCTAAACATAGAGGCTTTTCTTTGTTGTAGAAAGACGTGATAGCTAAAATATTGGTACATTCATCCCATTTGTTGCCTTGTGCCACATAGGTTCCTGGTTCAGTTTACCCCTCCTGCAGATCTGCTGCTCCCATGTACCTTCATAACTTTCCTCCTGCCTTTTTTTTTTTCCCCTTCTCCCCCAGCCCCTTTGTTGCCTTTTAAGCTTACTGAAAATAATGAACTCCCCTGACCTTCAACCTTTCTAATGTCTCTGCTTATTTCTGTGAGTTAGTTTTGGCTGTTAGGTTATGTTATAATGTTCCAGAAGAGATATTCTTTTTGTGATGACAGTAAATAAGATACACAGAGACTTTTCTGTTTATTTTTTCAGCTGTTCATTTATAGTAAATTTTAATAAAAACTGTGAAACAATTTTGTTCCGTGGGGGAGGCTTGACACAAAAGTAGAACAATAACGTGCCAAAAATGCGTTGTTATGATCTTTCAGATGGGTACTGTCACTAGGAGGGGTCTGCACTTCAGTCAGTACGAACATGATAAAGTAGGAACAGTACAGCTGCAAACTCCCTTTGGATAATGCTACAAAACATATGGAAAACGTTTCCTGACTTACGAAAAATAATACTGGGCAGAATATAGTAAAGGGACTGGGTCAAAAGGGTGCATAAAGCGTCAGCGCAAACCTTAAGTGCAATCTTGTAGTCATAAATTCCCTGCTAATGAAATGTATATGCAATTCTTACAGCCCCTCCGTGTTTGAAAAATCTATAGTGTTAATAAAGTGACATAGTTAGAAATCTATACAGGACCTTATTTATTCATTATTTATTTTAAGAGATGGCCCTGAATCTAAACATTCCCTTTGGGAAAGTTTGGTTTGTGATTTAGGTTCAAACCCATACTTTTCTGGCTGGGACCCATTCCTAATTCTGCTTGGTTTACACTCTGATGTGCTACCTTGTTTAATTCATCTTGCACAAAGCTGGACATTGAACTGGCAGCCCTGCAAACTGGGCCACCAGCCAGGCCCCTTCTTCCTGTGGAACAGGGGCTGGAGCCATTGCATCCTTGGCTGGAGCTGTCTGAATGCCCAGGAGAAGTCCCTGCCTTCCCTATCTTCACATGGGTAGTGCTGGGAAGGGTTGAGGGTGGTGTGTGGTGCCCTCTGCTCTCTCTCCCTCAGCTCTGATGGGGGAAAGCCCTTCCTCTGCTTCAGGCTTGCATGTGGTTTAGTAAAACGTTGGATCCCTCCACTGCAGCTGCTACTGGCTCTATCCTACAGAGGTGTCTGGGCTTTCCACCCTCTCCAAGGGGGCCAAGTGGAACCAAAACAGAAAAACACCTTGCTGGTATGGAGGAGCACAAAAGTGCCTGGACTAGAGAGCATGACTTCTGGACAAAAAATATCAGTCACTGGCAGGAATTAAGAAGCAGGAGCCCAACCACATGCTTGGTAAGCCAAACTAATTTAACAAATCTCCTGGGTGGCTGCACAGTCCCCACCTGTGTGGCTGCCAACAGGATCCATCCCCTCAACACTCACCAGCAAAATGGTGAGCAAACAGGTCCATGTGAGGCATGGCAGGAAATGTTTCTGAAGTGAAAAGAACCCATTTCAGGCTGCTGAAGGACTAGCCCTTTTTAATGATTCTGATTGAGTATCTTTACTTGGGGTAAGTGCCACGAGGTTTGGGATATAAGCGCTTCTCTGTACTCTAAATCGACTCTTGTCATTTTTCTGTGATTTTTACTTGTTTTATAATTGCTCACTTGATCCTACAAAAAAATAAACTAGCACAATCAATGAAATAGGTAGACCATGGGAGCAATGAATATCCACATGCTTAAGGGTTTTCAAGCTTAGGTCCTAAATAACCATAACTGCCACTCTTCTACCTACAGAGTTAGAGAGAAGAGAAAGGTGAAGAGAGATTTTGTTACAGAGAATTTATGATAAGAAGCTTGTCCTCACACAGGAGCAACTATACTCATCCTTTCAGTTGGCAATAATTAAACTCCAATGACCTAATTAAAGCAACAAAATGCTGTTAGGTAAGTAATATAAATTAAGAATACTCTTCATACTAAATGTCCACAGAATGAAGATTCACCAAAAAGGTCAACTTTTGCCCAGAGAGTGTGGGTCTTTGGGGCAGATGCTGGAGTAGGAAGATTCCAAACAGACAACTGAAACTTCCAGTATTAGACTTAGCTCTGGATTATCCTCTGTGAACAGCAGAGATACTAGGATGAATGTGTTTTTGAGGCTAAAAGTTTGTTTTACACACATGACAAGATGCTGCCAGAGTCCTGATATGCAGTTTTCTAGGTAAGAGATGATGAGGGATAATGCATTATATAAATGATGTGCTGTTTAAAAATAGTGCTAAGGGGCCATTTTAAATTGTCTGCACCCACCTCTTGTTACTGATGGGCACATTCTTCCTACTTTTATTTAAATTTATCAAATTTATCGCAACTGCTCTGTGGAAATGGGGAAAAGATGTATGGCAAAGGAAGAAGGGGAGATTGGATATTACCCTCTCAGTCAATTTTTTCAGGGTGACGAGTAACAAAAGAAAAAAAAGCATTTTCCCTTAAGGAAAAAAAATATTTTCCCTTTTCATAATTCACTGTTAAAAACATTCCTTCTTTACAGCTTTATAAACATTATTAATTAAGAATACTTTTTGCTGAAACTGGAAAAATGCTACATTGTTAAGTTTTAAGATAATTATTAGCAAAATTAAGCAAAGCTCCAGGAAGTCTTGTAGCACAATGACAATGAAATGAAGTGAGGTAATTTGCCTGAAAAAGGGTAAGAAAGACCACTTTCTTGGCTTATTTATTGCCCTTTTAATCTGATGGGCTGCCTTGTCTAAAGAGATGAGGAAATTAGGTGAGTTTCACATGAATTTTTAATTTCATATGCTCTGATACAGAAGCATCTACATATCTGTGCCAGCTGTGGGGATAGCTCAGCCAACATAGCTCTGGGACAGAAAGTATCAGGGCCACTCACTTTCCTCCAGAGAGGGCACTTCTTCACACCAACTGAATGACCAATTAGTTGGATGGTTCACAAGCCCCTGACAAGAAAAGGAAGAAAAACTCTCAGGGATTGAGATGCTAAATGAAAATTTTGTGAACAAATTCAGCCAACATGCCAAGGAGAGGCTCAGAATAATTTCTTATTGCTAAAACAGACATGGAGACAAAAAGGGTAAGTTCATTATCATTTTCATTTCACAGAACCATAGAATGGCTTGGGTTGGAAGGGGCACTAAAGATCAGCTTGTTCCAATCCCTCTACCATAGGCAGGGACACATACCAGCTGATCAAGTTGTTCAAACTCCCATCCAGTCTGGCCCTGAACACTTCCAGGGATGGGGTATTCACAGCTTCTCCGAGCAACCTGTTCCAGTGTCTCTCTACCCACACCAGGAAGAATTTCTTCGTAATATCTAATTTAAACCTCTCATATTTTAGATTAAAATTCTTCCCCCTTCTCCTATCACTACCTTCCCTTGTAAAAAACCGTTGTCTGTCTATTTTATAAGAGCTCTTTAAGTACGTAGAGTGTGTATTTGCGTGATCCTTGCAGAGAGAAATGCAGCAGAGGAACAGATCAGAAAATCACTTTTGCATGTGGCTATGGCTGTACAAATGCACCCTGACACACTAAGGGCTCCCGACCATCATGAAATGGAAGGGTCTCTCCAGTACCAGCTGGTGAAGGACTGAAGCAGTGTGTGTGCATGGAATATGGTCACTCTTATCCACTGAGCAGCTGTTGGCCTGTTTTCAATGCAGACATGGCACGTGCTGGATGTAATGACAGCCTGCACGGTGATACCTGTGCTCCAAAATATTTGGAAAAGGACCAGCTGCTCACTCCAGCACCCAAGTCCTTTGGAGTCAGCTCACTTCTGTTAGGGATCTGACCCTCACTGCAAGTTATTCGATCTGATTGGCATGCAGGTGCAAGAAGGCCACAATGGCAATTGTTTAGCCATTACTAGGAAATTTTAGGAATCCTAGAAAATCTTTCAGAAGAAACCAGGTGTGTTAAGATACTAGTAGAAAGAAGAAACTGCCTTTGTTTCAGCAGGGAAACAAGTGGAGAAGATAATCTCTATCACTTAAGGGTGGATTTATGAACATCTTATGTTCATAAACCAGGATGCTGAAACCCTGTGACATATTGCTATGAGAAATAACTAAAGCATTGTGTTTCAATTTCAAGTCTGAGAGCTCCATATCACACAGGAGACCTTAGGCCTGTCAAAATAAAAGATAAGAAAGTAAAGATCAGGAAGTAAAGAGAGGATGCATATTCAAGAGGGTGATACTGTCTTTGCCATCTCTGCTGGACCACACTAAAATCTGAATGAAACTGAAAAGCCCATGTAGGAACAACATCTATTCACTATGTTCCTAAATACTATTTCCAAACTTTCAAAAACCAGGACGATATGAAGCAGTAGGCATGCTGCTATTTGGCATGTTCTCTGCAAGACCTGTTGACCTGGGGTAAGGGCAAGGGACAATAATTGGGAAGCTGATTTCATCAGATACCCTGAGACCAGAACATGGATAACCCTAAGAAGGAAATTTCAGCAGCAGAGCTGCAGGCAAAGTGTTGTCCATATGTCTCCATATGTCTCCTGCTGTGCAAGGACTCAGGCCTTCTAACACCTTACTTCACTTTCTTTTTCCCCAGAGTTATTTCCAGGCCTTTATTTCTCCAGATGGTGGTTTCATGGTTAACATGGAATATATTAATTAGCTCCTTGCAGTCTGTAGTTCAGTTAAGGAAACAGAGAAAACCAGAGGCAGCAGCTGTTAGAAGTCAAGCTTCTTTTTCTTAATATGATAAGAGCAGACTGGCTCTTACCGGGGCAGTAGCACGGTCTCCTACAGTTACAGAGTGCTCAGGGAGCACAGGAGTTCAAAAGCATTCTGCAAGGTCCTGGTGTTAGGGTGAGGATATTTGAGTCCTTGACTCCAGTCCTTATCCTTTTACAAGACCAAGGATTTCAAATGTAAGCTTCAAATAGCAATTAAAAATAGCAACTAAAAGCATTCTTTAGGTATTTCGTGTTGTCCTTGTTCTTTGTCTGTTATACACCTGCCATGGAAAATTTTGGATATGAAAAGTGCAGCAAGTTTTGACAAATGATTTCTTGTTTAATTAGAGGTATGTATGGTTGACATACAATACAAGATGGAAGTCAACAGATTGCTCATGGGACATCCTCAGACTGCCTGCAACGGGGCTGAGTGTGTAGCTCTTTGTCTTGCGAGGTCATATCTGAGAGCTCAGACTAAAGATCCCAGAACAATAGTTGCATTTCAAATATAGATGTGAATTCCTCTTTCACATTTGTCTTTATTGTGCTCAGTCATGAGGTATTCCTCTTCTAGTCCAAAATAAAAAAAAACAAACAAACCAGCTTATGACAAAAATCGCTTTTAAAATTGTACAGTAGAGGCTGGATGTATTTTCATTTTCACAGAAAAATGTCATTATGAATCATATATAAATTATACCTCATTTGCAGATCAGAGTCCAACCCCACTCTTTTTGTACATGTAGAGCTTTTATTTATATATATATATATATATATATATATATATATATATATATTTATAAACAGACACATTATATATATATAACTGTAAAATGATGATTTTGTCATCTGTACACTCTTCAAAAAGCAATGTGGGGAGGGATGCCAGTCTCTTAGTGCTTCTGCATTATGATCTACTGACCCTGAAAATAGGGTCAGAAGGAGGTCTCACTGCTAACTGGAAAACTAATCAATATAATTCTACCAAAGGGCTAGTATACACCAAGTAATATAGTCCCCTCCCCCTCTGCAAAAGTCTGTGCCTCATTGTAGAGAATATAAACATCATGTTTTGATGCTCATGGAAAATAAAAAAATATCAAGCAAAACCAAAGGTTTATGAATTGTGAGGCTGGGGATATCACCAAGTCATATTGCGGTTCTCAAATTTTAGTTCTGAGCAGTTTCATTGGTTATGTTTTATGGTTTGGGCTTCATTTGTTACTAAGAAACGTTGAATTATGCCTTCTTTCCTTCTACACTTCAAAAAGTAAAGAAAAAGAATAACTGATGATGAAAATATTATTTTCTTCCTCTGTCCCTTCCCTCTCCCCTGCTGCACCCCAATATTGCAGTTACACAGTGAGAAAAATAAGCTGATCTTATGCTATGTTAAGAGTCATATTCACAGTGATGCCCTGTGCAGCCTGCAGGGATGCCATCATACAGAGGGCTGCATTTGATTCTGATCAGGTACTTTTGCTGAGAAAGAGAGCAAGACAAAGGGTAAAAGGTCACTGGTGACTAATTTTCTGAAAACCAGCAGCTTGTGTAAGTAATAGAACATTTATTGTATTTCTCTGTCATCCCAGCAATGAGCTAGAAAATCCATAAGAATTCCCAGCACTAGCCTTTATTAAAGTATAGCCCTGGATTAGTTTAATGTCCAATTTAAAGTCACTGCCCGCACCTCCTTTACTTACTTTTCTTAAAGAGAGCTATTTTCCCCCAATAATCTCCCAATGTAAGTTGCCAAGAATATATTTTTCCTTAATAAGAAGTAAGGTTTCATTTATTTTGTGTATGTATGTGTGTATGTGTATGTCGAGGAAAGAGCACTGGAGTGCAGCATTCTTCCTGAGTTAGAGTTATTTTTCCCACACTGAAATATTAAAGCATAATAAGAACAGGGCAAATACTGCAAAATCCAAGCGCAGCCTTCCAAAAAGCAACAGCACAGGAGGTATAAACTCCTTTTACAATGTTTGCACCCTTTCCTTTTGCTCTGTGCAAACATTAATATGGTTTCAAAATATTATTTTTCTGAAAGGATGTTCACAAAGCTTGCCTCTGTTTCAGATGAGATAGAAATTGTTAACTTGAGCTCCTCAGGTCCATACCCATGCTACAGGTCTAAGACCAATCAGCTTGAAAATAAAGGAAAAATTCCCTTCTCCAACAGGAATCTGCAAAGTGCTTGTGATCACTGCACTCCTTGTCTGTAATGATCTGACTGGAGAGCCCGAGTGGCTTGGTTGAGCTGGAGATGGCAGTTAGTGTTTTCAGTCCATATATCTGAGAGCTATAAACACTGTTATTGTGTATTATATAACCGGTGAGATTCTTGATATGTTAGCCTTAAAAAATGTAATTACCCTCCAGACTATAGCAATGAAATATAGATGCTGTTCTGTGTCCAGTGAGTGCGCATCTTAGAAGGTTTTATTCGGCAAATTGTCTTCTGATGGCTCAGATTTCACTACATCTATGCCTAGATGACCTTCCTGATGCATCACTTGAATCATACATACTCTCCAGAGTGTGCTCTTCTAGCATGGTACCCAGGTGAGCTGCACCTGAGCAGGTGCTGCTTTTTCAGCCCTGGTCCCCCAAAACCTCTGGAAACAATCCCATAGCCCTCTTGTGCCTCTAACAGTGACTGCTCCCTGAGCAATCCTCAGCTGCTTGGTGAGAGCTGCTGCACTGGGGAAAGCTTCTCCCATATCAAACCCGCTCTGGAAATCCTCCCACTGACAAAGCTGCCAGTTTTGGTTTGCTCCTGTGCTCAGGAACAAGGGCCTACCTGAGTACTCCTGGCTCTTCAGGCTGCACTCCTGTTTGAGGCAGCTTTCTTCATCCATGGTCAAGCTCTGGTTTTGGCCTTTTCTGCTGTGTAGAGGCCAGTCCACAGCAGATTTCCTGTACCTGATTGCGCTTCCCACTCCTGCCTGAGCTGCCAGAGATCATGGGGCACATTCTACTGGGGGAATAAAAATGACAAATATGAGAAAATTTTATTCAGATAACTTAAATTCCTGGTCTAAATTCCCTGGCATGACCAGTCCATAATTCATGCTTATGACATCACAGCCAGTTATCACAGCAGGAAAAGACAAGTGTTTAATATTAAAGTTTTACCATATGGACAGAGTAAATTAAATAGTATTTATGTTTTACATTTATTAGCTATAACTAATGTACGCTTTGAAATATATCAGAAACATTATATTTTAAGTTCACAGATTCTGAATTTAATTATTTTTTTTTAGGCAACAAGCCTCTGAAATTTTTATTAGCCATATTAGCCTCATATTAGCCAGTTATTTGATGGATATATGATTGCAGATACTTTAAATCAACATGGGCAATACTTTTAAAATAAAATTCACAGCTCTTTAACTCCTAATTTTTGCCATTTGTTTAATTATAGGGAAAAAATATGGTTGAACCTTGTAGTTAATGCTAAGGAAAGCACAAGAGATACCACATACAGATAAGCATATGACTGTTTCTCTTTAGTCAGTATGATGTCAACAATACTGCTGTGCCCTAGAGTGGTTTTCAACTAAGCAAAAGATGCAGGAATGGCAGAAATCTGTAAATTAAAGTAAATTATTAATTTTCAGAAATGTCACAGCATGGAAACCACTTTGATTTTTACCAGAGGAAATCCCACCAGAGAATACACAATAAAAGAGACAATCCATTCCTCTAGCACCAGCAGAATCCAATTGTTTGTCTGGGGCATGACTTGGAGAAAGTAAACTTTCCAAGGTGGTGATTTCAGAAAGCAAGAAAACTTTCTTCCTGCCTGTGTCTGACACTGTATACAGAACACAAAATACAGTTGATTTGCACTTAATTTTGATCATGGAAACTTCCAGTTCAAGAGACAGTGCAGTAGTTACTTTCAGTCCTACCCCCTTCAAATCTCTGCTGTTCAGAGAGCAGGCAAGGTGGAGAATATGTCCAGGTGCTAAATGGAAGTAAAATTTACAGAGGTTGGAACCCCAGGAGATGTTACCAGCTGGTTACAATTACCAGGGTTCAAAACCTGAGTTAAAAGAAATAAGATGGTAGATGGAACTGCACAGGAGGCAACAATAAACTAATATGGTTTTGAAGGAAGACAGAAAACTAAGTAGAAATGGGAGTATTCAAGTGCTGGATATAATCTGGGGCATATTAAGTGGAAGAAATAAATCAAGCAATAGCTCTGAGCACATGGTATAGAGCTGGGTTTTCCTTTAAAATTTGTGAAATGATAGCAATTTTTTGACAGAGTTTTTAAGAATCAGCTGGACACATATTGGAGATGAAGAGGTAAATCTGCAAACCCACACCACTGAAAATCTGGAAAGCCTGACAACAGCATAAGGGCTGAGTTTAAGCAACTTCAGACTGACACAATGCATCTAGAGATTAATAAGGCATTAGGTATGACAGTTCCAGTTAAATGTTAACTAGAAGCAAACGGTACATTTTCATGGAAAATGCACTGGTGAAAAATGACATATAATGTTAAAAAAATTAAAAATAGATAGGAAGACACAATTTGCAAAAAAAATCATGTTTTAAATATATCCAAGTTTGAATATTGTGTGGAGTAGCAGTTGAGTTTATAAGAAATCAGAGAAAAAAAAGAAAAACACAGTTAAAGCTAAGAAGGGAAAACACCCTTTAGTACATGACTGTACTGTGATGGACAATGGCTTTAGTCACAGAGCCTGTACTTCATTCCTATTCTTCAAGCCAAGCAAAGCAACTTGCGAGATCTTAAATAATAAAATGAAATCCTGAGCCTGCTAAATTACTAACACAGAAAAGCAGTGATGTCATGGGATGGGGAAGACTGGAAAAAAATGTGCATTTTTCAGTGTAAAAATTTTGCATTTGAAAGTGTTGAAACCTTTTTTTAATCATGTAAAGAGAGTTCTTTATTGAATTTTCATCAAAACATGTAAAAAACCAGCAAATAACCCAAGAGCTGGAGCATGCCTATGATTTTTGGGAAAGTATTACCCCAAATTTCTCTCTACTAGTGAAGAACAGTGGATAAATAATTCTTTGACTAGAAAAAGATGGACTGATCATATAATCTAGTGATTTGGGCACTTATCTGGAATGGGACAAAGAAAACTTGATCCCGTATCTCATACAACCCATTTATCTCCAAGGAGCTCTCTAGCCACTAAATTATTGATTTTACTGAATTAACCTGCACATATTGAATTAACCTTACACATATATTCATTTGCTGTCTTAAGCCCCTGCCATCATACCTACAAACAGGATATTTTTTAAAGTTTCCAGCTTTGTTCCGAGGGAAAAAAAATAACCAATTCAGTTCAAAAATATCATAAAAACTTCTAAATGAATGTAGAAACATCACAGGAATAGCCAGGAGTTATTATGCATGGATTTTTTTCTCAAGTTTTTATAGAAGCAAGAGGTCACCAAGAAGATCATGAGGCCCCTTATGGCTGATGACAAGACTAATTTGTTGACAGAAGATTTAGCATTACTTAAGAATTATATGAATTCTTTTTATCAAAGGGAAAAATGGCTGATAGATACCAGAAACAGATTTATTTCCCTAAGGAGGAAGAAGAAATACTAAAGGAAATCAATATCAGATCAGAACAGGTGATTGAGAAATTTGAATGTTCTAGTTGCAGGAAAAAAAGAAGTTTTTTATAGTGCTTTTTTTTTTCTTCAAAAAGGCTATGATTGTGGTATAAACATTTATCATTTGAAAAATGGAGAATCAAGACCAAAGAAAGTCAGAAAGAATCAAACTAATTGGTTTACATCAGAAGCATTTCCAGATAAATTATTTTTCAAAGCAGTTTGTTAAGACAAACTGGATAGGAGAGTACATTTTTCACTTTTTTATCCACTTCATCCTGTTTTAAAGAAAATAAACTAGGATGTGAAGGTGGGAGGTTTCCACAGTAAAGGAGTTCTTGGCTTTGGCTTGTGATCTGCCAAACACCAGACGTTGTCAGCTGAGGAAGAAGCAGGAACAATCCTCTCAGGCAAGTAAACTTGTGGCAGAGGTGTTCTTGTCCTCAGAGCCGATTTGTGGGGTTTTGCTGCATTTGGAAATCAAGCTTATATATTGTAATTATTTTCCTGCTTGAGTTCCTTCTTTCCAACAATCTCTTTCAAAGTAATCACAGGCTCTGTGTACACAGAGCGGGGTGGAGGCAGATATTATTGCAGAGAACACAGGAGAAAAATAAGCTTTTAAACTTCTGAAGCAGCCACTAAGGTTAAGTGTATTTGTCCTGCAAAAGAGCAGAGCATGATTGATAGTATCTGGTTACAGAAGGACAGGTCTGCCCGAAACAGAGCTAAGCTTTCCAAAACCACCACTGTTTAATGTGCTCCTTTTTAAGAGTATTCAGTATAAGGTAACCTGATCACAAATTTTGAGCACTCACATCCTACAATAATTCCTCAGAGCTCAATACTGCTTAAACCTTAGAGAGAGCCAGAAGGACCCGGCCTTTGAAAAGACCATCTTGTGATGTGGCTTTTGCAAGCAAGCTGTCCTCATGTCATAGCCTTGGAGATACCCACAGACTTGAGTTAAGATGCACTTGAGCGCTTTGGCTGTCCCTGGGCTGCAGACAACCCTTTTGTGAGGGTGTTGCTCCAGTTACCTGGGCTGAGGGATCAGCTGGAACAGGGAGCAGCTTCTTTCCTCTCTGCCTATTCACTTGTATTTCCTTCCCATGGAGACAAGGGAGGGACAGTCATCTGAGCCTTGTCCAAGCAGGGAGATGGAGTCTGGTCAGGGGGCACATCTGGAATGAGATGGCCCTCCCAGGTCCCAGGGTACAGGCAGGCAGTGTCAAAGAGGAAACGCCTGAGCACATCGATCAGACAAAGTGCAGCTTTGTTTCCTGACACATGCTGCTTTGTAGATTTATAACTTCACAAACAATCCTAATAAAAACAGGAATTATTTCCACACTGAGCAGCTCCCCAGCACGAATAAGAAAACGGGAGTCAAGATTAGTTACCTAATACCAGCTGGTGTTTCTTCAGTCATTTGGGGAAAACTGAAGAAGAAATATGTAGGCTTCAAGTACAACTACAATAATCTATGGTCTCATTATAATGAGCTGTCAGAGAAAGATGGAGAGTATCAAGGTGAACTTCTTTAAATGTTTCAAATAAATTCGGCTGTATTGAGCACTGAGCCCTACCTTAAGATTAAGAAAATGAACTAAGGAGTAATAATTGTGGCATATTATAGAAATAGCAATTCACTGAGAGATTCATATATACTCTATGAAGGCACAACTTACCATTTAAAATTTTTGCGGGGAACAGCAAAAGAGATGATGAAGATTTCAATAAAGCTACAATGAGGTTGAAAATACTATTGACTTCTTCAAGTTCAGAAGGGTTTGAATGCAGAAAGAGGCACCAAGCCTGCTAAATCAGAGATAATTGAGAACCAAAGGCACAAGATTGCGTATTTAAAGGCAGTTGTGCTTGCAGGCTGAAGTGAAAATTTTGTCAGGGCAGCCACTTTTCCAGCACAACACAAGTGGTCTTTCTAAGATGCAAAAATTATTCAAGTCAGCAGATGAGGCTTCACAGCCCTGTCGCCAGGCCTACCTATCACACACACATAGATACATCTCTATCCATTTCAAGTGTGCACTGCTACTTAAAATGAAACCTTCCTCTGACTCCAGCTGTCCCTACAAGTTTGAGAATGCATGTTTCTCTACTTTTCATGCAGTAACAAAATGATAGTCATTCATGCAAACCCTGGATAAAAGTTGTCTCACATGAATTTACTAATTAAAAATCAGTGTGGTAAGATTTTACTTAGCTCATGATTCGTCTTTGATTCCAAGTTGATTGAAACCCCATGAATAATTTGAGTCTTAATGGTTTTTTTGTGTGTAGAGGTTTTTGAAGATGGCTATAAGAAAATGACCAGCATTCCCTATTTCTTTTCTATTTCAAACTCAGTAATGGTTAATGTACAACTATTTGGGCTTTCCTTAAAATTGAGAAAAAAAGGGAAAAATCAAACATCTGGAAAAATCCTGCCTGTGAAACAAAGTATCAAACCTTCATGTGCTCACTAAGAGTATCTACTCCTTGCAGAGGATCCAAGGACAACAGAAGTAGGCTGCTTCTCCCCTTCTAATCCATGGAAAACTAAGAATAACCTGGATCTCAGATGTCGTGATGAACATAGATGAACTACCTGATTTGTCTTGGGAGGACTCCTTATCCCCTATATATAAACATCAAAATGAGACAAGTGTGCCAAGATAGGAAAATTACTTAAAATCTATTGTATCTCGCTTCATTTGTTCATTTGCAATGCAGTTTGTAGCTTGCAATAAAGTTGTTCCATAGTATTCCCATTTTATACTTTGTTTCCTTCCTTCAAAATTCATGAGCAGCATGAATGGCTAAGAGCCACCTCTGACAAGCAAGTCTTTCCTACAATTTTAATACTAACATAAAAGTTAATATTGATGGAAACTGGCAGTAGAAGTTCTTGAATCAATGTCCATGTCAAATTTTCTAACCAGAAAGCCATTAATAGCATTATAATCTGAATTTCTGCTCATTGTCTAAACTGAACTTACTTTGTGCCCTGCTTGAACTCAACTTTAAGTTTCAAATTTAAAAAATATCCCTGAAGTACTGCTAGGCACCTGGGTGATGGTGCTTCATCAGAGTGAATCGTGCCTCACTCTAGTAATCTCTTAGATTATTTTCCTTTTTTCTTTTCTAAATATACCAAAAATTTCACTGCTGTCATCATTCCTGTCACAGCTTTGTACTACAGTCCCAACACGTCCTTGTGACACCTCCTTGCCTGGCTGTCACAGGTGGGTGCAGCAGCACACTAATAGATAACCAGCACAGATACAGCAGAAACCTGAAACTGGACATAAGGAGGGAGCTCTGAGAGAGTCACCAGCAGCAGGAGGGGATGCATATCCATCCCTCCCACAGCTATGTGCCTGCAGCTGCATTCACCAATTATGACGTGTTCTAGCTCACTCTTCTAACAGTCTGTGTATATCTGTGGTGAATTATAAAAAGAAAAGGATAAAAAGGTAAGCGCTTAAGAATGAGGACAGTTAACCAATTAACGATATTACCATGACCATAAGTAATTTCTGGTTTTGCTTCTGGAATATTCTTTTGAATCTGACCTTCAGCCTGTCTGCGTACAACACTTTGTTTTCTGCTGCTGCTAAACCAAATTGGCCCTGTACCTCTGGGTCAAGAAACCAAAAGCATGGAGTGCAGATATTCCTGGCAGCCCTTTCCAGCAGGACACCTTTAGAGGAGCCTGTAAATGGAGAGCATTTACCAAAGACATGCAAAGGGCCTACTTGAGGTTCAGTGTACTGCAACTGCTGAGCCTGGGAAAGAATTGGTTCAGCAGAAGTGAGATTTCTCCTCATAGAAGAGACATCTGAAAGACACTTTCATGCAAACACAGCTGTTCCTTTCAAGTAGCTCAAATCCAAAAACTCCATCTTTCACCTTCAAGTGATACCTTGTCCACTTCTCTGAAATGATGAATGGGGCTGTGGATAATACACCTGGCTCTCTCCTGTTTCTGGCACCACCACAAAAGACACATGATCGCTTTTGTTGGTTAACTCTTTTTCATGATGCTCACTTCCTCAAGGTGCCTCTCAGCTGTTAGTATTGTGTACAGATACATTTTGTGGTAGGAGAGCTTTCTAGTTTTCAGTGTTCCATATACACCTTTGGGAAATAACAATAAAGAAGGTATTTATCAGGTATGTGTCTCATAACAGCTTTCAGAAAATGCACCACTGAATTCATGCCTTGCTATGCTTAGCCATGCTCAGACTAAGGAGCTGAAGAGGCTCATTACAACAGAAAGATTTGCAGGCTTTTAGGGCAGCCATTGTTCCTCTGCCTGTCTCTCCCTTCCTGTAAGATGACTGTTTTGTAAGACTTTTTGAGATAAGTCATGGGGGCAGTGGGGAAAGAGGTATATTTTCATTTTAAGTGGCACACTATGAAGTAAGTCCAGTGCTTGAGCGAGCTGGGGAAGGAGTTGGGTTTATTTCCCTTCCTTCCCCTCCTTGCTGCTGCCAACTGAAACAAAAGCAAGAGAAGGGGGAAGGTTAAATGCTGAGAAAGTGTTTGCACACATCCAGTTTTGGAAAGCATCCACTCCTTTCCACTTCAGCATCACACCCTCTGGATAAACCCTCCTGGCTAGGGATAAACAAGGTGCCCTATGGAAACCCAGGGTGTGGCTCTGGTGCAGAGATCACTACAGCCCTGCGTGAGGCACCAGGAGCCAAGTGCTGTGTGTGAAATCTGGCTCCTGTGACATGAAAGCAAACACCTGCTATTCATATGCTTGACATGAAACATTGATTTCTCAACCTCTCTGCCACCCAAGAAACAGATGAGTCCAAAAACTCTCTTTCCTACATGGAAATAAAACAGTGGTGGAAATCAGGGGGTGAAAAGTGTTGTGTAAAGACTGAAGACCTGTCTTGCCCTTAACTCATTTTTTCAGAGATGAAGCACAGACTTCCTGCTCATCTCCTGCCTTACTAGCAGTATTTTTCCTGGCACAGAAAACTGTAAGGCACTGTGAAGAGCTGTTTTATTTAATCTTTCTTCAACTTAATGCTCTGTTTACATTTATTGGTAGTGGGATTTTTTGTTGTATGTGCTCAGGCCAGAAGAGCATGGCTGCTGAACATGCAATTCCCCTTATGCACTAAGGGAGATCCGTAGCAGCACTCTCGCTATCAGACCCTGCAGCTTAGTGAGAAGATTTTGTTTACAGGGGCACCTTACCCTATGCACCAGAAGAGCAGTGGGGAAACTGCCAGTCCCAAATCCTGTCAGCATGTTTGGTGAAGAGGGGGAGCATGCAAACAGCAGGGTGACTAATTTTTCTGGATGGCACAAGCTACAGCATGCTCTGTGTTTGTTCTTGCCACAGTCCAGGCATCACACCCTCTGCTCCCCAGGAGCTTGGTGGGTGCAATGTTTTCACTACTTTGAAAAATTTGTATACTAGGAACAAGGAGAAAACTACAGCCAGTGAGAACATAAGAAAGCTGGGATGGAGAACCCCATCACCTTCTGGACATATGGATGTTACTATGAAATTCTTTCATAACCCTGGGAATCTTCTGGATTTGGCTCAGTCCCTGAATGAGGGGAAGATTTGGGATGTTCTCCTCTGAAAGCAAATGTTTATCCCCAGTTGCAATGCATAAATTACTTTATGGGTACAAAACCCTCAAGGGTGCATCTCAGATTCATATAATTTTTTCATCAGCTTCTCAGATTTGCAATAGCTGATAGATGTGTAAAATCCCAAGAAGCTAGAAACTCCCTCATGAATCCCAATGTGCAGATGCCACAAAGCAAAAATTATCTCTGCTAATACAACCATTAACTCATACTTAGGATTTCCCCCTGCAGATTTATCTTTTTTTTCTCCCTCAACCCCTGCTCCCCTGGCTCCCACATGTTTGTGGAGATTACACTTAGTTTTAATTAATTCAAGACAGTTTTGATAACTCTCCTCACATGAATGTGGAGGATGTGAAGTACCATGCATTCTGAAAAACTGAAGCATAACAGCAGCTTCTTAATCCAAAGGCCCTGAAAGAGAAAAAAAAAACCAAAATTGAAGTGGTCTGTGAGGCTGAAAGAAATTGCCTCATCTAAATTTTATTTCCTTCAGTAAAAAATATTTGAAATCTAAGTGAATATTTATGCAAAATTACACTTAGAATAAATTACTTCCAAATTATGAAAATTATGTTCCACTACTTTGGTCAGGAAAGTGTAAGTAACAAAGCTGAACTCCTTCCATTACAAATGGAAAGACCTATTTTTTACTGGTCTCATTCTGGCTGATCAGGTCCGGAGAGATAAACGCGTCTTAATGAGCTGGCAGCTATGCATGTAGGCCTTTGAAACTCTTTCCTTGATTATTAAGAGAAAGAGGAACATGCCAAGTAATCTTGCAATTATGGCCCAGTTATTTTGAAATGCACCCTGCTGGTGGGCCTGTCCCTGGGTAAGGAGGGGCATTTCAAAATGACCCTTGGTAGCTGCTTCCTCAGCCCTTCTCTCACGTCACCATGTCTTCCCCCCCTGCGCATCCACCCAGCCCCGCTCCCGGCACAGGGGCAGCCCTGTGAACTCCTGGCCATGGGAGCCAGCTCCATCACAGAGGGACTCTCCTGACAATGTGTTTTCACAGCATGGAACCCATTTCACACAGCCCCTCTCCTTCAGGTTTCCATCCCCTTGGGCCTAAGTAACACTACTGCAGCACTGACTTCAATAAGTAACTTTTTATTGTGTCTAATCATGTGCAAATGTGTTAAAATTGGTAGTTTTTAGCAAACAGTTATGGAACATATTACCGTAAGGCATTTGTTCATGGCGTGACAATGATTGGCTCCATGCCACTTAAATGTTTTATTTAATAATGTGGGAATTTCAGTGTGTTTTCCTTTCATTATTTTTAACTTGAAAACAGAAACAGAAAGCCCCTTCTTTAAAGTTAAAACTTTACCGCCTAGAGTCTGTCAAAAGCAATATAAGCATCTGGATTTTAAAAAGGGAGCTTTTGCAGGATGTTAATTTAATATACTGGCATATTTCATGCATACTTTTTATATTTTGTATCCTTGGAGCTATCTCTAGAGTGACCACCCAGGAACAACAGACTTTCCAAAATTCAAAACTTATGAGCTAAGGATGATGTTCATGTAACGTTGCACATTTCAGGTGATATCTGCCAATCCTGGAAGTCAAATGCTATGCATAACATTTCAGCTGTTCCATGCAATGCATTTATATATGTCATCATGTAAAATCAAAGGGTTTACATTACAAACAATTTAAACTTTAGCTCCCAGAAGGTTACAAAACAATTCCATCGTTAATAAGGTATGCTATGAGTAGGAGCATCTCCAATCTCAACAACTTTTCAAGGTAACATCTCAAGCCCACACTTTATTGACTAAGATTCCACATTACATTTTATGTCATGTGAGAGGAATTAATAACCAAGTATGGGCAGCTGTTCTACACTGGGAATGTCATTGGAATAAGGAAAAACATACATATGTCTTTCCCTAGTTTCCTGAAGAACTTCTGTTGAGATCTTTTGCAGCACCCTCTCAATTAGAATAAAGTCTCCATTGCTTAATGTGAGATGTGGCTGCAGGCTGCCTTATGCACTTCAGGAACAAACACACCTTTTGAGAAACAGTCTAAAAATGCAGTGTGTTCAACATGAAGAAGTTCTGTTTGTGCAAGCCGTTTGCTCCCATATTTTCATGAATCAAGCTTGGAACAATAAAAGAAAAAAAATTGTTTTCAGCGGAACTCTTTCATTTCAGAACTTGATCTTTTTTGATCCTCTCTATATATATATTTATACATATATACATGGATGTATATAATTTTACTTTTATTTTTAACAATTTTCCTGTCTTCAACTGTTCTGTGAGCTTTCTTTGGGTAACTTTGGGAGCTGCAGCTCCTGTATCATAAAATTAGTACTGGCAAACCATTCTCCTCTTGGCTGTGCTGTAAGAAACAGTTGAATAGGAAAGCAAGAATGTGTTGACAATTTATGATCAATACAAGGGATAAATATACAAGACTGTCCCATCACACAAATTACAAGAGCAGGACAGATGGAAAACCAAACAGCAGAAAAAGTGGCATATTTAGCAGATGCAGACAGATACAGATTGAGATATGAAGGGTTACATTTCATTGTTCATCACCGACATATTTTCTTAATCATTTTTTGAACCCTACTGTAATGGTCCTGCTATACTTATCTGAGAATTCAGTGTCCTCTGTTCACTGTATCACATTTTATTTGGTTTTCTTCTACAATCATCTTAACAATTTTCTTCCAAAATGGCAAACTGTAATACAAAACCCCTACTCTTAAGAGAACAGAGGAAAAAGCAGCATTAGGAAGAAAGACCTTGGGCTGCTGCCTATTCTACAAGTTTACCAGTTCTTTTATGTGATGACTAGAAGTTGTGCCAGCTCTACTACAACGGTTTCTGGAGTGAAATAAAGTAACTTCCAAGGATCTTTCAGTTTCAGCCATGAAAGCATTAGCTGGAGGAACTGGGAGTATTTTGGAAGCTGAAGAATCAGGAAGTGGAAGGGTTACTTGATTTTTACATTTTTGTTTTACATTTTAAACCCAATTTGAACTCAGGCACTGAGATTCATCCCACTTGAAATAACACAGTTGAAATAATTGCGCTTACTCAAGAGCTGCTACGGGCACTGATGGACACAATTGAATCTACCTGATGACTGTGGTGGGCAGATTACCAGGGAGGGGACTCCTCCCTGCTGGTGCCAAAATGACTCTTTCACCTTTTGTGGAGCACCTGAACAGCCTTGATTATCTCCTACTCAATCTGTCAGTAACAGATGATGAATAGAATAATTTTAAATTAGTTACAATCGCTACCTGTACATTTATGTATCTGAAAAAAATAGAGATAAAAACCTCCCTGCAATTTTGCAATTTTTTAGAGTTGGTTGCGCTACCCTAAGGAAAATTTTCTCCTTTAAAAAGCAATTATAAAATAAATATTGGCAGCAAAATGCTGAAGTTTAGGCATCCAGAGTCTCTCTAAGCAAATGCTGCATTAACAAGCTGCCAGGAGCCCAACAGCTGCATCTGATTTTCATAAAAGAGAGCAGATTGCTTCAGCTGCCCCCCGCAGGAAGGTGAGGCCCAGGGTGTATCCTGGCAGCTCCTGCTGTCCCAGCCATCCCACGCACAAGACAGAGCAATCTTACATCATGTCCCACAGCCTACCAAGCCCCTCTCACGTGGGGTGGGAATTTATCATTTCCCACACATCCGACTAGCTAGGGAGTGAGGCTGTGAGAGAAATAAGGGTGCTTGGCCACTTCCTAATCCATCTATACCCCACAAATACAATTTGATAGGATGGAATAAAATAATTGACTAACAATAGCCTTTTTTTATGCACTCTGAGAAGAAAGACTTCACGAGATGTTGTAGCTCATCTAGGTATTATTTTCAAAAGTCTATACAACTCAGGCTACTCAGGAGGAAAAATCTGAGGCAAGACCTGCAGTGCACATCTTTAAGGGGATTCATTTTTCACCCAAGTCTACCAAATATTATTTATGATTCCATGACCGCTACCAGTTGCTGATGATATCACACTTGGCTTTTTACATCTTTTCTGCCACCTGAATTCCAGCTCCGAGAAATCCTACACTGCAGCAAAAGGCAGGAAGATGTCAAAAAGCATGTGCTGCGACTTATCATGCCCCAAACATGCTGAGAACACAGACACTATGTAATGCCTGATAGAGTGCTTTTGCATTGGGACATCAACAGCTTTTCCTTTGTCAGTAGTGCTAAATGAATTGGAAGATCACTGTGCTACAGCTTCTCAGTCAGGAGAGCTGTCAGCAGCTCTGCGATGGCCATCTGGGGAAAACAAACGCTTGGCCCAAAGCAAGATGACGTAACAGACGAGGAGCACTGGAAGGGACATGGTGGATTATATTAAAAACCTATCTTATTTGTTAGCTAGCTGTAGATGACAGCATTGGAGTGCACAATAAAATGCATTTATGATGCTCTGTAAATCCCTCGGGTTCACCACACTTGTCTACATTGTGAGCTCATTTATTGGCCAGGAATGAAACAGAAGTCAGTTGTGTTTCATTCAAGATTAAAATTGTTAGTTATCTATATCTCAAATAGTAGCTGCTGCATTGTGCAGAAGTCTGTTAACTGTATTTTGCCTTTCTTTGGCACACATGTTTTCACAAAAATTTCCATGTGAATTTTTTTTGTAAGAGAACATAAATATTCTCCTGACTGTGCTGTAAGATAACGTGCAATATGTATTTTTTTAATTCACACAGAAAAAGAGAAAACCCAAACAGCAATAGCAAGTGCCAAAACTCATGGGTCTATGTCCTGGGGTGATTTTATGATGCTTGTATCCCCAGTTGTCTATTCTGTTTATCCTACATATTAAGTTCTGCATCTTTAAGACTGGTTTCAAGAGTGAAGGGGGTAAATTTTTATGAAGAACAGAATATTCCTGATGCCTGGCAAGTTTTAATCACATTAATAAAAACTGAGGTAAAATTAATCTTATTAAAAATAATATAATCATTCCTACAGAATGATGATAAGTTCATGGCAATTTCACAAGCATGCAAAGGTTATTTAGTTGCTTATCTTTTGCATACACTGTTAGGTCTTCTCTGACCCACAGCACTAGAATGTGTGAGATATGGATCCCACTTGATGGCTAAAGGAGAATGACTGTTTAATTCAGTCACCTGACTTATATTAGGTTAATGAAGATCCTAAGATGGTAAAAAAACCTTTTTGGCCAAATATGCAGCACATCAACAATATTGATGAGGATGCAGTGAATTGGCTGACTAAAGTGATTGCATCCCTGTTTCAGCATGACACTGAGATATCTACATGGTTTTGGCCCAATGAGAGCCTCTTCTAACTGCAAAGATGGAAAAAGAAAAGGAGACAAACCCACAATCCTACTTGTATCTTCACTATTCAGAAAACATTCAAAAATGGACAATTACTACAGAGAGTATTTACTACATTCAGTGTTTACCCACACTTTGTGATGTGAAAGTCTGCACTGAAGAACCTCAGCCAACAGATTTTCATCCTGGCACTTTACAATACATGTGCCACGTAACAAAACCACATAAACTGAAATGCAGCAAGACAGAAGATGAACAGAAATCCAGTGGGGGTTTATTTAGAAGTAGAAGTTTGCCATTGTAGTCTGCATTAGTAATCAAGATTACATGTACTCATAGAACGAAGGAAAGTATCTTGAATAGATTTTGGAGGATCATCTCTGTCAGTCAGGACTTCAACAGAAACATTTAATTTACAGCTTTCTCAATTGAGAGTTGAACAGTATGGCATGTTCTGAACATTAAATGTCAGTGATTAAATACATTTATTTATTATATGTGAGCTTGTTTCTGGACTTTATTTTTTTTCAGGGGGAGAGCAGCACATTTCAATATGGTTCACTGAAAAAAACTACTGAAAAGCACATATTTTCATAGCTCTATTTGCTTGGTCTGTTTGTTTAAATCCACCAGAGTTTTCAAGCACCTTCCTTAATAGAACTGCAAAACCCAGGTAAAAATTAGGAGTGGTGTTAAATACAATGTTTCTATAGCTCCCAGTAGTAAATAATTTCTATCTTCCTACAAAGCAGGAAATTTTCCTGTGATTTCAGAGAACACAGGAAAGTTTAATGATCTGGTCTGGTCCCAAGATTAGAAGGGTCTTGCTGCCAGTTCAAAACTCTGGCTTTAAACCAATCATTTCTTCCTCTCCCTTTACAGGCCCATTCTCTCCCCTTTGCTTGTAACTTCCTGACTATTTATGGTGCTTTATTCATCCACGAACAGCTGTCAGTTTGCCTGCATTCCTTCCCTTCCGTCACTGGGATCGGTTGAGATTTTGTTCCTAATCACAACCTAATTGGCTGTTTAAAATGCATAATCCTCTTCAGAAGATGACTGTATCAGAGGCTTCCAGAAAATTGTGTGCTCTTGAAGGTCTTTGGTGTGAAAACTTTGAGCTTTCTACCCAATTGCTCCCACAACATCAACAGAGACATTTGGAAGAAAGCACAGGCAGCTTCCAAAAGTCTTCTATCGCATGACGTTTCCTCTGCTGGCCTACGGCTGAGGTATAGGTTTGCACTGATGCTTTGGAGGAGGTATTGTAATATAACAAGAAACTGGATTAATAGACATATTAAATTACTGAACTTCATTTTAAACCATTCACAACATGTGTAGTTTAAATAACTTTATCAAAGATAGAAATAAGCTAAGTATTTACAGGGAACTGCATGTCTGCCATCAGTGTTTTTTCTTACCCAAAGACTGAACGACATGATACCAAAATCTACTGAAGTTCTTAATCAATGAAGAGGAAGAGAAAAGGTGAGGAGAAAAAAAGACAAAGAGAATTACAAAAGAATTAACATTCCTAACCTGCTAAAGACCCAATAGCCACTGTTGGAAAAGGGATATCTTCTATAATAACCACATTTATTATGCATTACTAGTAAAATCCTGACAGGTTTATCGAGTCATTATACAGAAACCCTACCGCTAGTGCATGCTCACATACCAAAAGCCCACAATCTAAAATTACATGTTTGGGCATTCATTGGATAAGAATATTCCAGGGAGGAAGATGGGTGAAAAAAAGAGAAGAGATAAAAAGAAGGAATCTCCTAATAACATGAAAAGAGTCAGGCATATCTGCAATTCTTGACAACTGCATTATTTCCATCATCATTACCTCGACTTTACCGTATAAGCTCCCTGAAAATACCTTGGAAAAAGGATACCTCAGAATCCCCTGATCTTATGAAATGATGAGTTTTAATTGCCTAAAACCAACATTCTCTTCCACAATTTCTCTCTTTACAAAAGATCCTAACAGACTTGAAGTGCTCAGGACAGAAACATTATGGAATGCAGCAAATTTAAATACAAATTAGTTTAAAATTTAACTGAAATAATGCAAGTTTTTGAACTAATTTCTGTGGAGCTGGGTGCTCTGATGGACCAGAAACACCGTGGGTGGAAAATGAGGGTGTGTTTTTGGAGGAAAGGTTATGATGACACTTAAGAGCGACATCTGGTTTACCCAAGAATAAGTGCCAATAAACACCTTCAGATGGAGAATTGATCATAGGCCTCAGCAATCACGCTGGAGACATGTGAAATTTATTGTAGGCCTCCCTGTTATTTACCTCACTAGAAAAAGCACAGTGCTAAAAAGCAAGAACAAACAAACAAACCAACCCACCAGCTCATGAGGATGTCAAACAGACTGAAGCAGTAGATGAAGGCAGAGAGACCTCATTCAGCAGCGTGAATTGGCATGGTAGAGACACTGGTCTGGGCTCACATCTCTGACTTTATGTGTCCGAGTCAGTGGAGGCCTGGGAGCATTCTCTCCCATCTCTTGATGCTTATTTATTTGATTTGCACTGGAACAGCAAAGAACAGAGGCAAAGCAAACTAGGTCTCCTGCAAAGTTTACTAATCAAGTGTGGTTGAATGACATTTCCAGGTCTCAGAATTCAACTTAGGTGGGTCCTTCATTAATTTCCTTGCTGAATTTGGCCAAAGCCTTCCTTGGTGTTGTGCTCACCAGCAGGAGCCCATACTGCAGCTACAAGTAAGAAGTTGCACAGATGTATTCTAAAACTAAAGTTCCTAATGGAGAATTTGAATAAACTGACCTGAATCAGAGTCATCAGTGCCTCTCAGGGAGCATTTATGCAGTGTCAAAAGAAGATTTTTTTTTTATGCTGGCTCTGTTATTAGCAAAGAAAATGCTGTAGAACGGTAAAAAAAAAAATGGACAAGTGTCCTGGTTTCAGCTGGGATGGAATTAATTTTCTCCTTAGTATCTGGTACAGTACTGTGGCTTGTATTTAGGATGAGAATAATATTAATAACACACTGATGTTTTAGTTGTTGCTGAGCAGTGGTTACACTAAATCAAGAATCAGCTTCTCGTACATCCCTGCCAGCTGGGGGTGCACAAGAATCTGGGAGGGGATACAGCCAACACAGCTGACCCCACTTGACCCAAGGGACATTCCATATCATACAGCACCATGCTGAACAATAAGACTGTGGGGAGTTAGCTGAGATGAGCCAATTGCTGCTTGGGGACAGACTGGGAATCAGTCAGTGGGTGGCAACCAATTTCATCGTGAATCACTTGTCTTGGATATTCTTTGATCATTATTATGATTTTCCCTTCCTTTCCCATCCTATTAAGCTGTTTTTATCTCAATCCATGAGTTTTACCTCCAAAATCAAGATATCAGACTTGTAACTCAAAAACTCCCAACTTTTCTGTGCTTCAAAAAAGAAATTTGCACTGAAGCATGTCTGTTTTTTCTAGAGTTAGAACTAATCAATGGTTTATCAAGACAGTCTTCATTCATTTTAGCAATGCCATCTCAACCAGCATGGCCAGAGAACTCTTTAAACAGGCTATACGGGAAGCACTTCCCTAAAGAAATCTGGACAGGTGGAAAAGAAATTTAATGCTCTTAAGTTTTTTAAAAAACAAAACATTTGCTGCATGCTAGGACAGAGATTTTTGACTGGATTGAAAAATGATCCACAAGGAGGGTTCAGACACTGAGCCTTGATAGATAGTCACAATAACTCTAATAAAGCAGCTGTTGTTGACACTACCAAAGTTTACATATCAATTTATGACAGTGTGATGTTTCAGTATAGTATTGCTTAGTAGTAATTAGTCTTATTTGGAGTGATTAGGTGTTCAGTTACATAAAGAGGCCCAGGGTGTTAGGAATCGTTCAGAGTTTGCTTGCTAATTTCTGCTTTAATAAGTCTTTGAGTATTACAGATATTTCTTGCACTCCAAAATACAGAGGGGGGAAAAAAATATGGAAGCAATGCTTGCAATAAAAATTGTCAGACAGACTAGAATTAATGAGATAAGGTCAAGTAATCTAAAAAACAAGTAACCTAAATGTCAGTGCTCTGCCAGTTTACCAAAGAGGAATTGGTTTCAGCCTGAGCTGCAGTGCTGGCACAGCTCGACCTGAAAAGCATTTCTGGGGCAAATGCAGAGAGAAGGTCAGTGTCAGGTAGACAAACATAAGGTCATCCCTCTTTTCCTATGCATATATTCCTTCTATCATGACATCCTGACCAGCTGGAAGAAAATCATGTGCCCATCCAGATAAGACTCTGTGCAAACAGACCAAAGCTCTGAAGTTACAGGAACTGCACAAATCCAACGGGGTCTGTGCTAGTGCAGTGGATCCTGACCACTGCTCCAGGTTGGATCCTATCCAAAAACCCCTCAGCACAACAGCAGCAGCATTACAATAATGCTGCCAGTTGTACAAGAGGGCTGCACATTTTCCTGTGGAGAACTCTAAATCTCACTTACAACCCAGATCCTGAAGTGTTTTAACCATCCCATTAATAAAATCTTAAATATCAATTTGCTCAGTGGCCAATGATGCTGAAGGGAATGTGAATATAAATTGTCTAAATTTTAACATCCCATATGACTATGAGTTACTTTACCAGCTACACACATGCATTTTGATGGAACTGCATCTCTCTCTGGAACAGAGACCTTTCCCTTAGTTAAACAAGGCATGGATTAATAAGCTTAACATGGAGTTACTCTAGTGATAGTTGTCCTTATATACCACTCATGGATAGTATACACCATGTGATATGCTCTAGTTCCTCTGAGTGTCAATTCCAAGTCACTGTTTCATTTGTCCATGCATAATACATCTGAGGCATCTATTTCTGATGTAATTTCTTTATGTTGGGGGTTTAATGATGAATCATTTCCCTCATCTCTCTTCTGGGCATGAGAAGACTATTTTGGCCATAGCAAAGGCACAACAACCTTTGGAAATCCCTTGCCAGTGATGAGAAGCAGGAGTGCCATGGTCCTCTGCCTTACATTCCCTTCTCAAACCACTCTTCTAAGATTCAGCCAGTCTGTGCTGTGTGACTACACATAGACACAGATCCCTAGTGGTTTTGGCTATTTTTTTTTTTCCTGCTTTTAAAGTCAGAATTGTTTCCAACACAATCTATGTGCCACTGATGAAGAGTGGCTGATAAATTTCCTGTGAAAGTAAGACCTAGTGTGTTATACAGAAAATTGTAAGCACTGACACTGAAGCTTTAAAATGTTTTACAGAGAATATTTTCAAGAAGCAGTCTGTGAGGGCCTCAGAATGAACCACAAAACACTTGCAGATATAAAAATGGTATTTTACTGATCTCCTTTCTAAAATTTATATAATTTGTCTTGTATAAGACATGGTCTCCTGACTGTAGTAATTAGGATTAAGATTTTAAATTATTCAAACTACTATTATTTCATCTTAGAAATAAGAAGTTTATAGTAATAATATATTAATTACTCACTCATTAAGAGAGCTGTAAAACTGTGATATATTTGTATCAATGCTTCTAATAATTGAAGAATTTCTGACTAAATTAAAGTCACCAAAACAGTATACATAAAGTACAAAGATATAATGAAAACAAAAGTTTGAAATGTCTGAGAGCATGACATCAAAAAAAGAGGTATATCCATATAATTATTCAACACCAAATGTTAATCCAATGAATAAAAGCACAAAGGGTTTAAAATAATTTGGCTAGCACACAAAAATCACTTTGCTACAATAATCACATGCTCAGACTAATTGCACACCTGATTCTACGATAAACTCACAGCTTAAAACATTAATCAGGGGGTTAAGACACTGCTACTGAAGGTGATAGGACACAATTACATGTTCATTGTGTTTTAGATAGGTTTTTTTTAAACATCAATGCTAGCTTGATCTACAGCAATCCAAGAGTCAAACTGACCATGTTCATTGGATACACGCTCTTTTTTTCTGTTAATTCTACAGTTTGCATACACATTGTACTTGATAGAGCTGTAGGGGAAGAAAGAAACAGAACAAATAATTGATGTAATATATACATACCGTGGGCTCATTTCGTTTGTTTAATATTGATTTAAGTTAGTCATTACTGCTTTTCTGCATTTTTGTGGTCACTAGTGCTGTTTCTCAGACAGTGCTGTTCTTAACGCAACCTGCGCCTTGAAAAGGTCTGTGGAAAAAAACAAGCCATCTAGGTTTCTGATGATTTTCTGTCCCTCCTCATGATAATAAGTTGCCTCTGAGGACACACTTTAAATCACGTATTTCTAATTATAAACCATATCATTGCTGTTTCCAGATCCTTCTGTACTGCCTTTGTTCCAAACAAGCACCACCTGTTTCCAATAGCGAAATACCTTATTAGTCAATTGCTATCAATTAACCTTCAGCAACCACACACTGCATTACAAAAGGATTATGAATGTAGATCAGATCACAGTCCATCACAGGGAAGGAATTAGGTGTATACATAATCCAAGTCCATTATACCATATACTGTGTGCAAATTACCACAGCAGGCCAGCATCAGTGTTTTCATTGTATCTCAAAAACCCTTGGTGCATACTAATACTCGAAGCTTCTCTCGCAATGAAGGGACCTAGAAGTTGTTAGCAATCTAAGATCCCTGGTATTAGAATTTCAAAGAATTTTATTCTCCTGTCTTTCATGCACACTTCATATCAGAACAAATGCCTTTCTTGTGCCCAAAGAGAAATATTTTTCCCCAGAAGAAAAACTCTAATCTGTTAATGAAAACTATTTACATTAACAGAAAAACTTATGAACCTGAGATCACAGAGCTATTTTGCTACAGAAATTAACGCAAATTTGCATTACATAAGCATGAAGAATCCTTAGCTTTCTCCTTAATTCCTATGCTTTCCTGATTTTCAGATGCCACATTTTCTTTTTGTTCTTGGGTCTGGCAGGTCAACAAATAGGATTGAGTTGGTTGTCCATTCTAATTCCAGTGCCATAACAAACCCTCGGCAGCAGTGGCGTCAGCTGACAATTAAAAACATAACAACTTACTGTTGAGAACTGGCAAGGGATGTACTCCGTGATCCGACACTCCTTCATTTCTAAAATGCTGCCTCGGCTCTTAAGCTGCATGATCCCTGTTAACACCAATACAAATTGAGAAGCTGAACTCAGATGTAATGATTGCAAGCTCTTAGAGATCACAGCCCTGCTGCTAGACACCAAACTGAATGGACTGCAGAAACAAGTCATAGAAAAAATGTTATTAACTGTTCCTAGTAGTCACTGCTTTGAGATACAGATTAACCCAAATACTTTCTCTCTATCTCAACCCTTGTGATGAAACAACATGCATGTGAAAAATCATCCTTTTTTCTGCAGCTGAAGATTTTTGTGTCTTCTATTGTATTTCTTGCTCTGATTCATTCCTGACATTGCCATGTTTCCCCAACTATTTGCAGTGTTGGTTGATCTAAAGAAAAGTGAAAATCAAATGTGGTACCCTAAGAGTACTTTCAAAGTAACAGGCTTTCTGTACTAATGAAATTTGTGTTTAAAGACTATCCCAGACCACTGAAAGCCAGGAACACCAGCCACTGAAGCCAGTGTGGCCTAGGCTGTCCTGCTTTCAAGAACCTTTACAGCGTTTTCAGGCAATACCAGCTGCTTATGAGAATTGCTCTCGTAAAGAGCCATGACTGAGGGTACTTATCCAAGATGAACGAACCTCCCTCCAGGATTATGACTGAGGCATCTTAGAGTGGAAATGTGGCTATGTTCTCGTATGTAGTTTCATCCCTTCATCTTCAAAAGCAAAACCAAACTGCATCATTGAACCTGATTCTGACAGAATTAAGGCTAACAGTTTTCCATCCTACCACACACATGCCGCTTCTGAAGCTGTATTTTATGTCTGAGTGGGCAAGTGCATGGAGATGAACCGCATTATCACAGCTAACATGTTGACTAAAATACACATGAACATGAGCCAGCAAGAGGGAAAAGTCAGCAAGAGGGAAAGAACTTAGGAAAACATTATTTCTGAAGGTTCTGTTTCATTTAATTGAGGCATTTTTTGCTTCTGGAGAGAGAAGCAAAAATGCAGTTAGAACATCTAATATATGAATGCCTATTGTATGGTTAAGTGGAGATAATACAGTGTTGCTTCTTTAATCTTACTTCTTGCTGTCTTTCTGGTATAGCACAAAAAAGAAATTGAAATCTTTGTGAAATAACCACGTGCTGAAATTGTTGCACTATCTAACTGATAGTAGAGTAAGTTGCATCATTTTCTGCTCTCTTTTCCTACAAGGTTTTTAATTTATCTTCCTAACCAGAGCTGGACAAATTAATTAAATGCACTGACAACTCAGATTGTGGATTTCAGCTCATACTTTCAAACTACTTAGTATAGGGAAAACACTGCAAAACATATTTTTCAACTTTCTGGTGTTTTTCAGCATTGTTTTTTCACCCTGGGCACCTCCCTCTCTGTCCTGGTCCTTCCATGAATGGCTGAATGGAGGCTGGCACTTGTACAGTTTCTGACATGCTATGTCCAGGTTGCAGGGTTTTTTCATGGCAGTACTGAACACACTTATGTCAGTCAATGTGCTGCAGGGGTGCATGACTAGAAACAAAACTGTGGGTGTGGGGAGCACAACACACATTATGGAGGCTGCTGTTCAACACTTATTTCCCATGCCCCAGCTGATGTCCCTGTGATCCATAACAATGCCCACCAAAAACCAGCAGAGAGATGTCCTTGTTGTTGAAGTCAGAGAAAAAATTCCCAGCCACTTCAAGGCTGGGAATTCAGGTGTACTTAATTAGACCATTTGCCACTTAATTTGCCATTTCCCAACTGGCTAAACTATTTTTCCAGATCTGCATTCCCAATTCACACCACTGTAAATGAAGGAAGAGCTATATACTCAGCCACTTGGTTAAAAGCTAGCCATAGTAGATCTACAAAAATAGATAATGAATATATCCTAATAATGATGTATGTAAAACCAATTCAAATGTCAGGTGGTGTCATATTATGCAATGCATACACAGCTATCCTTCAGCCTGCAAAAAAAACATGCACAAAACTTTTCTTCCAAAATGTCAGGATTTGATGCACTACTCATTGTCTTCATGAGCACTTTGGTATTTACACTCCAAAGGTGTGAATGAAAACAGAACATATACAGCAGGGGCCTGTAAAATAATCTTGCTAGAAGCTATGAAGATAAATCTACAAATATGTAATGCTCTAGGTACATCATTCAGTCATATAGACATTAAAACTTTATTCCAGTATTAAAGCTGCTAACTTACTTTGGACATACTCTTTTCTATAACCTGTCCCTATTAAATTATTTCACTAGTCCCTTGCTCAGAGCATTCATCTCTCTAGGATTCATAATTATTTCAATGTGCTCCCTTTTTGCCCTTTTCTTTTCACTAAGACAGCTATAATTATGAAGCCGTTTCTTGCCCTGCACATCCTTGCATCAGCAAGAGCAGTGGACCTCCATCAGGCTATCTTGTTAATCTTACCCATAATGACAGAACTTGTAATATTATGGAATCAAATCCATTTTACAGCTCATTTTACAGCTCCAGGGTTAGTTGTAACAGTGACAGCTCATGTGAGATGAGATTAATACATCTTTTACAAAACATGTAGAGCATTTGATCTGATAAGGTTTTCTGGTAGTTTTAATGTTCTCCATGTCTTGACTTTTTTTTTTTTTTTTTAAATAACTACTATATTCCAGAGAGGGGTGCAAAAAATGTTAGTTTTCATACTGATGCCTGAAAAAAAAAATTCCCTGCACTATCTCTATTTTTTTTTATTTTTCTTGTCTGATTTTTTTTAACTACTCAGAGGCTTTTAGAGTCATTATGAAGGTTTTTGTTTTAATTCTTTTTAAGTCTGGTCTACAAAATTAAATGCCTTTTATAGATTTCCTGACAGCTTAATGACTTGGACTTCTAAAAATTTTTTTCTTTATTTGCCATGCTGAAATAAACTCTAACAACAGCACAGCTTCTAACAGAGCAACAACCAAAAAAGCCCACCCCGCCTAAATGGGGATTGGACATAAGGAATTTTGTAAGTCTAAATTTAATATGCTTGTTTTCAGTGGCAGGCAGCTTGAGGAAACAATTATATGTAACTTAAGTACACTGAAATTGCCACTGTGACTTACATTTATGGGGTGTGATAAAAATAAAAGACCAGCCTGCATTTTGAGCAGAATCATTCTAGGCAAGAGATCTGAATCTCTTTGAACTCTGGGGGATTCAGATGTAGGCTGACATTTGTGGCTTTGGTACCTCTCCACAAGGTTTCACAAACTTAGAATATCAAACCAAATTTCCTCAGAAACTGGAGTTGCTCTGATCTACCTCTGAACTTCATGGAGGCAGTAAGTGAGTTAGGTTCAACAAGTGGTTTACTGAAGTTCACTGAAGGATTTTAAAATTAGAAAACATCACCCTGGATGTAAAAAAAAATAAATGTTTATGGCTGCACAAGCAAGAAAGCCTGTGGTATATAGAGGGCAGAGTGCAGGCAAGCCTTACAAGCAGGTGTGAGAAAACTCATTTTAGATTTCATGTACTTTCTTTTACTGACATTCTTCTGTGAGACTTTTTTGTATTTAACTAACAAGATCCAGAGACTCAGCTTTTCCAGAACTTTTCATAGCTGTTGTATTTGAAAACATGACTGTTAGTGCACAGATGCAAGCAATCCTTTTGATTCTGTTTCCTAGGACTATTCTCTTAATCAGCATAATAATATCATCAGATTGGCTATTATTCATCCCAAGAAAATCCTATTGATTTCACAGGGGTGGTGTAAGACTTTGAACATTTGCAGATGCTGGATTATACTCCTGGCAGCTTCTTATGGATCTCTTCCATCCTCCTCTAGTTTCCACCCTCCACGGAGCTTTCCTCAGTAGACCCACGTTCTCTGTAATGGTTTCACCCAGAGATCTTCGCTCTACCCATTAGAGTCCAGGGATCCTTTGGGATAGGAATGAGGCCAAAAGGCAATCAAAGGTTGTTCTAACATCTATTACTTGAAATTGTGCCTTGTTATGTTGAAGAGTCAATTAGCTGTCAGATATGCAATTAAACCAACCTATGCTGTGTCTCATTAAATCGGATATGAAACAAAGAATAATTTATTTCTTTTTTTTAAGACAAAGATTATCCTGGTCTCAAAAACACCTGAGCAGCTTCCATGAGTAAAATTTATCCTGGAGCTATTTGATATAAATAGGATTTCCAAAATATTACGTGTCCTTTGACTCATTACCTTTAATAAGAGATGAGTGGCTGAATCCTTGTGTACTGCTTAGAAATTAGGGATAACAGGAAACATGTCTCTATGAAAATATAGAATTGCATGTATTTTAATTGCTCTTTTAGCACTTTTTCATCAAGACAGTGCTGGAACATGGGAATAAAATAGGTAATCCCTAAGAGGAGTGAAGGACAATTTCTTATACGAGTGCAGCACAAGCAGTCAGCAGAAACAGTCAAAGTTGTTCAGCTATCAGCACACCTGACTAATGGCTTGAAGATGGAAAGTGATATGGGAATAAAACATCTATGAAATTCACAATTTTCACAAATTTCATAGGATACAATTAATAGAATACTCAAGATCTCACTTGAACAAAATATCTGAATTCTTCTCAAAGACAATTCTATACTTCCTGAATACTACTTATTTGAAACTGTTTGTTTCCACTAACTTCAGGCCCCAGCAGATGTAAGACCTAGTAAAGAAGCAGGTATCAAGAACTGGGAATACTGTCAGAAGATGTGGAAGAAAAACAATACTATAAATTATAATTAATGGTTAAAATAATGACAAAAAATATTATTGAAAAGATGAATCTGCACTATGATTCTCTCTTAATTATAAAAAAGTGGTAGTGGGAAGACACTTAGAAATCTCTTGGGCCTCCCAGACACTTCAAGCAGTATCTGGTTATTGGCTTAACATGCCCCAGCTGGCTGATAACAGGTGAAAACAACACAGTAACAGCAAGTAATTAAAAATGTCTAACTGTGCATTTTTGGCCACTCTTTCTGTTGTGGATGTCTATTTTAAAACTTTTTCACCACGTTAGTTGTAAATGTTCACATATTCTACAGCCAGAAAATCTGCCAGGGCTGAAAGGGTCCAAGCAGTAACAGAAGTGTGGGTGAGATTGTACATTTCCAGATCTTATTTTGACCTATATCTATTTCAGTATTACCTTGATTTGGGGGTTAATGAAAATCTGTCATAAAAGGCAATTTCTCAGTAAGGAAACAAAAACCAAAGACATGGATCTGGGAGCAAACCACAGTTTATGGAGTATGGCCACATGAGGTTTGAGCACCACATCTCTCTTCTGTTAGGGAGAATAGCCTCCCCAGGTTTCTTACATTGTTTTAGGGGCTGTGCAATAACTCCTTGATCCTTATCCTCAGAATATTGTAAAGTTGTCATCTAGCCCTCAAGGATTAATTCAGACTAATTTAGCTCATGCTGTGCTCAGAGGGGCACATGGTTGTTCCTGGTGTGCTCACTTAATGCCATGAATTAGGATTTATCTCACAGGTATCTTGCAGCTCCTCCTCGCTTCAAGGTTGCAGGACCTGTTGATATCTTCTCACCAGAGGGTACACAAAAGGTTGTCTCATCCACCAGAAGAGGCAGAAATGGCCTTTTGGAGGCTTTTTGCTGCACTGACAGGAATCCTCAATCTGGCAATGACATTAAGAGACCCGTAAATACACGATATAATAATCTGTCATTTCTGTGGGTAGCTCACATTTCACTTCTGTAACAACAGACTCTGTTACCTGCTGATGGTTACTGCAAGTGCCATGTAAAACATGCGGGTCACTTGGATCAACACTTCTTTCCATTTTGGGCTTTAGCCACCCTATTGAGCAAAATGTTTCTTACAGGCCCCTGGGCAAGTAAAATTCACCAGTTTATGGTAAATCTGTGGAGAATCACACCTAGGATAAACAGAGTGCTTGGTGACCTTTGAATAGGATGGGCGAAGTCAAATACACATGTCACCTGCTGACAGGGATCAACAACAGAGCTTTCTAGCGTGCCCAGTACATGTGGCCACAGCACTTTCCTGGGATCCCTGTTCTGAGGAGCAAGACAGGAGATTTTTAGGTCTTGAAATGAATGCAGCAAAATAAGAAAAATGGAGCGGGGTATTATTTCAAATGATTGCAGAGCTTGTTTGTTAAGTACTGTGCTGACAATCTCATGGGCAGAGGTTTGGGCTGTGAAGGGATTGGGAAAACATGGTTTATACATGTATACTGGTTATACAAGTGCTCCTAAACCCCAGGTGCAATTCAGATTGATTTCTTCATTTTAAATAATAAGCATAGTTAACTTTTTTAATTGGAGGACTCTGGTTACCACTGTTGTTGTAGGTAAACATTGGAATCTCATTAAAGACAATTACAGGACAAAACTCTGCCTCCCAAGCTGAATAGGACCAGTAAAGAGTGCAAACACTAATCTTGCATTTCCACTCTTGTTAATGAACAATGTAACCTGCTTTTGCCCCTCCAGCCTAAAACTGAAGCTGCCCATCTACACTGAGGTTGTCTGAGAGTCACAGAAGGGCTAAAACTATGTGAAACCTCTCAGCATATCCCTTGTATCCTTTCCAAAATATGTTTCACTTCTGTATGTTTCAGACATACTGAAATCAAACAACTCTTTAGGTCCATTAGAAAGACAAATTCAGTGAGAAACCCAGCTCAGTTTTAAGGCTGGGGATTTAGTCAGACATTCAGATGAGGTTAATTCAATTTATAGTGCATGTAATTTAGCTATCATATTTCTTCCACCTTTTATCTCTTCTTATATGATGTCAAGAAAAATGTAGAAGACATCTAGGCCAACTCTACTGCTGTGTTCCTCTTGTCTGTGACCTCTGCTAGTATGGAATCTCTCACAAGCTGTATCTCTGTTTGACATGTGCATGAGTTTCTTGTGTACCCTTTGTAAGTCATTATGTTATTTACAACCTTGTACGACTTAGGTTTCTTAAATGGAAATATCTTAGTAAACTATGCAGCTGTGTCCATATAGCCACAGCATAATCTTCAGATTAGGAGAAAAATGAAAAATCAGAAAGCAAACTGTCCTACATTTGCTAAAAGCAGGCCTTTCACTGCTAAGACTGTAACTTTTAATTAGGCAAGAAATAAATATATGAGAGTTGGATAGACTATAAAAATGTGATTACCTTCTTAAATTACTGCTAACAAGCAAATTAGCCACAGCACAGAATAGCAGATCAATAGGAACAGTAAAACTAAAAAGATTTTGCTGATGGCATATGTCTTTGGATGCAAAGTGTAAAAGAGGTCCCTGCAGGCTTCCCAACGATAACCTACAAAAGAATGAGACACAAAGGGTATCGAGCTCAAAGATGCTTCAATTTCCCTAGATAGTGAGTGCTCGTCCTATCAAACCACCTATTAGTCACAAACTCACACAACCAAGAACTCTCAGGCCTCTTGAGATCTCCTGTCATCTTGAAAAAGGTAATACCAATGAGAGGCACTAGTTCCTCTTGAAGCATGCTCAGTTTATTGTTTTCCAATGGCTCAAGCAATTTATGATGGTGATGCTGCCAAGACGTATAAATAAGTTTGCACATTCACTCTTTAGCAAAGATCTGGAGGCTCACTGCAAATTATTTAACTCAGAGAATCAAAACAATAAATAGGCAGAAACATTTAAAGGCACAAGATTTTGCCACAGAACAAAAAAAACCCCTTCTTTTATTTTTCTGCTTTAAAAGTTATTGGTTGGCTTACCATAGCAATGGCTTATTTATAAATATTAAGCATGATTATTTAAAAAATAATGATAATTTTACTGGATCCTACAGCACACTTTTAATTATTTCTGAAAATGCTGAACAATGCAGCTGTGTTTTCTAAAAACATCCATTCCTCAATACTTAATATCAAGGTTGGAATTTCAGAAGTGGAAAATGTTGGTTTGAGGTACCTGAAAGTAGGTTTTCAATTTTTCTTTTACTCACTATACTCTGTACCCAAAATAATGCCAACAGAGAAAATACCTGTTTAGCTATCCAGTGTGGTTAATATTTTTTCAAGAGCTATATTTGCATATGTATACAATTTAGTCTTTATACAAACCACAACAATAGGTTTATCTTCGAGAAAGTTAAGTACACACAACACAAAATACCCTCTGTCAATATGTTTGCTTATCAGGAAAGTAATAACAGGCTTAGGAAATCTTTCAGATAGGATATTAACTGCAATTAAGACTGAATTAGTTATATGGTTTACTGTCAGAAACTGCACAAACAGCATCATCATTTTAGGGTGTTGTATTGGCAATGTTTTGCAGTGTTCATGTTATTCTGTGAAGGCTGAAAGGAAGGAATAAGGCTGTTATTCATTATCATATAAATAAATGATATTTCTACTATAATTAATTTCATTTATTTTTTTCATTTACAAACATACTATTTATTATTAGGCTATTCATTAGTGAGAATATGTTTTAAGCGGCTGTTCTATCAGTTGTCTTTCCTTGTACAATGTACAAGGAAGATATGAACATATCTTCAGTTAAAAGCCCAATCAGCATCTAATGTTCCTCTTAACTTTTAACTCAACTTAATTGAGTTGTCTGTTGTGTTCCAGAATGTGAGGAATACTAAATACTTTCAAGTTCACCACCAGATACAGCCAAACATAGGTGTAGTGTATGGCCATATATATATTTAAAGATATTTCTGGTAGCACAACAGTAAAACTTAATTCTTCCATTCGTTACATATTGAGCACTTACCTTTGCAAACAAAACAGAACTTATATGTATTTGCATGTTTCTGTGGTTTAAAACCACTGAGAAAACATTATGATAGGGCAGCTGCGGGAAAGAAACAGTTATTTTTAAAAGACAGATACCCTGTAAAAGCTGCCCACTTGGACAAGTCAAGAAATTACTTGAGTTGACTGAGCCCCTCTTTTTCTCTGGGTAAGGCTCCTATCCTGTGCAGAACTGATGTGGACAGGATGGGGCTGTTCCTGACGGGACCAGCTCTGCCTCCAAGCTAGCAGCCAGGGGGTGGTGGAGCAGCATCCTCAGAGACAGATGCTGCAGGGCCAGCTGACACAGCAGCCAGGCTGTAGAGTCAAACTCAGGACTTGAGTTTGATACCTGCACTGGGAGTAGCTCCCCAAGTGTACACAGACCCTATGGATCAGAGAAGAGCCCTTAAAGCACGGTCAGACATCCCAGAGCCTGTTAAAATTCACAGTGAAGAGAGAGGTGGATGAAATAAAAGAGTGCAAAATGTCCTGCGGATATGAAAAATGCTGACTAGGTCTCAGTCAGTGGGGCAAATAATAATTGTGATTCAGAGGTTGGTATTGCCTCCATGGCAATATTCAAGGTATGCTTCAATTCATTTTTAATATAAATATCTGTGTTACGCTGTGTGCCTGTGGTTTCATATTCCCAAGAGTGAGACTGGGGAAGAAATACCTGTAAAGGTGACTACAGGGCTTAATTTTTAAGTCCCTAAAGCCTGGGAGCTTTAGGCATGGGCTTGAGCCATATGTTTTATTTATTTTAGGAAGGGTCCCCTAGACATATTATTGAACCAGCCTTGGTTACTGTTATTGATATCTGACATAAGGTTATACTTAATCATTAACATTTAGTACCACTACTATGAGGAATCTGAAAAATTCATTCTGACCAGCCAATCTACCATTACGGGAAATCCTTTCCAGACCCCAACAGGCAACTGCATAAATAAAGCACACAGCAAAATATCAAAAAAAATGAATAAGCTGTCATATAAACAAGCCAAACAAGCTATCAAATAACCACACTAGCATGTAAAGTAGGAGAACAGAGATCTATGCCATGAGAATGAGACATATGAATCAGGACAGCAAATGCTACTTGCAAGGGATCTGACAAAAAATGGAGGGGCAAGCAGAGCATGTGAATCAGAGGCTCTGACTCCCTCTTTGTAGTCATGCACTAGAAGCAATAAGCAGTACCTTTTTAAAAACAGCAAAGAAGCAAATATGTGGTTGTAGTGTAGGACTTGGAAGTGTGTGGGAGAATAGAAAATCCCCCCTTCTTGCCTATAATTTTGTGGAGGGAGTTTTGACTATTTCTGTCTTAGACATGCATTGACCATTCAGTGAGCAGAGTTTTGTTTTTACAAAGTTATTTAGGTGCAGATTTCAAGAGCTGGCAAATACTACCATGGACTTGTATGTTCTGAGCTATACTTTCCAGTGCAGTGAGAGAGATTTCATGGAAAACTCTCATGTTCTATAGCCAGATGAATATTACATTCTACTTTTTCATCCCTTCAGGGGTGACAACCATACACATTTTTGATCATGAACAAAGCTGAACAGGTAAGTGACCAGTTCACCCAGTGCTGCAACTCTACACCACTTGTGACAATTATTCTTTGTTTATGTTATACAGCACTCAGATTTCCAAATTTTAAAAAGTCAAGGAATTTTACATTGCTGGAGAACAATTTATCCTCATCTCAGCAGTTGAAAGGAAATAACCTAAGACACTTAAAGTGTGAAACTGGGTTGTGCCCACACTATTTACTTCAGAAAAATATTTGGTATAGTAAGTTCAGCCCAGCCTTATATGTATTCACCTCAAACATGTAGGTTCCAAAGTAGGTATTTTCCAATATCTGTATTAAATACCACTTCTCTTACAGCTTCAGCGTTGCTTAATCTGCATTCCAGCTGAGACTCAAAGGACATTTCAGGTTTTCTGAGAGTATGAGAGAAGTAGAAATCGTGCAGATCATGTACACCAAAGTCACAATAAAAAAAATTAACAGATCATTAACAGAGGTTTTAATCACATCTCCTTTTCCCACAAGCTGAGTCTGTAAATACTATATATTTGTATGGGAGTGTTGTATCATAGGTATGTAGCTGTAAAGACAGGAGGTTTTTGTCTTAGATTTTCACCATTATTGTTGATACATTTTTATTATTATAGTAAAAAGAAGTATCCACAAAATGTCTAAAGAAATCCACACTGAAGTATTTTCTAATAAATTAGTGGGAAAATCTGTCAATGGAATGTTATTGTGCCAGTGGCTGCGGTTTTAAAAAGTATCTACCAGATTTATGTTATTGCTCATGTGTACTTTACTTTCTTTCCAAAAGGAACTTAACTCTTTTAAGGAATAAGTTTCACAAGAGTAATTTTTTTTCTCACACAGAAACATGTTTGATTTGAGAATGAAAAATGAGTTATATGACCTGGTGCGATGGATCACATTTCTGACTCACTATACTGCCCTCATTACAATTAAACTCCAATATCTGCAAAAAGGGGGAAATACCTGTTTAAATGCATGGTTGCTGCATGATGACCTCCTTGTTTTATTTCCAGCAGCAAACAGTGGCAAGAGCTACATGGCAATGCAGAGAGATGGTGAGCGAAGGTTGTCTCTGTCATTCTGCCACCAAGTTTTATGTTCTACTTCCCTATACACCTCTAATTCAAATTCCCAAATACCAATCTCATTGCCAAATGGTAGTGAGGAGCCTAAATAAGCTTCAAAAGTACGTTCTGAATATTTAATTTTCATTCTTGCCTAATTTGAAATTTCTAAACTCAGTTCAAGACCAGTATGTGTAAAGATGGGGTGAAAACAGGTTGAAGAAATTAGTTGTTGATGATTCAGTTTTGTTATTATTATTATTATTTTCTATTTCATCACTGAGATAAAATAGGGGAGGCAATACTCTCTTTACCCTTGTCAGGATCAGTTTTTGTGACTGGTAGACTACAACCACCTACATCTATTTGACCTCTTTAACCATCCCAGTTTGAAGCTATAAAACACTTCAATTACAGAAGCAAGTTGAGAGCATCACAGAAATGACTAAGTTTGACTTGAACCTCTTAGCACAGGCCCCTGCAATATGTGTCTCAGCCACCCATAAGAGCCGTAAGAGCAAGGGGTTCAGTATCACCTGCTCACACAACTTGCCCGTTTCTCAGTTTTCTTTGGAGAGCCTAAATAAGGAAATCCTTGAATTTCCTCTATTTTACACCTTTACTTGGGAACACTTGACTGGAAGTTTTTGTCTTGACAAAAGACACTTGTCTTTTGTTCTTTGTTGGTACAGCAATTAGTCAGACAAGTTCCTGACCCATAAGTCCTCTCTGATTCATGATGGTGAAAAGAAACAACAAGAAACAGTAATAATAACAGGAACAATAATAGAAGAACCTAAGAAGGCTTTAGGTATTTAATACTAAGCATACTTCATTGCAGTTTTCTGGGATATGATATAAAAAATCACTAGCAACGCCAAGAAAACGGTGTGTGTGTGTGGTGGAAACAAAACCAAATTAAATAAAAAATAATTTCTTAAGATTATATTTTATACCTTCTTTTTAGAATAATTCTGGTCACATCACAAAAGAAAAAAAGCCTCAAATACCCCCCCACATTCCCCCTACGCCCCTGTCCAAACAAACAAGCAAGAATTAAAAGCAGGGAGCAAAAGAAACAGTCATAGGAAATGAGAGGGAGAAATGCAGATGACACACAGCATGTCAGACAGAACAATAATACAAAGCCAGGAAATTGTTGTCCTCTAGTGATGACTTTGGCCTACAGTCATGCTTACCCCATCTTCCAATATTGTTTGGATAGTTAGCTGTGATGCATGCTTTAGTGTTACTTTTTATATTAATATTTCTTCATTTTTATGTGGTTTCCACTTGCAGAGCTTTAGGAAAACACATTTTTCAGCAATCACTTCGTGAAGGTGGATGCTGCTCAGTGAAGAGCTAGCTCACTTTTATTATTGCCTTTCATCTCATCTCTGACATCAGTGGGAAATAACCATCCGTGTAGCTAACAAATACATCTCTGAGAAAAAAATTCTATGCCAGAAAATAATATTACACTCCTAAGCAACATCCCCTTAAGCAAGGAAGTTGGTGATGCAGGCAGCTCTCTGTACCTCTTCTCGGCGCCCACACAAGAGGGACGGGGACAAATGAGAACCTGTCTTTGAATGCTTTACTTGTATGAAACTCTTTTGGCTTTTACTGGCACCTTTATCCCTGGTGCTTACCTTGCAGTTTTTTTTTGTCCCTTGCATCTCTCCACTGGAGCAGATGATAAGAGATTTTTCATGACTGAGTCATTGCACTCACATCTGAATTTGTGTATTTTGAAGCTTGGGCAATTTGCTCCTCTGTTGAGTTTTTTGGAATCTTGTCTGTAATTTAAAAGAAAAAAAAATAAAAAGGAGAAAGAGAAAAATCAAGCTAAGAAAATATTAAAATAATAAATAATAAAAAATTCAGGCTCACCAACAAATTTCTGAAATGACCTCTTGCCTTTAAGTTCAAAATTGTGATGTTTCACAGTAGCATTAATATGGCATACAAAAGAAAACCCAAAAAATTCAAGAGACATTAGTAACTGATGTACAAACACATTTAAGAAACAGCAGGAATTTTGGACTAAATAAAAGCAGAAATAAGGAGAGACAGCTGGGAGAGATGAACAGGAAGGCTTGAAACTTTGTGCCAACAAATGATAAAGTACAGTTTTATAATCCTACTTTATTCAAATAAAAGAAGCATTTTGCTACTGTCAGTAATGTTTATGCACTGACTAAAGCTAAAAACACACCGGCTGTGTGAAGTTTAGTTTTTTATTCAGCAGAGCCTGTGTAAAATATATGTGAAAAAACCCCATTGTGCCATGCTCAAACTTGGGTTTCTTTTTAAAATATAAAAGAGGCTGACCTTGCAACCTTTTTGCACATGAGTAGTCACTTCAGGTCAGTAACAACCATCCAGGTAGGTATTTCAAAGCACTGCACATGCATTCATTTAGAAATGGGAAAATTCAGCCAAGTCCAGCAAAAAAGGATTTACAGGATCAGGTCCTAATTTTTATCTGTCATATTGAAACAGATTTAAAACTAAATATCATCAAAAGCCTGAGGTAAAATACCATATATATACTTATGAGTTAAACAGGCTGTAGAAAGGACAGAAGACAAACCTAGGAAAGCAACAGTAATTTCAGTAAAGCTTGGAGTTTAGCATCCATATGTTTTACAACTGTCCAACCATTTACAGCTTTCCCTTGCTTCAAAATACACTTTAAAAGAAAATACATAGCTGTATGTGTACAAATACACGGGTGTAAGGCATAAAAAAAGAGTATTTCTATACAAGGTAAAGAAACTGATATAATTTCATTGATATCACAAACCAACAGATTAGAGCATAACAGCATCATAAGATAAAACATAAAAGGTACATAGAGACACATTTTCAAAATAGGGCCACAGACAATGATGACAGCATTTCTTAGAGCTCTTCTTTACTAAGAAAGGTGTGTATCTTTCTTTATGGCTTCTTTTGCCAACAGTTTTTCAGCAGAAGTTAAAATCAGTGATCCGCTCTGCCTGAGAAGATTGGTGGCTTTTGTACTACATTCTACAGAGGGGTCCAAGACACACACATGGAACTGCGACTAAAAGCCGTCATAGTAGTCCAGAATTGTTCCATGATTTTATTCCCATGGATTACACCCCTCCTTTGTTGCAGTTCCCAATATTCCAGTTCTTTTAGAAAACCATTCCTCTTTTGCAATGAAGTAACACACACAAAGAAACTTTTTTCATGGACCAAGTATGTGCATTTGTAAGGTTTTTTACAAGCACCATGAATCTTGGGTACTTTGGCTAGAGCACTAGACAAGGTAACTTTGTGCTAGTGAAAAGAATTCCCTAAAGCCCTTTATGATTGATCCAAAGGCTGAGGCAATATGTGTCATGGAGCCAAGCTGGCAAACAAACAAATGGAGATGGATCTAACTTGGGGCTGTCAACAAAGTAGCAAGAAGAACATTCCAATGGTAAAATTAAATCATATTGAATCTGTACTGCAAATGGCATTTTAAAAGCACTGAGGATAGGGAAAACAATCACTGTTGGTGCGAGATGGTAAACATCAGCAATAATGTCAAGCATTTCACAAAATTTTGATCTAATTTTAGAACAGGATTTTCTTATACTTACACTTTAAATCAATGCTCACAGACAAATATGAGTAATATTAGCCCAGGTTTTGTCCCAGCTATTAAACAGAACCAGTACAGACTAAAATAAATTTGTCATGTTGGAAATGAATGCTGCTTGCCAAAAAGCATTGTGATGTGCAGCTACAGCCCTACAATAATCAATCATCAATCGGCCATAGAAAGAGCTTATTCTGCCATTATACAAAGATCTTAATTTAATATATGTGCGCTGTTCTCAAGAGATAAGAGATAAAGCTTTCTTCCAATGAATAAAGCAATAGTTTCCATGGAGTCGACACATTTAAATCCAAGAAAATACAAAACAGGAAAATACAAGGCAAGAGAAAAATACCGAAATATGTAGATTGAAGCAGCACTGGGACGATTCCTATTATTCTATTTCTTACTTCATTTAAAAAATGCAGCATCCTAACTTTTCTAATTTAGGAAGGGGAAAAGGATATTATAATCCATACCAAAATATTCTTGAAAAAATTAAAACTTAATATTCCTTTCCAACATGACAGGAAATACTGTACTGATCCAAATTTTGTCAGTGGAAACTGATCCAATGAAATGTGTGCCCTTTCAGAGTAAGCAGAGGGCTATTTTAAGCCATGGAAAAAAACCTGAATTATATTAGACATTTGATAATATTAAACTTTAAGGAAAAGTTTAAGTATATAATAAAATATATAATATCCTCAAAATAAATTCAAAATCAGAATGCAAAAACTGTTTGAATCTGACAAATTTTTTATATTCAAACTGATAACTCTTCAGATCTCATAGTAATATTGAATCCCCCGGAAAAGGAAGGGCAGAGAAGGAGAAAAAGACAACATTTCTGCTCTTTTTTTTTTTTTAAACACAGGCATTTTCTTTCCCTTAAGTGAGCTTACAACCACCCTGGCACCTATTCTGCACTACTAAATAACAACTGGATGCTCATGCTTGGAAAGCTGGGTGAGGGAAGCAATTTAAAATTTATTTTCATAGTGGAAAATAGGTTTTGCCAAAATAGTTTCAGTTTATGAAAGGAGAGAACAGCTGTATTTGGTTTATAATAAATCTTTCACAAATCAGTAAAAGCAAATAGACAGCACAACTGTAACCCATAAAAGTGGAAAATATTAGACAACAGACAGTGAAATTGTTCAACTTTCCCACAGATGCTGTTGGTAAAATGCCTCTGCAGAATTTGTACATGAAATGTGCATGAAAAGCAAACCTGAAGGCAAGAGGCATTGGAATGAGGCAGAATTACTTATCAGAGGAATATCCTATTAAGGTGGCTATTCTGGGTACGGAGGAAGGTATCTCCAGCAGCTTCCTGCTCCTATTACTGAATGTTAGTGCAGAATAATTACTTGCTTGCCAAAAATGAGAGGACATTGACCCTGCAGACTTATTGAATTCGTGCTGCTTGCCTTCGGGCCATGTCGGGGGTTATTCAATTTTGCCTGAGGAGGACAATCTATTATGAGAGATGAGTCAAGAAGGCACCTTCCCTGATTGCCCCCCAAAACCATTATCACAGTGTGGAGGGGGCAGGAGCAGCGAGTGGACGGACGAGGCAGCGCTGATCCCGATTACCCGGGGACCAGATACAATTTGCATTGTGAGCAGCACTGCAGCTCTGGGCAATCAGCCAGGGCCGGGGCTGGCGGTCGCAGGAGCTCCGCACCGCTAATTGCTTCTGCTTGGCGTGGCAACCTTCACCCTCATGAGGAGGAGGAGGCTCAGTGGCTTCATCTGCACCTGGGTGAATGTTTTTTGCGCTGACAAAGAAACACAAATTGTCCCCAAAGGGAAAACCCAACATTTAAGGTGTAGTACATTTTTACACTTCTGATGCTGCCTCTTTTTTACTGTGTTAATTGTTTGATGTTGATATTTTCCAGCAACTTTATGAGACAGAGTCAAATCACAGCTTAATTTAAAATGAACTTATAAAACCGACAAAAAGTTTATGTGGAGTTAAAAACCAAAACAACCAATAACAACGAAACCCCAGATGATTCATTTTTGTTGAAAAATGAATATGTGATCCTTTGCAACAAGCTTGCCCCAACATTAATGATAATCTTTTTAGTGGGTTTTAATCACTTCCAATCAGGCCACTTTTTCCGCATGAAGGTCTTGTTCATACAAGATTTTACAGTTCACTCAGCTTTGAAAGGAGGAGCACTGTATTACATACCTGAACACAGTTGCTAAATTTATGGAACTAATTGGGTATGTAAAATAAATAAGTGTTTTCCTGCTCTCAAAGGATACACTTTTCCCAAAATTGCCTGCTGCAGGTGAAATTGATCTGAATCCTGACTCCAAGCCAAATGAAGCCACTGGAAGTGTTCTGTGACTCATTTAAATGTTTGGTTTAGTTTGAACCACATTAAGCTCTTTGCTTGTGAGAAAAGAGAAACTTAGCAAGAAATACATATGAAAACATAGGTGTCAGCACAGAAAAATGAAATTGTTTCCTCGGTTGTGTTAATTAAGTGAGGAGGAATCATCCTTCTGTCCTTACACCCTGTTTTCCAATATTTTGTGTGGTTTAGAATTATCCTAACATCTATGAAAGCTTTAAATATCTTTGTCCAGGTTTGAAAGTTAGATAAAAGCTATGGCTAGCAAATGTACAAGATTAAAGTGAAATATGCCTTTTAGCATATCCTAGTAACTGTAAAAAACTACTTTCTAATGTTATGTTGTCCATGTTGGCATCAGTGATCACATTTATAAAGAAAACAAAAATCTATCCATGGACCACCAAAGAGGAAGGTAAAGTGAGTACAAATATAAACTAATATATTCTGCCATGGTGACTGGTCTGTCACTGTTCTGTGGGGATGGTTTGATGGGCACAGTCTGTATCTGTGTACAAGTTACCAAATTGATCCCTCTTGAAACATCAACTTGGATTACATGAGGGCAAACAAAGGAAGATGAAGACATTGTGTCAATCTTGTTTGCAGTGAATAAGAGCAGTCCATATTTAAGGGCTTGGTTTAAGACCTCTAAGTGTATTCAGAGAGATAAAACGTGTCCTTTCCTCATAAAAATTCAATCCTATAATTAACTGCACTCTTTAAATTAAAAAAATCCCAAAACTGCTCATAGTAATTTTTGATTCACATATTCCTTTCCTGAAGCAAAACAATAATCATCAGAATAACTATGAGGTGCATAAACACAGATATTGAGTGTCACTTGGGCTACCTGGAGTATCCTTTTCACCCAATTATTGTAGAAGGGCTCAGACCTCCAATCCATCGTGGGTTGCCTGTACCAGCCTCACATCGATTGCTTCAGTAGAGACATCTACAATGACACAAGGTCTTTTGGCCACTTGATGTGCATCATGCAGAAATATTACAGAACTGTAATAAAGCATTATATAATATTAAGCAAACACTGAAAAGCATTCAAGCTTTGCTCTGAAAAAATGTTTTCTCAATTTACTCCCCATCTTTTCTAGAATGAACATCCCTCTAACACCAGACAGCTTCAAAGCACTGGGACAATTTCTGCCTGAACTGAACAGAGAGACCTCTAGCCAACATTCTCCTTGTCAGATTTTCCATGTGTCCCAAAGTGGAATATATCCCACCCACTGCATGATGAAAAGTTTCTGAGCACCATATTACTATAATGAGATAACAATAATAATAACATTTTGCATTCTCTATTGCTTATTCAGTTGAAAGTTAAGTCCCAAGTTACATGCATGAAAGAACTGCATTATTAAAGAAGACTCCATTTTAATATTTACTAACTTCTTAGTGCATGACTTGGCAACCACCATAACATTTTTTCTACTATAGGGGTTTTTCAGGGCTTTGTGGTCTTTGAGCAGGATTGGGGAAAGCTCTGAATGGATTTCCTTTGTTTTATTTTCAGGCATGCTAATGAAAGAGATTTCTCTGTGGAGCCTCATATAGACATCCAAAGTTTCCTTCAGCCACATTAAGCTTTGAGTAACTTGTCCACACAAGAAGATACATATAGCTAAGGACAGGGAATAGACTTAACTCTTTTACAGCAAATCACAAGCAGAAAGAAGCAACTGGCTATTGCACTTTGCAGATAATTGCCAACAGCGGTGGAACCATGACAGCTGAGAATCTTCCTTGTCAGCAGGGGAGAGCTGCACAAACAGGTAACTTTCCTGACATCCTGGTCTTCCATGTTTGGCCTCTTTAGGTCTGCTGGGATGGCAGGACATATTACCTGAGGAAAGGCATGGTGCTAAAATGGCTCTGCATTTTGCCAGCATAAAGATTACCTTTCTAGCGTATTTAGCACAATCTACTAATGTTAAATAGTAAAGCCCAAGTCTTTTGTGTAGTCTCTACACACACACACCATCTATCCACCCTTTCCACGGAGAATGCACCTATACACATCTCCAGAGTGGGTTGACATCACTTTGATCTATATATAATGCTATAAAAAGGTTTTTCTCCAGATAAAATACATTTCTAATGATTCATTCTCCATTGCAGGCCTGCCCCACCTGCTCTAGAGAAATCAAAAAGCTTCAGCAAAACCTCAGTTTTGTTCCATTACTAAATATGCAGCTTTTCTTGCAGAAGAGCTAACAGATAAGCACTGTAGCAGATGAAGCTATCATTAACTTTACTGTAAATGTGAGTGTTTTTCAGATGATAGTCACAGTTCGTGGCCCCTGGGAAGTGTACTCTAGCCCAAGGTAGATGTGCAGAACCAGCAAAAAAAGAAAAACTGTAGGATGATCACATAGGTTAGAAAGGCTGTTTACCAGAAATATATAGCTATTCATGGCCAAAAAGACAAAGCTTTAATGAATCAGGAAGTTTTCCCTCTTCTTAAATCTCTGATATGGATATTTTAGAAGCAAGTTCATCAGATAAATTTCTATTATTTTCCTGGCCTTCTTTGCTTTCTTTCCTCCTAAATAAACAACCTTAGCAACACCCTCAACACCTCATCTTGAAAAATTAATGTTTTGTAGTATTTCCTTTGTGAAAGAGTCAGGATGGAAATTACAGAGACACATTACAGGATGGAAAACAGAGACACATGGCTCATCTATGCCTTTAAGTCACAAGTCTCTCATGAATTTTTTGAATGACTAAAGACAGTAAGATTTGGCTGAGGAAGTGATGATGCTGAGCTCTGTCCCATAATGCAGACACTTCAGCCCTCCACATTGTCCTGTGGCAGAAATGGCTCTTTCAGCATTTTACATAAGATAAAGTTACTCTGAGGAGATTGGCTCTTTATTTTCAAAAGCAACCCCCTTCCTACCATTCCAAGTGACTGGAACTCAATCAGCACCTCATCTGGAAGGATTGACTTGAGACATTGATTCTTGAGGTGCTGGATTAAGGCAGTAAGAGCAAGACAGATTGATCCCATTTGTAGCTCTTTCTGTCAGCTTTTACACTATAGAAACCATTTTTAAATTTTTCAAGTCCTTTTCTCTGTCTAGCTTTTAAGAAAGAAAATGCTTTTCCAAGGGATAACTTTAGTTTTGTAGATATAGAAACGTATCTTAGAGCATTTCAAGGACCTGACCAACTTAAAATGGAGCAGAATTTGATAATTCAGTGAATTCACTAATTGCATCTAATGCTTCAGTTTTATTTGTGGTTTCCTATTAAAAAAAAGGATTTTTTAAAATGTATTTTAGAAAGAAGCTTTCTTAGACCATCAATATATTCTATTAAGTAAATTACTGTTTAACTCTTGTTTAGAGGGTTGCCTATCTAATGCAGCACAAGTCCAAAAGAGCTGTTAAATGCTGCTACAGAAATAATTACCATACTTTACCCTTTAAAGCATGTTAAAGCTCTGAAAAGGAATTTTTCTCTCTGACTCCAAGTCATAAAGATGGCTTTTTGTACCAGTTCACAAGAGCAAGTTAACAGAAAGGCAATGGGCCCTGTAAATGAAAAATGCGTGGGAGCAAGGATGAGCAACAAAGCATCCTTCTTCACTGTTTCTGTGCTAGGGGGGATTTGGCAAAAATAAAGGAGATATTTTCTTCCCAGCAATCCCTGTGTGCCAGTACAATCTTTGGGAGCTATCATCCGCCATACATTCAAGTAAAACATAAATATGTTAAACTTGTCTCTGTAATGAATAAGGTCTTCTGGCACTGCATATGTGCAGTGGTCATGGACTTCTGGTCATGGACCATAATTCTGAGCTCAGCAGTGTTCACATATATACCTCCATTTGGGACAGCAGCAGTAAAAACTGAAAGGTCTCTGGTTTCCACATGATATTTTCTGGCACAGATGGATTTTGTTCTGCATTGGAGGATTAGGATTAGAGTACAGACATAATAAAACTTCAGGGCTTCCTTTCCAGCATGGGTTCTTCTTATTCGAATCACATGGGAACATAAATGGATCATAAAAATAGTAAACCTGTTATTATTTCAGCTATATTTATTATTCATACACAGGATATATTGTGAGAAGAATTAATTCTGGACATGTATCAGCAACGTGATATTAATAAATAAATCACTCCCCACTTGGCTCCCCACACCAATTTTGAGAATTGCCTAAGTAAATAACAAAATTGAAAAAATCAGCTTTTGATTACTTGCAGTATTCCAAACAGCACATCTGGTTTGGACACTTAGAGAGACATGTAGACAGAAAAGAACACCATCACCATCAAACAACCAGATGAAGAAAACTTAATCTATGACAGTAGGTGAATAAGTGTAGGAAATACCCAAGCTTATAACATCAGGAAGAACACTATCTCCTAGGTTTAGACACAGCTTGGATGAGAGGACCTTGGGTGTGAAAAGCCCAGAGATGGGTGGGTGAATAGAATTGACTGACAGGCTGCTGTTGGAAAGTTAGACTGACCTGACTTGCTTATAACAACTGAAACAGGAGGCAGTGGCAAGAGGAAATACAAGTTATAAATCTTTGAACAAGAGGTGAGGACAAAACACGTAAGAGGAAATGGCAAAAAGATTGGCCAAGGTACGAGCTTGAATAGAAGGAAACAGATCCAGAGTAACAAAGTAGAGGTGGCAGCTTGCTTAAATAAAATTGTCTGTCAAAAGATAGAAATAAAGACAAGAATGAGGTCCTCTGGGTGTGAATATGCACTTCTGGCCTGACTGCAACCACAAATACTGTAATAGAAAAATCAGCTCAGCACTCGTGATTTGAAATGGAATAACCAGCTTCAGTACAACAGAGAGAAAACCTTTTGAGCTCTTTTCCTCTCTTTAATTAGCTTCTTTGGCAGTATTTTCCCAACATCCTCAGTGATTCTCTGATCTTTTCTCCCAAAAGTTTTCTCTGGACTCTTGCACCACCACTGAAATGCATAAATGTAGATCCAAATCATATCCCAGAACTAACTGTCCAGCCTCAATTCCCCAGGGAAATATCCATTTCTAGCACATTGCTCACTCAACAGGTTAGGACCCTACACTCAGATAACTGCAACCCAGTGAATCTCTGGAGGATACAATTGACTTTTCTTGCTAAGAAATTTAGGAGAAAATAAGAATGTCACTTTGTGCTGTTTAGATAAAAACTGGAGAGTTGCTTCTGTGGATTCCCATGCGATGGGAAAAGTGCAAAGAAACCTTGTGAGAAGTCAGGTTGTTCACACTGACTGCTGTGTTCAGACTTCTCATGTTTTGATCAAGTCTGAAACACACAAGTGTAACAACTCCCAGTGGCATCCAGTTACTGGATAGCCACAGATGAACTTGGAAGACCAAACACGAATCTTAGGACAAAGAGAGATCTTATATAACTCTACCCAGGGAATGTGAACTGTGCACAGAAAATGGTGCTCAGAGTGGTGAGCAGAAATAAAGTAGGCCAAGTATTTTAAATGTGTTTTAAACCAGAACCTAGCAGGACAGTGGTTCACAGCCTACACATCAACAGTGGAAAAATGTGATGTGGCAGATGAGCCATCTCTGTTATCTGTGTCACTTGCAGATACTGTAACACTTTCAGGATGCTGCTTTCCAAAATAACTGTATAGATGGGGGCAGGAATGACATCCAGTCTAGTAAATCCTACATCCTCCCCCAAGCCCAACACCTCTCAGAAGAAGAGAGTTCTCCTCCCTTTTCTGCCACAGCAGTTCTCAGGGATCCATGCTGCATGTTGGGTTGCGTTCTCCCTGCAGTTCCTACATCAGCCCCAGCCCCACCCTGGGAGCCTGGACCAGGGGAAAGCTCTTCTCAGCACTACCACTGCCAGAGCAGCCACTAAAGCCAGAGGCAACTCCAAGGTCACATTCTTCTCCCAGAGCCTAATATATTTTTCATCTCCAAATTTGTTTGCTAAAAGCTTTCAACCTTGGGCTACTGTACAGACACTAAATACAATTGCCATATCTGACTATGAGCTTTGAATGGAGTCAAATTATTCTACAGAATTATTTTCTCTGTTTCTCTCACCTTTGTCGAGAAGCTGTACGAATTCTCACCATCAGAAACCTTCTGTTCAGGTTCAACATTCTTCTGACTATTTCTCAAAGGACCTTTTAAAGAAACAATAAATAAATTAAAAATCCTGTATCTAGCAGTTATTTTTCCTTTTAATATAGGAATGCCAGCCTCATTTGCTCAGTTTTTTTTTTCCTAATATTTGTATAAGTGTATGTGCGAGCATGCTGGCTTATAAAGCATCAGGCTAACATTTGGAACAGAGTAGCAGAAATGAATAGCTCCAGCTTGCAGATAACATTTGTATTGACCACTGATCTATTGAACTGTTATATTTAGAAGGATCGTTTAAAGGAAAATCTCATAGGCTATTGAATTTGAAGCTGTTCCAGCTACTCTGCAGGGCTTTTTTTTTTCTCTTCCTTTTCTCTTCCCCGCAGTGAATTCTCCAAGGCAAACGGTGTAAAATATTTTGCTGGAGGGGATACTTTACTTTCAAGATTTATTCCTTTTCACCACAAATATATCAAGGAAAAAAATCAAAAACAATAGAAAAAATGTTGAAAGAACTGGAAAGTTTATTTTCAATCTCATTGTGAGAGTTTGACAGTCAAGCAGGGATTGCTTGTTTTATCATGGAAGGAGGTTTTATGATAGGCAGCTATGATCAAACTGAGATAACTCTCATTATTTTATTTTAATATTAGTTGTTTCTCCTTTCATGCAATGTCAAGGGAAGAACTGTCCTTCCCACTTAGACATCTGCTGCAGAGGAACTGTCTGTTAATTATCTTGACAGACACAACCTGCAAGTTTATTTTGATGAGCTGTGATCTATAAAATGTAAAATATATCAGTATTATATGTACAAGCCTCCTTGGCATGTTAATAGCATGTATTTAGAGATGCTTGGTCTCTGCTTTTCTCCTATCAATAGTTTGCATGTTGAGCTAACACTTGGCTTCTTATTTGCAATATGATGGTCAGATCATCATGCACACACCCTATTATCTGCCTTTCTTCAAGGGGAGAAATATGCATTAGCCTATTTAATAGTCTGCAATATCTAATCCTGAGGAAATGTTTTATTGGTCATTTCACCTTGTGCATTCTCTTCCTCTTTTTTCCCCTCCTAAAGCATCTTGTGTGACTTTTTAGCCTTATGAAGGGTTGATAGTGAAAATAAACAAATACATCTTATTATTAAAGAGATTCTTGCCAGGAGGTAAAAGAAATATGTGTTCCTATGAGATTTGCTTACATATTCTGTGGATTGTAGATAGTATAGCTTTACATTTATTGAAATTGTCTTTTCCCCCTGAGTTCTAAGAAAATGTGCCTAAAGCTATTATCGCATCTATCGACTCTGTGGGATTTAATGGACGTGGCTCTTGCTCCCAAGTGGTTGGAAAATGACCTCTATGAAGCAAAGTTCAAGCAGAGTGAAAGCTCTGAGGCTGAGATTAGAGACCTGTCAGTTGCCTGGTCGGATAAAAGTGTAAAATTATATGTGACGCTCAGTTCAGTCACATCAAACAGCTCAGAAATGTTTACTGAATGAACTACACAGTCGCTAATTACACTTTCCCCTTAAGTATTCACATTATCATGGCCAACAAATACCCAGAGAATCTGGAAAGGGAAAGCTGCTAATAAGTATGCAACAATTACACCAGGCATGGTTTTGCACCTTAATTTTCCTACAGTGGTTATTTATAGTGAAGAGGCAAATTTGGCCAGTCATTACATACAGTATCTCTGGTTTTGATCTGAAAAAAAAAAAAAAAAAGAAAAGATAAATTTTAGATCAAAATATAGCAACAGGAGCACAACTATGAACAATAAAATTAACACAGCTTCCTCAAAACATAGCACAAAACATTGCTTTAACCCAGTGACCCTTAGTGACCAGGCTGTTCAGGGTGGTCATGTATATAATGTCAAATGATTACAGCAGCAACTAAAACCTGATGAATCAAAGTGTGTTGAAATTGCTCTTCCATTTCCTTCTGGAGGAAGTACATTAACCTTGCAAACTGTGGGGATTCTTTTCATTATTGCAACTTCCTTATACTAAAAATTGCCTTCCTCTTGATATTTGCGAATTCCAAATTTTCTAACAGTGCAGAAGACCACAGGTGAAAGGCTCTACTTCCATAAGTAAGGACCCTGCACTACACTTTACTGATTACCCACAAAGACTTCTGATCGTGAATGGGACCCAGAAAGCAAAAGCAAGAGGGCCCAGGGACGTCTGAGGTGAGCTTTGCAGGGCAGTGTTAGTAGGCTGGCCTGAGACACTTCAGGTGAGAAGGGAGGACAAGGCCAGGGCAGGCTTTGCTGCTGATGTTCACATGCCAGAAGACATGTTCCAGCTCACCCACTTACAAGCCACTGGAAGCCCATTGAAACACCAAGGTCATTAATAAATCCACAGAGCAAGAAACCTGGGATGCTCTGTTTCCAGTGGCAAACAGGTAATGAAGCAGTCAAGCACAGGGGTGTAACAAAGAGGGGTAAGTGCTCAACCTGCTGCTGTGTGCTGCCAGTGGCCAGTTCATGGGTCCTGTTGGTTTTTTTTCTTTCTTTCTTTCTTTAAAAATGCATTTTACACATTGGAACTAGCATTTTTTTCTTCTCAGTAATTTTTTTGTAGTCCTATTCTATAATCAGGAAAGGAAGAATTGATTTGTTTGAAGGAATAACTACAGCAGATAGAAAATTATACACAATAAAACTCAGAGTTAAGGTAAAGTGCTTAGTCATTCTAGAAGAAAACATATTTTGCCATCTGAATATTTTGCTGTCTACCTAAAGTATAGTTTTGTTAAACTATATTACATTAGCAAGTTTAGACAACAAATTATTTCACATAAAGATATTTGCTGTAACAGTTGTCACAGATTAAATGTAGCTTTATCTCTGTATTTGAATTTAATATATATATCACTTTTTACTCTGATTAATTTTCACAGATAACAATTAGCTTTTTCCTGATCTTTTAATTCCAAATTCTTTAACATCATAAAAAAGACTAATTAACAAATTCAGAACAATAATCTTCTACAGTATATTCAATAACTCTCTAGTAAAAGAAAAGTATTTTTTCTTTCCACTTTTATATGATCTCTAAAACATGTGCTTAATTAAAATTGATCTCTCTTACTTGAAATCTTTACAGAGTGACTTAGTGAAACATGGCCTCAAACAGTTATTTGAAATTACATTAGCAGGAGATCTAAGCAATAATGTGTAATTGCTGTTACATAGTGTCACTTACTGTTACTGTCTCAAGTATTTTAATCATGAAGAAGTATACATGGTTTTCAGCTGATTTTTACAGACTTCTTGATTAAACCATGTACTTGGCCCGATGATCAGCAGGTGGGACAATTTATTTGCATTTTTAAAGGAGGAGGGTTTTATTTCTCAGTATGGGTATTCTGAAGTGATGGGAGTCTGGTGCCAAGTTCTGGGATCCAGCTCACCTTTGGAGGTCGCAAGGGGCACATCCCACAGTATTTTCCCTATTAGCTGAATTAGCCACACTATGAACTCTGAAGAATTAACCTAAGGTGGCATGATATTCACATGTATGTTTAAGGCTCTGTAAGAATCCTTGAGTGAAATACATTAAAAAAAAAAGAAAAAAAGAAAAAAAGAAAAAAATTCCTTAATCTCCACCTCTGTCTGACTCTAAATAGGCAGTAGTATCATTGATTCATCACTTTCCCCAATCTATTCTGGAATGTCTATTTTATGCTTGGTCAATTACCAAACTTTACAGATTTTTCTGTTTCATTGACAGAGATGTTATTTCTATCAAGAAAATACAGAAATGCATACAAGAGAAATTAAAACTAATTTCTGTACTGCTGCCAAAACATGCTAAGAACATAAGAACATCTTCGAGGACATCCATAGTAGCTCAGAAAGACTGGCTTACGTAGAGAAACAAATGCAAGTGTGTGGAAATGAAAGGAATACCTCTTCTGCAGTGCTTTGCCAGAAGGAGGAAGTCCCACATTACTGCCATTCTCCAATTGATCTGCTGCACTCTCTCCAGGTATTTTGAAGATAGATGCCTGAAAGAGAGCTTGGCCTGAGAAATGCAGGTCAGATTATTTAGCAGCTATTCCCAAGAGCAGAGACAAGTACACACGTTGGACTGGCTGATGTGTGAAAAGTACCCCAAGTCTCTCATTCATAGAGTCTCTTTAGAAATTGACTCATTTTAACACTAAACCTGATCAAATTTTGAATGAGAAGTGGGATCAAGATAGAATGGACAACTGGTTTGGTAAAAAGGCTTGTAAATCTTGATGAAAGGAAGGACTCTATTCTTGATAGCAAAGAAAACAATAAACCCCCACACTCTATTATCTGGACATTGTAATCTGAATTTTTTACCTCCAGTCTCCTTGTTTTCTCCCTTTCCACTATTCTGAGGGTATTAGTAATGAAAAACAGCTCCAGAGGGTCCTGCTAATCTCAGGGCTATGGCAAGTGGGTGGGATGCCAAGGGAATTCCACAGTGATGGATCCCTAGATCCTAGTCACCGAGAAGTGACTAGAAATTCTTGTTTGGTGCACATTTTCTGGGATGCTGGTGTATGAGACAACATGACCTGAGGTAAATATAGTAAGGGATTGGATCCCAAAAACACAAGTCTACCTTTTGCTCCTTGAAACTTTACCTACTTGATTGACAATTCCTGTCCTCTGCAATAACCATTATAAAAAATACATTCTCAAACAAAGGGAAGGTAATTTTAGAAGATGGACAGTGTTTTTAGATATTTCAAACTTTAGTTTAATTTTTTTTTCATAGAAATGGTCTTAAGAAAAAATAAATGTATGTGAAGAATATGCCCTGGGCTTCACTTCCTGTGGATAAGAATGGGATAAGTTTTGTCTTTGCATTGTAGAAAGGTGATCTTTTCTCTCTACAAGTGCTATAAGAATCTGCAAATCTGTATCCACAGGGAACAATTAATTTCTTCCCAAGTTTCCTCATTAAAGTATCTGACTATAACTTTATTTCCAACAGAAGGTGCCCTCTTTTTGTAGCAGATATTGAAAATGAAAATAAGTTCCTTATACCTATGCTATTAGAGTTGGGGATTATCAAGTATAGACTGCCTCCCACTTGTGCTGGAATGAAGCACAGGGTCTACCCCTGGTTCTCAGTGAGAAGCTGTAACTGGCTAATTGACAACCTGAGGAGAGAATGAATCTTCCAAAATAGTTCCTTTATATGGAACATGATGTCAAATATCACATCATGAAAACAAAGCGATAAAAGAGCATTTCCTTTACAGATGCTCAGTCTTAACTCTCTGCTCCTGGTAGCACCTTACCCCCCACCTGTTGGCCCAGACAGAGCCTTGATGGTCAAAGAAAACTGTGATTTGCAATGTCCTCTCTTACCTCCGCCGTCTTTTTTTTTTTTTTCCATAAAAAAAAAATCATATTTGATATTCTTTCCCACTTTGAAAAATATTATTTTTCTCTGAAATTCACCTTTAATATAATTCTCATCCTCTTTCTGTACCTCTGGATGGCCATGTGGATTGCTTGCACCAACAGAAGAGAGGGCACAGCAACCTCACTGCTTTCCTCACCATCTCTGGTTTGAGAGAGTCCTCCAGGCAGTTCAATGTCGGCTTCCCCCCGTCACAATAAACCACTTTATAATGCTCTTATCCAATCCAAGCTGAACTGCAGGGCACATTTCAACAGCAGCTTAATTCACTTTCTCCCTTCCCTCAAGTTGAAAACAGAAGGACATTAGTTGCCGTATAATGTGACATCCATGTCTTGTTTCTCCTATTATCTAGACTAAGTAAATCGTAACAACAGCAATATAGTTGCACGCTGATTTAAATGAAGAAATATGGTTTGATGCTAAAATAATTCCTCTAATTTATATATAGCAAAGCTGCGCACAGGGTCTTTTGTCAATGACATCCCAAATCAAGATGTGCAGTGTTGAGAAATTGTTTGATTAACTTCCGCCTTGTAAAACATTGTCTTGTGGCAAGTACTTAAGCCTCTAAGAGCTGCCAAGTTCAAGCCAGTGTGGCTCATGCCATAAGTCTTCCTGCAGCCCTTTGGGCCACTCCGTAACGAGAGCTACCATTTTGCTGTCACTGTCACTTCGCATATCCACTCTCGAAAGCTCTGTTTGTTGTTTCATTCTGTTCTATGTCTCCCTTAGGAACTTCTTCATTTTAATATAAATAGAGCGCTTCATCATGCAGTGCCAAAGACTCATGGAAGGTATAACTCTCAGTATTACTGGAAATGATGCATACAGATGAATTTGGCCAGCAGATCGCAAACAAAGGGCCTTAAAAAAGGGGGGAAAACTTCCTAATCCCCACCTATGGAGGGTAAAAGGCTGAAAATAATAACAGAAAGGGGAAATGATCTCCTCACTCTGCTAACCATTGGTTTGATTGTAATTCACAAACATCACTGGAAGTTGCTAGTTAAAGCTTTTTGCCATATGACACAAAAGCATCATACAGTATGTATATTTTAATGATGATTTCTAATTGGACTTTTTGTTTAAACAAATAAGCAAATAAATAATATTTGTTTTAGAAAACTGTGTTCTAGAAAAAACAAATTTTGGAAATGTTAATAGTTGGGGTGTAAAGTTTAAAATCTTACGTTCTTTTCAATTTTCTCTTTTTTTTAATCCACACTTTTATATGATATGATAAAGGATTTGCTAATAAGATATGACCTAGTAGTATTTAAATAGAAAAATTAGGATAGGATAGTAGGATTAAGAATACCCAAGCAGATCGATGCATGAACCAATAAGTGTTGAGAAAACACAAAATGAAAAGTCAAATTCTAACACTTTCATTGTAACAGCAAAATTATTATAATAATAATTGATAATAACATCAGTAACAATAATAATAATAAATCCAGAGTGTTACAACCACTGCATATCACTTATATTATGTGGTAATGGTAATTTGTTACATTCTGGTCATCTAATACTTGTAACACTTGCAATATTTCAGAAGAGGTGAATGAAATGAGGGATCATTTTAGTTCTGCAAATTCTACCTCTCACATATTGGTGTATAAATCCAGTACCACTGGCAGATTGGATCTAATCCCATTCTGTAGAAAGTAACATGAGGGGATCAAATAATAGTTGGGTTTTGCCCTAGCAATAGTATCTAATGACTTCATTACATTTTAGCCACCTTGCCCACAGCCCTTTAGCTTTAGCCTCTTACTTGGACAATGTAACTGTTTTTATTATATCCATATGGAAATGCTTTGTGGATCATATCAGCTCATGCTTCCATATTTAGCGTGGTTGTTCCAGTTTAATAGCTAATTGCACAACAGCTCTTAGCATTTCTGTTTCCTTTTGTGCCCTCTGCAGTGAATACTCAGGTTCTCTCTTATTTTTACTACACTTTTTCAAGGGCTACGTGTGCAGAAACATCCCAGTCATTTGGAATTGCTAATATCCAGTTACAAATTCACAAGTGGCAAATACGCAACCATGAAATTCAGTAGTTACAAAGCAGAGCATTTGTACATTGTAAATTCCTGTGCATTTCTTAAGTTGCATGATGGGGAGCAGCAGGTGACATTATCCAGTTTTATGTGCACTTTTACCTTTGTCTAACACCCCTCTTTCTCCCTTCCCTCCTGCGGATGCTGCTGAAGTATAGAGTTTCATTCATTCACTTTAATGTTGAAACCCATCACGCGCAAAAAAACTTTCCCAGAGACTGGAATAGGATGAAAACTGATCCAGACTCTTATCTGAATAGGTATATTTGTGTGGTTATATATGTCCTCAAGTCCTTTTGTCAGTCTTGGCACATGCTGCCCGGGGAAGTGGTGAAGTCACTATCCCAGGAGGTATTTAGAAGATGCTAAGTACAGCACTTGGGGACATGGTTTAGTGGTAGTTTCGACACTGCTGAGCTAATGGCTGGGCTCAGCAACTTCAAAGATCTTTTCCAACCTCAACAGTTCTATGATTCTGTGTAGTTATGTAGACAAGGGTGAGCACAGAGGTAGGATGGAGAGCCCATTACAGCATTTCATGGGTGTGTGATACCCTTCCTGCCACTTACCCTTTCTCCCCCCACCAGAGAACAATGCACCTCAAAGGTATCAGGATATGTAAACTCATAACACTTCAGTGGGGCAAAGAACTGTTCCTATACCTTTTTTAGAAATCAAAAATTCAGCCTGAATCCGGTCAGTTCAGCATCTCCTGCTTTGCTGCCCAGAAGCAGAATCCTGGGCAGGTTTCATTTTTGCAGCTTCTCCTGCCATACAGGGACATTTATCAAAACTTTCAAACTGAACACTAGGGTTAGGGCAACTCTATTCCCTGGTAGAAGAGGTAAGGAGAGGTATTCATGTCCCAGTGCCAACCTGATGAGTATTTCAGCTCCTTTGTGTTGAGGAGGGCAATTTGGGAGCCTTCCTACCTACAAATCTACCTTAATAGCAAGGCCACAGGATTGTGATCTATTCCTCTCTTTTGCACAAGAAAGCTGCACATGGAAGGGTCAGAGCAGGACCGATTCTTTGAGCCTCAAGAGTAGCATATGGATGACAGATACACATGTCCAGGCACCTCCCTCCCAGGGCAACACATCTCCAGCAGGGATGTTTTCCTTTTGCAGAACTCAGCAATGGCAAACAGCCTGTGGAAATCTGTGGTGCAGGATGGGCCAATATGAAAGTTATTTTTATGTTCTATAGAACTGCTCCTAGATCTGGTATATTAGCCTTAGGTTCTTTTTACTGCAGCTTCAAATTTCATTCTTTCTTTAAAACCAACAAATTAATTTATTAAAGAAGATGTATTAGAGGGGTGCATGTCAGGGAAATGACAAATCTTGCAAAACAGATTTGCACAGAAAGGAAGAATCAGGTGACTATCTAATGCCTTTTTATACATTTTTTTTTAGCACAATGAACTGCTCCCAAGCTGCATTTAAATATCTGTGTGGTCTACATACATCTCAAACAGCTACCATAGAAAATACTTGCTTGGTATCTAAGATGCCCTTTCACTGGACCAAAACATAGAATTATCTACGTTATCCATCTTATTTATAATAATCACAATGTGATTGCTCTTTTCAAATATACAATATTCTACTTCCTAAGAAGCATATCTTCAGCCACACTGCTTGCAGAAAAATACTGCTTGGTGAATTAAGGGGGATAGAGTTTCTCTCACATTTATGAAAGACAGTGGGATATAAGAAAATGTTGGTATTCAATCATCTTCTACCATAGTTTATACTTTTCATTGAGGGAGAGCAGCAGACACAAGCAGATTTACTCAGAAAGCAAATAAACTAGCAGAAATTTTTTAATAACTTTGGTCGAATTCTGATGTCACATTGCAAATTAATTGGTGGCCAAACTTTCAGGTGTCTGAATAAAAGTCTTTTCTTATTACATTTTTGCTGTATAAATAATACAGGGTATTTTTGTGAGAAAATAGTTGTGTAACTCATACTTTCACTCTATTTGTGCCTGGAAGTCTTTGCCTCACCTGTGTCAAAACATCATAATCTTACAGCTGGTAATTGCAGCAGAGTGGCGCCTTGAGTTATTTTTGTGGTCAGCATGAGATGGCATGTGACATTTTATGTTATAGTAACCCTCAAAGAGGCCTTTCTATCATAAAGATTTTAATGCAGAAAGAGGAGGGTGTGTAGTCTCTCAACAGCTCTTTGAGTTGTAATATTATTGATCAATATGTAAAATTAAGGTGATTTGTTTATTTGTCAAATTCATTACTTTAATGCTAATACATGGTGGTGTAACATATTATCTAGCTAATCTTTTTAAGGCAGCTTGTCAAAATAAATGCATATTAGTACAGTTCCAACTATGCTGGACTTTTGCCCAAGCAGAAAATGAGCAAATAAAAGCAATAGTTTAACATGATGAGTCACAGCAGTCATATTAAAACCCTACCTTTTAGAGAACACATTAGGTAATGTCCAGGAGCTCATATTTAGTAACCCTCTCATGGACATTGGCAAAAATTTTGCTGTGTAAGAGCCACAGAGAGACTCTGGGGTTTGGCTTGCTCTGTTTTTAAAATGCCAACAGATCAGATGTGCTTTGAGAAACACAAATTTTTTTAATGAGAATTTTTTAAATCTCTACCAGTATCTTGGTAGCCTACAAATAAGCTTATGCTCTTTCAGCTGAGAATATATATCAGGTTTCCTGGAAACCATCCCACTAGGGCATGACTATAGCTCCAATATAAGCAGTGAAGCACTTAAAAGGGGGCTAATTAGCTATTTGCTGTACTTGACAGATAAAAGATGTATGCAAGCACAGAGAAAAGACTGCAAATATAGATATCCCTGATTATGTTATTGTCCAACATTTTAATTAATTTCTTAGACCACCTTTGTGTAATGTAAAAAGGTTTTGAAAGATGTGACAGTAACACGGCTGTGGTGTTTCTTTAACTAATCACTGTCACTGCAGGGTGCTGGAAATTTTAAAGCACGTTTTATATGCTCAGTTCATTGAAACATTACTTTTTGTTCTACTGGCCTTAATTTTTGCTTTATTTGCAGAGCAGCAATGAGAAAGGTGTGATTTGATTCAACTAGTGTTCTGCCTAGAAGCCATTTTGGCATGTAAATCATCTGCACAGGAGACAGGCTGGCTGGTAGCTACAAATAGGGGCAGATGATAAGACCTATGGTGTCCATCTGCGACTCTTTCACTGGGTGAGGATGTAATGCAGCTTCTCTCAGTCTTATTTTAGCTACCCATGAAATTAGGAATTCATATTTATCTGTCACTTGTGAGCACTGTGTAGTTTTCCACCCCACCAACCCTCAAGTTCTTGGAAAGTCTGAAATGGAATTTCCTCACAATATATTTTTGCTTCTAATTTTAGCCAAAACCTACAGCGCAAGCTTAGCCAGGCAAATAAATGCATTAAACAAACATTCTGAAACAAAAACATTTTGGCCCAGGGTTTACATTCCAGCAGGAATTAGGGCTCCTTCCTGGTTTACTGATACAGTTTCACAGGTTCACAATGATACACAGGCACCTTGGTTATAAATCATTCAGGTGTGCTGCCATCAGTGTCACAGGAAGGAAGGATTTGGCCCATGCCACATAAAAATAGGGGTGTATGTGGTAAGCAGATAGGCACCAACAGAGTAAATAGCAGTTCAGAAACCAGCAGCATTTTAAGCTTTGTTAATAGCAAGGAGCCAGGTACATTAAAGTAGCAGACAATTTGTTTGATGAGCAATTGATATTTGACAGGCCAGTGACAGCCATGCTGTCAGGAGATCACAGCTCCTGCCTCAGTATGTGACTTTAAAAACTTCACTAGGGGAAAAATTACAGTCAGGCAAGCAGCAGCAAGGCATAGCCTAAGGCACTATCTGCCAATAACTAAGTCCTAGGGAAAACTGATTTGTGGCTTCTGATCACATGAACCTATAGCCTTCACTATTGACTAATTGTGGTTCATCTGGATGTAGATCTATCTTGGCTAACAAGAAAGCACTAGAGGTCTTCATTTAGCCATTGAGCTGAGTCTCTGGAGACGTGTGTGCAGCTGTCTTTACCTTCTTACCAATCAACACATCAAAAGCTGCAGAATATATTTCCACTTTCAGAAATGCAAACTGCAAGTGAGATAAAGTTGCCAAACTAGACTTGAAAAAGAGTGAATGATTATGACTCTCCTCCAAATACAAAAGATAAATCATTTATGACCGTGCAGAACTTTGCTATCTATATAAATTCAGAACAGATACGATGGAATCAATTTATCAGCTGGACAGCCACATCATTTTAATGTAACTGTAAAGGATTAAAACAATTTTAGGTGTTTTTTTTTCCTACAGAGCAACATCCTAGGGAGAACACAAGTAGACAAGTTGAATGTGCACTCTTTTGCAGAAAGTGGCCATTGACTGATGCTGTTTTGATTTATCTTAGTGAAAATAGTGTAGTTTAAAATAATATACTTGCTGCCATGAAAATCAGCTGTTAATTACTATGCAAAGATTTTTACCTAGTCCAAACATTATGCCAAAATTGGAAAAAAAATACAATGGATGTATTTGAAGGTAAAGCTACAGAAGAGACAGGATGAAAATTTTTGGCTTACATCACTTTCTTGGCTTCTGTTCTGGTTAATAATTCATTCCATTACAGGTCATATTGGCAAGACACAGAACACCACCACTGAAGGGGCTGAGCTCCTTCATACTCCATCAATGCTTTCAGAATTTAAAAGTCCAAGCAACTTCAGGGCTCAAATATATTTTGACTTTAAGTTCAGATTCAAGTCACATTGTATTTAATAGGAAAACAATTTGCTTCAGGCCCAAATGACCAGGATTTTGTGGTGTCTGTTAATCAAGGCATAACCAGTCAATGTGGTTCTGACACAGTCTTGCACTGTTTTTTCTTTCTTGGACTGTCTCAGTAAGTTCAGAGACAACTTTTTCTTGTGATATTTGTGTTTTCTCCCAGTCCAGAAGAATGGGAGCAAAAAAGGTGCAGAATCTTTATAGGATTTCAGTAATGTCCATGCGCCATCTTGACTTCAATAGGGAAATGGCAAATATTTTTGCCATATCACAATCTGCGCAACTAAATTGGAATTCACAGTCTGGCAGAGAAGAGTAAATTGATCACATAAAATTAAAACAAATATAAAGATCCCCTTAAAATTTCCATCCTTAGGGTAACTTTGCTAATTTTTAGTTATATTAGTGAATACATGTTACTGCACTACCTATCTCAATCAAGGTGAAAGAGGATAATAAAACTAAAAGAGCACTCTGGTACTAGAAATTACTAGGTATTTTGAGCAAGAGACAATTTAAATTTAAGACCTTTCCTTCAGGGCAGATGGTGTATGTAAGTAAAGCAGAGGAAGCTTATAAGTGTCTTTTCAGAGTTCTTAGTATTTAACATAAAAATGCATCTGTCAATGTGTATTTATTTCTGGTCATTATTATTACTGCCAATTTTGATGTAGCATACAGATACACTTTTTTCTAGTTAAATATTTATATCTACATATCACATTTCTTCTATATATCCCATTTCTTTTTGTTGGACTTCCATGGTGAAGCTTTTGCCCATGATAATGATAATGAGAAATGACAAAACTCTTATAAGTAGGGCAAACAGTTCAGCCTGTTCCCAAAACTGCCACATCCTTGTTACGAAACCCTCTTTACACATTGCTTACAATTTTGCAAGAATAACTCCCAAGGATAGCATTTTCCACACTGACATAGTTACTCTGGAAAATATCTCTACATCTTACCTCCTGTTTTTGAAAGACAGAAATGCCTCTATACTCAAAGCAGGGATGGCTTGTTACCACTCACTCAAAAATACCTTCAGTTGGCCAAATTGGAAAACTTTGTGAGGAGAAACAAAAAAAAGAAAAAAACCACAAAAAACCACAAAACAAAACAAAAAACACAACAAAAAAAAACTATCAAACACCTCCCCTCCCCAAAAAAATTGCTACTTCAGAACAGTCTTAGTAAAAATAACTTTCACTTTTAAGAATTCTTTTTTGGAGTGAATACTTTGAAGATTTTACTCTAGTAATTGCATTCTGGCCCCTGCAAAAGACAGGATGGGCACAAACGTGGGGCAAGAGTGACCTGCAAGCATTTCTAAAAATTTCTCTCAAAGGTCTGATTCTTTTCAGGGCTGCTGCCAGGTCCTGTAGCTAGGAGCAGGACATTACCAGCATTTCACATACTCCTTATCAATACTCCCACAAGCCTGGTGGGTATTTAAAGAAGAAAAATGTGATGAGCACTTTATAGAGAAGGGGATAGGGAGAAGATAGACGAGATTTAACGTAAAATTGAGAGCTACATGTTTTCCTTAGAAAACACTAGTTAGCAAGCTTGTAACTTCCCTGCAGGAATTACAGTTTCATTCAGAAAAAAACTGACTGTAACACTTCTTTACTCCAGTTCCCCACTCTTCCATCTCCCCTATCTTACAGCTTTTTAATAACACAAATTCAATTTTTAATAACACAAATATACCTTGTTTTCTCAAATCTCTCTTCTCACTCCGTGTACAGGACCAATCTGCTCTGGACATGGATCTGAACTTTGAAAGCAACAGCTCTAGTTGCTTCATCCATTACAAAAGTTACCAAATTGGCAATAAAGAAAGATGACCATCACAAACTATGACAAGAACTGATCTTATCTCATTGTCAGAACAGTTCACACTTGTGAATTATAGCTTCTTCAGAAATATCCACCTCTAAAAGAAGCCCTTTCATAGGCAGGCACAAGCCAGGCATTGCTATGTAGGCACCTGAACATGAGCTGAAGGTGCTGATCTGCAGAATACCTCACTCCTGGGACATTTTATGCATTTTAAGTATATGCCATATATTGTGAAGAAAAGGAAAAAAGTAAAACAAGTTCTAAATGAGGAGGCACAACATTTCTTAAAGCTAAATAAAAAGTTGTTTTCATAGGAGGAAAAGCTGGTGATGGAATGTTTACTTACAGAGAAGCACACACAAAACAAGGATACAAGTTACTGTGTTTTGTCATCTTAACCCCTCTCAAGTGTCTTGGAAGTGGTTTTGCAAACTGCATGGCTGCTTTTTGAACAAATTGCCTTTCTTCCCATTTGGAATTTTATCTCCAGCTTTCTGGAAGGAATAAACTGAATCCTTCTGATATTCTGTGACAATTTAAAAGAAATGAAGGAAATACTTGGGACATCATATGGTTTGTTTTTTTTTTAAATACCTCTGTGGCAATTTTAAAATTGTTTGTGTAAAATGGCCATTTCTACTCCTAATAGTTGCACATTTTTAAGTTAACAGAGCAGTAATTTCCACAATAAAGACACAAATCTATCTATACAATGTAAGCAAAATATATATATATATATCTATATGTTATCTATCTATCTGCAGAACTCTGAAACTCCAGAGACATAAAACATAACAAAAGAATATGAGTAAACTAAAAAGTAAAGCACAGATAATCCCACCATGCTTTATAAAGGAGATTGTGCAGCTCTGGTAAAAAGATTTGGTCAAGGGAGAATCTTCAGAATTAGAAGATGCAGAAACAGGCTGGCAGATGCCAGCACCTGACTTGGGAAGATAGTTCTGGTGAGGAATGGAGAGATTTTGAAAGTTTAATTCAGCTTTTTGTCTCTAAAAGGTCAGATCTCCTCCATCTTTTCCACAGAGTCTTTAGGAGTCTTAAAATGTATGTAAATAACCTCTGCCAGGAATACAGAAACCACAATATGAGCCTAAATCCTTGTTGGGCACAGTTTGTGCTTAGCTAACTGACACAGCTGTGAAATGCAGAAATGGCAGCTTGATGTTCAGTCCCATTTCTCCCATGCTCATGTCATCCTTTTGCTGTAAGCCATGTCAACAAGGCCTGAAGTACTTCAGGAATTCATATTTCATGTGCTGAGGAAGACACAAGATCAAGATTTGCTAATAGGTGCCACTTGAAATAATTAGGCACACAAGGCATTTTATATTCAGATCCATGTTCCAAATAACTTCTCCTTTCTCTGTTCTTTTTCTATCCCATGAATGCAGCTAAACACTTCCCATAAACATATTTTATTAATTTTTAGAAATGTATTAATAAGAAGATAACTCCAGCACTTTCAGCACAGCAGACTAACCATAACAGGAGAATGATTACTCTAAATATGCCATTACTTATAAAACCTGAGGGTGTTACCTCATTAATTGTCTCTAGGGAATGAGGGACCCCTACCTAAAACAGCTCCACACAAAAGCCCATGAAGAGGGATTGGCCTATAGCTCTGTAGCAGGACATTCTTTATGCCTGTGTGGTCAGAGGGACCAGAGGCCCAGGTTCACCTGCATCTGCATAACACACTGCCACCACTTCCCAACCAGTCACATGAAATTCAACCTTCAGAAGAAAAAATCAGTCCAAAGAACAGGAATTATTTATCTGGCCACTTACATTCCCACACTCTTTAAAATACATCAGGTGATTTAAAGAGACCACTACTAAGCATTGCAACCAAAGAGATGAATTTGAGTACAAATCAAAATCACACTCAGCATGTGTGTATTGGCTGCCTCATTTTTATGTGCTTCTCCCCTTTTTATTAACTCTGCTTACAAGAGATGTTTCATTATTTTATTTCTCCACAGGTACAGTTTTCCAACTATTTTCTGCCTTACAGATTAAGTACCATATAAGAACAAAAAAAGGCATCACCTAGTTTGGTGAAGGAGATGTGTCTTACACTTTGCTAACATTAGAGCCAGATTTCACGGTCATGGGAAAACAAAACACCCCAAATGGAGCAGTTATTAATTCAATAAATCCAGCTGCTTTCAGTGCTCTGGGCAAAAGGCAAAGTTAAAAGCAGCTGCTTGTTGACGACATGTGCGACCTGACCAGGGGAAGGTAGCTGTTTTAGCACATCATCTACCACTTTGAAGGCTGACTGCACTCAATTTCTTAGACAATCTACACACCATTTTCAGTTCTGTACCTCCATAATTTATCACAACAATACCTCAAGCATACAGATTGGCGGGGGGGCAGGGCGGGGGATGAAAGCAATTTACAGTATAAAGATGAAAGAAGCTGGATGGCTCAAGAAGACCTACTATGTAAATCATATCCACAACTTAAAGGAATGTAGCCATAATATTCTGGAATTAATTTTTCCAGCATTCCTATATAGGTCACACAAAGGTAAATGTAGTTTCCTCCTCCCCCTACCACTATATCTGGAGTTGTTTATTAATATGTTAAAGAGGAAATTGATTTTACCTCCTTTTTTCTACAAGGACAATAAGAACCTTATGTATAAAAACTTCTGATAAAAACAACAGCAATCAGTAACAAATTAGTGTGCAATCTGTCTGTATGTCTTCCCTTCTGATTTCTGGGCATATCTTTCAAAAGTTACTCTTCATTATACTCAAGATGAGAAAGGAAAATAGTCTTTTCCCAGAAATAGTCTAGATCACATACAGTGTATCCCAGATATATTTCACCAATCCAAACTATCTTCAAAAATGCAGAAGTTATGTGCAGCCTTTGTAACATTTCTACACTGTGGTTTTAAAACCATTATTTTAATTTTGATTTCAAACAGAAGTCTATATTTTCACATAGTTTTCTAAATTATAATTGGTAAATATGTTTGACTAATCAAAGGTATCTTTTCTAATGGAAAAAAAAAACCCTTTTTTTTATAAGACTATGTGCAGATACAGCTTTGCTTGTTTTTTGATGGTTTGAAAACAATCTTTTGCACACAAGGACTTGTTTCTGTGAAATAAGATTTATTTCATGTGCAAACAAGTGCATCATGTATCCCCAGGAGAACCAAAAGTGAGTGTGCAAATCTCTTTACACAATTTTACCTCTTCTCACAATGATCAATGATATATTTATCTGAGAAAACTCTGAATTTACCTACATTTACTGTGTATTTCTTAGCCTTCTAACTGCAATCTGATTCTCAGTCTCTTCCCCTGGGAACTACTTTTAAAGGTACAAGCATGTTAACAGTTTCAAACAGCTGCTATGGAAAAAAATCATCATGAATGTTTCCTTCTTCCTCCTCAATTGTGGACTTAAATCTCAAAATACACTGAGGCTGAGTTGCAAGAAGCAGTTGTAGTTACAGGATTAACTCCAGACACCTCCTGTTCTAACAGGCTCGAAGTTGGAGCTTATATGAGTGGAAAGGTGATACAAGAGATATTCATCTCTTGCTTTTCACACTGGTGGGTCCTGACATTTTGGGTCAAGCAAACTTTTAATGAATGGGAAAACTATTTCAAGTTATATTTAAGTATTTCTAAATATATTCTGTGTTTTTCTGTCCTTCCACGGAGACTTCAGGCAACAAGTTTTAAAGACAAGAGGCTTCTGAGAAGAAAACATACTTAAGACTACATTTTAGCAGAATATGTAGTACATTTGTAATGTGTGGTTTCACACAGAAAAGGTAACCCGTTCCTATACAGTGGAAACAAAGGATAACATCAGCTTTTGAATGGATAATCCCTCAAATCATACTTCAGCACAAATCATTAGATAACCTTCTGCGTGCAAAATATACATATTCAACTGAATGTCTAAACATCATATTTCTCATGCCATCCTTCATGAGGTGTAGACCTCATTGCTCCCTCACTTTGGACACAGGCCACTGCCTCATCATTCCTTCAGCAAAGTATATAAAACTGTGTTTGTAACACTCTGACTCCTTGATGAAATCACCCACTCCCAGTTTGACGCCACTGTACCACAAAAACTGGCATAAAATTAAAATTTTCCCTTTTTTTCCATCTACTTCTGACATGGCACTTTGCATCTTCAGATTTCTTTGGATTGTCATGTGGTGGATCCCCTCTGCAAGACCCTGACAATTTTTCCAGTTGTTAACTCTTAGCCATGAGGCTACCCATAACAAAACTGATGTGTTATGGGCACTGGTCATCACACCCCATTTCACTGATGCTCCACTGGGATGCAGCGAGTGAATCACCAGGTTGAAGGCTGACAATATCACAGACAAGCATTTGCCACCTTGCCTGCCTAAATGATTTTGGCCAGTGAATGCCAACTGAACAGTATTTCACAGTTCTTGTCTAAACAATAAAATCTGTCCAGACAATATTTCTGGCTTTCTATAAATCCCAGACAGTCCAATATGCCTCTTCAGCCTTTGCAAATAATCAAGTGTAAACAGTTTTAAAAGGACTTCTGTTAAAGAGCAGTTGATCACAACTTTCAGTACTGAAAAACAGGATGGCATCTCTTGGATCTCCACACTAAATGGCAAAGATCATTCCATACAATAAATAATCTTGTGCTATTGAGTGACTAAGTGCATTTTATTACTCGTACAGTAGCGGATGAATTGATATGAGTAAGAATGAAATTGTGCCCCAATACTCAGCTTCCAAGCATGCATGAATTAGAATTTTACCAATAAACCCACAAAAATGTAACAAAATTTTTGCAAACTGTCATATTTTCTTGTTATATGTAACTAAACATTAATTTTTTTTTAAAATTGTTTTTATAGAGAGAAATACAGAAAATGAAGTCTCACCTGACCATAGGACTATGCTACAGCTGTAGCCTGAGCGTGCAGTGGGTTGGGGAATGTTCTCAGCCACTTTCCTTACAATAGAAGGTAACACTTCATTGTCCATCACCCACACTGTGTCTGGGTAGATTGACTGGGTGGATCAGGGTACCTGGGGTACAAGCAGAAGGAAAAAAGAAGAGCTGTCATATGTGTTGTCACAAGGTGTCCAAAGGACAGCTGGTCAAGACTAATACACATGTTAAATTTAGAGCACCTACACTGTATTTGCAGCCTCTCTGTTCAGGTATGAATGACCTCACACTGCACTTGGGACAGTCATCTCTGAAGAAAGGAGGATCTGGCTGTTTATGTGCTATGAATTTGTTCAATACCAAGCCCAATATGGTTCAGGAGTTTGGAATTCATCTGTGCTATGTAGTGCCTGTGTCTACAGGGTTTCCAGACTCTGCACAAATCCTGACTTTGCCCCTGGCACTTCAGAGAGATGAAAATACCTGCCCAAGCAGACAGCAACAAACACACGGTGTCGCCCTGAAAAATAAACCTTCTGATTTTGTTTTCATAGTTTTTAGACACTTTCCCAGGAAAGTAACTATTAAACATAGATGTTTATACATTCCTTCTAAGAAATGTCTTTTGATGGATGTTTCACATGACCAGTGTGATTGGGAAGGTGGTAACTTAATTATCCAATCCCTGGTCATTGTCAAGAATCTATAAATACTGGGGTCAAGAAAATAAAAGCTGTCTTTTTTCTATCACACTGCTGAGATGTGTCTGTGTGAATCATTCCTTGTCCTCTACTGACACCATGGCACCTCTTGTGTTGTACAGTGCCACCTTACCTGCCTGAGTGCTAAGGTGAATGTAAAGCTGCTCATCAGGTCTTTTAACATGTCAGTTTCAAATATGGGGAAAGACAATCCCCCATAGAGGAATTCTCCCAAAGGGTGGAGAGAATAGTAACAAATTCTTGTGGCAGTCGCTGGAGTAGGATGTGAAGGTTTATGGCACTGTCAAAGAGCTGAAGCCAAAAAAAGTTGGTACCCTACCTAATTTTACATTGCTCACTGAAGTGGCATGAATCTGCTTCTCCCTGTCTCAGATCTACAAAAGCTGAAAAGGGAACAAGGTAGAAGTTTGGGGTTGCCTGCTGGCTCCTCAGGCCACAGGGTGCCAGACAGCATGAATTTTCCTTGTAGTGCTGCAGGAGCCAGGAGGAGATAGTGGACACTGTCCCCAAACCTTGGTCAAGCCCAAGCAGAGGGGATGAGGGAGATCTCACAAGTCCTCCTGGGAGGTTGGTTCAGCAATGGTCCAGCCTTTTTAACTTCTGTAGCTGCAAAGCAGACAGTCAAAAACCATGCACGTTAACTCTTGTACCAATCTCTCCTTTAGAATCCGTTCTGCTGCAATAGAAATTCTTTTCTTCTGATGAAAATACATTTTTTTCTTCTTATGAAGAGTTTGTACTCTGAAGAGTTTCATATGAGTTTATTTTCTCATGTGGTGATTGTAACCACTCATTTTCCATATTCTTGGACTTAGCTTTTTTCCCCTTTCATGATCTTGTATGTTTTGGATGGGTTTTTTCCCAATCCAGAAAGAGCAGCAGAAAAGTCTTTGCTGCTTGACAACTTCTGAAATTCTTATTTTGCAATTCAATGCAAAGATATAATTTGTATTACAATTATTGCCAAATAAACACAACATGAATGTTGTACTTCTGCCGTAGGACAGCTGCCTAAACTTAAAGATGAGAAAACAACAAGGAATAAGAAAAACCCAAACCACAGTCATTTATGCACTTTAGGTAGTAGCTACTGGGAAAAGCCTCCATTTGCAGCAGATTTTGTAACACAAACTTTTCCGCGCAAGTTCAGAGGAGAGAGCTTCTTAGGCAATTTTATAAAATGTTATCACTGCTCCTTGTCTATAATCTGGAATTCAATTTTAGCTCAAATGCACGTAATTATCACTGAAATATGTATTTTTATTTCTAATTATTCCTCTTCTCACAAATACAATTAAATGTCTGAAAGCCAGTTTTGTTCTTCTGTTGTATCAGCTGTTGTACAAGGAGAAGGAAGGAAACTGTGACGCTCATGCAATCTCAATTTCAAGGGATAGATTTTTGAAGGGATGAGAAAACAAAATCATGACTGCAATTTTTGCCATATGTGGTACTAACATGAAAAATCATCTGCTTTTTCTACAGCTGGCTGAATGCTGTGGGGGATCCCCAGCAGATATGCATTAGTGTATGTATTTGTACTTTATTGTTACTGACAAATAACTCTCACTAGCTCACAACAGTTGGTGGGCAGTGACACAGTAAACGACAAGGTTTGACTCCGCTATTATCATCAGTTTAATTTTGGTATTTTTTCCTGTGTGAATTATGAAAATAATATTTCTAAGTGTTTAAATTATGTTTAAACTGATATATTAAATGTCCCTGAAGACTTAGTCTATAATAACTTTCTTTAGAATGATATGCTAACTCCTTCCCCCCACACACCGTTTTCCCTTTTCTTTTACATAACAAATTTGTTTAAAAAAAAAAAAAATAGAGTGTGAGACAGAAAGCTTATATTTCAGGGAAGAATGGCATGAGGGGCCGGGGAGGCTGCATAATTGGGTGTGATGTGTCAGTTTCTCTAGTGACTGTCAGGACTATTCTGTCATCACTTCCGCAGCGCGAAAGCGAGAGGACTACACAAATCCCCACATCTCCCGTGACTTAACCAAACACCAGAGTCTCCTCTAAGAGAAAGTTAGTCAGGAGGTGTGCAGGTGTTTTATACATTAGCAAAGAAAGCAAGAGATGGGGGGGATGTAAGAAAAAGGCAAAGGATGTGATAGTGTGACCTGAAAAGAAGGGCTTGCCAAAACCAGCATATTCATACAGGTCCTGCTTAGCAAACTGTACTCTTAAAAGTAAAATAAGTAAAGATAAAGTAAACCCCAGAAGTCTAAAATTACCCTAGCTAGAGGCAGATATACCTTATTTTACAGCTGTGGGCTACTCTGCGAACACAGCTTTTTCATTATTTCTCTAGCTGCTCTCTTTTCCCTAAAGACAAAACAGAAAAAACTAACAATACATCACACTTCACCTACCTTCTGAGCAATTTCTGAGTGGGCAGATAAACACAGTAGGTAGTTAAGAGACACTGCAGCTGTAGTTTTTTCTCCCTAAACTTTCCTAAGAATTATCCTATCAGTCACAATAAGTAGGATTCATTGCCCTGACCTTAGGTGTTAAAATACAGACCTTCAGATCAGAGCTGGTCACCTCTTTATACTTAAATTAAAGAAATAGGCAGATGTCCACGTTAGTTCATCAGACAAATTTTAGATATATATTATAGATATATAGATATTTATTTCTATCTAAATTTAGCTATTTAGATATATATATTTAGATATATTAAAAGAAGAAATGCAGCCTAAGAGGGTAGTTTTGGTTGATTTTGGAAGAGCTTAAGCTCATTGTTCAGATGCAAATATCTACATATGCAGTGCATTATAGTCACAGCACATGATGATGACTCAATGGCTCCTTGCATGAGACAATGATGCATCAACATTCAAAGAAGCAACCAAAAGGAACATTTAGGTTTATTTATTTCTGCTCTAACAAATTCACACTTGAAGCATGCCTATTTTTGTGGTAGAAAATTATTATATACTGTACTGTGGTTTTGCTACACTCTGCATTTCTGTTGTGCTCAGTTAAACAGGAATCCTCGCTAAAAGCTATGGTCATGATCCTCCCCCCTTTCTGGTTCTGGACCCCTAATGGTCCAGAATGTAAATTTAAGTGCCACAAAATCAAATTATATTCACTGCATGCCTACTGGAACTCAATTACCTAGATTTTATATTAAAAACATATATTTTTTTTTTCCTTTGGAAACAGTCCCATGTCAGAATGAGCTACATTAATTGATTCAATTTTATTGTATGCCACCTTTATTTCAGGCACACAAAGTGTTTTTCAAATCGAATCAAATCATGGACCAGAAATGCCTTTTTACTTTTCTGTACCTAGACAATTTCTGATTTGGATAGTAAACTAGGCACAGACTAAGAGGAAGAATTCATACTTGGTCCCTGTGAGTATATCAACAAAGCAAATCTCCCCTATTTTATGTTTCACTACTTTATTTTACCAGTGAAGCTGGCACTACAGAAGTTCACTCCTACAGGGTAAGCCGTTTTAGAGCCCTTGAACCTGAAAAAAGAATTGTGCTTTTTAGCACCTAATGCTGCTCTGATTTATATATTCACATTATATATTCACATGAGTGAATCCCTCAGGTTTCCAGAACATTAGGAATGTATGAAAGTTAGGGGTATGCTACTACCTGTGAGGCACTTGCAATCTAAACTTCAACTCTGTGGACTGACACTATATTTCACAGTGATCTAGGAACAGGATTTCAGGCCACCATCATCTCACACACAAGGGTGGCTACACAGTGAAAGAGCCCAGAAGGATTTACAGATTATGAGATCTATATAATACTCTAACCTGTGACAAACCAAAGTCCAGTGTAAATTTAAAAAAAAAAATTAAAAAAAAAAAATGAAAGGAAATAAGAAGGAAGGAGAAAAAGAAAGAAAAAGGAAATTAAAAAGGGAAAGAAGAAGGAAAAGAAGAGCAATTAAAGTCATAGAAAAAAATAGAAATGCATTGTTAATGTTTTAGATCTTTGAAATAAGAGGAAATTTGTAAATGGAAAGAGTAGAGTGTGTGTACAGTGCTGCGTCTCTGACTTGTTCCAAAGAGTAATCTCTATTGTTTGCAAACCTTCTGTCTTTAAGCCGGGGAAGAAAAACATACCCAAGAGGTTATCTGAAAATGAGACTCCTAATAAATATATCATATATAAATTATTTCCAATACTGCTAGAAATTACCTGAAATAGCACTTCCAAACTTAAGCTAGCCTGAACGCTCTAATTTGAAACAAGCAGATAAATTTGGCTTACGGTACTTTTTTTGTGCATATTTTTTATTATTAGGATGGGAATCAGGAATGCATAAACAATTTTGCAGTAATAGTTCTTTGATCAGAACTAGAAAGCCTGAGAAAACTTACAAGAAAGCTTGTTCTCACTAGAGGAACTTCATCTTCATTGGAGCAAAGAGCATCCAGACATCACCAGGCACATGAGAAATACCAAAATGAGCACAGCCTCGTATCTTGCAGCATTTGAAAGACTTGCATTTGAAGAGCATGCAAAAATAGAAACAGATTTTCTTTCTACTCTCTCCCTGCATTATATATTAGATTATTATTGCCAGACGTGAGACCTGTGGAATTTGCAAAAAGCTTTCTTTATGGGCATGACAATGAATAGGATGAGCTCCAGAAATACTATGCCATCGGGTACATGTTCTGGGACAGGTGTCCCAACCAAAGAAAATTTCTTATTTGATTTTGCTAGTCCAAAATGTACATTAAACACCTGACAGGGGCATGGCAGAGATCATAAGATTTATTAGTTCAAATATCAGACACTTCGTTCAAAAATTTCACACACAATAGGACATAAAATTATTAGTTTCATATTATAAAAATGACTGTGTCTCATTTGGCTTTCAAGTCTGCATGGAATTGAGGGGTCAAAAAAAAAATCCCTAACACAAATAATGCCTTGAAACACATCATACATGGGAAGTTTTCCATCTGAGAGGGAGCTCATACAAATTAAGGGAACACAAATCTTTTTTTTTTTTAAATGCCATAACTATTGATTTCAGTGCAAAATGCCTTTGAATGAATTTCTTTTAGAACAAGAAACATTTATTCACTTAGCAATTTTATACTTGCAAATTGCACAAAATAATTCTCTTTAATTTCTGTTTTTAACAAGAGGGAAGCCTGCTTGACTCAAACATTCACTGTCATCCCATGTTTAACAGCAAAGCTCTCTGTGTGAAGGGACTGTGAAGAAGGCAGCAGCTATCATTCATCAGTACTAATACAGAACAATGAAACAGAACAAACTACAGACCATGGCCAGTTGTCTTTCCTTTCATGAAATTTCTATTTTATGTATATATGTTTGTATCTACTGAATGTAGTTTCAGTCATTTTCTCATTTCATTTAGAGCAGAAAAGGTTTTATCTTAAGTAACAGTACTTTTAGAAACCTGTACTCCATTAAAAAAATATATCCATGTGTACACGAGTAGGTGTTTATGTTGTTACACCTCTTGTTTAAACTAGGGATATTCAGATTTTGTTAAGCTAATGCAGGAAATATTTACAATATTTACCAAAAAATAACAGTGCTGGAGTAATGGACTTTTGAAAGACACATCTTTCTAAAAACCCACCCCAGTAATGAGAATTTAATGAATAATTTTACAAGGCTGATCCCAAGTAATACAGGACTGAAAAAACAGTAATTAAAAGACACAGTTAATAAAATAATTTGATACTATTTTTAGTTTCATAACATAGATTATTGAATTGCATATAAAGGAGATACTTAGGATAGAGAGCTTCAGGGACAATTCAGTGATATTCAACATCCTCACTGAGACAAGGATTTTCAATTTTGAGGAATCAAATTCCCACATAATTTATTATTCTTGCTAAAGCAGCAGCCAAACAAAATGGCAACCAAACTGACAGGCTGCTCACAAGTCAAACCAAATGTAAGTTCTGATCTCTAACTTAGAAGCCAGCCATTATCTTCCCAAAGATCTTGGGCAGAAGTAAAAGTTTATCTCAGCAAAGTAAAAAGTTTCTCTGCACAGTAAAGCTGCATACAGCTTGTCCAATCTTCTAATCAATGTGTCTGTGCTCAGTTAGAGAAGTAGAAACTCTTCTCTGGGTCACTAAATTGTCTGGAAATACATTAATTTAATAAAATAAATTTTAAAAAAGAGGGTCTGTGCCAGTGATTTCAAAAGTAATTTTCTGCAGAATTAGATAAAAGGCTGTGTAATTGAAACAATTTTTTTTGAAATAGGAAAACAGATTAAAAACAAACAAACAAACAAATAAATAAACCCCAAAAAACCAGATTTCAAAATAGAGGACATTTGTCTGTGGACATCCATAGGATTCTGTGCAGTTCAATTGCCTCATAAAAGACTTTCAAAAATAATTTTGTCCCCACAAAAATTAATCATTTGGTCGCAGAAGTATTTCATGATTACAAGACTGGGAAAGAAAAATTTATTTTCAATGAATATAAAATAAAATATAGACAGGAAAGGCAATCAAAATAATATCAAAATGGATAATAATATCAATTTTAAGAAAGGCTACTATGGACACATTGTAGACAATAAGCACCAGCTCAATGTGTAGCAAAAGAAAAAAATACAAGTAAAATATTTACATTTTTTCTATAAATAATAGAAGGTAGTATAAGTCATTGGTGTAGCAGCCATTTCTTGAAGACTGGATGCTGTTCATAAAAATCTACCAAAGCTTCAAAAAATACAAAGAAGTGTTCTGAAGATGACAAGGAATGAGCAAAGATACAATTATCATTCTCTAGATAGGTAAATTAATTAGACTTGGGATCCTTCAGCGCTGTGAAAACATCCTACAAGAGAATTTGTCCCTTTTTATGCTCTCAAGTAAAAATTTCCACTGTCTCACAGCAGGAGAACTAGGGAATATCAAATTAAATTATTAAGCAGTCCATTTAAAATAAGCACTTTACCAGGAACTCTTTTTTTTCAAATAATCAGTAATTACATTCATTGTTTTACATACGTCATTGTTGCACCATGCTACAAGTGTAAATAGAATCTGGACAAATTTAATGAACAGGGGATTATCAAGGAAACTAAAATACAATAAGCCTATGAAAAGAAATCTCTGAAGCTGAAATCATTAGAAGATAGAAAATATTCTTTACTGGACATTTGCTTTTATTAATTTACTGGCCACTGTGAGAAACAGGTTAATGGACAAAATATAATTCTCGCGTGATTAAAAACAATCACTCAAACTCTCTGCCAAAGCACCAAGAAAACCAGTTCATTTTTGTCTAGTGCGATGGAGGAACAAAATATTAGAAAACACTGGAAAAAAAAAAGCTGTATTTTCTAGAATAAATACATTTTATGCATTTCCACAATTCTTGTTAAAAAAAAAACACTTCAATTTCTTGCAAGTTAAGAAACTTGAAGTATGCTCACTGACAATTCCCTGAATGTTCCATTTGCTCTGAACTAGTCTTAAACACAAGTAAAATTCCTCATTCTCTGAAACTGAAAAGCTCTGTTGGGTTACAAGAATAGATTAGCTGTGACTAATCTGCACTGGTTTCATGGCTGTATTTAGGTACCTACTTCTTTCTTAATTGTCCATGGTCAGTAAATTACTCTGCTGTCTCAGAAGAAGCAATATACTAACATTTCTTTCTGTATTATTTTATAATACTTCATCAAGTTCTGAAATGCTAATTTAGCTGATTGATGCATGTTGAACATGCAAGTAAGTAGATAAAACTCTAAGTCAATAAAAGAATTATTTTATTCTTGAACTACTTCTTCTGGTACACTAATGGAAGCTACAGAAGATCACAATTTTAGCTTAAAACCCCACTAATCCTGGGAAATTAGAGAAATCAGCCAAGGTTTTTTCCACTGACGTATGGCTTCCAGACCTCAGAGAGGCTGAACAGGGAAAAAATCTGTTCACCCTGTAGCAATAGTCAGCCTGATTCATCAGAAACTCTTTTCCTATTCCCTGAACTTCCTGGGATCATCACTATTCAAAGAAACTGACAGAGTTTGGTCACTGTTCAACACTGGAGCTGCTTAAAAGTGATAAATGTCACAGTTTTACCAGCTACTTCAATTTCCTCAGAGCAAAATTTTCTATTTTCTGTAACTATTTGCAACTTGTTGTTTAAATTATTCCATTACTTCTCTTTTGATAGGTCTAATTATATTATCTCCTTTGTAATAATTACCATTAGTTTCTATGATCCCTTATACTTAAGCAACTTCAAGCCACTTAAAGAACCCAAAATTACAGATACTGGTGCACATTTGACTGTGGTCTTTGACACTACAAAAACTTTCACAGGACTTTCTCTTTTTTTTATTTTTTTTCAATACACTAAACGTGGTACCATTTCTGGTTTTGTTTTACTGACTTTTTAATTTTGTAAAACTTTCAAGATTTTTACTAGTGTTATTATTTTCCTTTTTATTATTTTCCTTATTTCTGCAACTTAGACAGTCAACTGTCTACCAGTCTACTTGTAAAATGCAGAAGGGGCTGAGAGTGCTCAACTCTAAACTGATCCAAACCAATCTTTTCCACTAAGGAAAACTGCACTCCCCACCTATGTCCAGATGTTGCCTTCCCTGCAGTTTCAATTCTGAAGAGATGTTTTGCCTCATTAACCAGTTCCTCCATGTTAATATTTTCAGAGTTAGAATTTACGTTAGTAGTTCTACATTTAGCTCTTATTGCCCTTTATACTATGGGAATTTATCTTACATTCCTTTTTCTCTAACTTAAGAATGAAAGTGTTACATGAGACCAGTGGTCCCTTCAGTATCAATCACTAAAAGCCTTTGCTGAAAGGTGTGAGGAAACCGTGCTATGTAATGAGCTATCAAATGGGGAAGCCTCTTCCTCCCCTACTTTAATTAAAGTTTGACTTATATTCTAAAGCTTGAAAACTTAAATCCGTGCCCTAAAATCTTTTCTGGCATAAGTCTGAAAATTTTTATTAGGGACATGTACTTCCATGAAACATTATTCTAAAGGCAAGGAGTTTAGGATGCAGGAGAATATAACAGCTATACAGACACAAATCCATAGAATATAATGTAGTATTAGAAATGTGATGTGCTAAATGAATAATTTTTATGTTAGGAACAAAACTTAGGAATACTAAGCCTCTTGCAAATTTTACTTTTAAAACACAGACAAACATAAATATTACCTAAACCTCCTTTTAAGAAAAAGTAATGCAATTATAAAAATAACTACACAAAGAAGGTAGTGAGTTAAGTGTAGAAAGATTTAAGACCAGGAAGAAGCCTTATTGAGACATACTTTATTAAAAATCCAGAAATGAACTTTAAATAATTTTAATTATTCACAGAGAAGATTCTAGCTCAAGTGTGTATTAAAGTACTTTCCTCTTATTAGCTTTTGCATTCCATTAATTACTTTTTTAACTATTTCCTTACCTTAGTCATGCATCAAGGAATGCTGCTTCCAGTTTTCCAGGAAGGATGAATGAGATCTGCACAAATGTATTACTTCAGAATAAATGCATGCAATTTATTACAAAAATTGAATAATAAGAAAAAAAACAAACAAGTCTTTAGTTTATTTTCCATTTGTACTGAAATAATGAAAAAGACTGGACCATGCAATTAAATTGTCTGCTGAGACCAAATATTTCCTGTACTATTTTTCAAAAAATGGCCTGTCTTTCACCCTCTTCTCTTCCTCTTTCAGCAGTGCTATTCCCAGTAAGTAACCATTGACATTCAAGAATGTATATATTTACGGAGAGTTATCACACATACTGTCATCTGAGCTGTCATCATTATGTCCATATCTATAAACAGAGAAGTCTGAAGCATCAAATCCTTTCTGCTTCCAATATGTGCTAATACATGTATGTCCCCCATTTTAATGCTACTTTCTCTGCATTCAGAGTGAATTTGTTTTGTTTTAGTCTTGTTAATCTATAATGGACTTCTGAAAACCGTGCAACTTCAAAGAGAAAAAACATCTGTAAACCTTATCCTTACACAGACTATATGGTTATATTTTTTTCTTTTCTTATAATTAAGAGCCCTACAAAATCATGGTATAAACTAAAATAGAGAGAGTAAACATTTTGTCTCTTTTACATTTTTTATTGGTCAATTTTTAATAACTGTGTACCTGTACCATTGTACAATATGCTCCATGTAGATGCACAGAAGGTTTCAAATGGGGAACGCAAAGAAATATGTTTAACAGCACAGAGAATCATTGAGCAAATCACCCTGCATAAGTTACCATCTATTTTCCATGAAACACAGGGTAAAGCATGTTAATGTAAAGTACAGATATTGCAAGGCAGTGTAGTATTACACCGTGCAGGGGGAGCCCCGCAGTCTGCGGCAGCCTGAAACCGTGCACAAGTGCTTACAGCTGCAGTGACATGGTGCTAAGCATGTTTTAAGACTAGTCCCAGTCGAGCGGCATCTTATCCAACCAGAAACAATCCCACAATCCAGCTCTTTTTAAGTGATCATCCTTGTATCATAACAGATTTAGGTTGCAGCTACTTTGGATTATGGTTAATCTAACCTTTATCCATTCACATCTTCACCTGAAACTTACAAGGACCAAGAGTCAATTGCCAGGGCATAATTCACAATGACACTGATCTCTCCTTCCTCACTCTAATTATCTGGATTAAGAATAACACTTTTGAGTAATTATTTTCACATTGGATAAACATTAAGCTTTCCTGGATTTATCTGAGCTTTTTCTTAACATGAAATAGATCCGAGCAGGCTTATAAGAACATAACTGACAGCGGTGACAGCTTAATCAAGGAAACCCTAAACAACTAAAACAATAGGAAATGTTTGTTTCACATTGTTTTGAATAATCAAGAGCCAGTAACTTGATAACCCACTGGCAAACTATCTGCTCATAGACCAAAGAAAAAGCAATATCCAGGCAGATCAATTACAGTGACTAGTACTGTCTTAATAAACATGCAAAATTTTCTCTGATGCAGTTCCAGCTCAAAAGCAAACATGAGTTTTTACCAGTGGCAAAAAATGTACAAGACTACAAAGCTCCTGATTTACACAACAGGTATCACAGGGATGAGAAAGAAAAAAAAAACCATATTACCAGTCTACTAAATTTATAATTAAAATGAATCAGTTACCAGCTGTATCAGTTCACATGACAATTTTCTGTCAGAAACTGCACTGTCCATCTCAAGCTACACAGACTCCCCAAAATTGATATCACAAGCAGGCTAGAAAAATCTTCCAACCTTGTCTTTGAAACTACCTACGATCATATACAATTACTCACTAAAATCACATCACAGAACCCAATTGCACTTTGGCTTTGCAGATCCACAGATAACCTCTTAAAGAGCAAACTCCCTTACTGTGTCGACCCCTGACCTCAAGCTCTTTTTCCAATCTCCAGTAGCACCACATGTTTCTTTCCCAGAGTGAGCTAGGAGTTGGAGTTGCAAGGTTTTGAAGGGGTAGCAAGTGCTCCAGCTATCATAACTTTGAGGTTAAGGGAACACACTGCTAATAGCTCATTCGCAAACCTTAATGCATTCCTTATACTATTACTTAATTTAGTTTGAACATTATTTATGAAGGATTTTCTGTAAGTATTTTTCCATTTGTTGGGGGATTTTAATAATTTATAAGCAATAATTTTATTTGGCTCTTAAAAGGCTTTAAAATGCTATGCCTCAATTGAATACTTTAGCAGCCACTGGAAGCTGAATCACAAAGAAAAGTATTTACATCTTAATTTTAGGAATTATTTTAGAAGTTGATCAACTAAGGGGCACAGATAATTCTGTTTAATAACTTGACTTTCCTGGGTCTCCATAATAGCAATTACACCACTGGGATTTTCTCTTCTCATGCTTAGCAATAATAAATAGTAAAACTAGGCTTTTACAGTGGCTTATGGTTTCTATGATTTGTTCATCATGTCAGGAGTAGAACAGGAGCTATGTAAGAACATTTGAGTTGGTTTTCAGGAAACAGAGGACAGAACACCACAATTCTGGGCACTTAGCTGTAGCTGGGGCAAAACAATAAGAGTGATACCAGGTGCAACCTCTTTGTGCATGTGCAAACTCTTGCTTACTTGGAAATATTTTCTGGATGTGCATGTATACTTATCTTAATGAGATATGAACAGCACCCGTGAATATTGAAATATATTTACCTACATGTTACTGATGACTTACCCTGATGACAGGCAAGGACTCTTGCACTTTTGATACCTTACCTCTCCCAGACAGAGACAGACATTTTTTTTCCTTTGAATGCAGGGTCTTTGAGGTGTTTTCTCATCAGCTTTTACTGGATATTGTAAAATGGTCTCCTCATGCATTTTAGATTAATTCCTAAGGGAGCAAAAGGGACCTGGAGACTTTGAAATGACCCAGGGACTAAAAGCCTTGAAGATACCTCCTGGTGCCACAACACTACTTCCTAAACTGTAGTGTGTGATATCTTTAAAGCTGAGAACTATAGAACCTGTGAGAGAATAGTTGAGATTGGAAGGGATCTCTGGAGATTGTATTGTCCCACCATGCAGACATGGTACAGAGAATTTCTGGGTGTACTGAATACAAATTTTTATTTGGAAAACATTAATTAGTACTTTTTATTTTAAAAAAGTTGTTATTATTATTATATACTATTATAACTTTTATATTAATGTCATATAATGTTAGTATTATAACATTAATTATAACTTTTTATTTAAAATCAATTCAAAATAGTCCACTTCTTCAAACATCTAAGGTTTCCAGTAAATGGTAATAGCTTCTACACAGCTCCTAGATTTTTACTTTAAGCAACACTCCAGCCATCCTGTAAATGATGACTTTGAAATCTTTTGCTTTAATATTTTTTTTTTCTTCTAATACATGTTACTACACTATTAGACAGATGTGCTTCTCATCTTTTAATTCACATCGACTGTAAAATTGTCCAGAAGCAGTCACCTACTAAAACGACTGCATTCATCAATGAGTATGCTTCTTAAATTTCCTCTTAGCATGAAGCAAAATGTAGATATGCTGGAAAGCAACCACAATATTTAAAACTGGTGGAACACTCAAAAAATTAGTTAGAAAAAATGTCAGGTAGGCATCCACAACTGCACAAATGGAGGATGAGAAATAATTGGTTAGGGGTGCTTTTTTTGTGGACCAATTTCAGAGTGCTCAAAGACAAGAAAGAAGAAGCACTATCAACATAGTAAAACAAGAAATTTAGGAAAATTTGGACTAATTTAGTTAGGAAGAGAAGTAGAGAAGTAGATTATAGGTCTTCAAATAGCCAAAGACCTTATTCTACTCTGAATCTTTTTTGGATGGATGAGGTGGCCAAAATTACTTAGAGATTAGATACTGGAAAATGTAAGGATAGTGAAAGACTGCAGTAGACTCTTCTTGAGGAATAAAGCATCTCCCACACCAGGGATCATGGGGAAGAGATTGAACACAAGTCCATGACGAGCAACACCATTACAGAGGACTCTTTTGTAGGTTAGAAAGAGAGCACATGACAGCTGCTTTTACCCCTATATTCCAAGACTACAGTGTTAGGTGTACTCTTGGAGAGGGTGAGTGCATGCTGGTTTTGGTTGGGATAGAATTTTCTTCAGACAATCTGATACAAGGCTAAGCTTTGGACTTGTACTGGAAGCAGTGTTGATAACACACATGTTTTTGTTACTGCTGAACTCATACAGAGTCAAGGTCCTTTCTGCCTCTCACGCCACTTCACCAGTGAAGAGGCTGGGGGTGAACAAGCTGAGAGGGGACACAGCCAGGACAGATGACCTGAAATGACCCAAGGGATATTCCAGACCATGTGGTGCCACAGTCAGCACCTAAAGCTGGGAGAATAAGGAAAGAGGGGACATCCAGGGTGATGGCATTAGTCTTCCCGAGCCACCATTACATGTGTAGGAGCCCTGAACCCATGGGGTTTTTCACTTTTGCCCTTACTATTCCTTCCTCCATCCCAGCAGTGGGGAATGAATGAGGGATTGTGTGGTGCTTACCTGCCAGCTGGGGTTAAACTACAACAGCATGAAACATCAAATATCCTTCTAGGCCTGGTAAAAAAATGGTTTTGATTAAAATAATTTTTCTCAATAGGAAACTAATTGATGACCTGGTATTTTTTCCTTAGATCATGTCTGCCTTCTCCATAGCACTTTGAAGACTATGACTTTCACTGGATTTATAATTATTCTGAGACCACTGCAACTTATAATTAAAACATTTTCCCTGGTTTTGTTTCCATGCTGTATTCCCTAACTTGCTTTTCTCCCTCAACACTTTTCCAGCCTAAGCCAATCTTCTTCCCTTAATTAACATAAGAAAAGAATTTATAATGAAGATGCTTCATATATACTTTGTTTGAAGACACTTATGTCTAAGTTTGTCCACACAATAACACAGTCTAATTAAAATTTATTCATTCAGACACGATATGGAAAACTGAGTCAAACCTGAGTTTTGGCTAAACAAAACCAGCTATGGGATTTCTTGCTTTCCCAAAAGTTATCAAAACCTAAAACACTCCATTTATGGTCAAACACTAAATCAATAGTGCATGTGTTAAGGAAATGCTTAATTTTTGTCTTGTATTTATAGAACTAGTCCATATTTTCTACAGGGCAAAAATTATTCTCTCATTCCCCTTCTTTCACACTGATTTTTTACTGGAAAAATGAAAAATTTTGTGATGATTTCCCATCAGATATTAGGAAACTAAGAGAAACTAAGCTAGAAGGAATGAACAGCTCTGACAACAATACATTCATGATTTCCTAGAGGAGGAAGCTTTTAAAATTTTATAAATAAAAAGGGTGTGCTTCTATTGTCAATGGAAAGAGTGCAGTTTGATATTTAAATATTCCTCTGTGTAAGTTAGGAATAAATTTATGAGCGAATGCATGGATCCATTCAGCAACTCCTGAAAATATCAGTGCTGAATTCTGATAGGAAATCCCACTGAAAGAGATAGAAGGACTGAGTGGTTGCGTTATTTTACCCCTTGGACAAGCTTAGCACTTCTTTTATTATTATTCTGCAGTTCCAGTGGTACAAAATTTTCTAGCAAGGAAATAGTCTGAAGACATATCCTGACAGCAATCCAGAACATATTATGTTAACTGACAAAAGGGAACATTTTTCTATACTCATGAGGAAGCTGGGCAAACTGATTCAGATGTAAGAAGTGTGCTCAAGTTAAACATTCTTTGATGATACCTGCCTTCAGGGAACTGTTGAAAATGTTGCTACCAGGCTTCCAGCAGAGGAAACTGATGAGACCTCAGAGAGGATGGAGGCATGGGACATTCTCTTTTCAAGCACCATGACCTCGACTCTGTCCAAGTGCTCCCGAGAGTGGTTTTATTGAGGGGACTGGGGAAGACCTTTATAAGCAAGACTGGCTGGTGGGAGTGTCTGATACAGAAGGTAAACACCCAGCTAGGAAGGGTTTGTGATCCACAACCTGAGCACTGACAACTAAATTGCTGACAAAGCATTTCTTCCTTCAAATTCAATGGCAGAAGATGAGCTCTTGTAGACCAACATCTCATTTCTTTCCTGTAAGTTCTCATCTCTTCAGTTCAGCCTAAAAAACCCACATAACCCTGATTGAAATAAAATAAAAACCACCCTCAAAAAAAAGCCTCATAAAGCCATTTCTAGAGACTGTTTCTTGAGGACAGATGCAACATAGCAGCTTAATGTCTCAGGTACTAAAATAATACCTTCCACCAGAGAAAACAATATAGTACTGTTCTCAGAGAGGTAATAAAATATCTGATTATAAGAAACAGCAATCTTGTCTTTCAGCAGGAACAATGAATAGTCAAGTCCCAGTCTGCAGGCAACTTCCAGAATACAGCCCTATTTTAATTCCAACCTCTTGATAAGAGGCATTAAAATATTTTTTATTTAGGGAAAGCTAAGCCTTTCTTGACAATTTCAGAGGATAAATAACACAGAAGAAATGTTGGAGTTTGTTTGTTTGTTTGATTGATTTTGCTGGAGAATGGTGTTATTCCAATATATCCCACCTGGATACAATATGGCTTTAGACATCATGATAAAATATCATCCCTGTAAGATACCATCATTATTTTTATATCATTTATACTTTGTAAAAATATATGCCCTTTGGAGTGAGGTTTTGTCATGACACATTCTGAGTAGTCCACAATTTCAGAACAAGATGCAAGAAGTAGGAAGTGAATTAGCAGGAGCCAGAACAGAAGAAATTTTCTCATCAGAGTAGCAGGAAAGCAGGGATAGGCACCCAAATGCATTCACATGCAGGTCACAGTTAAATTTGAGCCATAGGGAATAGCCCTGCTGTATTTCTGAGCACTGAACAGAACATCCCACCAGAAATATTTTCTATCAAATCTACTGGTTTTAATATATTAACATATATAGGCAAGATGGCTAACATTCTTTTTCAATTAAAATACCATATACAGCAACTATAAGAGGGATAAATTCAACTTGTACTTAAAAATGACAGTTGCTTATTCTTTCACATCATCAGCAAGTCACCCACAGGTGCAGAGAGCTGTGGCTTTCCAGCCATGAGGATTTCAGATGCTAGATTTAAAATGACATATGATAATGCAGAAATGAAAATTAACTGTCATGTATTCCTTCATATAAAAAGAAACACCTATCAGAAAGGGGAAGACAGCATTTTTTGGGGTTGTGTTGGTGTTTCATTTTGTTTCAAGTCTTTTGTGTTCCAGTGCTATTTCAGTTAGTAATACAAGTGACACTTAGTAATCTATAAACAAAAGGTTCTCCTTTCAAATCTAACCCAACGTCCTTGAGTTTAACATATGCTTCTCAGCAGACTGATTTCAGAAACATTTTGTTTCATATTCATGCTTTACATTCAGGAAGCCTTTTGCAAAATATTTCTTGCTGCTCAAGAAGCCTCTTGGTTTGGGTTGCCATTATTTTATACCAACAAGACCTCGTCATTCTCATTCTCTGCCTCAGGAAGTTGTAAAACTGTGATCTTATTTCAGATATTAGGAATGCCAAATTGAAAATTAATCACCTTGGACTTTTAAGAAGTTGCAGCTATCATGAAAATAAATTTGAAATCAACCTTTTTTCATGTCCACCTGCCATTTTTATAAAAGTCAAAACCATATGTGCTTCCTCTTTGAAGTCTGTTTTTGCCCCCTAATGATAGCCTTCACATTCCACTGTATTGTTCTGTTAGCTATAGCTTTCCATCAGCCAACGGGGGGCAAAGGGGGAGAAGAAAAAAAAGAAACAGAAAAAAATCAACAGCAGCATGACAAATGCTTGTGCAGATGTCTGATGCTGATGTGATAAATGGCTATAGTCTATGAAGTTACAAGTACAAAATAATGTCAACAAGTTGCAATGATAGAACAGCCCATGAAATATTTCAATATATGTTCAACAGTCAGGGTAATTTCTGGTTTGAATTACCAATCAATTTTTTACTGGGTTGAAATTATTTTTCTTACAGAGGAACCATTGTTTATGTGGTTGGGTTTTTTTCAAATTTCTGTCACAGTTTTCACATTGGTAATTCTGATTAATGTGCTCTGATTCCCTTATTTTCTCAAGGCTTCGCATTTTGTTAGGAAAATAAAAGCATTCAGAGCACTTAAGAGTCCAGGCTCTAGGCTGGGCAGAATGAAGCTGTCACTGCTGCAGCACTTGCAGTAACTCACCTTTGAGGAGCATCAGGAGCACAGAGGTTTGCTGCTCTACTGGTGCCCATTTGTGAAAAGCACAAAATGAGATGGGTTGACTCAAACCCTCCGAGTGTGGCCTGGCTAGCTCAGTGATGAGGTTTCTCTTCACTCTGGGTTCGAGCCAGCATATGTTTGTGGGGTTCACTGATTTTCTTCAGGAATTCAAGTCTATCAAGCGAGCAAAGAAATCAGGGGGGGACTCTCTCCCCAGGGTTGCATTCCACAGTTTATTTCTGTGAAGGGGAATCCAAAGGGCGAAAGACAAAGGATTTGGGGTCTGGGGGGTCTCTTTTAACAGGGTTTCTTGGAGGGAGGGAACATCAGAGAAAGAACCAATTATTTTTCTCAGTTAGTACATCTTACAAACTTTCTACAAATCAAGGTTACACACACCAAGATAAAAAATAACAGACACCAACTTCTTCAAATGCCCACAAAGGTGTAAGAGTATTCTCCACAGAGGGGGAGAGGCTGGTTTCCTGGCAACACAGGGGGAAGGGAAGGGAAGGGAAGGGAAGGGAAGGGAAGGGAAGGGAAGGGAAGGGAAGGGAAGGGAAGGGAAGGGAAGGGAAGGGAAGGGAAGGGAAGGGAAGGGAAGGGAAGGGAAGGGAAGGGAAGGGAAGGGAAGGGAAGGGAAGGGAAGGGAAGGGAAGGGAAGGGAAGGGAAGGGAAGGGAAGGGAAGGGAAGGGAAGGGAAGGGAAGGGAAGGGAAGGGAAGGGAAGGGAAGGGAAGGGAAGGGAAGGGAAGGGAAGGGAAGGGAAGGGAAGGGAAGGGAAGGGAAGGGAAGGGAAGGGAAGGGAAGGGAAGGGAAGGGAAGGGAAGGGAAGGGAAGGGAAGGGAAGGGAAGGGAAGGGAAGGGAAGGGAAGGGAAGGGAAGGGAAGGGAAGGGAAGGGAAGGGAAGGGAAGGGAAGGGAAGGGAAGGGAAAGGAAGGGAAAGGAAAGGAAAGGAAGGGAAGGATGCCCTCCCAGCTTCCATAGTTCAGAGGCATTCTGGGACAGGAAAAACAGAGTTACAAACTTCCGTGTTGGAAAGAAGGGTCTCCTGGGCTAAAGAAACTTCAAGCAGCTGGAAATGCCAGCAGGGTCCTCTCCTTACTCTCTCCGGCCGTGGAGTTGAGGAGAAAAACTTCAGTAACCATGGTAACTTGACGCCAGGTAAACAATTAGGAGAAAAAGAAGCTGGGGTGGGAAATCACTACTAAAAGAGGGGAAAATATATATTTCAAGCTATCAACTACTAACATAAACTAACTTAACAACATTCTAACAACTCTACCACAACAATGGGTCATGTAGAGCACAGGATGATTTTGGTTTCTTCCAAGACTTAAATCCAATTATAAGTTTCCTATTTTTCTGTAAGAAAAATAAAATTCATTGGGTTTTCATTTTAATGATTAAAACAGATGGGCAGGGAAAATCAAATGACTAGTTGCTTTCATTTGTCATTCCCAAACTGCCAACAGAGCACAGGAATCTAGCATGCCTTACCCTGCATTATGATCTAGTAATTTGAACATGCAAACAGGGTCAGGGGAAAAAAGTAAAAAAATAAAACTAAAATCAAAAATAAATGAGACAAAAGCACAAAGAATCCATTGTGCATCAGGACACAAAATCAGGTATGCGTGAAAGAATCATATGCACCTTTAACTGAGAAAACACATTTTTCTCAAATCCAAATTTTAAACTGATTTTGTCAAACCTAGGTCTGTGCAACACCACAGCTGATTTAAATGACACAGAATTACCTTTTTTTAAACTAAGAGTTTGTGCCTTTCTAAACCAAGTCTACTAAACTGACTTATTTATATTCAACAAAACAGGTGCATGACAATTTGCAAGTAAGCCATAGCAAGAGATTTTATTATATAAAACTAAAGCTTTCATATGCTGCACTACTCGGTGAAGCTTGCAAATTCCAGATTTACTCCCAACAGTGACATAAATGATCTGCATGAATTTGGAGGGTAACTAACCATAATGGAGAAACAAGAAAATAGTGAAGAGTTTCCTTTTGAACAAATAAAGGAAGGATCATTCTGATGGGTTTCTTAACCAGTGTCATCTATTAAACTTTCCAAATTAATAACAATATCAAGAATAAAAACATATATGAGATAATGATGGAAGCCTAATGAAATAAATTCAGACTTTGGAATAATCCCAGACATTTTACAGATAAAATGTGTAATGTTCTTTACTCTTCTAATGAAGGTTTAGAGAAGACAGTTTTTTTAGTAGTTCACAGTGTCTGCCTACTCTGTTAGCCTTATAGACCCCATTTTTCTTATCAATCTGGAAATCACAAAGGAAGGAGTTTTCACAATATCCTACTTCAAAACTTGTGTATATAAAGTATCTCCACCCACTGTACTCCTATAAAGACTCATTTGCTCCCTGAACTGATACCTATTTAGAAAGGGAAAAAAAAGAAATTAAAAATCACCATTTTTGCACCTAGCCAGTTCTGTATTTTCTTTGGCATAAGTGAAGGAAAGCACATGGCTGGTACATTTCTGAGTGTGGCTTTGACTGGGATCCAATCAAATGACAAAGAGCAGGGTCATTTTATCACATAACAGGAAAAAACAAGACAAAGAAAAAGCACACCAAGAAATTCCTGTTCCAAACCTTCAAACAAAAAAACTGCAGGCATAGTACACATCTGCTTTGTTCAAGTTGAACTGATACTGAAAATAGCTGTTGACCACCAGTATTCACCTTGTATGACCAATTTTCACTATTCTATTTGAAACTCCAGAAGAGTTTCTCTGTGAGTGTATAGACCTGCTTATGATTATATGTGAATATTAGTCAATTGTTTTCTGTTCATAACATCGTCCTTTTCTTAGTCATATTTATTCCTTTACTGTTTTCCATAAAAGTATATGGCACTAGTCATGAGCAAAATACGATATTAACTAGAAATAAGATATTATTTTAAAAATTGTCACAATTTTTACAAAACCTTTTTCACTGCTTTTTTTGTAAACCATGAAAAACATGTAATAAAAACTAAAAAAACAAAACCAAAAAAAAACCCCAAACCACCACCAACAAAAATCCCCTAATAATCAACAACAAAAAACTCCTTGAAACAAAAAAAGAACAACAATTAAACTAAACAGGTCAAAATCTCTACTGTGGCCACTTTCCTGGTCAACACATGGGCAATCAGCAAAGATAGAGCTTGCTCAGCATTAGGTTGCATGGGCAGTATGTTTCTACTGCTTCAGAAGGGGACAATAATCTCATGATGACACCAGAAATTTCACATGTGAGGGCTCCCTTCTCATTAATTCAAGAACTTTGTTAGAACTCCAAACAACACTTTTTCCTGTGGGGAGAAAGGAGTTACAAGCATTTTTTGAGTCACAGAGGTAGGAAAAATAAAGCCACTGATGGATATTTTGGCAAGCAAAGACAGAGAAGACTCCACATCATTTTCTAAATCTCTGTGCTGCCATGGGAGCAGCAGCTGCTACCTGGCTGTTGAGCTAAGCAAGCAGGATTGTATTTGCATGATGCATATGTGTCTTGTCGTGGCTCTCCTGGGTCTGGAAAGAAAGCTGTAGAGTTTGGCACCACCGGAATGAACTGTGTTTTAGCTGGAAAACAAACTCGAGTATTTCTCAAGGAGAGGTGCAGCCAGATAGACTGAAAGACTTGCTGTCATTTCTATCACTACTGTAAGACTTCCAGATTGCCGACAAATCTCTTGAAGGAGCCCCAGCCATTACTAGTGAATAAGGTCGTCCCAATTGCTGTCTGAGTGTCTCTGAGCTTTATCCAAGTCCTCCCAGCAGTAAATCTCACAAGGAGGCACAATGGCCAAGAGAACTAATACAATCCTTTAATGCATAAGCAGGGAAATTGCATATAGCAAGTAGGAGTAATGAGCTGATATTACTCTCTGCATATAGCATTAGTGAGACCATAAGTAGTACATTGGGAGCTCCCCTAAAGAATTCAGCAAACTGGTGATAGCTCAAATGAGAGCCACAAAGTGATTCAACATCTTGAAAATACTGTCTTATACTAAGAGACTGAAGAAATTCAACCCGTTTAGTTCATCACAGACAAATCCAAGTGGTGACTGACCACAGACTTCAGGTCACAACATAAGGAAGACATTTGTGATAGCAAGGAGCTCTGCAGTGTATCTTAAAGAGAGGAAGGCAAAATAACAGCTGATATTAGGCTGATTTCAGGAGGGTTATTGACTGTTGGAGCATTTCACTGAAGATGTATGGGGTTCACCATCATGTAACATACTTAGACCAAGTCCCTTTTCTATAATTTAACCATTAAAAAAATGGTTATGCTCTCAGCAATGCATATGAAGTTTGGTTCTCTGGTTTGTGTAATGCTGTTAGGGAGAGATGATCATATTTGATTCCTCTGACAATAAAAATAAATAACCCTGTATGTGTGCTATGGGCTCAATGATCACAGAACAGTAAAAGCTCCATGGTAGTATCTCCCCACTTGTCACCTTTCAATAAAAGACTGTGATTTAAGCATTCCTGGAAATTATTGCCCAACAGCTTTACAACACCACCTTTTTCATAGATGTGTCTGTAACTTTGTATCTTTGTATCTCTGTCCTGATAGTACCACTTAGAAGCCCCTGTCCTTTTTTTCTTCCTCAGGCCTAGATCCAAACATTCAGCCATTTTTCCACAACTCTCAGAGGGAAAGTCACCAAAAACTGTCCAAAAAACCACTTTTGAACAGAATTATTTCTCTTGACATCATTCTTGTATAGAATTTGGAGAGCTGAATTTCAGGGCAACAGAAGGGGTCTTACATGCCAGCAGAATGAAAGATTAAAGTACGTTTTAAGAAACAAAGATCTATTTTAAAATCACACAAAGAGAATAGTTTACCTTTCCAAGGGAGCCTGCTAATTTCAATTACACATTCATTAATATTAATAAAATATCTGCACACCATAAGTAAATGCAGCATTTTGTAGACATTATTATGAAACATTCTTCATCCTCAGAAAACTTATAATTCCAGGATCAAAACCTGCATCAAGATCTATTCATGGGAATGTTTATATAATCATATATTGGAAAAAACAGTAAAAGCTCTACAGGAACAGAAAGATAAGAATTCCAACAACAGTCAGTAACATGAAGATATCCTTGGGAGGCAGGAAAGTTTTCTGAAAAATATATGTTCACAACTGTTTCCTAGGAATCATTCAAAATAATTTTCAACATGACATTCATCCCAATGAGAAGTTAATAACCTAACATCATGCACTCTTTATGTTAGAAAACAAATGAGACATGTTGGGAAAGTTTGTAAGTGCTCAGAGGAGAAAAAGAAAAGCAAAATAAAAAAAAAATAAAAACAGTGTTAACTTTAGAAACTGTGAAAGGCAGCTCTGGAAGAGACAGATGAGTGGTCAAAGATGCCTAAGAAACACACACTAATTAGCAGGCTCTCACCACCACATGTGATATCACTCACCCACAGCAGCACAAGCTCTTGGAAAAAAGAACCAGCACATTTTCCAAGGGGCTTCAAGAAAACTTAGCAAATCCAAAATTTTGCTTTTTTGATGATTTATGTTAATACACCACAACCATTTTTTTCTGTGTGCAGTCTATGGAACAACTGAAATTTAAAAGAATGTTTCCTATAGAATATCCAGCATATCAATATGGCAACAAATTAATTGCTCAATATGTTTCTTTTGCTTTTATTAGGAAGCCAAATTTTCATATCCTGAGCTGGGAGTTATGATCATTTTTAGAACACACTGACAATAATGCCCTGTGTCATGAAGGCATGAGTATGCTCCTCAGAATGGATTTGCTGACTTCCAAAGTTTAGTACAGAAGCTTTTTTTTCTTTGTTTTATTATATATTATTTCCTTTAGTTTTAAGCTGAGAGCCAAATTTTTATTTCAAATTGCTCTTTTTCAAATGCCTGATGAATTACACAAGTTGTACATATATACATTACATATATTTATTGCATAACTTCTGTAAAATCATTTTGCCTTAAAATCTAATACAGTTACTGGCTGGAAAACTGCCACATTTGGTTTGGCCCACATTTCTCAAATCTCATCCCAGGCAACACTTTTCCCCAAAGGTGCATAAATGATACACAAACCTCTCAAAGGGCAATCTTGGAAGAGAAGTGCACAAGAGCCATTCCCAGAAAGACATAGAAATAGGAAGAGTGATGCATTTCAAAGATGCACACTGCACATGTAGTAGAGGGGAAAAAGATGATTTGCCACTGCCACCTTTGTTCAGCGAGATATGTAAATTAAATTAAATACAGCTAGATACATTCTTCACTACCCATGGATTTGGTTCCCTGCCCGACTCCTTTAATACATTGCAAGGGTTTGTTTAGGAGCTGCAATCATAAATCACACCATGAACCTGCTTCCTCTGTCCTTGCACACACCTGCAGAGGAAATGTGCCACGGGGCAGAATTAGGCATGCTCTCAGGACTGTGGGCAGTACAGCAGCCCCAGAAGCAGCCAGCAGGCTTTTTTAACCTGCAGAGCAGCTGAGAATCTAGAGGATGGGAAGATGGCACAAGTTTTCTAGAGGCAGACCCGGGAGACCCCCATACAGGCAGCTACTGGAGGTCCCAGCTGTGTGCAGCAAGTGCCGACAAGAGCTTTACAAGAGCAGGACTGAGGTGCAGACACTGGGGAACGTCTCAGAACAGACTGAGCTGCTCTTGCAAAAGGTGTGAGGGAGCTATAGGGAGCTGTCACACCTGCCTTAAGGGTCTGACCTGCACATGCCACTGCTCTACAAATGATAGACTATTCCAGTGCCGCTGATTTCCAATATGGATTAAACAAAATGGAGCGACCAATGTTTCTTTCTTTTTTAATTTATCATAGCTTTGATGGCTTTGCCCTAGCCTCCTCTTAAGGGATTCCTGTTTTGAGAAACATTGTTCTAGATAACAATTTAGCTGTTTTAAATAATGCCATTTGTACTGCAGGATGATAGTCTGCTCATCATAATGTGATAATAACGCATTACATCCGTTATATAAAACCACCATGTCAGCCCCAGATTGAATGTGCAATGTTCATTTGTCTCCTACCTCACTGGCTATATAACAAATGCACAGCATCTGTCACACTACCTCAAAATACCTGTTTTATCTGTGAAGGGTTTGACAAAGCACATGTTACAAATGGCTATTCATAGTGAGTTGTACACAAAACTATTGTATACACTGTTAGAGAAATGTAGCATAGCAAGGAGCTGACATCCAGTATTCAGCCACCATCTTTCTGTATTATAAGGAGTAAAGGAACACTGGAATCAAGACCTCTCTTATTCCTCCTCCATATCAGCTACTACCATGCTCACATCTTCAAGATGATTTTGTGGCATAAAACCATTACTCTGACCATCCCTGGCAGTCTTCCCCATCTTAGTAAGTTCTGCTTTCATTTGCTACATCTGACTTTAAGTTTCCTCTTTGGAAAATCAGTTACCAAAAGGAATGCAGTATGATCTGATTTGCAGTAATTTTTTCCTCCTTAGTTATCAGGGATCAGTTTAAATCAAGCAAAAATCAAGTATAACTTGGACAAGATCCAGCATATGATTATTTGTCTTAAAAGTCCCCTCTGTTGTATCCAGCAAATAAAATGAACTGGGTTAACTCCCTATGTTATTATACCTAGAACCTTAAACTGCAATTTAGAACATGTACATCACCCTGCTAAAGACTTCCAAGGCATGCTGAAAATCCAAAATTCTCCAGGTTGGAGTCCCAGCTATTAAGGTCAAAGGTCTTTTTGACTTCAACTACAATCAGAATCTATTTTAAACTCATATGTTAAGTTATAAAATAGCCTTCATTTCAGATTCCTATAACATCATTGTTAGTAGATCTCCCCAAATTAAATGGTAGCATGTTTCTCATTAATTCTTCCACCACAGCTCGTAACATGTCAAAAAAGAAAATAGATATGCACACAATTTCTTATGGACTTAATATCCAAGCTGCAGTTTTCATCTTAATTTTACACTTCCTCTTTGGCTGCCCAGCACCTTTTAAACCAACATCAGAGACTGATGTTACTTCTGTCCCAGTGCAATTACCAATCCTGCATTTTATTTAAGGTTACTCCATTGAAATACTTGACATTTCTTTGCTTCAAATGTCTGACAAAAATCACTACTCAAGGTGATGTGGCTGTACAAACATATTTAGCTGAGGTTTAAGCTGTCACTGAGATGGGACAAGGCTTCATCCCATATAACACACAGAACTTATGACATAAATGTGGCCTCAGGGATTTCTTTCATGATTCAACAAGTCTCCTTTTGGTAGCAGCAGAAAATGTAAACAGGTATTATCGTTCTAGAGGTGCTGCCTTGACATTTCCTTTCTGCTTCTTGCCATGTGGCCACACCTCAGCATGCTGAGTACAGTTCAGCAAAGTCCAACAAAGCCAGCTTGCAAATACTCTGGAGAAACTATAAACAATACCATTGTCTTTAGAAAGCATTCAAAGACAAAAAAAAGACAAAAAGCAGTTGACACCTGACACATGGACTAAGCCCAACAGTGTTCTGAAATTACTGTTTCCTGCTTTTATAATCCACTAACTTCGTATTGCTAGTTTTCAATCCAGTATCATGCCCAGACTGTTCCTTTGTTACCTCTAACTACACTTGGGGAAAAGTATAAAGCTCATCTTCACATGTCTCTACAACTTTTTGCAAATTTCTAAGCCAAATGATATAAATAGCACAGTTTTTTTCCTCTTCAGAGTTCAGATTTTTGTGTCATTTAAATAAATCGTTACTCCTACAGCAAGTAAGATATGTGTTACAGTGGGTTCACTTATAGTATGAAATAGAGCAACTGACTCCTAGAAAAACAGACTTGAAACAAGAATTTGGAACTACACTTAGATATATATTGAAGGTATTTTATACAAATACGTACTGTTATTTACATATAATAGACATTGACATTATACATATTAAAGTCTATAAAACTGTAACAGAAAGCCACTAAAGAATATAAGTGATCTGGGGCTACTGAGCCTCAAATGCTGGTTATGTGAAAATTTTAACAAGTGAAAAGCAACACAGCAATGAGAAAATCCCCAAGCATATGACAACTTCCAGAAATTTATATGGCTTACTGAGCAAAAATACCCAGGAAATAAATTATATTAAGTCAAAATAATTAAAGGGCGTTGTCTAGTCCACTCGGTTTACTATCACAGTAAAGATGTTCTGCTCTGCCACAGCCAACAGCTCTTAGGTACGTACTGAAATTAAGTATTATCTGAAGTGTCACCTGAGTGAATTTTAACTGTGTGAACATGTTTGACAAATGTTTCCACACCCTCCTCAACTAGGACTTCTGCATATTGTTAGTCATATATAAAAAGAGAATCAGGTTTTGGTACTTGTATGAAAAGAATCTACAATTTGAAAAGGACTGTTAAAAAAAAATGAGGAAGACAATAACAAGTAGCAATTGCAAAATGGAGCATATCAACCTATTCTGAAAGACCTTCTGCAGCTTTATTTATTGAGAATATTGTCAGTAGGACTTCACAGGAAGCTGCAAGCATGAACAGAAGACCTGGAAATATTGGTTTCTCCAACTGACAATACCCAAGGGAAAATATAATGCCTGAAAGCAGCTTTTGGGCATAGCCTGAAAATAATAAGGCGTGTTATTTTAATTAAGAGCATTTAATCAGTTGAACAAAATCCTTAGAGCAATTGAAGCTTTCAAAAAATTAAATATTTGGCAAATGTGTATCAGATGACCAGCTGATCATGACCCCTTGTAGATTAACTAAATTTTAAAAAATCATTTTATTTACCTAGAAACTCTAGGAACAAATTTGATTTTGTTGCAAGCACTGTGAGACAGTCATCAGAAACAAAACGCTAATTATTTGGATATCAATTGACAGTGTTCCAACAACTAAGTTATTTTTAAAGTATTTATTATACTCAAACATCTAAAAATCAGCACCCTTGACAACAGGAATCAAACTTCTTCCTATTTACCAACTAAATAGAATACTACTTCTAATCTAGTTTTATTTCTGGAGCTATACTGTAGCTCAAAACATCATAAGAATATTATTCTTGATACCTTGACAGCAAAAAAGCATTGCAAATATAAATTCTAATGTCCACTTTGTGCTGGAATTATCTGAGATGTAAAGCCTTATTCAATTCAGGGATGATAAATTGAGCATGGTGTAAATTAAGTATAAATTCTGCAACACTTTTAAAATAGGCTTTAACATGAAAAAAAAATATTTTGAGCTGACCCCATTATGTTATTTGTAGTTTTCAAACAGTTGTAGGTTTTTTCCTGTCATTGTCAACATATTCTTGTTGCACAGAGAGACTTGGTAAGAGAACCCTCCCACAGCTAACACAAATCCCACAAATATCTTTGGTATCAGCCAAACACTGGGTGGCCTAATGGATAAAACACCCACTCAAAATTTCCAGACAAGCTCAACTGGGTGCATCTTAGACAAGTTGTCATGTGGCTGTGGAAGGAAGCACAACGTTGACTATGGTGAATACAGGTATGTCCACAGGTACCTTTAAACAGCCTCCACCACCAACAGCCACCATCAGTGTCGTGGTTTTACAAACTGCAGCTTTTTATGACCTCCACACCTTCCAATAATGCAGCATTCAGACGTGTTTTCAGCCTAGATGAGAATGCAGCTTAGAATCTTAAAGTGGATGTTAAATTTACAACCATAAAAATGTATAAATTTCAGCTTCTAACTAAATATGCCAAATCAGCCACCTGATGTGCAAACTAGGAAATATAAAAGAACTACTACACATTGTGAAGGAAAGATAGGATGATTTTATCCTCTTATTCATAGTTCTCCCTGCAGTTCATACACTTTCAGGACGAGTGTGTGGTGTGGCCTGAGTTGGAAAGACTTTTTCTGGAAGAATTCCAGAAGTGACAAGGTATGGACCAAGCTGTCTTGGGATGCACAGGGTCCTTGTGGATTTTCTGACAGGCTACCATTTGATAGAGGAGGAAGAAAGGGGTTGGGGTTTGGTCAGCAAAAGATAAGCAGTTATTTTGTTTAGTTATTCTGGCTTCTTTTTCTCCCCATTGTTTGGGATTGTTAGGGAACTATTCAGCCCCTTAGCTGAAGCCAAAACATTAGCAGCAATTCAACAGTTTTTATTCCATACTTTTTGTAACTAGCTGACACAGGAAAGGAGAAGCAGCAGTCGAAAGCCAATGGATAGTGGCTGGATGACATCACCCTTGGATCAATCTCAAGAGTAAGGTTTTCCAGCATGATAAAGCAAACACATCACTGGATAAACATCTGACCACAAGTAATTCTTAATGATCACAGTTAAACCAGCAGGGAGGGATCAACGATTAAAAAAGTAATTTTAAAACGATGGTTGGAAACATATTAAAAACACTAATACAAAAAGCACCAATGCAGATGGACACCACTGATACATATATACTGAGAAGCCTAATGAAATGGAAAATTTACAGAAAAGAGAAAAGGCTAATATACTTGGGGACTTGTGGCTGACAAACCAAGAGTGCTTCTTTCCTGAAAGGGAAGCATGCTCCTAAGATGCATTAGTAAAAACATCCCAGCTTAAAAAAAACTTTAAAAATCACACCTGAAATTCAAAGTACCACTTCGTCTTTGATTAAACTAGAAACAGATATTGACATTCAAAGACCCATATTTTTTTAGAAACAGAGAACAATCCTAGTCATTTTATGTGACAAAAAGAAGGATTTAAAAAAAGCCCCTGGTCTAAGTATCTGGAGAGTAAAGCAGTAAGCGTTTCAGAAGCTAGTATGGAAAAATCTGATGGAATACTTGATAATTGTAACAAAAAACTATCCAAAGGTATAGTTTTGGGGAATTACAAACTTCTGAGCATTTTTCAGGTCAGGCCAAACACACATCTATTATGGAGTGCTTAGGGATAATGAAGTTAATTCTGTTGTAATCCCAGGAAACAAACTACAAGATCTGCCAGGCACCTTTCACAATGAATGCTTCTATGAAATACTTCACACATTATTTACATGGCAGGAGAAGGAAATAACTTGGCAGTATTTTAAATGGAAAGGAGCACAAGAGCAGACCACAGATAATATTGATTCTTCTTTATCAAGAGTAAGTAGTTTATTGTCCCCGTGTGATGTTGCTTGGAAAAAGGGAAAATTACAAGGGAATAGGAAAGCAAGCAAATTTAATGAAGTACTATAAGTAGCACTAAGGTGGCAGGCCAGTAATTTTGGCATCAATACAGAGCATGTAACACTAAGCAGCAAATGATCAAACATTCTCTGCAGTCAGACTTTGATGTTGGACGATGGGTAGGCCCCCAAGTCATCTCATGTTGCCTCATTGCATTTCCTTTAGAGCATTCCCCATCCTTAGCACATCCTATTCCCTGAACCAGGGGCTGCTTCTCCCCTGAGCTCTCCTTAGTGGGGTTTTGACATCTTCTCTCCTTATTTTAACTCTCTCCCTCTCCCGAGACGTCTTCCCCCATTTTACTTTATTTGAAGGATGGCGACCATCCCGACAGGTGGATATTCTCCAAGTCTCACAACTCTACTCAAATGGTCTCTTATCAGGGTGCCCCTGAGCAGCAAGAACTCATAACTCATTTGAATGGGAAACAGTTGGGGGCTTGCCACTTCACTTCATCCTGTGAGACTGTTGACACTGTTAGCAGCTGTCAGTGTCGCTCTCGTTCTTACCAACTGGGAGCATATCAAAATGTTACACGCACATTCAGCAGTGTAGTCTCTCCTATTTCAGTTTAATGGGAATTAAGGATACACATCAAGGGGAAAATACACTCCACAGTTGCTAAATAATTTATACTTTTTTTTTTTTTTTAACTTACTTGTTATAGGGAAAAAAACTGAATTCAAATTCAAGGAACTCTGTTAAAACCAGTTAATACCAGTAATGGCAAATTTTTAACTATGCAAAACTTTATTTCACAGCAGGGCAACTAAAATAACTGTACCACACTCTTAGTTTAGGGAAGCGCAAAATCTTACAGAAATTTCTTGGTAATCTAGAAAAAAAATAGATTTTTTTTCCATCCAATTCCCAACAGACAATTGTTCACATTCAAAAACTGTGAAAATTTTGCTGGAAGATTCATTCTGGGGGGCCAAGATTAGAATTGCCATGAACTCTACACACAAATGGAGAAACACAGACAAACACTGAAATATCAGATTGTTACTTGCTGAAAGATATTGCTTCTTGTCCTGAAAAGAAAGTGAAAGCTTCAATCTTAGTTTAAACTAGTAATTTCATGACACATTCATAAGCACTTCACTTGAAAATAACTGTACATGGGACATCACCTACTAACCACATACTTTATTTCATATCAAGTGGAACAGCCACAATCTATGTATCTTGACTGCAGTTTTTGTTTCATACTTTGAAAATAAAGATGCATCTTCATTTCTGAAATCTTTTGTACCAAAAAAGGAGCCAGGATAAGTAAGTTATACCAGTTGTGTCATTACTTCACTGCTTACACTTACATGATAGTGACATGCAAAACTCTTTCATCGATGGATCATCCAGTCTCTGGGTTGACACTTAGCTCTGGACTATTTAGATACTGTCATTTAAGATGTCACCACTGGCAGCTGTCACCCACCTCTAAACTTAGCAGCAGCAGGAATAATCTTGTGCCAGACCTTCAGCCACTACAATTCACAGCCTGACATATTTTCTAAACCACCTTCATTGCTTAGTCAATGCATCTGTGTTCCAGACTTACCCACCTGCCTGTGAATTGTGGCAGCTGAAGATCTGGAGTCCATTTATTCTTGCTGCCTTTGCAATGGGGGCAGTAGCCTTTGGTTCAGGAGTGAACAGACCGCTTCTGCTGACAGCACCCCAATGTATCATCTCTAGGACTACCACTGGGTGCATTAGGAAGAGCATTGCCAGCAGGATGAGGGACATGATCCTGCCTCTCTGCTCAGCCCTGGTGAGGGACTGTAGCGCTCAGTGCCCAGCTCTGGGCTCCTCAGCCCAAGAGAGACATGGAGTTCCTGGAGCAGGTCCAACAGAGGGCTATGAGGATCACTTGGGGGACTGGAGCACCTTAGTTATGAGGACAGTCTGAGGGAGCTGGGCCTCTTCAGCCCAGAGAAGAAACAAATGGCAGTGGCCTACACCAACATCTATCAGTACCTGAAGAGGATGGAGCCTCAAGTAATTATGTCTGTGCTTAGTGGTGTTGAGCAACAGGACAAGAGGCTGTGGGCAGAAACTGATGCACAGCAAGTTCCACCAGAACATAAAGAAGAATTTCCTTACTGTGCTGCTATAGCACTGGAATAGATTGCTGGGAATTGTGGAGTCTCTCCTCACTGGAGGTATTTTCAAGAACTGTCTGGACAAATCTTGTGTCCTGCTTGAGCAGCATCACCAGATGATGCACTGTGGTCCCTTCCAACCTGAGCGATTCTGTGATGTTGTAGCTACCACCATCACCCTGCTCTTGGGGTGCAGTCAGCACAAACTCACATGTGCTCCAACCACTCAGCTGGACAGCGCCCCAGGAGCAGCTCCCTCCATTCTGCTGGTACGACTAACACATTCTCTTTTGGGAGAGAACATATCTCAAACGTTATTCTAAACCGAGCTCTCTTTAATTGGTCCCTTTCAGTAGATCTCAATGGTCTCATTCAGCTGCAATACTTAACACCTAGATCTAAATAAAATAATTTCCCATGGAGCAGTGGTTGATCTATAAAATCACTGGGAAAGCTGAGATTAGCTATAAAATATGCACTCTAACAGCTTGCAAGAGTTGTTTTTGATAACACACATGCAGGCACACACAGTCAAAAAATAATCTTTCACATCCTAAAGAAATTAAATGAAGTAAGCATGTTGTGCTCCTTTTTCTATCTCCAAATAATTCTTCCTTCATCTCCTGTTCTCTTCTCCTCCTTTTCTATCTTTTCTTCTTTGAAATTAAAAGAGCAGAAAAGGAAAAATAAGGGAAGTAGTTAAGCCCTATTAGCTCTGAATTGTTTAGCTGGCACTGGTTTGAGATGGTAAAAAAAAAAAAAATTTATATTGGGAATGTCTTCTAGTCCTAGGACTACAGCTCGTGACAAGTCAAAATGTATTTCCAGATAAACTGGGAAAACCCAAGCAAACACCTTTCTGTCAGGTAGTCACCCAGCTGAAGAGGAGCTAGGAATTGCTCTGGTTTTGGTTACCTGAACACCTCTGACACAGCTGGTTTCTTCCCCCAGAGAAGAGAACACTGTGACAACAAATACCATCCCAGAACTCTTCTCTCCTAATCATGACCTCAAGCTTGTTTCCACACCACCCCTTCCTGGATCCTGCTACCTCTCACTGTGAAGGCTGTGGTTTCCCATCAAGTCTAGTTAAGTAGAGAGTTTCCCAGAGAGAAGGCATAAAACCAATAAAGCAATTAGTGACCAATTAAGTTCATTAACACTGTTTACCTACAGGAGAAAGGCAAGCCTTAAATAATTAGTGGCGAGTTTATTTTTTAAGAGTAAAAAAGCCTTTTGAAAACACCTTCTGAGTGACAATGTTTGTTTATAGACAGCCATCAAGGTATTACATTTTTCCACCCTCTCCTAACTTATTTCAGATGTTAGGAGAGCAGCCTGTCATTCAAAACATAATATGCTTGATTCAAGTAAAGGAACCATTTTTTGCAGTAGCAGTGGTTTAGTGCTGTGATTTTTAACACTAGTTATGAGCTGATTTTAGAGAATGATTACAACAACAATCCTGCTGAGAGTTATGAATTATCAGCATCTCAGCAGCAGAGATTATTAACCCTCTGTTCAGCTCCCCAAATGGAACATGAGGAAAAATATTTCCCAGCCTTTAAAAGCATCTTGTCAGTGTACTAGAAGTTTGTATATATTTTGTTATATCTTTCTGCTAACCTGGCTTTACTGAGCTAAAAATTCCTCTTCACAGAACAGAACTCAGAGATAAATGTAAAACTGCAAATATAAAACTATCTTGTGTGTAGCTGTATATTGACATGTACATATTTTTTATCCTTTGCCCTTAGGGCAGGAGAGGACAGGCGAACAAAACAGGTCTCATTAAGACTTTTCTGTCTCCACTTTCAACATACAAAACACCCAGAGAAGCGTGTGTCACTTGTAGCTGGAAAAGCATATGGATTTTTGCTGTACTCACATGAAAGAGATAAGCACCATGAACGTGTACAGGACTAAAACCATTAACCCAACTGAATACTGAATGGAATCTGACGAATTAGAAAAGTTGTTAATATTTACACACTTCAAGAATTTCCTTTTTTTTCTACATCAAATTTGAAGTGTAGCATCTTTATGCTTTTGTTACAAACCTTTCTTTTCTTTCCTAGTGTATTGAGATGTTATCTTCTAGAAGGTCTTCCCTGTGCGCCCACTGCCCTTCAAGCAATTCCCTTAAAGACATCAGGCACAACTAAAGAACCCCCAGACTTGAAAACTCATTGCAGCAGATACTTCTTTCAAAATGTGACCAGCAAATGCTCTCGTGTAGCAAGAAATGAAAGTGTCTGAACATAGGCTTCATTTTGCTCTATAGTCAGAATATTATGGACAAATATGATCTCTGCTTCACATCAGTCCAATATCATATGTATTGTGCTTGTGACTTTGAAGAAGTGTAACACAAGTAATTGATTTCATGTCCATATATCTTCATACATAGATGATATGCCAACAGTTCATATGTGATACCAGAATTATGGAATCAGTTTGTTCTCAGTACCTTGCTTGGCCTGCAGTTTGCTTAAATTATTTCAAAAATTCAGATAATAGTGAAGACTATTTTTCATAACTGCTGACCTGATTTACCTTTTAAATGCGTAAGATCTGTAAGATGCCCATGTTAAGAGGATAAAAACAGACTGCAGTTTCATAGATGAAGCACAAGAAGCAGTTCTAAAAGTAAGAGAACTAACATACCAATCTCTCAGCTCAAGAATGAAGAGCACATTTCTAATACCCTTTTAGGGGAAGCGAATCACATAAACAATTATCCTATGTCTAATAAAAGTGTTTTGACTAATTTTGACAAAGCTTAACCTTTTTTCTTTCTTGACTTTTCAACACGGAGGATATTTTGCTATATTTATTTTTGCTTTCAAACACATTCTTATTTCTCAGTTTACCGTTGGAAGAAACTATCGAAGAAACTAAACTAAATTTTCATAAGTTTTTTAATAGCTGAATCTTTTATCTTATATCTTTGAAATGATAAATTAAGCCTTTATAAATAAAGATTCACATTCATTCTTATCATCCTTGGAAATTTAAGGATATTAATTAGATAAAAGGTGTTTCCCTAATTTACTTAAAGAATATATAGATATAAGAAAAAGCTTTATAAAAATATCAGGTATGTGGGATTTTTTAGAACAAAATACTGTGCTCAACCTCTTTTTGAGTATGTCTTCCTAGAATATCCACATTCTAAAATAGCATACAAAAAGTCCTGGAACATTAGACTTTTAAATATTTTGAATTAAGAAGCATTTTGCACGGTAAGGCTAAAAAGACAGTATGCATTGGTCTTGTTATATTAATTTCTGTAAAATTAAAAAGCCAGAGAGGGTCTAGGGCAGAATAGTAATAAAAAAAATTCTTGTCTGACATATGTTCCTTTCTCTTAGTTTGTCTTGCGGTGGTAAAGCTGCAAGAATTTTTCTGCATGGTCAGTTTGACCAAGAAGGCCCAGAATTCTGAGGTTTCATTGCCACTGCCTTCATTCATTGACTGTTTGCACTAAAATTATTTTTGAGCCAACAGATCAAATGATTCTTGTCTATTATTCTCGTTCAGTATTTCATTGAGCGCAGTATATCAGAAATTATCAACATTTCTGATAGATTTTTATCTCCACCATTTATTTTGACAATGCTTTTGGTTGAATATTTTGGGTCTCTTTGGTAATAGGGAAAAAGAGACATCAACCACTTAGAAGGTGGCTATGTATATCCTAGGATTATAATTACTTGATTTGAGATACTAAAGAGATTCCAGTCCCTAAAGATCATGGATATCTGCCTCACCTATGTGGGCACATCAAAACTAACTTTATACCAATCCTGGTCTATAGCCATGCAAAACCAGAGCCAAGCATGAGTTAACCACCTGGCTGCTCAAGCAGTTTCATGCATACACTAGAAAATTCACCTTCTGCATACACAGGAATCAAGCATCATCATCTTACAGTGGAAATACAAGAACAAGAGTAGTGTTCTTACCTGTGACATTTAAAAAATTTTCAAAGTTACACTTTGAAATCCAAGGGATATTAAGAGGATGGATATTCTTATTGAGTTGCTTCATTTCATCTGTAAGTGTGGAGCTGGCCAAAGCGGAATTGGTAGGAAAAACACTTTCTGAAGAAATAGAAAATAGAGAGAAAACCATAGTATAAGAAAAGACTGGGCTTGATCTGCTGCTTCTAAAGTCCAGGTAAATTTCACTGTAAAGTCAAAGACAATGACATGAGGCATGAGTCTTTTGGGAAAATCCACCTGCAAAGGAGAAATTTGGTACCTTGTTCACATAATTTTGTGCACACAAACTTCAATAATAAACAGTAGTGTTATTTTTCTTCATTGTTTTTTCCTGCATCATAACTACACCTCTAAAAAAATTTCACCAGAGGGTATGTGATCTACTAACTTTTTTTCACCAGTGTGGCATTTCTGTAAACTTTGGAAACCCTCCAAAATGGCCTAATTCCAACTCTTAATATAGTGAGAGCAATGCAGTAGAAAACTTAATCAGGGCTCCTACTCACATTGAAATACATCCTGATTTAGTGACCATCCCCATTTAAGGAAAGTTTTCCTGAACCATCACTTAATGTAAACCAAATGTCCCCTGCAACTCCTTCCTCCTACTGAAGCATTTTGACCCTTAGCCACCATATTAACACCTCTAATTGTAACTGACAGGGCAATTTCCTGGTTGCCATTGTGTGAGACAAGCAGTGAACACTAGCCACAAGCAATTTATGACCTTTGACTATCATATTAACTCTTTTAATTGTAACTGACAGGGCAGTTAGGCCAAAAAGTGTCCTGGCAAAGTACTCCAGGCAGTTGTGAATGTCCCACTAAAGCCAAGGATGGAGTATCCAGTCATTAATGTGGAGGGATTGATAAGGAGAAAGAAGGGGCAGGCAGTACCTGAGGCTGGACAATTCTCAAACTCTGTGTAATCATCACTAATTATTTTTTGCTTCAGTTTGCCCTAAGTGCTAAAAGCCAGGACTGCTTTTTCTGAATGCATTGAATTTAGTTTTAACTTTTTGAAGAAAATTTCAAAAAAATGTTCTCAGTATTCCTGCTACGAATAAAATCACTTTGAATGTCAACAAATTTCAAGTTTTTGGATGAAAAAGACAGTTCCTCAGTATTTTATGTTTGAAAATGTAAATGTTCTTAAATTGTTTAAATAAAAACAACTATCTAAAGCCTTGGAAAGCATGTAAAGTTAACGCACCTCTGGACAACAGCCACTGAACATGCTCTAACATGAGATAAAATAAGAAAGAGGTTATCTCAGGTGGAAGAGGGGGGAGTGCCACAGATGATTCATATCCACTTTTGCTAAATTGGCCTCTAGAGGGTGAAATATTGTACTCACAAACACTTCAGCAGGTCTGATATCATCCAGCAGCAGGTGAGGGCACTAATCAAATGCCAAAAAGATTCTCTCTTACTTGTTATTAATGTTTTAGTCCTACATGTATAAACACTGATCATTAAATTTAAGTATTTTTTTATATTTTTTGATCTGCCCGCTGGATGGGTTATATTCAGATAAGATAAAGATAATGGATACTTCTTTATTGCAATCTATCAATCCTTTTTCCTTCAAAGGAAGAAATAAAGCAGTGTTACCTTGAAATTGAAACAAAACCTGCAAGAAAATAATAGACTCTATTTTCAGTTTTATATATCACGTCAAACAACATTTGTTAAAACTTTTGTTAAATTCCAAGCGCTTTCTATCCATCCGAGATTTCCCTTCCTGATGTGAGAAAAGGGAGAAATCCACATTAAATCTAGAAAAAATGAATAGCCAGTTTTACCAAACAGAGAAGGTCTGAAGACCGAGGAGCTAAGAAAGAGATCCTAGTCCAAGAGTGCGCTTTCACAAATGCCTCTTTTGACAGCAAGCCCAGCTTGCCCCCAACATTCACCATCTTGTTCAGAGAGCAGCCGTACAAACATGTCAGCTTAACTGAGAATGAAATTACACATGGTAGACAACATAATACCTTATCTTCCTTCCCTTCTTATTTTTCAACTACTCTTCCTCCTCCAGGCTTGACCTGACCCTTTCCATGTGCCAGCAGGAGCATGTCTCTGCTGAGCCACTTCAGCCCACTTTCCCCTGCAAAAGCACACAGACGCTTTTTGCTGGGATAACTTTTCTGCCAGTTTAGTGAGTGGAATCAGCTCGGGTTCCTCTGAGAGAGGGAGGGTTACGTGGCCATCAGACAGGAGACAAGGGAGGAAGGGATACAAGTTCTTCTTTTTGGAGACAGATTTAGAGCTAGTCAAGCTCACAGCATAACATGCAACATCATCCTGAAAGGCAGCTACAGAGAGAGCAGTGCCAAGAAAAGACATATATAGCACTGCATCCTTGGTTAGGGTGTTTCATTATTATTGCTAATAGGTTTTAAATGTTACCTTAACATTGATATAAATGTCATTAAGTAATTTTTAAAAAATATTTTGAAGTATCCAAGTAACAAAGGACTGTCTTATTTTTAGAAACTGCCTTATAATGGCCTCCACAGCAACATACAATCCTTCTGTGACTCCTTCTAATGGGTCTTCAGTGTCCTTGGACAGCTTTACCCTCTCAGAAATGATCATAAATGAATAGATTTGTGCTCTTTCAAATCTCTTGAAAGACTTCCTCTGTCTCCTGCAGACCTTCAGTTTAATGTTGCTTCTTAGATATCTGTTCAATATTTGAGTTTTATTTTAAAAACCATTTAGTCTACATAACTTCATGAATACTACTAAGTCAGGGAGAAAACCTTGTAGAAACATCACAAAAGAGAAAAATATTTATTAGAGCTGCTTCTTCTTGACATTACCAGTCACATTAGATTCTGACTGTTGACATTCAGGTGCTTCCACCTTTCCTGCATTCTCATATGTAAGGATAAAGAGGATGGTAGCACATGAGCTTTGAGCTCAGGCCAGCTTGAAGCAGCAAATTATTGCACCACTGCAGCTTCTCAACAGTGGTTAGTATCTAAAAGTTTCTAATCTCCTAGTTATGCACTAAGACCAGAGTTCTCAGCCATACATCATGAAAATTAGCAATTAAGATAGAGAAGACAAAAAGGGGACTTTTAAAATATATATATATAAAATATAAATTACAAGAATAAAAGAATTTGAGGGGAGGATTACCCCAAATATTTGCTTGCTACTGAAAGCTTTTCTGGGATGGGAAAAAACAAATACAAAGGAAGCTCTCACCATTAATAACATTTTCTAAAGCATTCTTATTAGTAAAACTAATGTGCCCCAACCTACCTTGCTTTAAATAGTTTCAACTTGAGTTCACTCTTAACACAAATACTGCTTTCCAAAAAAGCCATCAAAAATACTCCATTATGTCTTTCTATCAGTAGCACAACAGACTATCAAATTAGAAAAGATGAAAGTGAGAAAGAATTTCAAAGTAAATGGGGATGAAAATTACTATTTCTCACCTTTCTCTGTAATTTCATATTAGTCAAATCATCTGATATGCTTCTTGTATGTAGACACAAATCTGTAAATAGGCTTCTAATTTTCTGATTGCTATACACATGTGATAGTAATTTAATTAAGAATTTACTAACACCTTTTTTTAAAATTGTATTCTTAGGAACCCAAACTTGATTGAAGCCACTAATGTCAGGCAAATCTTCTTTCTGTCTTAGCATTATTGCATGACAGAATATAAACAAACTATTACACAGAACTCTTTGACAAGGACATACTCTAAATTGCTACCTGCTTAATAAGCCTCAATGGAGGTCCTAAGCTGTTTCAGATGAGAGTAGATGTTTGATCAGATGCACAAAGGTTATTTTAAGTAAGCATGCAACTATCTTGTCTGGTCTTTCAACAGCCAGATACTTCTACAAAGATCCATGGGAATAGGGGGAATTCTACTTTAGTAGACTTTGCAAGGGTCCTGGAGGACTTGCTAAGAATGCTAAATAAACAAGGTCTCCCATTCCACCCAGCCACAAAGAGCTAACAAGCTCCCCCGTGCCCCCCCTCCCTGTCCTCTGGCAGGCTGTACCTCCCACCGGCAGCCCACACTCATCAATACACAGGAGCACCAGATATCACACACCAGATCCTGCTGTGATGAGCAAACACCAATCAACAGCCCCATTAACCTCCAGAGGACACTATAGTTTGTTTACAGTAAATACTAAAGCACTGCCAGCAGAGGGATGAACAGGAAATACTGAGGAGGCTTTTCCCTCTTCTGTTTCAGGAACATTTCGAAGTTTGGGGTTTGTGTGCAGGGCGATCTTGGGTATTGCTTTCTTCCTTTTATAAAGAGAACAACCTGACAAAAAATCAGTCATTTAAAATTAACAGTAATTTGAGTCTGGTTGGGTTTTTTTTGTTAAAGACCCTCCAGTCAGAATGACTACATCTTCAAAAGCAATTAACTATTGATGAATAACATATATAGCATTTTTCACGGAATTATCAAGGGAAAGTGCTAACTGTCATTAACTAAGCATTATCCAGCTTTATGCAGATGTTTGTTATTGCTCTCCAGCCCTTCAACACTTTGCTCTAACATGTACTAAGTAAACTGGAATCACCAAGTTTTGCATCCAGGACTGGCAGGCTGTGGAAGGGATTTGGGCAAATACCACCATTTATAGAAAAGAACGAGATGTTGGTAGAGGTTTAGCGAGAAGATCCAAGGAAGTCTGAAATCCACCCTGTAGATAATTACCACCTGAGTGGCACAGTAGAGTGAGTACCCCTCTCCTAGACACTTAAGGGGAAAGATTGCTTCCTCCTCTGCACACCCTTTGTGTACAGCCTACTGACTGCTCTGTTTGGAGATTGGATTCTCTTCTGAGCCTTTGTTAACAAAGACAATATAATTTATTATTCACACATATCTGCAGTCGGAAGACGTACTCTGCAAGCAGCTGATCTCATTCTTTGCTCAAGTAACATGTGACTTGGACACTAGGCCAAATGTTACTCTTTTCCTTGGAATCAGTGATTGAATGGAAAAGAAAGTCTTAGTAGCCTGGTAGAAATTAGCTTGAGCTCAGGGGGAGAATTTAATTTCTTATCTTGGGGGGCTGAGGTGACCTGTAAAATTGTAGTTGAAGGATGACCACTTAACCAATATCTAGGGTGGCTAAGTACATGGCAAAAGGGGAGGGGAAACTATTAGATAGGTAGTGGAAATGAATCTGTACATTTTATTAGCCATTTTTTCAAAATAAAGAACCAGGAAATGATTCATGCAAGATGCCCATCACATGTTGTATTTATATTACTAATACATTAACAAAGTTTTTCCTACATGACTCAATGAAGTTTCTATACAGGACATGCATCAATTTATTCTAAAATCTCTAAAAGTTTTGAATCCACTGTCATACATGTTTGTTACACTTCAGATGAGCCCCACTCATCACCTCAGAATTGAGGGGAGGGCATGAGGGGAAGTCTGTTATGACAGTTAACCAAACAACAAACTACATGTCAGCAGCTACATGACCACAGCATTCCAGTGTTGAATACAACTGAGCAAAAGTATTCAAATTTCCAAACTAATTTTCAAAATGTTTCAACACTGTGGTATGTATTTCTCTCTATAACCCCTGGAGACTTTTCCAAGTAACGTTTATAATTCAAACTCATGTATGAGTCCACCAACAGAAGTATTTGTAAGACACAGTGTACAATGATAAGTGGACAAATGTTACATGGTAAAATGTTTTTAGAAACCAGGTTGAAAGAGCTTAGTGATTACACCTCTTCATCCACCCTTCCATTAACTTAATTAAGGTAACCCATAGTTTTACAAGGCTGGGGGACCTAGAGAACTTGATCTGAAAAGCAAAATAAAGGGTTTAATCACCAGGACAGGTTTTCCGAGTTGTCATGGCTCTAGTGTTTATAACCTGCACACTTACATAAACCCAAACTTCCATTACTTGCCTGAGAGTCTCAGATCAATATTATAGATAAAGGTAAAGCTTAAGGTAAACGATTACCCTATAAGATGATGGGAATAGTAATTTTAGTGAACATCAAACACATTAGGATACAGTAAGCTTGCACAGACATAATAAATTCATCAGCTATTTCTGCTGATTGATCTGTATTCCAGTTTAATTAGCCATGAAAGAGTCAATTTTTTTTTTTCTGAAGCCTTTCCTCCCCCCCTTTTTTGTTACAGATCACTGCCACAAAGGATAATCCCCAGCTGTCAAGTTAAGGAAATTTAAAAGGTAGGTTCTAAAAAAAATCGTTATCAGTCGTGAATTCATTTTCATATATACCAGTTATACTTATTTCCCAATGACTTTGGTTGGAAAATCACATCTGAAAATAAAAGTGATGCCCTTAAACTATTGTTTTGAAATGGGCTTTAAAATTCTTTGAAAGCAGAGTAGCTTGATGTAGTGGAAATAACGATGTAGGAAGCCGAAGTTCTGTGGAATGGCACAAAACCTAGAATCTTGCTGTTGCCTAACTTTCAGCAAACAACTTCAACCAATGCCAAATGAGCACTGCAGATCTGTCTGGCATAACAAAAGACAAAAGTATTTCATAGAGAGGGTACTACTTCATTCCTGAAAAATAAATAAACAAACCAGTGCCACAAATGCAAATCAGAAAAAATCACAAGGAGTATCCATGTTTGTTTTAACTTGACACTACAAAAGAAGAGGCAAGGAACAATAGTGAGGTCCAGCTGTTGTTTTTCTTGAAGAAGTCCCAGCTCCTCATGCAGAGAAACTACACTTGAGATGAGCTGGCTGAGACAAATGTTCTGTCTACACTTTAAATGGCAGCTGGTTATTAAATGACTCCCAATAGGATGAACACTTGCTATTGACAATAAGGTAATATAAGGACCATGCTGTGCAATCAGGATGGGAATGTGAATGAAAAATCTTTAATCTGAAATTACAGCTGTCAGGGCTATATTATAAAACATGAAAGTTGCATCTGCACTTAGAATTAATGTGTCCCAAAAGCCAAGTTTCTCATAAAGGGCATCTTGCAGATACATCTTTTATAAATAGACTACTGGTCTTCCGTAAATCAAACCGAACCGTAGCCTATACTAAGGAATTAAAAGGGTCACCTCTTCTGGGCTTGGTATTTGTTGAACAGTATTTGGTAAAAATGAACATTGATTTACAAAGTCCAACAGATACTGGTAGCAGTATTACTTTATAATGATATTCACTGAGTCCAGTGTGTCAAACAAATTACTTCAGTTCTTTTATCATCAGCCACTACGTGTAAAAACATCTTTTTCAAAGTAAGGAAACGATTTCAAAGGAACCACTATTTTACAATCTGAGTTAACAGAGCATTGAACAAACAAATATAGTACTTTTATTTCACATAGTTCAGATAAATGGGCTAAGCTCCCTGTTCAGGCATGCTAAGCCTAGTTTGATGGAGCCAGTTTAAGATCAGACATACGGTAAAATTAGTTACCTGCTCTATTCTATGGCCCCATAGTTCACAAGGATCCCTCCAGTTCATTTCCCATGAAATGACAGAGCTGTCTCCATAGGCTGGATCTTTGTATACATTTTGTGACAGCTCATTTTGTGATCAAGAATGAGTCATATTTCTGCATTTAGTGATAATGTGTTTTGAATATTTCAGAAAGCCAGTAAGAAAAGATCCCCAAAAAGTCAGTATCATTCAAAAATTCTTTAAGAATTGATGAGGAAAAACTGCACCTTTCATACTAGTCCAGTGTACACAGTAACAGGTGATAGAATTTAGCTAAGGTGAGTGGCTCCAGTGACCAAAACTTTAAAACTAATAACCTTTATGGTGCATACTATGAAAAACATGCACATTCCTACAGTCTTTGTAAGAGCGAATTTTCGAATTAAACCAAGTAATAAATATGGGCCTAAGAGGAGAATTCCAGTGTAACTGTATTCTCTCCTTCTTAATTGGATTTTGGGCAATGTTTGGTGGAAAATGAGAGGTCACAAGTTTTCTGGTCCCTTTGTTCTCATTAATCAAGTTTTCCACACTCAAGTCTAAACGTTTGACTCAACTTCCACCTAATAGCCAATTTCTTACCATTTAAGTTCTTCCTGCCTTCTTATGCCCCACCCAAAGTGCTGTCAAGATGCAAGAGCTAAATCTCCTGCACTGAGTATGCTTCTTCCCCTGAAAGGAGTCAGTGTGCTGCAAGCCAGTGTTAACAGAACATTGGGTAGTTGAGATGAAACAAAAGAAAACAAAACAAAAGATCATTTCATTGATGATAAATTACAAATCACTAATAAAAATTAAAATGAGCTGTACAGTCTATGAAGGGCATTTACCAAAGGAATTAACCTTGCATAATTATTTCTTTGTATTCAGTTACAAAATAATGTTATCCTTCCTCAACAGGAATACAGTGGACACTTCAAGACCAAATGACGAACTTTTAGAATACAACTGTAAAAATCAGTTGCCTGATTGCAAACCAAGAAGTCTGCCATTTCTGTTATATAAAACTAAAAGTCAGTTTTTGTGAGTCCAATGATGATGATTAACAGGAAGAAATAATTAGAATATTTTTAGAATAGCAAATTGAAATACTGTTCTCTGCAGCCTGATTAATTAGAGTAGGCATACCATTCTTAAATTAACTCTAAATTCAATTAGGAGCTTTTTTCCCTCTTCACCTCACAGCACTCCGGTGGTTACTTATATGTTTTCTGTCATCATCCAGAAATCCCTAAACTTTAGAATGTGGTAAACATTCTAAAATTTATGGGAAAGGGCCCTGAAAAAACAGGCAACTGAATACTCAAAAATGCATTTTTCAGAAGTTAATTTTCTTGTACTTTTTACAGCTATAATATTTTTTCCCCACATTCCAAACTATTTTATAGTGCCTTTCAACTTTGTTAAATTCATCACATTTCACCCTTGAAGTATCTCAGAGCAAGGTGCTGAGTTCCCCTAAGGTACCAGCTGAAAAGGGCATTAGCATCTGTGCTGCAAGCACATACAATCATTTTTATTTATCTAACATTTCTCTGATAACTCTCCCTGAGAGCTATCAAATACAAGAGTAAGTTAGCCTAGAGTAATGTGAAACAACATTTGTGAATATAACTTTTAAGGAAGAAATCATATTTGATAAAGAAATAAAGTTGCCTTAAGGAAACAATTTCAGGCTTATGAGATTGAGAGAGATCAATGAAGAAGAAAAAAAAGAATATGTTTAACGGTTCCAACAACACAAATGAAGATATTAAGCCCTCAAAATCAGTAAATTAACACAATCCTCCTAAAAACAAGTAAAAAAAAAATCAGTGTATATTTATTGTTCAGTAAGTTCCCCATGAAAAGGGGCTGAGAAAGTAACAAAGATACTAATTCATTATCAAATCTCTGGGTATGAATTTATTCAAGGGCAGGCAGCCCTAAGCATCCCTCCTACTTACCGTAAAATAAAAAGAAAATCCACAAAATCGAAGATGAAAAGCAGCAAAGACACATGTGCATTTGAGTTTTGTTACCTGGCCCATTTATTTGTCTTATCTATCTGGGAGGTCTTGTCTTTTAAAGATTTTAAGCTCTTAAGAGTGGAGGCCATCATTAGCTTATATGTTTGCTTAGTGTCTAGCATTGGAGAGTAAGACTGGCTGACAGCTCTAGGCCACAAATACAATTAGGATTTAAATAAAGAGTCAATTTAGGTTTGTAACGAGACTCATGTGAAAGGGCTTTGCAGCAGTCATGCATCTATAACAGGTAGGGAAGCAAAGACAGATTCTTTCATAATTTTGGAATAGTTCAGAAATTATTTGCAATGGGAAAGAAAAAAAAATAATTACAACTACAACAGAAAAGGCCTTAAGACAGATGAAAGAAATAAGCGAACAAAAAATTTTGAGGTTCTGCGTATGAATGCAATTTTTTCACCTGGGACATTTATTTGATTCCCAAGTACTCAGCATGGTCAGAAATCCATGAACCAGTTAAATAAAAAAGGGAACACTGTTTTCTTGAGAAGAGCATTTGTTGTAACTAAAAATTAAAATCTTATACATATGGAAAAACCCAATACCAAATAACTAATACCAACAGGCTGTAGCCTCGTATATCTCAATTAAAACAGAATTAATGGATCAGAATATAGAGTCCAGCCTTGCACCATGTATGCCCTTTTTAAGGCTCTCTGAGAGTGCTGCTTTAGGCCACTGGGTCAAGTTTTCAAGGCTTCATGCCACTGGGCCATTTAGATGATGATAAAGCTTTGTCCTACCAACATTCTAAGTGCTGTATTTATCATCCGAGAACTTTGAAGCTCAAAGAGAAAGGCTATTATGTAACTAATTTGTACATTTCTCCACAGTAGTGTATGTATGGGAGTTCTTCCAGGCAGGAGAATTGATCCCACATGCATTTAAGATGTCAGGAAAACCTTATTAAATACCCAGTCATACTTGAATATTCTCTATTCCACTTGAAGCAAAACTGCAGACAATCTTTTTGCTCTCTGTAACAAATTATTACTAATTGAAATATCAAAATTCTCTTTTGTATCTGAGACATAGCTTCTCTGGACACCACGTTTCCTACTGAAACAACTGGTCACGTTTTTTCTTAATCATAAAACAAGGGTCAGAAGTCCCACAGTGGGAAATGTTCCAGGTAAATGAATTACACAGGAAATGCAAACAAGTTCTTCCCTGTCTTTACCTAAAGGCTGGCTGTTTCTATTAGTAGATTTTTCAACCAATCTCTGACTTGAGTAAGAGAAAAGGAGGAACAGAAAAGAGGCAGAAGCAAGAGCTGAATGTCCAAGGAATCAGCATGGTATTGTAGCATTCACAGAATAAATAAATCCAGACAATTTCTAAATTAATTAGTTTGATTAAATTCCTTGTGAATTGAGAGGTTCATCCTCAAAATGAGATCTGACGTTAGGCGTACGGATACAATGGAATACATTTTGCCATGGTAAGTTTGGACTTGGAAGATGAACCTCCAGACAGAAAATGCATTATTCCTTCCTTTCTTGTCTTATCCCTTTTGTCCAGGAAAATAAGTCTGCATTTAAGTAATATTGCACAATTTTGGCAAGAAGTACTTCCTAAAATAATAGATTTTCAGCTATAAAGAGCTTCTATTATTCTTCAAGGTGATAGTTTTTGAAACTACTTTTCCAGCATTTCCTTAGTCTTAGACTAAATAAGTCAAAAGCTAAAACTTTTAGCACACCTGCGGCCCCTAAATCTGACAGCCTGTCCCCGGTATCTTCTTTTTCTTTCTTGACCACAAGGCAAACAGAAACAGAGGCTGCAGCTGGCTTCAGTGCAAAGGCATTGCCCAGAGCCTGCCAACTCTGAGGCTATTCAACACCTTCAGAGAACCCCAGCCGCACAATTTTTTTTGTGTAAATCAGATTCCCAGAGTGTCCAGTATGGAATTCCCTGTCTCAAATCACTTTCAAGGGAAAAATGAAAGCAATTGCTGGACTTGCAGAGGTATCCAGATATAGTGTAGTGGCAAAAGTTAATTATCCAGATGAAGTGTAGTGGCACCTCAGCAGACACACTTTAGAAAGGGAACCAGAATTCCATTTTCCCCCTCTTTCCTCCCCCACTGTTCAAGAAACTCACATGGAAGCATAGGAAGAATGGCTGCAACGGAAGAGTAGGAGAGGGAAGATACCACCATGGTTTTGTTTCAAATATTTCAAAAATGACCTTTCCAATTAAAAGGGTTCCTGCTTGGACTGATATTTATAAAAAAAGTTGTGCAGCCCTGCCTGGTGTACTAACTGTATTTTCCATACAGCCATATATTGCATTTACAAAGTAATTGTTCTGGATATCTCTTTCTGGGAAAAGTATGCCAAAAATCTTAAATACATTAAATGTCATCTTACTGTGAGGCAAGTTAATCTTGTGAATTTATTTTTATTGTTTCAGTTATAGAAACTAACTGCTGTACAGAACTAAATTACCAAGAAAATCAATTACAATCTAATCAATATAATCAAATTTGTATTACAATTTATACTTTAAATAAAAAATTGTTCTCATTGGAGCTTCAGCTTATTTTTTAAAAATGGTTGACACGGCATTGTGCCTTGTATTTGAAAGCTATCTTTTCCTATTAATTTGCTTTGAACAAACAAGCAAAAAATGATGAAAATCAAAATCAAGTTCTTGCTCATGCCTCTCCCACACATTTTCAGCTGTGTGCGCAAGCAGTTAAAACATGCAAATGCAGTTTGGAGGAAATTCGACATCTCTATTATAGATGAAAGGTAAACAAAAGCAGATGAAGGATTAGTGCAATTCCAAATTTAAGATATTGCTCTCAGTGACTTATAATAAAGTGGTGTTGCATACGGTGGCATGTTTTAGATGACATTTCAATTGTACAAGCAATTTGCATTCTATCTGACATTAAATAACGTTCTCATTATTATGAATTCTGGCAGCATCCCTGTCTCCATAGCATAAAGATATGAACTACGAGGCACATCTTAATGAAGGGAGTAAGTTTTCCTGTCAATCTGAAATGCAAGACAAGGCTGTACCTGGGCTAAACCTCCGGTAACATTATTGTGAGTTGCCCACTTCTGACATAGTACAAATCTTCAGCTAAAGCATTCTTCTTATTAAATAAAGATCTATAACTGAACACATGTATCTGTAATATCACTACAATCCAAAGAAAATTAAAAGACAGATTATGTCCAGGATATTACATGCACCACCACAGAGCACTGCGAGAATCTGGTATGATCCTGTTGCTAAGATACCTGGCTAATGCCACGGAAACAAGCCCTTCGTACTAATCTAGCACAATCCATGCATGCTTCCACATATTTTGGCAGGGGAAAGTAGGAGTCCACTGACAATGGCTTGGGATATTGCTAGCCAGTGCTCCTGAATTTATACATTTTTTATCTCTTGCTGGTAAGCTTCAGCAATCTGAGTGAAATAAGAAATGTAACACTCTGTTAATGGCATTTGGTTGCTTTATGCCATTTAAAACAAGTAAGATTACTTTTTATCCTCCTACATAGTCAATAAAAGTTGCTTAAAAAGGTAATTATTTAAGTGCTTTTGGATGCAAAATTGCAGTGGTACCAAAAATGACTGCTCTTAATCTTTGTGATTTATACTGTAATATGCACATAAATGACTATCTGCATTTGCTGTCTCCACTGCCGTCTTCAAGGAGACTCTAACAGTTTCCTCGGGTGCATACTGAATAAGCAATCGGAAGAAGTGGAATTATTTTAACACAAATAACTCACGAGTCTGTACTATTTAAATCTGCTTTGAGACTCTTAGCCCACGAATAGCTCTTTGCCCAGTAGACTGAAAAAAGAGTGAGGAAAGGGAATGGGGAAAATAACACAAGAAACCAACCAAACCTTGTCGTTCCATGGTGTGTGTAAAAATCTTACACTAAAGAAAACTGCTTCATTAAGCAGCCTGGCTAGACTGCAAACTTATGGTCAAGCAGCATAAGTGTTATACCTACCCTTTTTAAATATAAAAGAGATGTATCTTCACTGATGAAAAAGTGGACTAATAAAATGTTCCTAATGTAAATCCAACAAGAATTAAAAATAAAGAGAATATAAACACACTCCCCATCTTTTTTGCAATGTGATCTCCCTCAGCATCAGTGACAGTAGCTCTGCTGAGCTCAAGCTATGATAACAATAACTTTTGCAGATGTTCATAGCTGTCAAGTATTATTCACTAAAATGTCAGATGTGATAAAAAGTAAAAACAGAAGAATTCCTCTGTAGTAATCAGTCGAAGTCAAGAAGGCAGAGGTCACACATTAATCTCCAACTATAAAATAGTACACTGTAGAGGAATAATGGAAATATTATATTAAAACAAGCACACAATTGTGCATGCCTACATATTTATTAATACATGAATGATACTTATTTTTCCACCCTACATTCACTTCCAATTCATTAACAGACTAAACATATTTTTTTTCAGAATAGAACACATGCACTTCAGATTACAGCACCTAGAAATTATGTTATTTTTATTCATATTTATTTGTCTTACTATATTTTATTTCACTTTCTCAATTTTATTCCATTCCACAGGCTCCAAAGGCCATTTTTCAAGCTGGACAAGGACCTTGGAGATTCCCAGTATCATTTGCAGGGTTATGACAATTGCACGTCATGCAATTTTTACTCTTTACTCTTTACTACTATTGGAAACAAACACTAAATTTACTGAGACGGGCCACATAAGATGCAAAAAACCCAATGTATAGACAAATGGCTGTCCCTTTATTCAGAATGATTTTTTATCTTTTGGAGTCTTTTGGGACTTTTTTTTAGTAAAACTATTTCTGAATAACTACCTTAGGGCAGCATGCAAGGGTAACTGTATTATAAAACAGGAGCTTGTTCATGACAAAGAAGAAATAAATCAATAACAGGAGCAAGTATCTCAGAAACTGCTACTTCAACATAAATTGTCCCTGTAAGAAGGACAGAAAAATGTTTTTACAAACCTTTTACTTTTTTCAATTCTCACTGGAATCCAAGTCAGAAGAGAAAATGGCTGTTTGCTTAGAATAAAGTGTCTGAGCTATCTATGTGAACCTGACTGTAATGGCAAAGGATGGTGTGGATCAATATCCATCTTCTTCATTCCTGAAGTAATAACTTTCAATAGGAAAATCTATTTACTTTTACTTACCTTTATTTTATTTCATTTTGCTTTAAAGAAGTCCATTCCAGAGGGAGGGTTTAGGTTGCAAACAGCAGTTAACAAACTGATGATTTAACTAAGGACTATAGGCCAGTAGGAATGTTATCATTCTCTGTAGCCATTGGTCAGGGTTAAGACGAAACACATTTACTTGGAAAATTTATTTATTATATAAGCAATCAGTATTGTGCACCATTTAAGGCATACAACCTCCCTATGTATAGCCCATATTGGAAAGGTCAATCAAAACCAAAGGGTAATTTGTCTAATCCTCATTTACAACGTGCCCAGAACTGGCCAAGCTTCTCTCCTGCAGCAGCAAATGCTCCCAGGAATTACATGCCCCCAAATGGTTCCCACTTAGCCCCACACCCGTGACAGCCAGTCTGAACTCAAGCATCAATGCAGCCTTTTCCTAGGAGCTGCTGGCCACCACAGCCAGCTGGTATCCTTATTCAAGAGAATAAGGATTGCTGTGTGCAATTTGGTAGTGGGAAATTACTTTTTCTCCATTATAATGCAGGGATGAATCATTCAGCTCCTCTGGACAAACTTCTCAGATCTGAATGTTTTTTAAAAAAGAAAATGAAACAAGGATGAGAGGGAGAGGTAAAGAAAGGCAAAGCAAACTTTTGTATTTTCCAGTTTAAAAAATTTGCTTTCAACAAATTTGTGTTCTCAAGATAAATCATATGGCTCACATGTTATACTGCTTTAATCAGTTTAAACAGTATATTTATTTACTTTTTCAACTCTGTAAGCAATAAAACAGAAGTTTATGGCAGCACTTTTGGTATCACCAAAATTTTATTATTAGGAGAGTTTATTTTTATTATGCTCTAAAATGCTGCATCAGATAGCACAACATCTTTCTAGTAAACAGTTTTCAACCTTCATTCATTATCTAGAGCATAGTGAAAGGCTTACTTATTTTAAATTCAGTTGAGAAGCTGAAGCTCATTAGAAATTTAAAATATTTAAAAGTGCATTTGTGTTTTCTGCAGTCACTGATTTCCCTCCCTACTCCTAAAATCACCTAAACCAAAATTAAATCAAGACTGCAATTTGCCCCTTGCTTAATATTAAGCAACCATCTGTCTTTCCTTAATATAAATTTTTGTGACTGTGGTAGCAACAGCATCCCTCACTGTTCACAGCCATGTCAATATTGAAGTCCAAATAAAAGAGGCTGCACGAGAGACTAGAAAGACAACACTTTATTCACACTGCGAATTTTATTAATAATAATTGCTAATTAATCTTAACTGAAGAAGCAGTGTAAAACCCCATGTCTGAATTCCAGGTTCTTACATAAATCTCAAAGCACTCAGAGTGTGTTTTTGTAACTAAGAAAGAGATCACCAGCATTAAAACCCTGCTTATATCAACTGCAGGATGGGAAATAAATTAGAGACTCTACTCTCTTTAGAATTTGAAGGGAAACATATACTAATATAGATGTAACCTGGTAAGACAATTAATTGCAAATTAATATTTGCAGAATACTAAGGATAAGCAAGATTTCATTGTCACTAATGTCTGCATATTTATTGGAAAGCAGATTGTGTGAGCGTGTGTGCAATGAATAAATGAACCCCAACTATACAATTTTCCATGTAGGTTATACAAGTAGAATCTTCATTTTTACATCTTTATTTTCACTGCTATCAGGAAAAAAAAAAAAAAAATGCAATCACATACAGAAGTATTAGTGCATATATTGCTTCAACATAGAAGTCAACTATTGAAGCTCAACAGAAGCCACAATAAATCTGAAGAGAAGCCATTGACAATTTTATAAAAAATAAAAAATAGTTTCAGTTGTTAAAAGGCACCCAGGGATTAGAAAAAATAGTCAGGGTCTTAAAGGTTTTAGAAGGTTGGTGGGTTTGGGTCTTGAAAACAGTAATTTTTATTCATTGGTTTTTACCTGCAACAAATTTTGTTATGAAATTTCATCCACCATTTTATTTCTCCTTATATTGAGCTGAAACTCAAAATAATTGAAAAAAGGTAGAGACATCAGGAATTAATTAAGGTTATTGCAGGAAAATCACAATATGTAATCAATGTTTCTCAGCTTAAGTAGTACAGGTAAAGAATTAGTGCTGCTGTGCAGAAGGAGCTGTGTTACAGTAAAAAGCAGATGAAATATCTACTAGGGTAAGTAGTGAGTTAGAGGCTTTAGACATAATTATGCTATATATAATTTAAAGCTCAACTTCAAAGCAAGTAAGTGCTATTAATTATCCTCTGCCCAACACAGCTCTTAAAATGTCAAATTAAAAAAGACTATTGGTAATTGTATAAGTTATGGCAAACTAGCTCCCTCCAGCAGTGACAGGAGACAGCAGGAAAAAGCAAGCAAGATATACCTTTCCTCTCTGATATTTACAGCTACTTGTTCTTCATGTAGATCAAGAAAGCAATAATGCTTGTCCTGAATTTTCTCAGCCCTCTTTCAGGGACTGATCCTGCACGTGATCCCTCTACTACTAACAGCTGCTAGAACAGGCTTTTTTTTTGGAATTTCACCAAACACTGCTGCCTTTTTCCTGCCACTTCGCCGGGACATTCATACCTGTGCTCAGGGGAAGCAGAGCAGGCGCCAGCTGCATCTGCAGCAGGAGGGGGCAGGTACAGGCAGGCAGCCTGGCCTCCTGCTCCCAAACACGTGGCTCAACTGTGTTCCCAGCTCAGCTCCAATGCCAGGCTAAAGAATTTAATTTGTTCCTGTGCCTCAGTTTCTTAACTTCCTGACTCAATTTCTCTTCTGCAGGTGGTCAGAGCAGGATGCGCAGCAGGAGGAGCACCCTGAGCTCACCACACAGCTCCATTTCGTCACATCTCAGGAGCTTTACTGAAGTTTCTTTGCACAGTGAGAGTTTGCCAGATCTCAGTGCCCTGGGTAAAGGGCTAAATATAATAGGCAAATATAAACATATGGGTTATTGTACATAGGAAGATTACTTCTATAAGCATTAGCCTAAAATGGAAATACCTGAAAATTATATGAATTAAATTTCAAAGGAGAGGAAAAGAAAAAAGAAATCTTGAAATTGCATGTTTGACCTGGGCATTTTTTTTCCACTCTGATGCCTGTGCTCAAAGTTCATGTTGCACTCAAAGTGAAAGATTTTGAGTCTTGACCATATACGTACTTATACATATAAAACCAACATCAAGTTTGCAACCTTGAGCTGGGGGGAAAACATTGTCATAAAAGAAGAAATAATGTTCTGGGCAGGAAGGCTGTGCAATACCTGCCAGAAATGCACAGCATATTCATCCTGGCTCTCAGCCATTGCTCACTCATAACCTCTATAATTCACAAAAATTATATATTAAAAGCACGTAATGAATGTTGAGTTATTTTGAGTTGAGTTACAAACTTAATAGGCAGTTGTCATCATGCCAGATTACTAAAGAGCTAGCAGATCCTTACCCGAGAATGAATCTTTTAAGACACGGTTTCTGAGTAAAGCTGACATGTACAGTAACTTGTGGATATCCTCCCAATTCAGATCAATTGGGTCTTTTGTGCATTAATATTCTTCTTTAAAATACTGTCCTGGGAAATAAGATCATTTGGTGTAACTTTCTTTGATTTCAGGGGGAGCCCGCTACCTAAAGATCTTTAAGAATCTGGCCCTTAGGCACTTTTGAAATTGAGAATTAGACGCTCCAATGTTGGATTAATGCCTAAATACCTTTAAAAGTGTGAGCTTTGGAAAATCCCTTTGGGTGCCTATCAGCACCTGTAGGCAGCTGGATGCCTCTAAAAATGCCCCCAAATGCTCTTTAATAGCTCCCATGCTGCAAGAGGGGCTGACACCCCTTTTCTTTCTTCCACAATCCCACAGGTGACTTCTTTCCACCTCAATGGCTGCTGCAGGTGTTGGGCTGAGCACAGCACTAAACCCTCTCACAACGCAGTCAGATGCAAAGCTGCCTCCAAGGTGTGAGGAAGGGGCAAAGCAGCAAATCTCAAATGTCACAGGCTGCACAGATGAGTGGGCCCTGGCCTTTAATAATGGCAGGCAAGGGAGAGGGAGGGGAAGGAAATACCTCTCAAACTCATAGCTCTTCCCCAGGCTTCATTTGACACGGCACAGCTCCAGTTTTATATCTTACAACTAAAAGTGCCTGTAACAGCACAGTTCCACCAAAACACAACTTTCAAACATTACTCACCCCAGCCTGGCTATCCTGCAGTCTTTGATTAGAGGGAGCACTTTACCAAAGCAATCATGAATCCTCACTTGCAGTTATGAGCCTTTTTAAGAGAAAACCAGGGATGCACAAAGTCCACAGTCAATGCAGTCAGAAGCAGTTAGGGAAAAGCACATAAATAGCTTCTCAGCAACCTCGTAATTCAGTCAATTGCTACTTGCAATAGCTCCTGCAAACAAAATCCAAGCAGCAGGCTTGAGGGATCAAGAGTAAAGATGTCCTAGAAAAGCAACAGGCATGTGTATATGTAGAAATGGTTGCAGGATCTGGCCCTGTAAACAGCACAGACCACCCCATTTCTTGTGTGATTGCCATTCGTGCTAATCTCCTACTTACACAGAACCAGGATTGTCAGCCACTCAGCCTCTTTGACTGAAGCTTCACCTGGCCCTAATATTAATATTAGCAAATATTCATTATCGGTTTCTACTGCTTTAACTTTGAGAACTTTTCCAATGCAGATGTTAACAGCTAGCAAAAAATCCGCATGTGAGGATTTTAATACCTGACAGGTCATGGAAGTTGCCAAATGACCATGTCTGTCTTCTTATCCCAAACATGGCACTCCTTATCATGCACAAAAGCAGAGTCTGGACATATGTGAGCATTAGTCTGGTTTAGGTGTATTTTCAAAATCTCTACTTTCAATGCGAGTCCCTTACAACTTCTCATGCTGCTTTCTGCATTCATAACTCTTTGGCACTAAAACTGCTGAAAGTTTTGAAACAATGAGTTGAGCAAGAGATGAAGAGAAAGTGAATGGTAGCAGGGCTGTTACATTACCCTGTGCTTCACCCATAAAGGAGCTCTGAACATGTTGTCAGACACAGCACTTTTTTCGAAGCAGTTTCACACATGCATTTTTAATCAGGATTGTATTTCACACACATCTATCATCACTTGCAAGTGTAGCTAGTCCTTCTTGAAAACATATCAGTTCTCTTTCTTTGCCATCAACTAGTTTTTTCTTTGTATAGATCTACTGTTTGGTGACCCACTAAACTATATTTGATGTATTAAGAAAAAAACCCAACTGCTTAGGATCAACACTGAAAATGGCTGCCCAACTCTCTCAATACAGGACATTTTCTGAGATCATCTTTATTGCCGCACAAATAGTCTTGGTAACTTACCTTAAATAATTCACTAAAATAAAAATATGATGGATTATCCTACCTGCAGTCATGCCAGAACTACTTTGAAAGCTATATATGGTTTTACTGAGCCTATCAATTTTGTACTGTACCGCTTTTATTCACTCCCATGACTGTTCCCTACATGGAACAGACAAAATGCAAAATACTTGCTCTGTTGTACCAAGAGACACAGAAGGAATCCTCAGGTACCTGATGCCAATGAACCAAAAGTCAGTGGTGAGCAAATTTATAAACACATGCAAACCCTTCCTGTTCTGTTTAAGATGGAGAGAATTTACCTGACAAGCAAAGATGCTTGTAATGACAGAAATCCTTAAATTTCAAGTAAACAGTCCAGGGCCTGAAGACCAGCAAATTTACAGTAATGTTTACATTTAGGGTTTTCCAGAGTTAGTTCCTTGTACAATAATTCTGCCATTTTTTGGAAATAGCCCAAAAAAATAAACACTCACTACTCAGAAAGGCAGCATGCTCAAACTTCTCCAGACTAATGTACTTATTTCTATTTTAATGTACTCATGACTAATCCCCTTTATGAAATGTGTAAAAATTGCAGATGGAGCTGACAATGCAAAATTAAAAAAAAACCAAACCCACAGTCATTCTCACTTATTGTCCACTCAGTGGGGGAAAAAGGTTAAAACAATAATCTCAAATTCCTCATGAAAAAGGAATATAGTAAGCATAAAATCGCTAGAGTTCTACAGAAATTAAGTGGGATTTTGTAGAAATTAGTACAAAAAAAAGTAGCATTTACCATGTAATCATATACTTTCTATAGGCTACTCACAACTATCATATGGCATATAGCAAAGCTATAATTTTTTTCAAAAAGATGATTTCAAATTCCCACATAATATAATATAATAACTTTTCAAAGAAATGTTTTCTGGAAAGAATACTATTTATTTTATCATATGAAGTGAAAGTGAACCTAGAAAGATTTTAGTATTTCTGTTGACACTTTTCTTATTTTTCTGTCTTACTGTTCTCATTTCCACTTTCACCAATAAAGGCATTTTAGCAAAAGAGGTTTTTATAATTTCTTGAATGGTTTTGGGAAGTTTTTTTGTTTGCTTTCATTTTTATTGTAACACCATGATAACATCATGTAAAAGATGCTTTAAACATTAAAATGCTGCTCCACTAGGGCATAACATATTTCAGATTATTAAAACTTGGATCTTAAAATAGATGCAACCCAGAGAGGATGTCATGGAAGGGTTTCAATGAAAACATCACTTCACCACGTAAAAATGTGCTGTAGCAAAGCCCTTTCAAAAAAACTCACTTGGCTGGAGACTACTGTATATCGACATATGCCCTGAAAAATACATACCAGCACCAATTGCACAGGGGCATTGTTCACATGAAGTAACTATATCTATATGTTGTCAAGCAACTGGTAGTAAAAGAACTGAGTAAAAGGCATTTGAAATATGAGATGACTGAAAATACCACAGCTGATTTTTTTATATTCTCTGACGGTTGAGAACAAAAAGACTTTCAGACAAAGAATTTAGACTCTCTACCATGGTGTTTGACTTCCAAAATGTAATGTAAAATATTGCCAAATGTCTGACAGAACAAAAAATACATTGTAAAGGAAATGTCTTTAGAAATATAAATACAGCTCTTTTGGAGGGAACCTCCTGTTCTGATGGAGTGACAGGATTTTTAATTATATTGTATCTTCTCGTCAACTTAATCACAACCTCCTTATGAAACTTTCTGGAAACACAAACCCGTAACAGGAAAAAGCAGAAATACTATTATGCCAGCATTATCTCAGTTTTTAACAGACAAATAAGTAACTTCAAAATGGAAGGGTTTTAAACACATTGAATACTATGTACAGACAGGTTTTTCTGAGCACTTCACTTACAATACCTAGAGCTTCTCAGAATTCTTCTATTATAATTTGCGTAATTATTCACGAGTGCCTCTAAAATTCTTCCTCTTCAATGATTTAAAACTCTGGTCTGCTCTTTCCCTCTCGGAGGCTGAAGCCCAGAAAGGAAAGGTCTCACTCCTTCTCTGTATTCTTTTGACAACAGTAAGTTACAACGACTAAGGCAGACAACTGCAAGGGACATGCAGTTGTCTCATGGTGAGACCTTTGAGGCTCCCTGGGCAGCTCCCAGAGGAGGGCTGTCAGCCTGTGCCCAGCACCAGCTTGAATGGATAACTCCTGTGATTGTGAGCAACAGCTCAGGCAAGGGTAAAGCAGGATGGAAGGCTATGCAAAGAGATGGGAGAAAAGAGGCTGCACAATTTTTCAGAAACGGTAGTGGAAGGGAGACTGGGAAAGCTTACAATACTTACCCAGGTACTTTAGCCCTGGAAGGAAATTGCCTGTGTAGATCTTCAGTGGTAAGCCTAATGGATTTCAGATTTAAGGCAAAAGGAATAAATTTGGCTGGCAGCTCTGCCCAGGAAAGTTATAGCCAAAAGGAGACATGAAACACAATACTTTTCCATCAGAAATGTAACTTCTTTCCAAACTCTGTCATGGTCTTTTCCACTGGCCTTATCAAACAGAAACTCAAAGTATTTTAAGGGCAGGAGCAGGAGGAGGAATAGTTTAAGTGCACCACACTTACTTCTCTAGAGACTGGGAAAAGGGCATCACAGCATTTGGCATGGGCTGCTTATAGGACAACATCCTGACACAGTTCAGCTAGCACCCAAAATCCTGGCTTAGGATTTTAAAGTCACATATTTGCTGTTTCAAGAACTCCTAGCATCTTTCTACCTGTTTTAGTCATTGTACTGAAAACTGACTGCCTAGCAGCACTGGAGAGGATAATAAAAAGTTTTTAATAATATTTTATTTTAACAAAATCAAAACCAGATTTTACCTAACCCTTTCCAATCTGAGGGTATGAGATCAAGAGAGGGGTGGAAGATCGATTGACAAGGTAGACAACATTAAGTCAAAAGCTTACTGCTACTGCCAGTGGATGATGCACAAAATGCAGAAAGAGCTTAATACAGCTTATTTTTTAAAGGTGGATATTGTTAAACAATAGCAAGGAATTATCATATTTCACATGGAGTTAATGTGTCCTGAATAGTAAAGAAAGCTTAAAAGATCCTGGAAAATAATAAGTAGGGAGGAGATTTTTCAACACTGTTACAAAACAGTGACAAAATAGTGACATAAAGGACTTCTTTCCTGAGGAGGAAGAACCTATTTCAGCAAGAATTTGGTGTTATTCAGAGAGAGCAAGGGAAAGGGGCAGAAAGAGTCCCTATGTGTCAAGCACAGCAAAGTGACTAAAATGAAGGGGAATAGCTGACTGAAAGGCAACAACAGCAATAGGTGCCATGAATGAGTGAAGACTACTAGGGAAATCCACAAGCAACATAAATGGTGGTCACTTCATGCGGCATGCAACAGCTTGGACAACCCAACTCATCTGGTTTTCTTCAGTCTCCACCGGGAGAAGTGGATATGGCTCAGTAAAGGCTTTCTTACAAGATGGTCTGGTTTGATTTGAGCTGCTGCTCAATGATCAGAATTATCAAGAAAGCACATGTGACGACAAGTGACAGAAGAGAAATGGACAAAAAATTTGGATTAAGGTGTTAATCACACCCTTCCCACACAGATTCCTTTTGGCCCTGTTTCTCACAGCCGCTGGAATTTAAGCTAATGATGAAGTGACTTGTCAGTACAGAAACTACCAAGTTGAAGTGCATGCTGAGACTGAAAGAAATGTTTATCCTGCTGAGGGAAATGAAAACTCTCTTTGGATAAAGTGTGGAGCTGTGTTTGCCCCTCTGTTTCCTAGAAAGCACATGAGTCCAAGGCTTTTCTGTTTGTGGCTCTAAGAATTGTCTCAGGTCCTCTCCACCTGTATAAGGCCATCTCATGTATTTGTGAAGGATGTTCTTAATGAAATAAAGAGGTGAAAATATTCATCAGTCCAGAATGAACCGAATTAATTACAGGGGAAAAAAAGACAGAATTCCCACAGCATTTTTTTTGTTGTACAATCTGTTCAGACCATAATCACTCATCTTAAGCAAGGCATTTAAAAGAACAAGAGAGTTTCAGCAGCATATCAATGGCCTTTATCTCTACCACTTCATTTTTCAGTCAGGCTAGTGTCTCAAGAAAAACAGCACAGCTTGTTTAAAATACTGCATTTTTTCATCACTGTTGAACAAACACTCCTGAGAGAGACCGTGAAATTTGTGGCTGGAGCTCTTACTTCTCCACTGGTTAGTTATTTCTTGGTAGCCTAAAAGCACAGGGGATGAGCTCCAGGTGTGTTAACTACTATGCTTTACTGATGAAGATATTTTTTATTATCTTACTCTTTATTTCCACTGATAATGATACTTGGGAACTGAAGTATAAGACAAAAGGAAACAAGAAGAAAGATATATTATTATAAATAAGATATTTTTAGAATGAGACTGAATGTAACCCTGTATCTACTATCTTGACCAAGAGACATTAAGGTATGAAAAATTTGACACTTATCAAGTCTCAGTGAGGAAATGGAAAACTGAGATATGCAAAGTTTTGGAAAACGGGAATGTTACAGCTTGTTTAAGAATAGCATTACCTACATGAAGGAGAGATTTAAGGTTTCTGAGCATGGTCATTGTCATAGTACTGAAGTGTTTCACTCTGTCACCCCAGGCAGAATTTTTGCCATAGAGTTTCTATGATGCTTTTTAAGGGAAGAAAAGGAATAGGTAAATAAACTCCTCTATATTCACCCAGTTGTCATACAGAGGCATAACATTGCACATCATCCTGCTCTACTCACATCTCTATCACATGAAACCCCACCTCTGCTGGAACCACAAAACCACCTCTGAGCTTTTCTCTGTCTCACAGACAAATGGAGACACACTACCCTAATACAAAGACACATTCCCATCTAGCCTAAATGCACTAGTCTAGTGCTACTTATAAATCAGTCAAATAGTATTCTTTTCTAGTGGTAAAAAATAACTTAGAAATTACTTGGAAAACTACAATAAACAATAAATAATTCTCATTGAGAGAACATCTCCAGGTATCACACAAATTTGAAAGACAGGGAAAAAAATGTTGTTGAAATTATCTTTACAATGCTAACAACTGTATTAACATATGAGATGAAATCTGTCTTGAAGCTTACAGAGGTTTTGCCTTTGATTTCAGCTGTGGAATTCATCCTGTGTATGGCTTTGTTCTGCACTTAGAAGAACAGTGAAATACGATCACATAATATGAATTATTAATTACAGTCAACACAGAGCACTGTGATGCACACCCATATGCATAATACTCATGGACACATCTCAACAGGTTTGGAGGACAGGTTCTAGGAGAAAGTGCCAAGACAGCAAACAATTATGAGAACACTTCTGAATTTTCTTTGTAAAAACAGTGCTAGTTTCTTCCATTAGAACAGATTATAAGTTTCCCTGATACCAATTTAGTCAGGAAAACCATAACAATAATTACAGCCCAGCTCCTTATAATCATACCTTGCTGTTCTCACTGACAATGAAGAATATACAGTATTCTAGCTCAGGGTAATACTTACTGAATTTCTGAATGCTCATGTTTCTTTGACTTTGTGTCTCCCACCAGCTCAGAGTAAATAGCTGTCATAGAGAAAGAGACCAGGGAAGATGGAATAAGTATTTGGAAGAAAAATCCATTAGGAAACATTAGATAGACAATCTGTAACAAGCTCTGGATAACTTCTAAAATGATCAGAGGCCAAGAGGACATTAAAGCAAAGTGTTATTATAGACACTAGTTCTGTTCTTGCTCTTTCCTTGGCACACATGCTTGGGGCCTTCATCAGAGACAAATCACAAGGAGAGGTGGATACTCTTGAGAGGGCATTTATTGAGTCATTCTTGTTACCCACTGCTGCTGCTCCATTCCATTTTGCTGGACCAGACACACATCATCACTCTGACCATTCTCTTAATTGAGGTTATTGTGAGCTATGTCTCTTCAATGATGTAAGCAATATTCTTTTATATCAGTGTGAAAAATTTGTCTGCTCCAATCCACTCAAGATCTCAAAAGAAAAAAAAAAAAAAAACCTACTTCCTATACCAATCATTTACTAATTTTAAGAAAGGGAGAGATAACAGATTTAAAAATAAAAGCCACCTTATTTTGTACTTCATACTTAATGTGCACATCTTTATATATATCTAAGCATTCAGATTTTTGCATCTGAATCCCAGCTTTAGTTTGAGAAAATATAGCAGTGATAAAGCAAAGCTCTGAAATGCTATGAGGTGAACATGCATTTGCAAAAGCTATAACATGCAGGAAAGTTCTTTTTTAAGTAGATGGCCTTTATTCTGAAAATTTCTCTCTCACTACTGTACTGAATAAAAGATTTTTAAAATCCAATATATTTTAGATCTATTGCCTGCAATGAACATAATAATGGAATAGTTTCTAATTTTTTTAATCTTTCCAAAGAATTAATGGAAAATGTAAAGTCCTCTAATAATTCCGGTAGGAAGCAACTCCCGTATTCATATAAGGAAATATGAATTCACAAAACAACACCATGTAGAACTCCTCTACTTAGTACAGAGTTAGTTACACTGCACCTTCTGACTTTCAGAGAACTACTAGCAAGGCATCCTTTCTGCTCATACCATTGCACCTCCTGGTAAGTTAAATGAGGTGCAAATCATGTTTGTTGCAAGTAATAAAACTAACCTAACCAGAAAAACAATCACAGTAAATCAGCAGTTGTAGTATAAAGAGAGCAGATGAAGTTGATTTGTGTCTGATTTTTAACAGAGAACAGAACATTTACTATCATAAACCTCTTCTTACTCTATAAAGATACTTTTCTCTTAAAAATACTACATCTCTTTAAAAAGAGGAAAAAAAAATTATACAACTCACTTCTGGGATTATTTATTAACTTCCCTTCAATACCTTTGCTTCCTTTTGCCTATATGCCAAATCCCTAGCCACATTTTTTGTCATGATTTTTGTTTTTAAAAACACCATGTTTCTAAGCCAGATGCTATAATTTGTATGGTTTACTCAGAGATTGAAAGTAACAAATTTCAAAGTTTGAAACAAAGAAAGAAGCAGAATTGGAGTAATATCCTTTTGCTACAACACTGGAGACATGCAGCCTATCAATACTAATATGTCCTACCATTAGAAATATATGCCTTGCTGAGTTGCACTTTCCCACTTCACAGCAGTAAAGCCTGACCTCAGAGGAACCACTTGATTAACTTCAGGGATTTGGGGTTTTAAGACTTGCTTTTTTTAGCTGTAAAAAAGATGATTTATAAACTGGAAAAAAAAGTAAAACAAACCAAACAATTCCTCATTTCCTGGTGCTCTATCTCAGGTATTTGACTTGGATGCATAATCAATTTAAGCTACTGATGTCTCTTAGTTACTGTAATATAACATACAGAAAAAGGGACATGGGAGACCAAAATTTGTATGTCTAAACCAATACAGCCTAAGTTTACTAAGGAAATAGCTGAGTGCCTCACAGGCCTTTCACTGAATCCCAGAATCATCAAGGCTGCAATATGCAGCTCTTGAATATTTTTGTCATCTTTATATTTGAGGTCCCCATGTTTAAGTGTTGCACTGATACAAACATGCAAGGTCATGGATGCAAGCTAGGAAGGATCAATTCCACAGAGTAGGATCTCACAGCATCTCTAACACCAACCATTGGTACTGTTATCCTTTCCCTGCTTTACTTTTCCAAATTCAGGCAACCCATAGACTTGCTCTTCAAATTCCAATTGTTGCTGCTTCACTTCTTCTTACGCTGTCTTGCATCTAAATTCATAAAATATGTAACAATATTCATCCAACATCATGCTGTTCTTAGTCTTCATGGAACCTCTCCCTTTAGGTGTGTTTCTTCCTCATGACATGCCATATAAACAGATATTCCATTAGGAAACACAAGTGTTTTCAGCACAGATTGTGCCTTGGTACCTTCTGTAATGGAGAACCAGATTCTGTCTGCCAGCACAAGGACAGTCATGTTTCTGAATTAGGCTTAGTTTTCAGACACTTAAAAAAAATTGCACAAGATTTAGTTTTGCTGGGTTTTTTATTAAACTAAGCCTCAAGAAGTTTTCACTTTGTTACTAACAAATGCATATTTTAATCAAGCTCCAGACAAAGCAGTCAGCAAAAGCATTTATTATTAAAACAAACTTCTTTAAAAATTCAAATCTTGACTTATTAAAAAAAATAATAAAGACTTTTATGTAGTTTAGTATGCAAGAGTTAGATTGCTTGACCTCTCTTTTAATGACTTAATTAGCTGTTCTAAAGCCCAGCTGGGCCTCTGCTGACAACATAGCGAGATATTTCAATCAGGCAGTGTTATGGAGAATAAGTAATAAATGCTACCTTGTCGCCATACAGTCCCAAACCAGAGTGCATGCTGGTAATGCTAAATTTGATCAGTATGCCTCATATTTCAATTAGTCGTGGTCTGAATCACTAAAACTGTGTAATGTGTATGAATTCCTGATATCAGATACAGAGCTACAGGCTCCCACAGTTAGAACCCATTGAGTTTGCTTTTATTAGCAGCCAATTAATGGCCAAAATCTGCATTGCTTTTAAAATTTATAACCTCTATTCCAGCTGCATCCATGGCTAGTATACTGTATACAATCAGATCCATATCACTGTCGCAAGTCAAACAGCTGCAGACTGTATTCTGTCTGCAGAACTGAAAAATCCTTCTATACAGAAGCTTTTTTTTAACCTCTTAGAAGTTCTTTTCAAAGCCCAGCAGCACCAGTCACTTTGCGACAATGAGCGATTTAATACAGAAAGAAAGAAATCTACACCAAGGTAACCTCTTGGGATGTGCTTGGTTTTCAAAAGAATGAAACCCTATCACTTTGGCACAGCACAAGGGCAAGCAAAGCCACTTCTCCTGACCAAGGCTAAGAAAATATAAACATATAAAACCCGACCCTCATTGAAAATTAACCCGTTGAAGTCTAGAGACTCATTAAAAAATCCTGCCAATGCGGAGATTAATATTTTAAAGTAACTTTCACAAATTAGTAACACTGGAAATTGTAATATGGAGCCTAGTGATCCTTAAGAGATTACTGCAGAGAAAGAGGCTCATGCCAGCTTCCCCTCAAACGGTTTGATAAATACTTGAAGATTTCTAGACATTATTTTTAAGAACAAATTTCTATTTCTGTTACTCGATACGCCAGGAAATTTTGATGTGATCAAATTTAGACATAAAGCATAGTAACTTTATGTTCTGGTAATGTCATGTCATAAAGCCATATGATAAAGGCATATCTGACATCTGAAATTGTGCTATTATTTTTTAAAAGTAATTTACCATATGTAAAAATGCGCAGGCCTAGAACATTTTTGGACATCTGATCTTCCAGTGTTATCTGAGACAAACACTGAATGTTTCTGTGCTTTCCCCTGTCTAAATCACTGACCAGGAAAAGAGGGGGAAGGAAAACAACAAAAACAAGAAAAAGGCTGTATAATTTAATGCTGAAAGTGAACAACAGACAAAAAGTATTCACCTGCTTAAGTGCCTTGGCTTTATACATGAGAGTGTGAAAACCTCTAACAGTAATACACAGTAATAAAAATGTTGTGCTTGGATAATACAAACTGCTGTCATGGCTATTTAAAAGACAATAAAATCCTATTTTACAAAATTCAAACACTAATAGCCAGCATTCTTTCTAACTGCTTAAATACTGCAGTAAGTCTTTACTTAAGTAAGTAAATGCCACTGTGAAATCATAAGCTAGTACTTCAAAGGTGTTCTATCTGTTACAAATTTAATCTTCACTGGTATGTCACAACTCATTTCATCCCAGAAGCTTTGAGATGCAGCATAGTGGCATTTCTGTTGTCCTAGGCAACCTGAACCAAATTGTTAAATACCTGTCTGATGCCCCCAAAATGATCACAATAATATTGCTTACAGGATTTACAGCAGAGGCTATCTTGAAAAATAACACTTATTCTACTCTACTTAGTTAAGGAAAGAATCAAATTGTTTGATTCTTACAAATGCAGATGAAACATGTTGGAAACATTTTATTCTTTTAAAGAGATTTTTTAAAAAATCTTATTTAATACAATAATCACACAGCAGGATGTTTATTCTGTTGTTCACTCAACTCCTGTGGAAGCTTGGAGAGGTGAGCAGAATGTATAAGACAATCAAAGGCATTATATAGGTGTAAGAAGTGTAAGAGTCACACCTGGGCATAATGGGGGATTGCTCTCCCAACATTACATGCATTATTACACATAAGCACATATGTGACACACATTCCTAGACAGGCACCTTTTCATTTTTTTTTCCTGAGAATGCATAACTCATTTTTGGACTACTAATTTGAAATTATAGTAGAAGAACAAAATAATAAAAGCATGCAAACAAATTAGTATTTCATGTGATTCATGTAATTATTTTACCTATCTGTTCATATTACAGTTTTCTGAAAATCTGGACAAAATAGGTAGTTGGAAGACTTGAAATACTCCTTATTAAAAATATGAAATGAAAAAATGAAACAGTTCATAGATTTCTCCCAAAATATGCAGAACCTCTTCTCATTGTGTACAGACACATGAGGAAGGTTGTCCCTGAGAGAGTGAGATTTTACTTAGAAATTACCTACTTCAAAAGTTAAAGACAGGTGTTGCTTGCTGAAATGAGAATTCTCAGAAAGAAAACCTCCCCCCAAGAAACCAAAAAAACCCCCACAAAACCAAAACACTCCACACATGTAAGCACAGGACTTTACCGAGTCTAGGAAGGATAAATATACGTGTTTGAGACTACTTCGCTGTAACCAACAGGGATCCCTTTGACTTTTGAATTTTTACACATATTTTAGATAAAATCAGGGAGGAAAAAAAATCCAGCACTCAAGAACATCAAGTGGATTTGTGACTCTCTGGAGGACTCTGAGCCCTTACAAACATATGAATGGATTATGCTGATTTTATACATATTTAATCACCATAATCCGCATGTTTTTATGTATAATCTGCAATCCATATTACAAATGGAAGAATTTTATCCACATTATAACAGTTCCGTGCTATACACAAGCAAAATATTTCAAAATATTTCATTTAGTAAATAAGTTAAGTCAATAAAATTAAGGGGAAAAAAAATTACTTAACAATTTTACAATAACTTTATTCTTTCCGAATCCCAGACAGAATGAATAAAAAATTTGGAATGAAAATTGCTTTTATGTTTATGTGTTGAGGAAAGCAAAATGACATTGCTGATTTACTTACAGCTTGTTTTGTCTTTGAAATACTATATATGTATTTAATTAAATTCAACTCCTATTTCTCCACCTTTGAAATATGTTTCATTACATAGATGATCACACACAATTATCTACATGTTTGGACTATACTTATTAAGGCTGCTATTTACAAGGAATCAACAATTGCTGTTTTTCTACTTGTCTGTATATAGTAAGTGAACTTCTAAATAGCTCATTAGAGGTTGCACAATAATATGTATGGAACAAACAAAACAAAGCAAAACACCACGAAAAGAAAAACTGAAATAAAGGGACCACGCAGAAGAGTATGTGTAGGTAAAACATAAAAGTTTGAGCCAATAGACACAAATCTGAAGGCAAAATAGAGATGTGCATAAAGATACTGCTGAAAACCTAAAAGCAGAGTGCCAAATACACTCTGCTTTAATATACAAAGAGACCTGGGTGAGAGTAAGGAATCCCCCCACACTTTCTCAGGGGCAATGCACAAAAAGTTTTATAAGCATAATTATTGGAAAACTAATTTGACAACTAAAAATGGAGGAGGAGAAGGGAATGCCCACATGAAATATCTATGATTTAAGTATTATCTGATGGGCAGTAGGTAGTACACACATTCATTAGGGATGTCCACGTGCGACTCGCGCCTGGCTTGACTTTGTTCTGACATTCATGAATTATGCAGTCATTTCTAACACAGGGAAATGAGAGTGAATTATGCTGCCCACTATCACATATTATCTCTCTGGATACACACACTTTAACACTCAGGTTTAAACATGGTTATGTGCTGCTGTGACCACCTAAACACAAACTTGCTCTGGGATTTTCATTCTCATGTATACTGTATGTACACCCACAAATGAGCTCACATACATGCAAGTGACAGATGCTTGCAAATAAAAAACACATAAAAATATAAAGGAATAAGGAATCTCCTTGAAAATCTGTAAAAACAGATGAGTTAAAATGTCATCTATAACAAGATAACGACAACTTCTTTAATGCAAAATTGTTCCTGATGGGCTGTGTGATCATTAAAACTTTCTTTTTCTGCCCCAAGTTTAAAACCTTAGAGATATTATTTTCTCCCTCCTTCTACATCATAACAGCACCTAGTCTTCTCTAGCACAGCCATGGAGTACTTTATTATGCGTGTTGTTATATCTGCTCTTACAAGTCTGACTCTATTATCACTTTTCAAGTGACTTTTTAATTACTGTTACATCTAAGATGAGATTTGGAATTTAAAAACATGCACACATGGGGTTAGGCTGGTCTTTGATTATTAAAACCTTAAGGTTCATAGACTACAAGGGTCAGATGGGACCACAGGGATCCTCTGAGGATTGCAGGGCTGGAATCTGCAGTTGCTGCTCAGACAGAGATCCCATGGAGTCAGGGTACAATCCTCCTCAGGCAGTTGGGCAAGGCCCACAAAATCTTGGAAGGAACTTAAAAATGGAAATTTTTCAATCTGCATATCTTCTGATAGGTCTTGTCCATTAAAATGCAATTTTAGTATGCATTATGGATAATTACTTTTTATTTGCCATACAATAGGGATTCTTGGTGTTTAAATTATTCCCAGAATGTACAGAATTGTGCTTTTTGGAGTAATCCTTTGTAATAAAACAGAATGCATTTTGTCAGATAGCTGGGTTTTTATCTGTGCTGTAATAAAGGTGCTTAAAAATGTAGCCTCAGGCAACTGAAGCAGGATTTCAGTTCTTGAGGAAAAACAAAGTAAAATAAAAATTTTCCCACACTGCACACTCTAGTCATTAATTTTAGTGGAGGCAGCCAGACATGCATGCCAATGTTTTCACTAAGTAAATGTGTGGTTAAACCATTATATTCTGTACAACTGAAGTTAACTCCCACCAAATATTTGATTTTTAATTTTGAGGTTTTATGTCAGACTGAAATAGAGAATCATTTCATACCTCTTAAACCTGTTATGATGAAGCTACTATACAGTGACAAATATTTTCCTTAATTTTGACAGACATCCAGTCAAATATATATAAATTCACATTACACTTTTCACAATTTATGCATGCTTAAGGAAACAGAAAACACTTCCTACAGCAGCTTGTTGGATTTTATAAAATAAAATATGTTTGACATACTAGAAAATAAAACAGAAACCATGTTCAAAATCTTGTATTTTTCCTCTAAGGAGTAATTATCATAATATATGTGTGTATTTTGAATGACCAGCTGAGGAATAATAAAGTACTTAGTAACAAAAAAGTGCAGCTTATGCAAACACTCACTAAAATGTGTACATAAACACAGAGATCTAACAGTCGCCTAACTTCTGTTCCATGTAGACATTCTGTTCTGAAACAGAATTTTTTTAGCGGATGTCATGTTTGGTGTGTGCTCTCTGACACCCGAAGCCAGATGAAAAACCAGAAACAAGCAGAAATTCTAACTCTATGGAAATAACCAAAACTAGGAATCAATTTAACAACAAAGCATAAGGATTTGATAACTCTCAGGTATGTTATACATGAAAAGTTTTCACTCAACTGAGGTCAAGAAAATATCAAATTAAAAATTTTAAGCATATAGCACAGATGCAATGGGTTTATAATTGATGAATACATTTTTGATAGATGAACATTATCTCCAAATAAATATTTCCTAAGCACCAAATATTTCACATTGAGAATAATTCAAGATAAACACAACATCTCATTATTCCCCAGGATTTTCACTTACATCATAAATGAGGTGTGACCAGCAGAAGGCAGTGTTACAATAAATATATATGTGACTGCTCATTTACAAGCTGGTTTGATATTGAAATTTAGAGTTTTCCTAACTTTTCACAATACATCTCCTATTTTCCCTAGGCATTTCATACCAAAACCATCTTCTCAACACAAATAACTTTAGACACATATTTAAAATACTTTGGAAACCATTTCTTTTATACTAACATTGTTTTTACTTTACAAGTTAGCCTCCTTAACTTTTATTACATTGCATCTTTAGCTTTATAAGTTCATCAGAGAATTGTGTTCACACTTACCATTTCAACACAGCATTATGCTGAGCTGTCCCCTCATGAAACAGGACTCACACTGTTGAAAAGATGGGCATTGCCTCCTCAGCAGTTTAGCTTACATAATTCAGTCAAAAAAAAAAAGCTTCTAACATCATTTCTTATTAACCTTTAGTGGTTTGTTCAACATCTGATAGAACAGAATCTGGTACACTCTTAGTGGAACTACTGTATAATAGATCATACCTTTAATTAAATCTCCATTAAACATTTAAGTAATAATGTCGTTTAGCATGTGTTAGTATACAAAATCTGTTGGATACCTCCCCAAGTTTACAAAATCCATGTTAAAGGAACCAGCATTGCAAAAAAAATGTTACAGCATATGTTTGGATTTTTGTATTTCAAAGTCCTGACTACTTTATCTGAATTACAGATTTAGAGCTTTGTTATGTGTGATAGTTATGATAATATGATCACTAAAGGCACGGAGACAGGGAGACTCAAATCCCTTTGAAAATCCCTTTCTCCATTTCCTACAGCTGCTGCTGGAGTTTAATATCTGATAGAATGATGAAAAAGAACAGGCCAAACTCCAGTTTTAATAAAAATTTTAACAGGTCTACATATAGTTATGAAAAATGTTATTTGCAATGCCAATCTTTAATAAAATTTTCTTAAACCAAAGAAAATTCCCTATGGGGAATCTGTTATGAATGTGTTTTTCATATGTACTATTTAAGGCTGTTTAAAGGTTATGAAAGTGACTGGTAAAATAAGTTCTATCACAGCACAACAAAATCCTACGTGCAGTCTCGTTTTTGCATTTAATCAAATAGGTAAGCTAGTCCTTCAATTTTCCATGTTTGCTCTAAAACAAGTATTTTCAGTTTGCATTAAAACTTTTCTCTGAGTGAGCACTAATAATTCCTAGCTTGTACATTAGCTGCAAAGAGAGGTCAGCTTGGCTCAAATTTACCTCCCTGCCGAGAATGTATTGATTTTGAATCCTCCTTTCAGCCAGAATCCTTGCAATTCACACATCCCCTAACACAATATTCTCTGTCATAGCCAGTTTGGTGCATGCTTTAACAGTATTTGCATAATTACACAGAAATAAAGCTAAAATTAAAATACTTGCAGAATCCAATTTCCAAATTTTGTGTGCTGCATGATTCACTACATGTCTTAAATTAGTGCACAGTGAAATGTTCTAACTGTGCTATATCTTTGTTTCTTGAAGTAATATTATTGAACAGAAATTTCTACTTGTAATTTATGCCTCTAACTGAACAGGAATTTTTTCTGGATGGTAGTTTATATACACTGCAAACTGTTATTAGTCCATAAAGCATCTATACAATATCGAAAATTAGATATTCCCTCTAACAAATATATTGATTACTGGCAACAAATTATATTGTAAATCTTTTAAACATGAGTCCTATCATCATCATTAATGTGCATATTTAAGGCAACTGCAAAAATGTCTGTATTTAATATACCAACTCTCTTTTCCTAAATCTTTTCTTTCCTAAAATCACATTTGCTTCGCTGTAGTCATATTAGAGCATGATGTGTGCAAAATATTGACTTCGTTAAACAGATGGTAATTGGTGCAAAACAGTTTATTTTACAAACAAATGTTGGTCATCATATATCTACAGAAGACAGAATATGCATGTTGCAAAAAGATTAATTTTTCTAGCTCTAGGCTAACAGAAGTAAAGAGGGAGAGGAAAATCACAAAAACACATTCATGAAGTTCAGTCTCCCCCACCTTAAAATTCCAAGTGCAGGACTCCATTCACAGAAGTTGGTCTGTGCCCATCTGTCTGTGAGAACACATGTTTTTGTAGAGATTGATGTGAAATGACTGGAGCCAACTTTGAACTTTCTGGAATATTTTAAATCTTTATCTAATCAATGAAAACAGAATTTCCAGGCAATGGAGATATAGTAAAAAATGCCACTACTATAAATATGACTAGCAATTTAAAAGAAGAAATGACAATTAATAAAATTAAATAAGGTTATTTTAAATAATTTATATATATTTTTAATGCATTATTAACCTCCTTATTTTAAGTTTTTTGGTGAGGTTCATATTTCCTGTGACCTTAAGTAGGGGATTTGGAAAATTTTGGAGGAATCAAGGTAACAAGAATGTTTAAAAGAATAATTTATTGCTGTGACCATTTTGTCCTCTGATTTCTGTTTTGGGATTATAGTGGATTATCTCTGTCTAAAACCTATTTTTCATATCCCTGTGGAAATCAATTGACAAGTTCACAAGAAGAAAAGCAAAATGAAGAGATCTAATCAATATTTAAATTCAATTTTTTTCATGATATGATAACTTTGAACATTAATTTTATAAAATATTAAGTGAGTCCTCAAACACAAAAACTCCAGGTGAAATTTAAACTAGTTTGAAACAAATATATTAACAAAATTAAATACTCTAAAAAAATTTTCAGTAACCTATGCAGGTTACATTTGTCAATGTTTCATTTCCAATGTCACTTTTTAAAAATTCCAATTATGATTCTTAAGAAAGCCATTATTTTCAAAGAGAGGAATAGCAATGCTGTAAACGTTTTTAGAGTAGTTAGATTTCTTGTCCCAGAATTAAATTACCAGGAATAATTCAAACTTTTACAAGTTGGATAAACATGAAAACAAGAATTTTAGTAATAAAGTTACATTTGGAGATAATTTTTTGAATTATAATAAAAAAATACTTTCCTTCAAATCTTGTTTATTAATATCTTATCACTAGAAATTAACAGCAAAAACATTAGTGCATAAGAATCAATTAAATACTCTAAAAAACTAAAAAAATTATAACTGGAAAATATAAGAAAAAAAACTTTTAAAATAATTTTGCAAAGAAATTAAAATTATTATTGCTTTGTAGTGGGTTTAGTTTACCTTCTAATATCTAAATGTTTTCTATTGCAACAAGATTACATGAAGTAAACAAAAAAAAGAAATTAAATACTTTAAAATCATATATGTTTCATGTAATAATTAGTGAGTTTTAGTCGTAATTATCTCACCTTTTTATTAAAATAATTTAGAAGTTGCTTTGTGTTTCTATAAAACCTACTTTTTGATCAGCTATGCATTTTTGTGAGAGTATATTAAAATCCTGGGGTTTGAATTGATTAGTTTCCACAACGTGAAAAAATAGTTATCATCATTTCTTCCTATTTCTTTGTAAAAGCTTATTAGTATAATTTTTTTCTCTCCTGTTTCTGTAGATTAATAACATTAAGATCTTGTGGAAAGCTTTGGTAACAATTTGATAATCCACAATTGTCCCTTTTATTACTAGGAAACTGGATTTAGGAATGCAAAAATTACTTCCAATTTCTTGTTCCCAAACCGCTGGTATTAAAAAGTTTCCATAGCAACTACAAGGCATAATAGCAACCCCCAAGTAACTCTCCAATAACAGATAAAAAAAAAATCCCTGATATTTAAATGCTTAATATGTTGGCACAACTTTCTTAAACAGTAGAATGAAATTCTCAGTCCTCAGACATTGATATTTTAAGTTCAGGTGGCTCTGTGAAGCAAAAGCCTGTTTTCATCTCAGTACATCCATTCTGTGTCCTCTAACAAATAGGACAAACTCACAAGAATGCTTTTTAAAACATGATGAAAATATTTCAGCCTCTTCAATGGAATTGAACCTCTTCTATAAGAGAGCAACCCTGGTCATTATCTTGGCACAGTGATAAACATGGCTTTCTGTGGCTTCAGGTCTATGACCAAGCACTACTTTACAGCTCGGTTTTAAGAATTCATTTGGTTTTCCATTCTTAATGAAAAAAAGACCTTTTTGTTTTATTGCCTTCTGTATTATCTACCCTATATACTAAAGAACAGAAAGATACTGCCTTTTCTTGATTTTTCATATATTTAAGAGCTCAGAAACATGAAATGCTGATTATTTCCTAATGAAAAGATAGCTACATAACATATTTCCATTTATAAGTAACATTTTGAGGGATTTCACCCAAATGCAACAGAAGACAAGGAACAAAAAGAAGCAGGAACTAATAATGTCATTATGCCATTTTTGGTCCAGTGACATCATTTAAAGTTTACATATTTTATCTACATTCTTTTTTAAAAAATATAAAAACAAAATTAAAATGACTAATTTTACTAGTAAATTTTTAATTCACCTTCACTGCAGTAACCAGATACTTTTTAAGCGAAGGTTTTTGGTTGATTATTTCACCCTGCAAATTCACCAATTTACTTTTCCCATGGTATTTGAATGCAGAGCACTGCATTTCTGATTCCACATGGAATAAAACCGCATCTTTTAACAGCAAAGTGTGCAGGACAGACCTGCAAGAGATTTACTCTTATAAGCAATCTCGTATCATTTCTTATATTTGCTTTGGTTTACTTGCATGAGTAAATCTACTCATTCATTTATGCATTCACAGAACTGAGTACAAGGAATGCATAGTTTACTTCACATAGCTAAATATATATGTGGCAATTTCACAGGTCATTGCAGTATATATATTTCTGCAATGGTCCACAGAGTTTACAGTCCCTTTGAAAACTAATGCCAGGATTTTGTGAGCACTTACTGGTGTCCGTAATCACGCTCATGTGAGTACCGCTAGACTTTTCTCAAGAGTAAAGTTACTGAAACACGTAAGTGCTTGCAGGTTCAGGACCTAAAATTGTTAATGCCATACAAGTCCTGTACAAATGCTGTGTTAAGGCGCCATCCTGAAAACACTTACTCCTGAGTATGCAGCAGCTGTGCTTATTTCTGGGGCTAACCCCTTTGAAATGAAGAGCAGTAAGCAGTAAAGTCACTACTAAATATTTAAACGACTGTACTCTGAAATGTGTTCCCTCATCCTTTCAGACAGGGGGACAAGAGGAAGGTTAGAGTTCGAAGAACTTAGTCTCTCATGTTTCCTCAGTGATGGAAAGCAGTCTGAAGCCACAGATTATCCTGAACAAATGTTCTAGCAGTGTTCAAATCTAGCTCTAACAAACAAAGAGTTGGAAACTATTAAAACAGCAATATCTCCCAAACCCTCATCTTTTTGAGGAAATAAACCTCTGACAGACCTAAGTTTCAAAGTACTCATAAACTGCTGATAATGACCAGTTTCTTAGGGATTATTAATTAAGAAAAACATTTTTACAGAAGTGTCACATAAAACCCCAAGACTCAGATGGGGTAAGGCACATAAAAGTTGTACTTGGGATAGGGTAATGAAAATCCATTTGTTTTATGTTCATCCTTGCCTGCCATGGTAACCTAAACCAGACTACAAGTGAAGCTGCTCTTGCAACACAGTAGTGACTGTGGTGCCCTGGGCAGCCGTGCCTCTCCCAAGCACCCGCAGCTGCCTCTCTCAACTTTCCCTGGAGTTCAGCAGCCACGTCTCCTCCGCTACCACAATTTGTCACTCCTGTCTGAGGATGCTGTCTCAGAACAATGGTCGTGAGAATAACAGTGCCTGGTGGCATATACTGTTGGACCTAGTGGAATACTTCTGTTTTACACCCTTTACCAAAGCAGACATTTCTGTTTATTTGCCCTGTTTGGTTCTCATTGTGAGCTTTATCTTGGCTCAGAGATCAAATGCAAGCCTGCAGAGCTAGTGAGTGCAGACCAGAATTAAAACAAGATGCCCGCACAGCATTTGCCCGTGACACAGTTCACCTTACTAAATATTTTATCAAGATATGGATTAAGAAACTGAAAACATGAGTGCTTCTTTCTGTGTTGTTTTATAGCATCCAGTTTTGTGACTTCTTGGTTTTTTATGTGCGTGAGCTTATAAAAAGCTTAAATACATCCATAGCAGCTGCACCAGGGCCACAAGTATAGGCTCCTGGAATACTAAAATTCTAACATTATGTGCTGGCTAGTAGCAGGCTTCATGTTGCACAGGACCAGACGGAGAGACACTGCATTTTTACCCATGATACAAGAGAAAAATTCTGTGTGGAAACAGCATTGCTACTTGGTCAAAGTTCATAAACTCAGAATTATGCTAGTTTTCAGTTTTGAAAACAGAATATTTTAAAACAATTAGATCTATAGATTTTAAAGTATATTTTTATACACACACACATATATATACATACATTTCTAACACATTCTGAATATTTTGGAATAGAGAAAATTGAGTATTCTGACTTGTATGAAAGATACAGTAATAATGTTCATAACGTGTCATTATAAAGCAAATTAACACTGCTTCACTTCTAGGAACATTTTTCTTTATAAGAAGCAGCAGAGTCACTAAAAGTGTAAATCTGAATCCTTATGACATCTTTGTCACTCATGTAGGTTTATTTCATGTTCTCCTTAGAGCTGTTTGTGCGACTTTTTATGTCTGTGTTTTGGGTTGCTAAACAACACAGTATTGGTTCTCATTTTAAAATAGTTTAGAGATCCTTTAAATTTTGCTAACATCTGAATGAAAATTACTCTACAAAAGCAGTACCTACAAAAAGCTTTGAATTTTCAGCAAAGGCACAGAAATGTGCACTATGTAAGGAAAGCTCTGTATGTGTATGCAATTTCATGATGTCGTCTTCATTGGCTACAATTTATTTGCATACAGATATATTTTTCCCATAAAACCTATCTTTAGCTGTATTGGTTCTCTTTGTATTTTGGGAAGTTACTTTGTACTTTGTCAAAGTTTTTCCTTTCCTTCATTTGGCACTGAGTCAAAGAGAAATATGTCCACAACTGTGGGATATCTTTGAAGAATGAATTCTTAAAAAATGATGGTTTTCCAAATGGATAGAAGATGGCACCAAATATTAAAAGACTGTCCCTGGCACATTTCAACTAAAGTTAAAGGCTTTAATTAATACAGTCTATTTCTTGAAAGGTAAAAGTTCAAAATATGCCCTTTTTAGAGTCTTACATGTTTAACTCAGACAATTTTGCTATCCACTTGAGCTTCCTAATTACACAGACACAGATGACCAGGGTTTTTGTTTCAAAGCACCAAGAACCACTATCCATTTTCCCCTGAAAGTTACTATGCTACTATTGTTTCAGATCATAGCAACAGTAACTTCAACATGGGAGTTCTGAAGTGTTCAACAAAACCCAAGTAGAGGCCCATGGCAATGGAAGCCTACAGGTATCACCATTAAGGAAGGTATTTGATCATGTCATATTATGAACACATCTCCTTTTTCTAGATAGGGGTAGGATTGGTTCTGTTCTGATTTGATTCGTTCAACACTTAGATGCAATGGAAAAAGGGCTCCAGTTGAGAACTGAGCTTTATATTTCCATATGAATGCCCATGGCACCAGATAATATAAGGTTTCTCCCAGTTTTCCATTCACTTTCCAAGTGCATGGACCTCCAAAAAAGAGAACATCAGAAATACTGACTGTTCCACCCCACAGCAAGAGTGAGAGGGTGCCCAGATTGACACAGCTTTGCAGACTGCCGTATAGAGGCACATTACTACAGCAATATTTAAGGATAACATTTGGTATAGCACAGCCAACATCATAACATACAGCCCACCAAAGGATCCACCTCAAGTCCCATGGCCCTGGCTTCCATAGGCCCTCCTGCAAAAACATTTCAGGTACAGAGACAATCCCTTCTACAGGCTCCTCCAGGAAGCCTTTCTTTCTATTTCCTCCCACCAGGGAAATCTGGAGCCATACAGGGATCCTCTTTGGACTTTGAAATCTCTCCCTTACAAAGACTTTCATAACATAAACTCTACCATATTATTTGCACTGCTACAAAGAAAAGTAGCTGTTTTTTTTCTTTTTTGCCTTTTTTTTTTTTCTCCCAAACTAATAAAAAATAAAGAGAGAGATGCATGACTCCATTTACTTCCATCCAGCCTAAACTGTGGAAAAAACCACTTGGTTCTGTGCAACACCCCAGGGATCACAGCAGACTGGGTTGTGTGTGGGCTCCCCTTGGCTGCCACACCTGCACCCCTGGGAGCAGATGTCCTGTTAAGTTGCTTGGACTTCACACACAGCAGCAGCTTGGCGAGCAGCCGAGTATGATATATTGATATTATTAACTAACTGCTACACTTTAAAAAATAAGCAGGCATAAAGTAACAAGGATTTAAAGCACTGGTAAAAAATGACTTAAAGAAGGATTTGCACATTCAGCAGAAGACCCTTTTTTACAATTATATCAGTCCAAAAACTGCATGTTCCTTGTCTATAAACCATGTTTATAGTCCAGGACCATCAAGTAACAATGCTACTGCTTCTAAACAATAGCAGTTCTAATTAAAACTACTTTTTTTTTCTTCAAATGCTGTAGTCTTACAGCAAAATATCTATGTATAAAAACCAGGTTAAACTGTAGTAATTTTATTGTCTGTTTAAAAAAATCTCTATTGAGAACAGAAAACAGCTTTTTTTTCTATAGTGTGCATGCTCAAAGAGACTGAACATGAACAATGCCCCAAGGAAGAACTTCATTAAAATACATCTAATGCAACTTTTAAAATATTATTATTTTTTAAATCCAGAGAGATGAATAAGAAGGGGATAAAACCACCAAAACAGGAACCTCAATTTCTTGCTTAAAAATTTGGTGGGAGGTCGAGAACTCACTTTATATTCATATCTTACTTGTGTGCTTTTTCATCCTGCTCCCTGCTTCTCTCTACTTCTGAAGTAAGCCACTTTTTTGCTGACAAGTCAAAACATTTCTGTTCAAAGCTCAGTTGTGGGTCTTAGAGAAGATTTTGCATCTGAACAGCAGTTCATTCCACTCCATTTTATAAAGGGAATATCCCACACTTCAGAGACTATGAGTCATTGTGCCATTGCAGCTGTGACTCTGGGACTAGATTATTATTATTTTACTGTATATGCAAAAACATTGTTTCTTAGGACCATGTGCTAGTCTTTATTTATTGGTATGACCTAAGTATTTCCAGAAAATCCCATCTGCTTCTCAGGAGTTTGGAGAGAGGGCCCTTCCTCATATACGTTCCCCTTTCCCTCTTAGCACACACTGTCCTAAACCTCCCAACTGTAGGGAGTGACAGAGGGAGAAATTTCTGCTAGATAAAATGAATCTTGAAGATACTTTTCATGACAGAACAAATTTCCCTCTTCTAGGATCAGCACTCACATTCAGCATTTTAGGTCCATTTCTAAACTCTTAACCCTTCGTTAGCACTAAGCCCAGCATGAAATTGAAAATGGGATGTGCTGTTTCAATTATAAATGTAACTATTTTAAACAAGAGACAGCACAAGGACATGAGAATCTTCATTGTACAGAATAAGCCTTTCTGTTTAATGCTTCCCATGTGACTTTCAGGGCTTTAGTTCATACCATACCAGAAGTTAATTCATCTTTCAAATTAAGGATGGAATATTTCACATAAAGCATGAAGAAAAAAAGAAGAAAAAAAAAAAGTAAAAACAAACACCTAAAGAGACAAAAACCTAAAGAGAGACACGCATCCAAATGCTTGAAATCAATGGCACCTCTGGGGTCAGTCCCAAAAATAACTGCCAGTTAGGCTTTATATTGCTTATCAATTTTCTTGGGGGTGTATTTGGGCAGTTTTTTTGTGTTTGTTTGGGGGCTTTTGTGTGTGATTTTGATTGTTTGTTGTTTTTTTTAAAAGACACGACTAAATTATTCTACATCTTGAGCAGCTAAAATGGTCATTTATTTGCAGTTATGGCAAACACAACTGCAAGTCCTCTCCTTTTCAAAGAGGAATTCTAAAAGAAATTTTTTTAGAAAATTTCCAAATTTTCCAAAATAATTTTCAAATGCCACAAAGTTTCCAAAATAATTTTCAAATGCCAAATTGTGGCTTTAATCTAAAGTTGGTCTTTGAAATCAAAATTGACAGTTAAATCACAGAAGGATTTACAAGCAAGAAACAGAGAAAATAAAAATAGCAACATGCAGTAATATAAAATGTAATTAGCTATGCATGGATACATCATCTCAGATAAATGACCAACACCAAAATCTACAAAAAACAACAGAGTTAAAAACCAATGCCTTCCATTTTCTTATATTATTCCATAAGATTATTGGACTTTTTCAGGGAAACGAGCAATAAATATCAATTCAATACATCAGCAATCAGAAAAATCGTAATATAATTTACTGTCTACTGTAAAAGAATAATAAAATTCTTGTCTATTGTAATGGACAACAGAATTGCAATGTAAATTAGTATAAGTTATGGCTTAATTTATATTAAATATATCAATGAGAACAAAAATATTAAGGATCCAGGCAACTACTGTAACAATTTCTTCTGGTGCAACTTTAATACCAAAGTTTTTAGAATATTATTGAAATAATAATATGTCCTGCTTTTATTATTCCATTTATCCATTTCATTTATTATAAACTTCAGATTAATTTTGGTGGGGTGTTTTTTTTTTTGCTTTTTTGTTTTGGTTTTTTCAAATGATGAAAGAATGAGAAGAGGAAATTATTCCCCACTACAGACTATCATATATCAAATATTACAGTAACATTAGTTTTGCAATTCTCGTTTCAGAACGCTCATAGACTGAGCAAAGAAAGAGCCAAGAGTTACAGAAATATTTGTCTCCATATGACAGAGCCTGATTTCTTGCACTAACATTAAAAATCAGCCCCTGCTCGAAGTTTATGCACCAATGTAAATCCCACAGACATACAAGACGTACAGCCCTTTTTCCAGATCTTCGTGAGTCGCACAGATATCCTGCAGATCTGCTGGGTGGGCACATAATTATCCGTGTCATTTAAGCCCTGCATGATGGCAGCTGCAGCTGAAGGGCACAGGCAAAGTTGCCATGCAGGGCAGCTCACCATGAGCACAGGCAGGGCTCTGGGTGCAGCATCGCTGCTGAGGGTGAAGCAGGAAAGGCAAGACAGGGGTGCGTGTACAAGGACACACCACTTGTATTATTCTATACCCTTGTATACTCCAAATCATTTCATACAACAGCACTGGATAAAGAAAGCCAAGTTACATCAACAAGAACTAGTTTGGTTGAGTGTTCTTTATTCACACAGATTCTATCCAAAGTTATTTTTAACCTTGAGAAACCCCCAATACAAATAAATTTTGTATTCAAATTTTTAAAATAGCCTTTCCTCAAACTGGAACACTTTCTTTATATTTGGTGTAATAATTCAAGCATTTTTGCTGTGTAATATCAAATGTTCTTTTATTAATATTAGAAATTAAAGTATTTTAAATGTTACAACATTGGCATATACCAAAGGAACGGCTGATGTTGTGGTAGCACAACTTCGATTTTTACTGCTCAAATATGTAAAGAATCAGCATCTTAAGCATATCAGCCAGCAGTTCCTTAATCACATCCACTTGACCACTTGTCCCACCAGTTTAGTCCCACCAGTGGCCCACTCAAGCTATAAAAGTGCAGAATTTAGAAATTAAGAAGCCCGTCAAAAGATATATTTCCAAATGAAAAGGCTTAAGATGAGTCTTCTGAATCAATATTTAACTATCTAAAATAAAAGCGCCTACATTTCCAGTACGTTATTTGCAGAAGGGCTGAACACTGCTGAGCCCCTTCTCTGAGAGACACAGTTCAGCACCTTTGAAAGAAACAGGATGAACTTAATTAGGTCTGAGAGGCGAATTTAAAACCCTAAGATTTAAAATTATGAAAACATGTAATCTCCATACAATACATCTAGAAATGTGGAAGGGGGAGATGGGAAGGAGTAGTGCAGAGAGGATGACAAAGGAAAGGAAAAAACACCCCAAGTCCCAGTTGAATAATTTAGAGAAATTAAATGCATTATATATTACAACACACTATTTGGAATCTATCTTTTTGTTAGAGATAAATTATTTCATTTACCATTTTCCTGTCCCTGTACTAAATGTTCATCTGGGGTTGTTACATCGCATTTTATAAATAAGTGAGGAGAAACTACTATGAACTGCTGAATCTACTTACAAAAAACCCTGAAAATCATGTTCCCATTTTCTAATCTTTGTTTTCTTAAGTCTTATAATGTGTCTTTACAGAACTAAGTGAGGTATAAAACTAGAGATTAATGTTGTTACACTTGGAAATACTGTTGTAATAAAATGAAGACATATTCTTCCCTCCGAGTAAATTTGAATAGTTTTCATCTCTTTGGTGGAGCATGTTGCTTCTAATTGCACAGATAACATGCCTGGCTTTTAGTCTGTATCCAAGAGAATAATTTCACTTGACCATCAAAAGATAATATCAGAATTAATTTCTAATAATGTTGGGTGTTCTTCTCAAAGGCAGTGATGTGAAAAAAAAATTCTTTTTAAAGCTATAATTTTATTTATTTTCAGGTTATTCCTCATGAAAAGAAAACTGATAAAATACGCTGTTTTCTTTTTTTTTTCCTTAATCTCTCCTCCCACGTCTCATTTTTTCCTTTGTTCTCTATCTTCCTCATATTCACCCTTCCAAAGTCTAGGAAAAGGCTGTCTAGTCAAATATTCCCAGCACTGCCATTACGTATCATACTACTTAATTCACAAAATTTTTATGAACTCTTCCTTTCCTAAGTGAATGCATGAAAAAATACTTTTCTAAGAAAATTTAGAAAATTGTCTTCATCAACAGAATTAGCTCTCAGTTTGTGAAACAAGACACTAATCATCCTTTAAAAGTGCAGCTTTTTTTGCCTTTGTTCTCTTCTTCCCCCCTCCCTCCCAACATATGTACTGTAAGAACAGTTCATTTCACAAATGTCTGACCTTAATAAAAATCCTTCTGCGTTTGTCATATTTTTCTTAGTAGAAGCATTCATTTACACAATATGCAGAAGTGAATTTGACTTAAAATAAAGAATTAGAACTATTACTTTTTTATAAATAGTTCAATCAACTTTGTGCAGATAAGAAAAATTTTTTGACCAAGTCACGTATAATCATGCACGCACAGAGTTAATTTGTGAAGATCTTATTTTTTTCTGGCATAAATTAATAATTTCATGTCCCACACTAAAAAATGGCAATAGCAAATGCCTTTAATAATACAACTTTCTAAAGTCACATCCACAAAGAATCAAATGATGCTGGATATGTAAAAGTACATAGCATTTATAAATCAACAAAAAGCAAACATGTTAATTGTAACTTCCTTCATCACCAAAATCAGTCTCACTTACCTGTGTGTTTGCTATAAACACCCAAGAAGTCCCAGAAGGAAAAGAACAGTCCAACAAATAAAAGACAGGAAGAAATGGTCACTTCTAATTTTAAAATAAGCTAAAGAATATTAAGACTTTCCAAAGATGTGCCAAACAACTACTAGTTGCAGACAATATGAAGGCTGCTTTGAAAGTCAAGACACAATCTTAAAGAAATAACAGAAGACAACTTGCATCCACAAACTCACCAAGTTTCTTACTTAGTAAGAATTTCTAGGAGATAGACATGAAAGTGTCTTAAGACCTGAACAAAGTAAATACCATATGATCTAAATAAGAAACATATCTCAAAGCGTATCTTTAATAAACATTTATTATGTGCTTAGAAAGAGTGTTTACATATAAACTTTGATGAATACTCTCTCTGTATCTCTGCATCAGTACATTAAAATTAACTGTTGACTTTGAGAACAGTAGCATTTTATTGATATGAATTACCTTATTCTGCACAATGTGAGAGCATAGATTGAAACTAGCTGTCATAACAAAATTGCTTTTTTGAAACTCAAAAACATATATTTTTCCAGATAATTATAGTTGAATATTCTATTAAAAGAACATTATGTTTATAAGGTCACTGGTTTTATGCTGTTGCATTTCTTCCACTAAATTCACTAGATTTCCCATATTTCATATTCTTTACATCTAGAGCCTTAGAAAATTTATCACTATTTTGACTACTGGAATTCCAAATATGTACAATATTTTAATTACTAAATGATGACATTTTATGCTGAAATACAAAAAAAAAAAAAAATGTTTTACAAACATTTTACAAAAAAATAGAACTGCAAACCAAGTGGATATTTTTCACAACTAGTGTAGGACTCCAAAATGTTTTTCAGCACTTCATTTCTACTGAATAAACATTTTGGAAGTGCTTCAAAATTCTATTCAAAATTCTCACTGAGGATTTTGAAAAGTTATGTTTTATTTGCTTTATTTAATGCAAATATCATCAGAAGTGAGCAGCAGTAAAGAACAAACAAGCTTCCATTGCTGGACCTAAATGGCTTTCATACCTCTGAAGTTATATGTAATAGAGTCAGATTCTGAAAATCTTACTACAAAGCTTGCCACTCACTTAACTTCACAAGTTTTTTGTCTTCTATCTCTCCTGGACAGCCAATATGACTATTAATATTTTATGTTATTCCTCATCTGCCAAACGTCTTCCTTATTGTTTTTTATTCAGCTTCTGGCTTGCAAAATTATTCCCTTCTATGTTTTTGACCTACCTGAAGGTGGTACCCCAAAATGTTTTGTTCCAGAAATAAATGGAGCAGTCAATATTCAACAAGATACATCATTTTGGGGAAAGCTTATGTATCTGTTCTGGCAGAGATGTGATCTTGGTAAAACTCCTTTGAGATTAGGGGAACCCATTAAAATAAAAAACAAACAAACCCCAAAAACCAACCATAATCAAACCAACTAACCAACATAGTCAATATTATTCCACCCCATCCTGGACATCTTTGGACACATTTTGATTTTCAGAAAAGTTTTCTCATTTACTTTTCTGTTTTGTCTCATCAACTTGTGAGCTGCACTTCTCACTTTAAGAACAGGATACATAAAGATTTGGCTTCATTCACTCCAGGTCAAAAATAATCCATCACAACTTTGAAGTATCCAGTTAAAATAGGCAGTCATTTCAAAGAGTATTTTGCACTCAGTCTGACAGAATTCCCAAAGCCTCCACATTTTTTCTTGCTTTGTTTGCTATATAGAGGAAATATGCAACTGAGTCATAGCACAGTGACATATATAATAAGAATCTCACACATATTACAGTACATAAGCAATTTGAATTCCTTTTGGAGCTATACTGGAAGAACAGTAGAACAATGTAGAGCAAAGTTATTTGCATGGTGCTATATTCCAACATATATAAACTATTTCAAACTCTAACATTTGAATGGTCCCATCAACCTGCAGCCAATTATACTCATGGGCTATAAAATCATATATACTCACATTTAAGAGCAAAATCATTAAATCCAGAGTTGCCGGTGTTCCCGTTCAACAGACACGAAACACTGGGTGTCAACTTTCAGAGATTTCACACCCTGGCTCCAGCATGTGGTTCTGCATGATATGAAATAGGATTGGTCATTTTTGACATTTTTATAAAGTCACAGCAAAGTTAGATACAGAAGTCACTATTTGGAGATTAGTAGTACCAGACTTTTTTCTTTTTTCCTTTTTTTTTTTCATTTTTAACAAGGCACCTAACAATTTGTGGCCTGGATAAAGGCAAGTTTCATAAGTTATAAATTTTAAAATAATAATTGTAATAAATTATAGAAGATATTACTTCAATTATTCTTTATTTCCTTAAAACCCATTACTTTTTGTACACATGAAAGTCAAAAGCAGTCTTGAAATTTCATGCAAACAATTCCATAATTTAACCTATTTTACTTCTCCATGAGGTCTGCTGGCATGTCTGTTTACCATAAGGGAATGCCCAAAGGTGTTGAAAAACATATTTTATTATCACAATACAGAGTAATACCAGCCTTCAAGTGAGAAGACATCTAACTTAGAGCTTTCTCCTTTGCTCCCAACCCTCTCATTTCACCTTTTTGCAATGAATGTGGCATTGACTTCAGGAATCAATTCAGCTCAACTGCCAAACTTTGTAACTGATTTTGTCAGATTATTTTTTTCTGTCAGGTTGGTGATGGTTGGTAGCTTGGATGAGTATCAAATTTGAGGCAGAAAATAAACAAACAAAAAACCAAACTAAAAATAAAGGAAAAGAAAACCACAAGTGTGTGATAACATGAAGAGATAGGAAGAAGCAGATAAGGAACTAGGACTTTCAAAAGCAAAGCCACCAACATGCTCACAATGTGATATGAATTTGAGTCTTGGACTGCCTGATACCAAGACAAAAGAAGGTACATAGGAAAGAGAAATCACAGCAGGTTATGACTGGAGATTCTAGATGCCAAACATCTCCCAAAATTTCTATAGTTACTTGTGTTGAAGTATGATGTCAAACACCATTTGTGATGTTTACAAGGTTTGGAACAATAGAGGCTCCTCTTCAACAGTGTCCAAACACAAAGTCCTTCCTGTGGTGATTCTCAACACCCTGGGGGTTGGCAAGGCTATCACCACAATCAGACAAGTGTTCAGAGACACCCCTAGATCTGTTTTGGCAATATGAACCACCTGACTGCTGGAAGACCTAAAGACTGCAAGAGAAAGGAGATACAAAGTGCCAGCTCAAGTGCCCAGAGTCCCAGGAACACGCAGATGCCCTCAGGAGAAAAAGAAGGGACTAAAGCATCCCAGGAGATCACATTGCCTCATTTGAGTTATCCTTATTGCCACGGATCACCCTTGCTACTGAGCAACCATATCAAAAGGCTGGATGCTTCTCTGAATTGAGCCCTCTGTCGGAAGATATTCTGTTACATGAGAGTTGTGACTTTTTGGCTCATTACCATGATAAAGTCCCTGCTCAGGCTGTGCTCAGTACTAGTCCGTTGCTACAGCTCAGGGAAAAAAAGATACAGTACAGTGTAAAAATCTTTCCAAAATGTCGCTATTAAATTTCCCAGAGTTCACACTACTAAACAAATAAAGAGCTTACATACATTTACATTAATAAAATGAGTAGGGTTTTTTCCTTATTATAATTACCTCTTTTATTACAAATGGGAGGAAAATCAGGCTTCTACATCTGTTTTCCCATCATATAAATAGAATGTAAATTAATTACCATCTTCCCAGTTCCACCTGAGAATTTCTGAGATTGAAGTAGAGAGATCTGCTTTAGAGACAAGCATAATTAAATCCAAAACTAATTAATACTTTTTTTACTAAAAGCTTTCATAGATATTATTCCAGAGTTTTTCATGGAAACAACTAAATTTTCATTCATATTTACAATTATATTTAATAATAACCAGACTTATTATTGCTAGTATACCTGTTTATGCTGCCCAATGGCAGACAGGACCAAATTACAGCAAACCCATTTCTGAAAGTTATTGAGTGTCTCCCTCTCCCATCAATATAAATGGAAGATAATGAAACATAACTAATCAATGATGAACTCTAACTAGTCTCATGAAACACTGAAAAATCTATAAAGGAAACAAGACAGAAGGAAATGCCTCCTAAGAAACAGTTGTGGTGATACATCAGCCCATGCCATGCTTTTCAAACTGCACAGGGGATAAAAACATGCGCTTTGGCAAGAAGAAGGGAATTGCTTACTGTGTGCATTCTGCCATCTATTTTTGCCCAGCGAGGGCAGGGCGCCCAGCCCTGCAGGACTCGGGTCATGTCATCTCCTGAATGCTTCTTGGGGCAGGACTCATCACAATAGAGTCTGCTGTTCTTATTAAAAATATCTTTCAACACAAGAATCCAAACAGCAATTCAAAAACCTGCTTCCACATTGCTTCTCCCCTTAAAACTCCTACCCAGGTGTATTGTACCCAACATCTGCAGTCCTACAGTCCAGATCCACTAAGCCTTGCAAATCCGCACCAGGTGGCAACAAGGTTTCCAAGACAACTCCTCTTCCCAGCACTACCTCCCTAAATACTACAGAGCATAAATAAAACCTACTTACAACCAAAATTACTTGACTCATAAAAATACTGTGTCAGACTACAGCAGGGAAGAGATGCACACTTCAGTGCTTTACCTCAAGACCCAACAGCAGCTGCGGAGGTCTTTGCAAGCTCTGAGCAACTGACATTGTTCTACATCCTCTATCCAAACAGATAACCTGATTTACACTAGGCTGCTTATGGAAAGCCTGCTTTATATTAGACAATTCCAAAGTCAATGCCTAAATGGTGATAGCACAAAGAGAGCAAGCACTGTCTGTCCCTTATAGAGAAGGGAAAGAATGGGAAGGTGAGGCAGCAATAGATGGAATAGAAACTGAGTTCACAGCCCCCTCCTGCCCCCAGAAGGCATGTGATAACCTGAGAACCTGAAGTATCTCTGGGAGAAATGGTAGCTCCTGGAAATCAGGCACAATTCCAAGCAAGTATGTCTTGCACAGCTGGGGACAAGGAAGACTGTCTTCAAGAAACTGCTAAGAATTTACATGCTATTTTAATGTTAGGGGTAGCAGTTATTATCCATCTTCAAATGCAGAATCAGGCAGGATTTAAATGAATTTCAGAAAATATCCAATTAGGTCAATGACCTGTGTAAACAGTCAATTAAATATCCCCATTTAAAAAAAAAAAAAAAAAAAGTAACATTACTTAAAATATTATTTATTACCAGGAACATCACATTGCCTACTTAAGGAAAAGCATGTGAGCCACTATGATCACAAGCACTGACAGTGAAATGCAATTACCATGGCACTGGATTTCCTTTTCTAAATTCAAATTAAAGCAATGAAATCATAAAGGTAAAAAATATTTTGTTCAAGGTCATCTGCATATATCAGGTATACTTTGGCAAAATATTTACTGGGAAGTTTGAAATTTAAGATATTTTGCTTCAAATCTCTAAGCTTTTGTTCAAACCTCTATCATGTACTTAACTGAAAGAAATACAAAGGTTCAGTGAGGCTTCACGATAAGAACCAAGCACTAAGAAAGGTGCAATTATGACCATTAACATTAAAATACAAGTCTCATCTTTCAATAACAATCACCCAGAACTTGCATCCTTGTCATGAGCATATCTCCCCAGTCACCAGCTGGGAAATGCTGCACTGGAGGTAAGACTGCATATTTGCAAATTTTGCAGCAGGAAAAAGAGATTCCTAGGCATAAGCACTGACCACGAGTGCATTGTGTACTCCTACCATACCACTGCCTGATGCTTCTTTAGCTGAAAATACTCCTCTAAAAATGAATCACTAATTTAATTGTTTTAACCTTATTGGTTGTGATCTACAATTGCAATATGATTATTTGTCAAAACAAAACCCACACAAAAAACAGGACAGAGAGTTATGTCCAGGAGTAAAAACTAGCAGAAAATTCTAAAATAAAGCATAGTTCCTTATTCCAATTTACCATTACACTATCCAGCTCCTCTTTTATCTTGAGTACTTCCCAGAATAGACATCCTGACATTCTAGTCTCACCCACAATATAATAAATATTATCTGTCATGAGGCTATAAGTCTCAAAGCCATATTATTCAGTCAGTTGCCAAATTATATCAGTTTCAGGATAGATCCACCTTTCCTGGAAAGTTCTGCTATTCAAAGCCCAAGCTACCACTTCCACTGATACCTTGTCATCAAAACTCTAATCAAGTTCATTGAATGTAATATGTTTGACAGTAGTATGAAGCAAATTTTCTTCTAAAGCACTTGTTAAATTATATTTCATTGAACAGGCAGGAGAAACATTTCCAGTGAGCAGGTTATTGAATAAAGAATGTCACTTTAGCATTATTATCCTCAATGTGATATCAGACAAAAAGCTATCTGTAACCAGATGTAATTATCACATATTTACTCTCCGTGTTCATTTCATTTTAGCCACCTGTTCAAAAACATTTACTGTTTACTTGCTATTTCTGCTTCCTATCTGGATGACCAGCTCTGTGGTTGTGAAAGCTGCATCTAGACATAAAAAAAACTTGAAACTGTGAATATCCAGAGGTACAACATCTCAGGGAAAAGCAGACATTTTACGAAAAACCACAACCATTACTATGCATGAATACCCTCTTGATCATCTATGATTTTTATGATATTTTCTTTCTATAAATACCTTCTGAAACAAAATCTCATTCAGAAACATTTTTAAAGTGGTATAGTTTTTTAAAAAAATAAACAGGTTAGGGGGATTGAAAAAAAGTCAAATTTTATTAATTTTGCTTCATTTAATCACTTCTAATATGATTCTGATGCTGCATTAATTCTTGTCTGGTAGAGAGCATTTAATTTCTCTCCACCTAAGGGCTTTTTCTAACATATATCTGTCACTTGTTGCAATTGCAATTTAACTAAAAGGCATTACAAAAACACAGGTTATAAGCCAATTTTGTTAATAGCAGAAATAAACCTACTTAAATTAATAATTCAGGCTAAATGAATATAACTTAAGAAAAATATTTGTTTAGAAACTAAGCAAAGCAAGCAACAGAAAAAAATTTGGGATGTAAGTTGTAGCAAATATCTGCTGTAAGCAGCTTCTTAGAACAGCCAGTCAAGTAATGTAAAAACTGTAGATATTGTCAAAAAGAACAAGTATTTAGGTTTTACCAAAAAAAGGGCAGGAGGGATGCATTTGGTTTGTTTTTGGCTTTTTCCCCTATCTTTTTGCATCTGCCAAGAGAGATTTCTTAACACTTGAAATCGTCTGCAATTAAACATAACATAAAACTGGATTTTATTACTAGTCCATGGAAAGAAGCCGAAATTCCCAGAGAGACTGTAAGTTTTCAACAGCCTCATCTGAGAGCAGAGAAGTAGTCATAACCATTTCTCCGACAGATTGGGTGAGAGCTGCCAAAACCCCGAAGGAAAAGCATTTTTTGTTTATATCAGCCCCCGCTCAGCACGTGGAAAATACAGCTGCAGAGCTGGTTCTCCAGTTCCTTCCCTTTCACACCCCTGTGGACAAAACCAGCCAATTTAAATTTGTGGAGTCACCACTGTGACACACAGCAGCTCAATGAAGCAGTTACAACAGATCTGGGACTTGCAGGGGAAAAAGGCTGGGCCTCTAGCAAGGGGAAACAGGAGACTCAAGAGCTGGCAAAAGCCAGCTGAAAGCCTCCTGCCTTCGTTTCATAAAAACACCATCCAAAATCCAGCTTTCCAGTATGACCCCAAAAACCTTAAAAATTTAATAACTTATGTGCATTTGCTAAATTAGTTTAATCTTGGAAAAAAGCTCAAACCTGTCACTCCTGTGTCTTGTGGCTCCCCAAAGCCCTCTGTGTGAGGGCCACTCTACAGTGGCAATTCTTTTTTCCATGGAGGCAATTCCCCATCATCTGTTTGAAGTATGGCAGGGACACCTGAGATAGCTGTGGCTGTGGTAGAGATGGGGAGCTGCCAGAGGAGAAGGCCTTGGTGGCCTGACTGGGCCACCATCCATTTGACTTCACGCATCAAACCCCAACAAGGAGCATATTCAGCCCATGGCTCCCTCCATGGGCAGCCACCAGGCTGAGGCACTGGGAGAACAAGGGTTTGGCATCTGCTAGTCTCTGACAAAAACCAAGACATCCTCAAGTAATTTCCCTTGCTCTACCTGAACAGGGAAACTTCCAATATGGCAGTAGAGAGGGAAGCAGGGAGAGTACTTCAATACTCAGCACCTATTAAAGCCAGAGAACTATTTAAAAAGAGAAAAAATTCATTCTTAGGAGGTCAGAACTGTTTCATACATGAAGCTACAGTCACTGAGTTTTAAGCAATCCTCTGGCCCACAGGTCACCACTTACAGCATTTTTGGGGGATTTTTTGAAACTGGTTCAATTTGCTCTGAGCATTTGTTCCATGTCCTCAGCTTTTTACTGTCACTGACCTGCCCTAGAGGCAGGTAGCACTGAAGAGAACAGCCATGATGCTGTAATTCCTATGAGTAGTTTTACTTGTGCCTACCTTACCACTGATACCTCACTGAAACATGTACACTTGCAACACCAGCACAGAAAAAATCTAACTCTCACTCTACCTCACCACCCTCCTCTGCTTCCCCTAACAGCAAGGGAGAATGAGGACAAGAAAGAATCCAGCATCTGACACGACATTAAAGAAACTCTTCCATTAACTGCAGGAATTGCCGTTCTTCCTCACTCAAAATACAAGCACAATTATTTTTATCAGAAAGGCCACCTGAAAGGTCATTTTTTCAGAAAGGCCTCTCTTCACCTCACCCTCACTTCAACAACCCTGATAGCACACATGTCCCCTCTTTAGCAGCAGCGATCTTGTAATGGGAGCAACAGTGGAGTCAGCAAAGAAACGCTTGGGCAAGTAGCATGCCTGTACACTGGGCTTAGCCTGAGCCTCTGACTACCCACTGGTTACTGGGCTCCTCCACATGGGCTTCACCTGCACTTTGGCAGGTGAAATATGCCACTGCCACACCAAATGCAAGGCTCCTCTGCACAGTAGAAAGGGCAGGCATACTGCAGAGCAATTATTGCCATGCTGATGGAAGTGAAGAACATGGACTTAATTTTAAAAAAAAACAACAAAAACATCAGAAATGCCTGTTATCTTCCTACTTGTAAAGAGAATTAACTAAAAGATAAACCTAGTGTATGTGGTCATCAGCCATTAGCACATGGGGTACAGCATGTCATATGAAGGGACTTGTTTCCAGTATGAGTCTCGGCCTAGCAGTTGCCACAGGAATTCGCACACATCTGAGACCTATTAGAAAAAAAATTCAGTCTGAGTTTATAAACCCTAATAATCTCTGAACTGATTTAATATCTTTAGTAGTAGGCTTTCCTGTATTGCTTTTACCTTTTGGAGGTCAGGTTTTAGCTCTTAGGAGGTCAGAACTGTTCCACACATGAACCTTCAGTCACTCACAATTTCATTGTTTTATTTCAATTCTAGATTTACTCCCCTGGCTTTTGCTAGCAAACATATGAGGCTGTGAGCGTGACATGCCACAGCTTCTATCCTACTGTCTCGGCGCCTACACTTCAGAATGTCATCACCCTTGGTGCTGCTACTTATGCCTGTTTGTGAGCCTCATGGGTGGCAATAGGATCTTTCTGCTGAAGGTTTCATCCCACATAGAATGTTCATTTCTCTGCCAATGTTCAGACTGTGATTAGGTAACTGCTTTCTTTACCACTAACATTTGGCACTAAGTATAGAGAATTTTATTTTAAGTAAACTAGATAATATTTATTCAAGTGTAGGTGTTTGGTTGGAGAACTCTAACAAGTTACGTGCTCAGATCTATCCAAACGTAAAATGTCTTCTCCATGGCTATTAGTACAAATATCAAACTTTTACAACACTGGCCTTTAACAATGCCACTGTCTCTTTTTATCTTGCACAGACACAGCAATTTTTCACTTACTCTCCAAGACAGATGCTTGAGAGACTGAATAATTATTCTCTGTTTTGAAGGCTAGGATATCTGGAAGCATCCCAGGCTTTTAGGAAAAAGTCTGGGGTTTTTTTCAGAAGTTTCAGAAGCAAAGCTGTAGTGCGTTGTGTACTTTGAATATGGTGTCATTTAATTTATGAGGCTCCTATAAAAATCAATTGCTGCACATTTAATGACTTCTTAGTGCTATTACCTGAAATCTCCAGCTGTGTAAAATTTTCTTTGACATTCTGAATGCCATTTTTGAATGCCAGGCATTATTTTGTTTGTGACACAGTATCACACCAAGTGAGTTGTTTTCTTGCTCTTTGGTTTAGTTTTTTTCTCTTGCATAAAGCTTACAAAGTCTTGTTGGGGGATTTCCAGCTACCAAATTTGCTTTTGATTGCCAATTATTTCTTTGCGATTCTAGTCCAAGTGAAAGATAACAAGTTAATTTTATTGTAACCCATTGTCTACCCATTCTCCAGTCTCACTGAGGAACTCAATTTCTTGTATCCCATTTCATTTGTCCTCCACTAGTTTCATTACAGCAATTTTCTCTCCAAGCTTCTCAGGAGTCATTTGAAAAATTTCCCACAGAGGCTGCCCTGGTTCCATTCTTCATTTAATTGAGCAAGTTCATTAACTTTGCACATCTTAACACCTGATAATCATACACTTATATAAGTTAACATACACTTTTTTTATCCTTCTCCTTTGAGATCTTGCACATTTCATCCTTTTTTCTCTCTAAAATGCCACAGATTAATTCCTCATTTAAGGATCATCACAAAGGTTTGCCATAGTGCACAGCAGAAGAGTCTTCTGAACTGTTCCTTCAATTACACTTGAACAAGGTGTATCCTTCCATGGCCAGCCTCCTTAATCACTGATTTTGCATATCCTCAAAAGTTAACTTCTTTTGACCTCATATTCAGGGGAAGAAGAAAGCAACCAAACAGGGTAAAAATACCCTTCAATACATCCTCACCTAAGCAATGCTCTCCACGAAGAAAATTCCTCACAGTAGCACCCCTAGCCCTTCTTCCCATCACACAACTGAGACTTACCAAAAACTCACAAAGAGCCATCAGCCTCTTCTCAAGACTAGTACAGGAAGTTGGAGGCAGAGGGGAGACTGATGCACAGAGGAAATAAATTCTGAGAACACTCTGCCCCTTGTAAGATCATTTAGAGATTTCTTTTTTTGCTTTGAAATTAGCTGCAAGTGTGCTCAGATTTCATTTTCTTGTGTCATTTGACACCTGATCCCTGGCAACTGCCAGCACCAACAACTTGTCTATTCTTTTAACCTACTTATTGCCTTCACAATTCACAGAGCTTTGAAGACCTCTGAAAGGGTACTGTACTAATGCAGCATTCAAAAATAATCTGTATTTTAATGTACAGAAGCACGAGGGGCAGCTCATTATAGGCAAGTTGTTTAATTATAATGTTCACTGAGGTTAGGTGCCTTTTGTCTCTCAGGCAGTTGGACTGGACTATTATTTTATGTCTCTTCCAGCTGAAATACTCTATTCTAATTTTATTATTTAGATAAGAGCTACTCACAGCTGTCTATCAGCAACTGACACTGCATATGTGTCAGACAGAAAATACCTACTGTTAGACCCTTTTCAACAGAGAACAAGAACAGTGTGTTGCCTGAAAGGGAGGGAGGAAGCGAGTTTCATAAGCTCTGCATTTCTGCATATGCTCCCATTATGTTGCTCTCTGATCTTTTGAACAAACTCAATGTGGGCAAAACCTGAATGCCCAAAACAGACATTATGAATAATTTTCGTGGTTTCTCAAGATGTCCCTTCATCTTTTCACAATGAAAACAGTGAAAGTGGCAAAATACCACAGCAAGACCATGCAGACGGTGCTTCACATAGCACATGTATAACAGAACGGTGCCTCGTAAAAGAGTAATTTCAATTCCTAGAGCTTTACTATGTACTATTGATAGCAACACAAGGTGAATATCTATAAAATAGGTTATTACTTCTGGGCTTAGGAATACAGGGCCACTTGGTTTCTTCTAGGCTTTTTACTTGCTTTTGAGGCATAGCACCACTTAGTTTGAGGAGAGAGATCCTTAAGGACTAAGAGAGGGTGATTAGATAAAGGAAACTCATCAGTTTACAATCACTTATTCCTCTGGCATTTTCCCCTTCAGGCCACAACATTCTTTAACAGCATTCTTTCCCTCACCTTCACCTTGTCCCCAGACAACTAATTTTTTATCTTGGGCCTTAAAACAGTCAGATCCCATGTGTGTCTTCCCCAAAACCCAGACTCCTAGAAGTATCATGTGTATGTCTGCTTTCTCAGGGAGAATTTTCCACAGAATATCTTCTCATCTTACCTCGGCATCAGAAGGCAACTAGAACACACATCTTAGGAACAAAGAGAGAAAAGTCAAGTGGGGTGACTGCCTTCCAGCTCTCTTACACCACTAACACATTGCAAGTGGAAAAAACCAACCCATGATTCCCAACCATGGATCTCCTAAGGAACTGATTTCCTAAGCAAACAAAGGCAAAATTCAGTCTCTACATTCCAAATTAACCAAAAACTCAGGAAATTTTACCTGTTTTCTGGGTTAATTTACCTCACATCACATGACTTTTATCATTTGATCATTGATATGAGGACTGAGGCTGAATTTCAACTGAGGAAAGTCTTGGAGACTAAGCTCTGCACTCTCAGGGCAGAGTAAACAGTCCTCAGCTGCTTGCACAGTGTGCGGTGTTTTTGCCTTGGTTGAAAATGCTTTTTCAAGATTCCTTTTCAACAAAAGCTGTAAACTCATGTTTTTTCATAGACTATAAAGAAGTGGCTCTCTAAATTGTAGTAGTTTACTAGACTTGGCAATGCAAGTAGGAAAGCATCTTCAGCCACGAGGAGGTTAGGCATTATAAATATTTTCTCATCATCTCTGCTTCATACGTCAGCTTTCTGCTAAAAGCTCAAAAGCATGTTCATCATCAGCAAGTTCAGTACCTCAGAGAAAACAATGCATTCAAATACAATTTGCAGTAACTGATTTTATATTCTCCTATAACACATTTTCAGAATGTGAAAGATCACAAAGTAGGATGAGTTTGCTTTTTTGGTCACATTAGTTTCCACATAAACTTCAATAACCAATTATTGCACGACTCATTTCTATGAAGGAGTCCTTGCCACAAAGGAGGGCACAGCAGTCTTGCTTTGCATCTTGACTTTTTAGTAACCATATGGAGAGAAGATGTAACACCACTTTCCCTCACTGTCAGAGTAGCACTTAGAAAATTGTCAAAATTTAAAGCTCCTCAAAAATTTAGAGCTCCTCAAAGGTTTTCCTCACTCACCATCCAAAATGTGCTTATGTCCAGGTCTTGGCCTGCTAGCTGGTTCCTCAACACCAGGAAGACCTACTTGACATTCTCCAAAACATCCAAATTTCTCTCAAGGGAGGTTCTTCCCATATCTCTTCCTGACTCAAATAAACCAAGTCTCAAGAAGAGCTGCTACAGGGTTCTGTGTGCATCCTGGATCTCAACAAGCTTCTCCACCCACCTCCATCATCTCCCCACCCCACTCATCAGAAACTGCTCCCAACCTTCTCTCCCTCACCTACTCATTTCTGAAGGGGCCACCACTAGGCAAATGTTGTGCTTTCTTTGGACTCACTGGCTGTTAGAAAGAGCTTGCATTCATAGTGGTAATGAAATAGGCCATGAGGACTTAGAATTTTACACATAGTAAGCTTTTCAGTCTTAGCAAAAGCAGAGAAAAAAGTGGAATTTTAAAATATTAAACTAAAGGGAGAACTATTTCTCTCTACACTTAGAGTAAAATCAACAATGTGTCATACATGACTTACCCACTGGACTGCTTTAAGCTGTTTCTAAAGACTGGCAAACTTTATACAGACATAGCAGACTGCAAAACCGCTGCAGGATTGGGCCAACCTCTGCCTGCAAATTTCCTTCAAAACAAGGCTGCAACTCTAAAACTAAGCTTTCTGAATCAAAGCTGAGCAGATATTCCAAAAGAAAATTGTTTTTCTTAAAAAAAAAAAAAAGAAAAACAAAATACAAATATATAAATGCTACTACTTATTAACACTAAAATAATCTCCAATATGCTTAAGAAAGTATCTTGATAATAATCTTAGCAAATTAGAGTTTAAGATTATCTGGAGATTTAAACATAGGGATTGAATTCAAGGAAGAATTTTGCTAAATCTTACATGGTCAGAAGTATCTCAGCAAACTCATTGTCCCTGTTTTTTATCAGATGCAGCATTAACAGAACCGCAGTCACTGTCACAACTGAAATATGTAGGAAGATGAAAGTAATTTAAAAGCACACTAAGCCAAGGCATCTTACTGCAATAAGACCAAGAAATGTCATAACATGCAATTCCCATAGGTTTGCCTTCTTCCAGTTGAGAACTGATTTCAAAAACTTTAGGCTCAAAAAAGTTTTATGCATGACTTTGACCCTCCATAGAAACAGAAAAAGCAGTCTCTTAGGAAAAGCCTGGCTTTTGCATACATTTTCCCTATGCCTGTTCATGACCTAACCCTTTCCCTGGGTACACTTCATGTCACAGTTGGCCAGGTGCACTGCAACCTCTGTGCACAAAATGAAGACCCTAAATCACCAACAAATCACCTAGGTGAAGGTATCCAACCAGTGAAAGCAAATGGGAAAATCTGAGGACTGCAGTGTTAGGCATTGGCTCGCATCTATGCCTTTCTTTTGGGCATTATTATGACTTTTACTGGGAAAATAGAAAAAACTTTGCAAATATTCTGAGTATTTCTTCTTCTGGAAGAAAATTTAAGGAAAACTATTCTCCCTCTTCTCTGCACAGTTCTGTGGCTTCCAGTGGAGATGGGGCTGAACCTCTCACTGTGGCCTCAAGTGGAGACTGTTTCTTTGTCCAGTTCACAGCATTTACTCTCACAGTCAGGTCTAACACCCACCAAAGAAAACTCGAAGTCTGGTGCTTCCACACTGAAGCTGTGTCCCTGAAAGAGTCACAGTGAAGAAGGGTATCTTTGCAGGATCATGAGATGCTGCACCCCATTCCTGCACTGAGGATCACGAGACGCTGCACTGAGGACTCCAGGGCAAGGTTCAAGTCCTCCTATAGAATATTCATATATGAGGCAGAATATTTTCTGAAGGAAAGGGAAGGCACTTATAAAGCCCTTGTTGTCTGTGAAACTTGAGCTGTGCTGTGTATGCATACACACACAGAGGGGAACATACATAGTAGCTGCAGGATTTTAAAAGTTATTTTCTCATGCTTTTACATGTGGGCCACTTAAATCTTAGCATTGGTCTTAGATTCACTCCAAACATTGGTACATATGTCCCTAATGTGCTAATTTTCTTAAAAATAAATTATGAGTAAAAGAGTAAAGGCTGTTCAGTGAGTAATAAAAAAGCACATTTTTTTCATTTATGCAGGTGCAACTTGTTTAACAGCACAGTGCTTAAGTCTAAGTAAAAGCATGAAATGTCACTTCAGTAAAGTCTTCAACACTTTTCAGTCATGATTTCAAATTACTACTGAAAGGTAAACCTTGTTTTACCACTGTGTTACAAAAAAAAAAAAAAAGAAATAAAATATTTTTAAAACCTTCATTTACACAAAAAAAAAGGAAAAATATATTTAGTTCTAAAAAGCATCACTTAAAAATTTAATCAGATGACATTTTCAATAATATAATCATATGCAGGAGCTTTCAGGCCTTGCAGTTATTTAGACAGCTGTCAATCAAAATGTCTCACAGCTACCCTACCGTGTCAGCCATCAGCTAACCCACACTTTCCCAGGGACGTCTTAGCATGGCATCTTTGTTCTGTTTTCAGATAAACAGATCCAATTTCTCAACAAACAGACTGCTACAGTCCTTTTGATAACAATGTAATAATTCAAAACAAATGATTCTAGGCTTTGATGATAGCACTTTTATGGGTCATGAAGAAATCCTCCCACCAACATCTGTTTGATTTTATCTACTTGAACTTTATCCTCCAGTTGAAGATTTATAAGCTGAAATCATCCCAGCCTATTAAAGTCAGGCTAATGTTAAAGCACTAACACAGAGAATGAAAGTGCATTTTGCAGTCATCCACCTTTTGAAATCCTGCCGTGAGGAAAAGATATCAAAAGTTTGAGAGATGTATGTTTAAATATGCTAGCAGTCTGCATTCTGCACAGAGCCCTGGATGACTAAGAGATGAAGGAATCTAACTGTTGCTCTACTGTGGGGGCAAGTTATTTACAGAACTATTATTTAGAAAGACAACATGAAAAATACAGATGTTGTTTACATTGAAAGACTGTTTTCTTAGCAAAAACCATTATGGGTGATGGAAATTCACTCCAGATTTGTTTCCCTCCCCCCTTTATTTCTGCATACACTGTAAATAAAAAGCATGACAGCAGATGTATTAGAGCCACTTGTTACTTATTATCTAGATGGCACAATTTAGTTAGGATGCTTTTTAATTTAAAATTGAAAAAGAAAGGAAAAAAATTAAAGAAAAAGCAAGACTTTCCATGAGGTGTCTGATAAAACATTCCAAGAGAAAGAGCATTGCACATTGCTACCTGAGAACAGCTTTCTGTGAAAGCCAGCAAAAAAATTTATTATCAGTGTTGTCTCAGTTGCAGAACTTTTCCAAGAAAACAATTACTCTTCCTGTGAGTGCTGACACTTCTACAGTGTAGAACAGTGGTCGTTTAGCAGTTGTTTTCTGGAACATTCTTTTGGAATAGATTTGTTCATTGTGTTCCAGATGACTCTTATTTTAACCTAAAAATACAGTTCCAATTATGGCATGTAGCATAGTGTAGTGCATAAATACATAGTAAAACTTTAATATCAATTAGTTATTAGATGCTGCAAGAGGAAAAAAATGTACCGCTATACCTCGTGTAACATCACTTGGAAAAGAAATATGAACATGTTAGTATTGGGTGGTGTGTGCCTTTAGAAGTTTAACCTTGTATCTATAAATATATTTATATATTTACACATCCCTATGTGACTGGCAGACCCTCTTTGTATGAAGGAACTCAAACTTATTTTACACACGCTGAAACTATTTTACCACAGTAGGAAGAGATGACCCTATAGATTAAAGGATGCCCTTATCAGTGCTAATGTATACAGTACCACTGGAAATTGCACTGACTCAATTCTAAAGAAACCACTTGGCCACCTTTCCACCAGTCTGAAGCAGCAAGATATGCACATGCTGAACTACACTCTGTGCAAAGGAAAAAAAAAAAAATCTGCTTAAATTCTAAGTTCTTAGAAGCTCCAACACAAAGTTTACTGAGTCACAGTAAAAAGAGTAAGGTAGGTGTTGGAAGAGCATTGTAAAGGAGGTATTCCTGGGAAGAGCCAAGCACACCTCATGAGAGATAGCTTCACCTTCTATGGCCAGCATGTTCCAGGCAGAGACCATGGCTGTGCTGTCAGGGTGGGAGTCCAGCCAAGCTTGCTGCAAGAGCCTTTGATTTCTCAGACATGTCCCATCCCAGCCCTTTTCTCTTCCCCAGGCACTGAGAGGCAGCTAAACTTCCACTGCAAGATGGGAGATGTACACTGCATCCTTGCCACCCAAGGCAGAGGCTCCCTGCTACTGCTGGAGTAAGCAGTGGAGAGGTGATGCTCTGCCCAGGGATTTCTCCAGGCAGGTTATTTTTGTGAACTGGCAGACATTCCCTTTCTGAACAGGCAACAGTGTGAGTTTTGCATTTTTTTGGGGGGGATTTTGCAAGGGGAGAGGAGGGGGCAAGGGAGAAATAGAGGGATTGTTCTTTTTCTTACAGGGGGACAGACTGGCATGCTTGAAGTTCAAGTGGCAACACAAAGGAGCATAACAAGAGGGAGACTGAAAATCCTGCATACCTTCCCTTTGACTGTCTGTTGTATGACATTTACCAGATGAGTATATGTAAAGTACCCTGTAATTAAGTTCATCTGATCATAATAACTTTTAGGAAACTTCAAAAACTATGTCAAAACTCAGAAGCCAGAATAATTTGTATTTATTCTAAGTAGATGAGCATGTTGCTCAAGCATAAATTACACTTTTATTTAGCATAAATCAAGCCAAATGATTTGATAGGGTTGTGGAACTGCACTTCAGATTTTGACCTGCTCTTTGCTTTACTAACTGTTTGGAGACCCTTCCTATTTCCAACTCACAGCAGATGCCCATCTCCCTGACCTGCCCCTGCCTGTGCCTGCCCCTGCAGCACCAACCAGACCCACAGCACGAGGGAGGAAGAAATTTGAGGTTGAAAGCCCTGCAGAACATAATGACAGGTGAAAATACCTAACTCTATTTGAACTTGGGCTCTCCTCAGGCATTTCATAGCTCCTGTCTCATGCAGCAACCAAACTCTGCAAATACATCACGGCCACATCTTTGCCATATCATTTCTATACATGATGACTGCTGCAGTGTTAACAAGACACCTGCCCCTGCCCTGTAGACAGGGTGAAAGAAAAAATTTATCGGGGGGAATATATTTAGACACCAGTGTCTCCCCACAGCAGTATGTCCAAAAATAGCAAACTTTAAAAGCTGCATACTAATCCCACAGAGAGGACTAAAAGAGAAAGAAAAAAAGAGAAAAAAATATCCAAAATAACCCAGCAAAAACAACCACAGAAAAAAAACCAAACGAAAACACAAACAAGCAAACAACAGCAAAAAAAAAAAAAACACAAAAAAATGAAAAAACAAGAATCTGAAATTAATAAATGATGTGTGTGTTTCCTTCTTCTTTCTTTTTTCATTTAAACCTGTATAATTGTTAACTTATTGCTAAATACCAAAATATTTTAAGAGTCCTCGAGAATAAGTGCTGCTGTGGAAGAACTACAGCTTGCATACTGCACACCAAGCTGAAATCATCCTGTTTAGCCAACTAGCCTGAGTCACACACTTGTGGAAAAAAAAGATTTATTCATCTCTGTTTTCTCCCTTCATTAAACAGATTTTCTGAATAAATACTATGTGTTTCCTGAAAAACAATCATGGTTTAATGCTAGAATAGGTTTGCAGCAATTCGACTACCTAACACCATAATTTTAGCAAATGGGAGAGTTAGCACAGGTGTTGCCCTCAAAACAGTGTGTGCAGGTGTAGGATGGAGCAGCAGCACCAGCAGCTGTACCCCAAGAGCATGGAGCACTCCTCTTTCAGAATGCTGTCTCCCCTCAGCCAACATGATGTGCAAATGTCTCTGTCTCTCATTTTCCTGTATCCGTAAAACAGAGGTAGTGAAGTTTTTCCTCTCAACAGGCCACCCCAAAATCTGTAGATTAATCATTCTTTATTAAAGAGTAGATTCTGTTAACAGGCAGTGTGAAATATGCATAAATCCTTTATTTATTTTTATATTTTGTATTTGAAACACAGCATGCCTTGGGAAGCAGTTTCCAATAAGCATAAAAATATCATTAATATGTTCAGATTGTCATATCCAAAATCTGAAACTGAATCTATCATCAGCTGTGATAGCAATGCATTTTCTGCCAAGTTGCCAAGGGTTACAGAAATGCATGATGACAGCAATAAATAACTTTAATGACTGCTGATAATATCATGAAAAGAGCTCTGTGATACACTGACATCATTTAGAGGTTTACTAGACATTATTAAGTGTTGTATCATGCCTCAGCTTGTCAGCTAATCATAGCAAACTGCTTGTGTATACACATATTTTTATCCATCTGTATGTATATGTAAAACTAAATATTATAGACTATTTACTATGTAATTTATTCAACTTATTTTCACTGGAACTAACCTAAAATAGAAGAATGCCAGTTACACAATTGGCATGCATCTGACATGTAACTGGATGTACATGTCTGGATTCTGTATAAATAAAAGACCTTTTCAAACAAAACTGATTACTAGCCTCACAACCTCTCAAGCAGTGGTGTGTTCTAGCAGTACACACTGGAGCCTATTTGTCACATGTATTTGCCATTTTTAAATGCTTTTTGTATTTGATCTTCCTGGAAGTTTGTTGCTATGACTATCACAGCAAACAAACCTTCCTGGGAACACCAGAATAGAGTGACAAAGTATTTTCACAAACAACATCAGTAAGAGTTTCATAGTGAAACTACCTTCAAATCAAATAAAACAGAGGTTGGATGACCTCAATGTTTCTGCTTAAGTTAGAAAATATTGAATACTTTACATTATTCCTTGATGTGTCTTCCTCCCACCACTCTGAACTACTATTATCACAAAAAAAGAAAAAAACTTTATGCTATTATTGCTAACACCATTTAGTCCTAAAATATAGATATTACCAAAACAAGTTGAAACAGTACATATTCCTTTCATATACGTTTTCATTTTAAGGAAGAAAATACTTCTGCTTTTTTTGCATTTTAAAACATTTCTTAAAGAAGGGAAAGATCACTATTTGAAGAGGTAATATTCTCATATTCAAGAATATTAATTAAATGTATTCTTGAAGAATTAACTGTAATCTTAAATGGCAAAAAATAATATTTTAAAACCATGTTTTAAATCATGTGCGCCTGTCAGAAATACAAATATGACAAAATCCCTTTAAGGAGTGACATTTAGCAATACCTATTGACATGGAAGGACTTTGGGAAGATGACATAAAGGCTTGCAGATACACAACAGATCAGGCACTTACATCTGCTTCTGCAACTCACATGTCACCCTTTTCCATCCACCATATGATTTGCACATCAACATGATTATACCAAGCTGGGCTATACATCATAAAATTTGCCTGTCAAAAAGGTACTGATACTATTCTTTCTCCTCCTTAAGCAGCCATTCCCTGTGGGTTATGTATGCTGTACCTCAGCATACAGGTACAGGCAAAGGGTTTATTTTCTAGCAACTTCCAGTTCTGAAGTGATGCTATGATCAAGATTTATATGTTACAGGCATACTTTTAGGTATGATTATTTACTGTATTTTGTTTAAGGGACAAGATTTGTCACCTGTGAAAACTCAAAAGAAAATACAATGTAATTAATAACCATTCAGGGTCCTAACCCTTTAAACAGCTCGAAGAAACATGGCCTAGAAACATTAAAGATGTTGTAGAAACAGATTTTTTGGGGGTTTTTTGCCTTGTACTGTATGCAAGTTTTTGCACTCGCATAACAAAAAAATCAAATGTCCCAAAGTGGCCTAGCTTAGTTACCAAATAATCCCAAAGATAACATGGTTTATTATAGGGTCATCAGTGGTCCTAAGAAAGGTGAAAGAAAAAAGAAAAGAAAAATCATTATGGCTGATTATGTTGTCTCAATAACAAGTATCTATTAAAAGAACCTGAACTTCCATGCTGTTTCTGATAAACCTTCCAGTACATGACGAAAGGATTTACAGCTACCAAGATTATGAGGTGGCAGGAGTCAGATCCATTTCTGCACCTCTTCTCAAGGGTCACTTAATGTGGAGGAAGGAAAGCTTGTGGGGCCTCACTTGGCACTTCTCAGGCTAAGAAGCTCCAATTTAATTAAAACAAAACCAAGTTCATTACTAAGTAGCATCCTTGCTAGGAAGCCTAATAAGCCTTTCTTAGCAGTGAGCTTTTAGTTTTGCTCAGGTTAAAGTACTTGTGGAGTCATAAAACACCTCCAATTCTCAAACAAGTCCATAATCTCCTAAATGTCATCTCTGCCCTCCTTCCTTCAAAGGGCTCTGAATTTGTGAGCAGCAGCACACAGAAATTGGTTAGTGTTGGCAAACAGCGTGACAACTGCAACACAAACCCAAGAGGGGAAAATAAACAACCCTTCAGTCATCCCAATCATTGGAGCCATGTGAGCATTTAACATGCTGTGGGTTCCTCGGGTCTTGGAGAACATAAATTAGTGCAATAAGTGATACAATTAGTGAATTTCAGCAGTCAAATATAAGCACAAGTAATGTTTCCAGAAATAAATCAGGCAGTTGTTAAGCAAAAAGGCCTTGTTGCTTTGGGCTATCCTGAATTCCCAGGCACTCCTTGGATCCACTCATGAAACAAAATCACTTTCCAGAAAAAAAACCAAAAACCCTGCAAGCATATAGGGATGAAATTTCTTCTCAGACTCCTTTTATTCAATGCACCTGTTTCCCAGACCTACCTTTCCCCCTGAATGTCTCCTATTTCTAGGACCAGGGAGAGTAATTTTCTCCCTGTCTGGCTTCACGCAATGTCTCCCAACTCGAGCTTCTGTTCAAGAAGGAAAGAATTTGTCTATTTAAACACCTGATCCTGAGTGTCTGCAGTTTTAGGCATCATATCTCCCTTCCAAATGCTGAACAAGGTCTCTTCCAAAATCTATTTCAGTAATTTGGGATGAGTGAATGAAGTCATCTGTGCCATACAAATCATGCCAGGTGATTCTATCAGGAGTGCAAAAAGTTCCAAATATTATAATAAAGAAAAAAAATGTCCATAAATTATCTGTAAATCATATAATTTTGATAACTTCTAAATACAGCTTCATTTTCTAAAGCAATGTATTTTAAGACCCATTCTCTCCAATGTGCATATCTGCCCTGCAGATAAATATTTTCTCTGTTTAGAAACCGAGTGCTTGGCCCAGCTTCTAAAGGGTGAAAAAAAATTACAAAAGCAACAAAATCAGATTACTACTATTTTTAAATCTTAATGAGTGTGAACAGGCAAATGTAGGGCAGAAACCCCTTTTGAAAAATGAATGAATTCAAGACACCATTTTGGAAATGGATTACTCTCCTGCCAATTTTATGTCAAAGTTACAACATTTTGGGTAAGAGCCCAAAACATTAAGAGAGCAACTTATCAAATCTTGAGCTTTAACAATCTGGTTTCCTTTGTTTGAAAACTTAGAGCTTTGGTAAAAACAGAATTTTGAATTATCAGCATGCATTTTACACCATTTTAAGACAAGCAGATATAGTTAAAAGAATCCAAGTCCATTTGTGCTCAGCCTTAAGGGAATTTCCCTAAAATGACGTGTTTTTCCTTTCCTGTCAGGTGTGCTAGCCAACCAGAGAACAGGCTAAAGCCGAGTGTAAATATATGACACAAGGAAGATGCTGCTGTGACACAACATACATGTATTTTAAATACTTTTATCACCCCAGATTTTACAGAATTTTACAGAAAATCCTACTCCCTAGCCTTTCTGGAAACTCAATCAATGAGGAGACTAGAGAGTAGTACATCTGTGTCAAACCACTAAAATCTATGACAAACTGACTGAAATAAGTGGTCTGAAGTTTTGCATTCAGTTAAATCAAAATCCCTGAGACACCCTCATTCCCCCTTTGGATTTAAAGGCAGAGAATTACAGCTCTTTTCTGCATCTTGCTACCTCCTTGCACCTGTTGGGAAGGTGTCAGCCAGTGGCTGCCCTGCCTGAAGCTGTGCAGGGGGTGATGGTGGGGCACAGAGGGTCCCTGGGAACCTCTCTTTGCTCAGAGCCGTAAGGGACAAGGTGTGCTGGGGCCACAGACAGGCAGCTTTCGAGGGGCTTTTTGAGAGCCTCCCTCTGGGGAGCATAGCTTGTAAAGAGGTGAAAATTATCCATGTGCTTTGCCCATATGGGAGGAGAGCTGCTCACTGCTGGACCCTGAAAAGCAGTCAGGAGGCTTTCTCAGGGCAAAGGGCAGAGGGGTTACCTGAGGATGGTGTGTACATGAGCTTTCTACCACACTGGTACAGATTCCAGACCTAAATATAGCTCCTGGCCATAGCCAGCTTAGTTCAGTAACCTGAACCCCGAGGGGCAGCTCCTGTAGCCAGCACCCTTCCTGCTGCTCGCTGGCATGTGTTAAACAGCTACTCATACAGGCCCTGCTGCTGGGACTCCCAGTCCAGCACTCTCCTGATGGCTGGTGATGCTCTCCCAACACCTTCCTGCAGCCACCACACAGGTGCTGAGCTGGAGCAGAGGTTGCCTTGCACAGTGCCCTGTTCCCTCAAGGGACATGATTCACTCAGCAGGAATATTGCAGAGCAGTCTTCAGGCTGCTTGAACCTCAACCAGACAGAATCACAAATTACACCCCCAGATCCACATCACTCTGGACACAACAGTCCCTACTCCACACCCCAAAAATTGCCTTGAAATTTACTGTGGAAAATCCAAATTTTATACAAATCTCAGTGAAAACTGGATTCTCACTGTTGGGTGGACAGAAATCTGGAGTGGAATTAAAGCTGTCAAGTACAAAAAAGCACACAGCAAAAATTTCTTCTTCAGGTTCTAAGGAGATATTCATAAAGCATGAACATGCCTCATTTATTTTGGTAATGCTTTACTAAGTGGGGGTGAGGGGTTAGCTGTCACTACACCTTCTTCCCCAGCCTCCTCAGCACAGATCCAGCTCCTTGTTTTTTTAGCAAAAGCTCATATTCTGTGACGCAGATAAAGGAGTCAAGATAGGAAATGAACCCAGGGAAAAAACATCAGATGACTGAGGAAAATAAGTATACAAGCAAATAAAGATGATGGAGGAAATTGAGGCTTGAAAGCACAGTGAAAAGCAATCAATCAGTTCCAGACATTGATGTGCCAGAGCAGAGGCTCTCAGTAAGGACTGAAGACAACTCTGATTTTTAGTAAGTAGACAGGCACCAGAACAGCCCAGCCTTTGAAATGCATAATATATATCTATTAGAGTCTTATGAAGACCAAGTTGAGCTCTTCCTCATTCTTTGTATGCAACTCTGCACCCTTCCCTTTTTGACTCTTGACATTTTGGGTGATGGCAGTTTGGAGCCATCATCCTGGCCCTCATCCAGGAGTTCTCCCAGTTCTGTTGCAAAACATCCTCTCAATGTGTGGCTTCCTCAGATACTCCTAGCCATAAAGCTACTCCCCAGCTACTCCCCAGCTATCCAATACCCATCTCCAAAAACAACACAAAATAACCACAGCTCTCCAAATTAACGCTAAAGGTCTCTTGAATGATCCAATTTTTAGTGTCACTAAAATGCCACACAAAATTGAGGTAAAGATTATAAAATTCAAATATTTCAGCACCACGGACTTGTTCGTCTATAATGAGTAATGTATGTCGCATATAAAAGTGCATCCAAATTAACATTTCATAACATAACAATCAGTAACATAAATAAATGGATGTGAGAAAGGTAAGAAAATATATGTGGTGAACTGAATTTATATATGTATTTTATCTTTAAAAAAGAAAGATACCTTTATACTATAGGCCTTGATATCTTTGAAGAACTACTCCCAGTACTTCCTTAGGAAGGGTACCAGGGAAGCATATTATTCTGCATAGATGAATTGCTTCTCTGCATATTTTCCTTAAGATTCTGGAGCTCTTGGATTATGTTTTGTAAATCAGTTAGCTTCCTAGCCAGAGATTAAGGTAAATTCTGCTAAGGACTAAAAGTTGACTTAGAGCATTAAGAAGGATTAATGTTTAGCTGTGGTGAAGCTGAAGTACTAGGTTAGCATGTTTACGCAGTGCCGTAGATCACAATTAATCCAAAATTAGTATAAAAGATCAACAGCAACTGCTCTTGCATGCCAGCTTGGCTTAGTCCTAAAATCAAGACTTACTTTGGGGGCAATCTGTGTGCAAAGTTGCCGTGCATGTGCCCTAATAGGTTTAAAGCTTTCAGAGGAATCCATGCATTTTAAATGTTTAGCTTCTTTGCCCTCTGCTTTGAGAAAATAAATGTAGAAGTCAGTACTCGAGATGCTTCTGCTTTCTATCTGTGTCACAGATCTGTCAGAATAGATTGGTGCTAGCAATGAACAAAAGCAAATACAATTTCTTGCCTTATAAAGGAGAGGATTTTAAAATATATGCTTTTATTCATCATTAGAGATTAATAAAAATAGCAGGAATTTTCTGGAAGAAGATTTTAATTTTGTAGAAAAAAAAATAGATAGAAGTACACATGATGTCCAGATATAGTAACCTATATAGACACAGGCATTTATAGTTTTGAAGAATATATCCTTCATTTCTGTAGCCATAGTAAGCACATAGTAATACATTTAAAGATGTAACTGGAAAATGATCTTAAGTGACACATAACAACATAGTTTAAGAGAGAGAGAGGTGAGGGTTCTCTCTACTTCAAAGTCAGTTTAAATGATGATATCTAGCTCTCTCCAAAACTGACAATATCTCTATGGTCTTCAAAACAGGAGCCATGTCACAACATGCAGTGTGTGACCCAGCTCAGGCTGCTGGTGCATCCTGGCTTGAGCCTGGCACCGCCAGCCCAGCCCAGCCCTGTGCCCTTACAGATCTGCCCTTCCCAGCCTCCAGAAAGGAGGGCTGGGAAGGCCAGGGAGGGAGCCTGGAAGGGAGCCCATGGCTCCAGCATATGGCCTACCGGACTTTTGAGATCACTCAGAAGACAGCAGCGTGTGCTGTTGCGGGCTTAAAGGCAGTATGCATAAGGAGGCTGCTCTGGAGGCAACCATCATCACACAGGGTGGTCCTACCGTTATAGAGCCAGTATGTCCATCAGCAGAGGATTAATTGCCCTTGAAGCAGAAAGTAGGTGCCAAATTAAGAGATTTGTCTGACTGCAAGGTGTGAAATTAAACAGGTGAAAGTAAAAATAAGCCCATTGTGTAGAACAGAAGCCCTGCTCTATGAGTCAGACTATAAGTGCCCTGAGTCTTGTGGGGGAGGATCTGTTGTGGGGTGCTGTTGTGTCTCGGATCTTCTTGTGGCTTATGTATTTATTTTTGTGCAGAGCCTTTTCTCTCTGATCCAGAAATACATTTTTTTGCTTACAGTGCTGTATTACTTTAGTACAATCTGTACTAATTCCAAAATTCATGGATGAACTTGGTTACTAATTAATGATCTTTAAATCTTTTACTTCTATACTAATAAAAACCCAGAAACAGACACTCTGAGCATCACTTTCATAACACTGAAATACATTGAAACCAAAGGAACGGTGCAGTGTTGTATCAGGAGCGACATACCATACACATCCCAACAGCACAGAAGATGATGATGCCAAACCAAATGAGTTGAGAAATTTCAACCGAGTTTCCCTGTGCATTTCACAGCTGCAACAAACATTCTTGATGGGGTGTGCCCAACAGTGAGGGCTATTTTCAGAGCTGTTTGCTAAGCAATTTTTTCAGTTACTGGTACTAAACTTACAAGAAAATTCATTGCTTCCAGTGACAACAGAATACTTACTGAGAGATGGTAACATCTGTGCCTATATATAGCTAACCACATTCAAGCTGTGATGGTGATGACATTTGTGAAACTTGATTAAACTTTTCTTTAATCCTATTCTTTATTTTAGAAACACACACGCGAACAATTTCATATCCAAGTCTTAAAGGAAACTCTAAGCTGATGCAATGCGGCCTCATGCAAGAAATTTGAAATCCCTTTCTGAGGTCTGTCTCCAAGAGACACACAGGGTTTCCTGTTTATGGCACTGCTCATGCCCACAAGCTATGTATTAAAAAAGAAATTAAAAAAAAAAAAGTGGGGTGTAAACAATCCAGGCAAATTCACTAAAAATTCAGATCAGCTCACTATGGGCTTGTGATGGATTCTTCTCTTTGATTCTTTCAGGGTTTTCTTTACTAAAACACCCTTTATCTACCCTGAAGAGATTTTGACCCACCACACTAAATCAGGCCTTCACATCTTCCTTTGTGAACTTGCAGAGAGCCTCTGGTAGGTGATTTTCATATGATGACCTCATTCATCTACACTACCTTCAGCCTCAAATGAACAGGAGAAACTGCCCAAATACACTTGCACACCAAACACAGTTTAAGAAAAAAATGTTAAGGATTCCTTCTTTTAACCAGGAAAGCTCAGCGCAGGTACATCACCTAGTTTTCAAAGGGCTCCTGCTTTATTCAATTTTACAGCTGGGCAAATGAGACAAGCAGAGGTCAGGACATGTGCCTGAGGTCACATAGAGACAGCAGTTTGGAGTACCTGTCATGTCTCTGGATCACACACCCAATGCAATGAACAACACTGCCAGCTCATGGTGTCATCAATTTCAGTAGCTACAGGTTTCCTGAGCAAAGGTAGGTTACATCAACTGGCCTGCAAAGCCTTGTAAAGGCTTGTAAAGCCTCTTACAAACAGAGGCCACAAGCAAAATAAATCTAGTTTACAACTTTTTTTCAGGAAGCAATGCTAGCTTTGCCAAAGGTGCTTCCTTAGACAAAATGAGGCAGATATGCACACATGTATCAGCTCTGCTCTGTATGGTCCTAATGCCTCCAAGCAATGAGCTCAGACTTTTTGATTTTGCCAATTAAGTAAAAGAAAATGTACCTGGGATGAAGGGGACCCATCTAGATATTAAGTAGCCTGCATCTTTAAATAACACATTTTTCTTCATAATAAAAGACAACACTCATCTGAAAATATTAAGTCTTCATTTCCAATGTTTTTCACTTGTTTTGTTACCGTGTAGCAGAGCTACACATGCCAATTAAAAGAGAACTACTGTTTTTTCTTTAAAAAGTAAACATGCTTTTCTACAGATCAAAGCCATAGTGGCAGAACACACAGTGGAACATGCCATCTCAGAAAGAAAGGGTTACTAACCCCTGCTTTCAAGTATGAATGATTGATATGCAAATATGGTTTATGGTAATGCTGGTGAATATCTGCTTTTCTGGCAGCCCAGAGTTCCTGCATGCATTACTCTCACAGATCAGGGCTGTGTGAGGAGGCTTTGGGGGCACATGTGCACATTCAGAGACCCAGTTTGCTGTGGAAGCCTTCCAGAAAGCCAATAGCTGCTTGCACCATTAAACTGAACATATATTTTAAACTTCTCAGAATCAACAGAAGCAAATAGTATATCAAATGCCTCTGGTCCCAAGCAGCAAGGGTACTGCCAAACCCCAAGTATTCAGGATAAATCATGAGTGGGAACCTCAGATCATGAAAGAAACCTTTAAAGAAATCACAAGGTAGGAGCATAACTTGGTTTCTCTTTTACAGTAACTTTTGAAGGTCCAGTTTTGAAAAGATTCACTAACTCACATTTTAACTGGATTTTTCCTGAAATACTAAGTTCTGGCACATGCCTATTTTAAACAATGAGAGCTGTGACTCAACCCTTGCTACTTGCCTCCAAGAGCTGGGCTTTTTCTGAAAAAAAAAACCAAACCAAAAACCTATGAAAAAGCTTAAATTTTCAATAAAACAGTGAACTAGAAGCAGAGAGGCACTGAAGAGCATAGAACTCTCCTGAAACCTGCAATAAAACTTCTCCAGCCAGTAAAAATGTGTTAAGAAGCTCCATTTCTCCCAAGAAAGCATACAAACTCTAATTTCCTAAGTATTTACCTCCTCCAGTAAGTGCTCTGCAACACAGCAGAGCAAAGCCAACTGTTTCCCATTAGGCAACTGTGTGCCACGGCTTTTCTGCACATACACTCACAGCCGTAACTCATTGCTAGCATTTCTGTGCACATAAATTCAGACAAAATAGAAGGGTGAAAGAAAGTGAAAAAAAAGAAGCAAGCAAATCAAAAGCCACAAAACCTTCAAAATGGTTACAGTACCTGCAAGCTCCAAGGCAGAACTCACAGTGGAGGCTTCCCTGAGGCAGAGAGCCCAGCAGCCTGCTCTCTCTATGGCCCATATGTGGACCTGGACCCAATATCCACATTTAAAGAGACAAAGGAATGAAAGTAAAACCCATTGGCTTTTATCTAGGTTGCTGTACAAGAAATCACTTTCTTTTTATTTTTTAATGAACTGTCTTTAAAGAGAATCCACCAATCAAGTGCACTTGTGCATCTTGGTCTCTCCTTAACCAACTGCAAGACAACAAAAACGTAGCGAATCACACTTATATATCACAAGTCCTAATGACTCAAACATGTGTTTGGAGCAAATGTAAATATTCCACTCTCTCAATGAGCAAGGCTCTTAAGTGTAGGTTTAAATTTATCTCTCTTCAATAAATCATTTTTAGGCAAGTACCTAAATATAAGTCCACATTGTACTCCCATAAATACTAATAGGTCTTAAACATGTGCTTAAAATTAAACATGTACTTATGTGCTTCACTGAACCTGTCCAGGAGACACTACAATTGTGTGAGCAGTAAAATCTCTCAGACAGACTGCTTACAGGACCCTGTGCATGCTCTGTGCTATTCATGGAACGAGACAAGAAACACCCAGGGATCTGAGCCATTATGGATGATAGACCCATGGCAGTAGGAGATTATACCTTCTACTTTTTCTACTGCAACAAAGTCACATACAGATGCCATACAGCGACGCTACAGAAGCCCAGCAGATTTTCCAAGGTCAAGTAGGTATTTCTGCAGCCATCCTTAGGCTAATGCATGTACAGGGAAGCAGCAGACAAGATCACTGATGGTGCTCAGCCTCAGCTGAGAAGTTGCCTGATGCTCCTCTAATCTAGGCCATGGAGAGCGACCTGTGGAACCTAGCTTTCCCACAACTCCCCTTTCTTAGCCCTGCCACTGCTTGACTCCTTCCCTTACAAGGAGAGAGCCCATTAGGGACCAGGGAATGAGGATGTCCAGTAGTTCCTGTGGTCTCTGTGAGAGGAGGCCAGAGGCTATCCTCAGCTGGACATTGCTGGTTCCAGTACAGAGGGGAGGTGTCTTTGCATCTCACTGCCCAACTCTGTATCCAGCTCTGTTTTAACTGGAAAAAAATTAAATTTTCCCACATCAAGCCTGTTTTGCTCATGATGGTAATTAAGTGACCCTTCTGTCTTATATAACCCATGAGATTTTCCATCTTTTTTTCTACATTATGCCTTCAAGAAGGAGACACAGAGCAGCTGGGGTGGGCATCTGGAAGCCAGCCAAGGTCAACCTACCACTGAGCCTGAGATCCCAAAATGTCAAGCTGGTCCACTTTTGTTCAAATCATCTTCTTTTCCTGCAAGTGAGATGAAAGGAGTGAATCATATATACCTAAATGTACAGAGACATAACCTATATAATGAACATCTTGCATTAATGTCAAAGAGAGTAATAAAATTACTTCAATTCTATTCATTGTTAAATATCCCAGGACTATATGATGATTTTTTATGAAAGAAAATATTTCCTTTATTTACAAAATAAAGATTATCAAAGAATGACAGAGACAAAATTGGGAACTAAAACCACACAGATTTTGAAAAAGCGTAGCAAAATTACTAGTTACACATTAACTTCAGATGCCTTCCCTCAAAAGATTATTTTTAGGTTAATTTTAGAAGCTGCTTATTTCACAAAGAGGCATGGTTATGACCAAGCTGCACTATACCATACTCAAAGGTGTAACTGCCACTGTGATACATATGCACATCCAGCCTAGTTCTCCTGGAATGCATCTGTGTTAACACACAGATGTATGGGATTATGAGATTACTGAGATTAGGTGCTTTCGCAGAAAACCAATTTGGCAGCCCTAATTGCAGGAATAGGGATCCTAAATCAAAGGATCTAGTATTTTGAGTAAGTCACAGTACCACGGACACACTCATATGAGCTGTTCCTTGACTGTGGGTCCCAGTGCCCAGATCAGCCTCACAGATGTGGTCAGCAGTAAAAAATATCCTTGAAAATACTCATTTACAGTTAAAATTTTCCGCATCACTTGCTAATTTTATCAGTCTGTCAGAGAGAGTCAGAGCAGAAATAAGAGATACAAAGCCATTCTCCTGAACTCTGCAGCACAAACCTCATGTACTGCTGGATTGTTTTAAAACAGCATGGTGGGCCCACAGATAGCTGCTACTTAACAGATTTACCTGACATTTATGTGATTGTTTCATATTCAGTATTCAGCAAGTGTAAATTTGCACATCAGGTTCGGTGTTTCCAAATATACATATTCACAAACACACCATAGTAAGATTAGGAAGTCAGTCTTCAAAGATCCTTGAAAATCTTGCACTGAAATATAAACAGGCAGTTTGAATTTTTCTGACCAACCAATTAGCAGACAAATTAAACATAGTTATACCACTGCATTTTAAGTGGCTGATTTAATTAAAATGTAACATTCTTCAGAAAGTCTTTTCTGCTGAAGTATAACCTAAATAAAATATTTTAGGATAATAAATATAGATTTTAATATCAATTTCTTAAGAAAGACATAAGACTTTTGTCCTTATAAGTAAAACAAGAATATCAATAACTCCATCGCATAGGAATCACTTTCTCAGAAAAAAAATAAAATAAAACTAGACACAGGGTTGTTTTTAAATGCCCTAAGAGTGGTATAGAGCTCAGATTTCCATGACAATACTGTTAAAATACATCTTTGGCGAGAGATCAGAGCACCAGACAGCACAGGGGCCAAATCAGGGCACAGAAACCCTTGAGCAGCCAAGCACCTCAGTGGCCTTGAGAACCTTGTGGGAATCACTGGTAGGAAACATCCCCAATGGCCCCACAAAATACAGATGTAGTCAGAGCTGGTGATTCTTGAGTCAAGATCACCTGGATTCGAGGGGCAAGACACAATCAGTACTCTCAGGAAACAGTGACTCCTCACCATCATTGAGATTTGATGGATGAACCTTAGCATCCAACTTGGGGAAAAGAGGAATACAGCATAGCAGCACCCTCATTTGCACAATGAATTATGATATCACAGATTTTCTAGTTACTAAAAAAAAGCAAACTAAATGAAAACAGAGGAAAACTGAGCAGTACATCTGTTCCAAGGCAGATTCTTTCCTCCCAGGGAGAAGGCCAAATTAAAAGGTTAATAACAGAATTACTATGCCTCTCCAGTGGGTAGGTTTTTAGAACAGAGGGAAGGATTTGAGCCTTTGGCTCAGCTGCTCACACAGAGCTGGAGGCCACAGCCAGCTGACTGAGAGCAGGAAGAAGTGGGCACTGGATGCTCTTCTATATAGGGGACCTCAGACAAAGAACTCCTACATCCAGATGAAGGGCCCCCAGTGCTAAAAGATACACAGGAAGACAGCCACAGGCTGCCCAGCCCAACCACATAAATTCCATCTTTTCTCTCCCATGTTCATCCTTCCCTCCAGACCTCAAGTTCATAGCACTCTCCCAGCTGACCCCACAGCATAATAAGTATCTAAATGGAGGTTCTTAAAAAATCCTACTACCCCCAGCTTTCCTGGGGTAACTTATTTCCAATTCCAATTTTGGCCAATGTCTTTTGCATATGTGGATCCTCAAAACCGCAGGTGAAATTCATGAGATTGAGCAACAGACACCGTATTTGGCAGAACAGCTCCTGTCTATGATGATCCAAAAGGTATTTGCCATGGATGACCAGTAAAAATCAGTCTTTCCCCATTCAAAAAAATCATACCTCTAAATGCTCTTTGCAGCATAAGAGCTATTGGTTGAATCCATGGGGTCCAAGGCACCAGCCTGGCCTTGAGAGCAAGCCAAACAAAAGACCTACTCCTTCTCAAAACAATTGTTTTTCCAGTCTAAAAAGTGCTTCTGCATATTTTTTTGAGTACACGGTTTGTCTCACTGTTTTTCCTGCTGAATAACCTGTGATTTTGCCAGCAATTTAAAATGTGCAAAATGCTTGGCTTTCCTGTTGACATAACTCACAGACTGAGTAATGCAGAGGAAAACAGCCTCAGTCCACAAGTTGTTTGGAGTCTGAAACTTGCATTGATTTTTGACACGTGTGGTTTTCCTAATTCAAGAGGAGATTCGGCCTGATGTTGTACAATCAATCTGTTATTAAACATTTACCTCAGTACATCGGCATTTTTATTTTAGCTGCCAAAATGCAAATTTTCTGAAGATCTTCACCATATCGGTGACCATTTAACTATGTTTACCAGTGAGAGTCTTCCAAGATGAGGAAAGCCAACAATCCTGAACTAGGACTGTAGAAATGAGATCATACCACACATTAATTTACTGCATACGGCTGCTCTGCAAAGTTTGCCATGAAGCATTTTTGGGGATTTCAGTGCCAAGTCATCTCTATAAAATTCTATTGCTGTGTATAATGTGTGCTTTCTCATATATTTGCTAAATTTTACAAATAACTCTGATATTCTTCCTACAGCTGGTTCGCCCCTGGGTTTTAAGATTTGTCCCTGTTCATCAGGGTGGAAAGAAGAGGTGCAATAAGTAAAAATATGTCAGAGAAGGGTGACAGAGAAAAGTCATCAGTAACATCACACTGGAGTAAAGCTGTGCATAAATCAGGGGTGCCCTAGGATAGCTTTAAGTCTTCTAAAACAAATCACTCGTATCTTGTCTTGTACTGAAATTGGCAACATGGAGGAAAAAAATTCCACTAAAAATCTGAAGTCTACAGCATTGTATAAAGTATCCATTCAATAGAAAAAGTGATTTTATAAAGCAGTCAATAAGCCAATGTTTTGACACTTCGACACAGATGATGACTGTGCTAGTACTCAGTAAGATAATAAAACAGAAAAAATTAAATAATTCAGAGCTTATACCAGATGCCAAATTGAGTTGCATGTGTGTGTGTGGAGATGCATAAGTGCACCTGAGTGCTTCTTTGGTCATGAAGTGTTTAAACCAGAAGGCTTCAAGAGTGATAAAATAAATACCCAGTCCAGAATTGTGAGTCTGAATTTTTTTAGTTCCTTGCAGAACAGAAAAGAAGTCTGTAATCCAAGAAGCCAATACCCGATGGGCATCCAGGTCACCAGGACACATTCACTGTGCCAGTCTTTATTTCTCTTCCAAGAAAAGGATAGTTAATCCTAAACCATAGACAGACATTGCTAGGAATTGTATATAAGCCTGCTTCAAGTCCATTTCTGTAACATGTAAGACTAGATTGTGTGCATTGATAAAAAAAAAAATAAAAGCAAGACTTCCTGCTCTTCCTCTTCTATCTCATAGCTACATACTCCATGGAAGTTTTTCTAAACTTATTGTTGAAAAAATACTCAGTATATAGGGTTCTGTAAAAAACTTATTCCCATTCTTAAAATCTACTTGAAAAGAATAAAAATATAGTTTTAATACACATATATTGTATTAAATGAACTGTTTGCATATATAGAGACATTGAAAATTTACAGCAGTAGAATTAATTATTCTGACTGGCATGGGGCTGGGTTTAGCATAAGATTAGATTATTATTTACTTGAGAAATTCTTATAGAAAATAACCTGAAATTGTCTATGCAAAATCTTGCAATGTCACCATGTGTTTAATTTGGATAGATTTTTCTTAGCAGAATTTTAATTATCTAATACTATTCTCAGAGCAGACTGTCACATGTGCATCCTGCTCTTCTGTCAGGGAATTTGTACAAAACCATTTTTTTAAGTTAAAAATTTTTAGACAGAATTAAAAAATCGGTTGCAGTCTTTAGTAAACAGTGCATTAGAATTCCTTCAATTATGTTCTTATCAGCTTAAAAAGAACCAAAGAAAACTGATATGAAAACAAGGAGACATTGTGTTATGAATGAAGGCTGGTAAATTGACTCCTTTTCAGAAAAAGCTGAAAAACATCACTTTAAGTTGTGGCAAGCAGCACAACAGAACCTGCTCTAATCATATACAGATGATGGGAATTTGTCTAATGTTTTATGGTGAATCGTTGATGAGGCCTGCAGAAGGAAAATTTGTAGAAATAAAATCACCTTGACAGTAAAGCACTAGGGTCAAAAAGCAAAGTAAAGTCAGTGTTCTTAGCTTTAATAAAAACAGTATGATCTGTCATCAACACAGCATTTTTACACTCTTGGACAATGCACTCTGGGAGCTCCTGCTGGGTTTCATTTGATTTTCTTGAAAACCAACAAAGGACAGCTTATGGCTGGTAATTCATTATGACAGCAGAGAAGTTATAAAAATACACATGTTTAGATCCCTGTAAACAAATAGCCCACACTCCAATTTTCCACACAGAAACTATTAGCCAGCCTAGGTAAAATATACCTATAAGCTACAAAGTAGATCTGCTAGCTTGGAGGTTTTTTATGTTTGAGCTCTTTGTTTTTAAGGGGAGCTTTCTGCCTTTTTTTTTTTTTTAACTATGAACCTGAAAGGACAGACTTTTAAAATTTATTATTGCAGTTTCTTGAAATTAATCTGCCTTCTCTTCTGCAATGTTATTCAGGGCACATTTGGGGGAAGAAGCTTGACAAAGTGCAAAGAGGTATTGTTAAATATCTGAAGAGATTGTACATACATTGCATCACTGTCTAAATACTGACGGGGCAAGATCACAAGGCAAAACAAACAGCAGGGTAATTGAAAACATCTATGAACTAGGTGATCACAGAGGTGCAAAAGGATATACAATTCACTCCTCATTGACTGATTTTACACTAATATTAATGCTGCAAGAATGAAAAACAGGTAAGAAAAGAAAAGAGAAAGAAAAATGAAGAGAACACTTGAATTTTAAGCTTCATGGGCAAAAGGGATATTTCAATGAAACAAATATTCACTTCCAATAGCCACTCTGGGAAATCTGGACAAAAACAGCCTAAAAATATGTAACTTTATCTCAATGTTTCCATTTTTAAAGCTGCAATCACTGACAAAATTTTGAAAAGATAACATATAAAGTTCTCTTTAAGCAGAGTTTTTTTTGCAGAAAAGAAAAACAAGTACCTGGATGGATTCATGTGAGCACACTGTCTCCAGTTCAGCACTGATACATAAATCATGTACATGTATAAACAGACAGAGGGGAGAGTGGCATAAGGCATTTTGAAGAAGCCCAACCTGTGGCAGCAGAATCTTTATGGTAGATACAGCACTTCTGACCAAGTGTAACACCACAGGTATGTCTGGCTTAGTTGATGGCTGGGACACAAAGCAATAGAGTACCATTTAGCCAGAAAAGCCATGCACTCCTATAATTATTATATATAGTGAGATTATTATTATATACTATTATATATAGTGGGATATAGCCCATGTTGCTACCCCAGTGAAGTGTAACCAAGCCAGATTTAGGGGGAAAAAAAAAGAGGAGGGACAGAAAAACAGAACACAACCCCACTTCCACTCCAAAACTTCAGGAGACAGCTACATTACCAGAGAATGAGGTCTTTTATGAGGACAGGTGCTGTACTTGGGTACCTGCTTTGGGACTCTGCAGTGTAACACAGGTAGTACAGCTGGTTCAGTACATGCGTGCATAAATGGATATAGAAACTTTAAAATTATCATCTTTCACAGACAATTAACAATTCTATCTGTTTCCATTTTGGTGTTGCTATCCACACCTGGTTGATCTGTTCCCTGAAATCAGGGGATTTCTAAAGGTTACTCTGATCAGCTGCCCAAAGGCACCCAGATGTTGGGCACAAGAATGCTGTATGACCAATATTACTCTCAATGCTGTAATAAATTTTTATTTATTTATCTTCACTAGTTTTCTCTAAATTCTAGAAGAATCATCACTACATTTCCACAGAGGGAGGAAGGGGCTCTGACAAGCCATCCATGGTGAAAGGAGTCACTCTGCACACTGCTGTCAGCAGCTCTGCCTCCTCCTGACTGGAATTTGAGGGAAAGACGGTATTGCCCTTGCAGTTTGGATAGAGCCTGCTTGTGTCAGAGCACACTGAGCATCCCTGCACAGCTGAGGGCAGGGTTTGTCTCACCCAAGCATAGCCTGCGCTACTGACTTTGTTGTGAAAGTGCATTCCTGGATAGGTACAAACCCATGGGCATGTTAAGGTTGCCCTGTTGCCCACCAAGTTGCCAGGGAGGTCTGTAAGCACTCAGGGTGCAGCAGCTGCTCTGCAGGGATTGCAGAGACATGGTGCTTGATTCAAGAGCTCAGATTCCAGCTCTCACTTTAGATACTGCTGGGCTTTTTTCCTGAGAGATTTCAGTTTCTACATCACTTAGGTTCTGCAATGCTGACCTGAGCAGTACCTAAATGCACTTAAATATCCATGATGGAGCAAAGAGATGAAACAACTTCCTGAGTCCCAGCTGGAATTTTACTAGCCCTTTCCTTCAGAAAAGCCCACGAGCAGCACCTACGTATTGAAATGAATCTTGCATATATTTTTGAAATTCATTCCCTATAATGAAATGGTAAAAAAATAATGTAAAACAGACATTGAAGAGAAGGCCTAGCATCACTGGAAAAAAATAAAGTCCACCATCTCAAAGGGGGTTAAGGTTAATAGTGAAAAGGTGCAAAACTAATTGACCATATTATACTAATTATACTTGTCCTCAAGAAAGACATTCTTCTTCATCTATTTCCCATTATCTACATGGGAATTTCCATTCTGCACTCATACATTTGGAAAAGCAAAATTATTGGTGGAGTTTTTTCCCCAATATGCACTGAAGGCTGGCAAGTGTGACTTCTGTTAGAAGCATCTTGTGCAGCAGTCTGGATTCATCCACCTGTGTCTGGTTCTGGCTTTTTGCTCTATTCTTCTGAACACAGAGAACAGTTCTTTTACTCTGACCAAAATTTCTCTCTAAACTTCAGTTTCCACTCTAGTTTCTGGAAGTTTAATTTACAAGTGCATAGGTTCCTATTTTAAACATCTGAAGCATCACAGCTTTCAAAAACAGCAAAAAGCAAGACAAAATCCTATCTTTTCTGGCATAATATCCACCTCCCTAGGTCTCCATCCAATCCTCTTCTTCCCAACCAATAAGAAAAACATATCATTAGCTGAATACCAAGAGAGCAAGAGACAAAAATCTCACATTCAGGTTGCATCTGTATGCCTCATCACTTAAAATTTCACATTTTGTTGTCCCATCTCAGGCATATGTTTAGCACAAATTTGCATCAAACTTGAAGACAACTGCATGAAAGACAGAGTTTACATTATTTTTCCTCCTCTTAAGCCTCATCATCCTTGAAATACTGGGAAGTCCCTTTATTGGGACTTCTTCCTCCATAATAACAGCAGAATGGGCCCTTGTGGAACAGCAAAACAGGAGCTCAGCTCATTTCAGATCTGTGCTATTTTATTGAGCTGGCAAAAACTTCATGTGCAAGCATAACAGCTCTGAGAGCTACAGTAACAGTTAGCAATATCCCAGCCCAATGGAAATCCACGGGAGTCTTGCCACCAACTTAAACAGAACCAGAATCTCACTCAGTACTTATATATGAAGGAGAAAAAGATGAGGGAAAACAATTTAAATCATCTCCCAAATAGGAATTATTGCTTTTCTTTCAGTCCTCCTGGAAGGAAAAATGATTATGCTTTTTAGCTGTCAGGAAAAAAATCCAGAGTAATTCATAAGGTATTACATTAACACATATAAAACAAAATGAAAACCAGCTTCAGACTATGACCTTTCACTCCAGCAAAAGCTGAAGCAAGTGTATTGCAGGCCAAATTAATACACATTCTACTAGGCAAATAAATTCAAAACAGGGAGTCAGATTCTTTTCACTCTGTGGAGCTCAAAGAAGACATCAATTCTAAATAAGACTCAGACCACAGATTGAAGACACCAAAATACAACACTCTGATATTTTTAAATATTTAAGGAAAAAAAAAACCCACCAAACATACCAAAAAGAACCCCATGGTATTCCAGTAATGTCAAACAGGGGAGAGAGATTTTTAAAATATACCTTGTATCACTGCAGTATTGTCTGCAATTTTGGAATTAAGTCCGGGATTTTATTTGCAGCACCCTGGATCCTGATGTTGTATTATCATCAGGCAGCAAGGCTAGAAATGCAACTTGCCTGAGTGCACTTGTATACACATTGTTAAAAAGAGGTCTTTAACTGAGAGACATGGTCTGGTAAATGGAGTGGAAGTTACAGTAAATAATGGTGATATTGTCTGCAAAGAAAAATCTAGTCAAATTCCACGACAATTAAAATTAAATCCCCACAACCTTAAGAGTAAAATAAATTTGGCTTATGGAAAACTGTAATGAGGGAGATTCTTAATTCTTAATTGAACAAAGGATGCAGAAAGGATCAGTTTTGTAAGCTCAGTATACTGTATAATACCATACAAGCAGAGGAAATGTATTTACTATGGCAGAGACAGTCTGCTATAGCTCTTCAAAAGCAGATATTTAAAGTTTACTTTCACATGGGTTTTCACTTTTTGACCTGCTCTTGACCTGGGTAGTACTTGCAGACCAGTGAGTTTAAGAAGGCCTGGGATCTATTAAAAGAGTAGTAGCTTGACTTTTACTGACTAGCACGCTGATGCTTTAAAGTAAATGTTATGGTTTGTCACAGGAACCAATTTGGTTACCGTTTGTTCTTCCTGCCCCTGCCTGCTGATATTTTTTCAAGTGTTTTTCATTCTTTAAATTCTATAAAGAAATCTGCATGCTGTTATTTTAAACTTCTGTATCTTTCTTTTGAGTAGTTCATATTTAAACAGTGGGCAGTATACCCAGAGTTTAACCTCAGTGCCATTTGGTAGGACTTGAACTCCACATGCACTACCATTATGCTCCTCTTTTCTGGCCACAGTTATCATGATGAAAGATCCCATTTACCTGATTTTTAAAGGCATAGATGGCTATAATTCTTCTCCCCCTAAAGCAGTCACAAGCAATGCAGCACACAGTGTATTTAAGTATTTTACACTAGCTTCATCACCTGTTTAAATCTGCACTTCAGTTATTATTGGTTTATTTTGTTAACATCACTTTTTCCTGTGATACCTTTCCAGCTTTATGCAATGTGTAGGATTTTGTTTGATATGTCAAAACATTGAGAAACTTCAACAAGTTTGGCTAAACACCCTGACCATCCCCTAATTTTACAAGGCACAATTTCATAATACCTATGTTCAATTTATTTGCTTAAAATAATCCTATTTTATGCAATATGATTAAAAAGGTGCAAAATTTCTTTCCCCCCCTTGAAATTACAAAACCATAACATTTCAAGTCCATGGGGAAAGGCCACAGCTGATTCCTTAGCTAACAACATGCTTAAGAAGTCCTGCATTTTTATGGTAGGAGAGGTACATGTGAAAACAGGAATGAATCAGCACTCAGCAGACATTAGCAGGTACTTGACATATACACAGCAGAGACTGAAGCACAGTCTGGGTTGAGCCTCATCCTTTCCTGTAAAGCATTAGGTCCAAAAGGGCAGTAGTTGTGTAAATCCTCTAACTTAGATTTTTTTTCAATATCACATTTTTATTTGCCTCAAAACAAAGGGCTTGTGTACCAGCAATGACTTATGTCCCAAAATGATATCAACTGCGTAAGTTTATGTTCACAAAACTAATCGCTCCTGTTCTCCCAGGCCAATGCAGAAGGGGATGGAACACAGCAGAGAAGCTGCCTCTCTTCCTATGGCACGTTTATTGGCTTGATTCTTCCATGAATTATGTCTGATATTATATAAATGGGATTTTCTGTGGACTCTCCTCCAATATTGTGAAGTCTGTCAAACAAAAGAAATCTCTAGGTTTTTGAAGTTGCCTGTATTGCAACTTTAAATTGCAAGAAATCCAAACTTGAGAGGGTTTGTTTGAGGCAAAGCTGTTGACTGACTAGAGAGCTTTAAAAATTCAATTAAGAAAACATCAGCAACTCTGGACAGGACTGATAAATGTATCAAGCAACAACCTGCAAAACCTTCAGAAATTAGATGGGGTGCAAACAAACATGCAGAAACTAAGCTGCAAAGCAAAAATATACAAATGTTTCTTAATTCTCATAATTGTTTCTTCTTCCTTATGCAAGTTCTAAAACTGTCATGCTTACACCCAGAATTTTCAAGATCTTATCTTAATTTCTAATCATCTTCCTAGAATAAAAGATGGCTCCTTTACCTCTTTTTTGTTGTTGTTGTTTACTGATTAGATCTACAGAAAAAATGATAAAAGGACTTTTCAAATCCCTAAAACTGTCTTTCGATATAAAATGCTTTTGGAGGTCTTACCATTAAAACAGACTTTAGTTTGAGTACCAAATTTGAAAGGCAATTAAACCAAAGGGAACATTTTGGTAAATAATTTAAAAGGGATTTTCCTGTGTCAGTTCCCTCACCTTTATTAACAGTAAGCACCCTAACCTTCACATAGCAACAGCATGCAAAATTGTATTTAAGTGCTACAGGGTACTGCCACAGTAACCTTACTGTGCAGTGAAACATTTGCTGAACCTGAGACAGTCTAAGCAGCATTCCACTATATAAATCACCTAGCCTTGGTTTCATTCAGCAATGTTATTAATGAGATTGTGACTAACTGAAGAAGTAGATACTGTGATACTTCAAAGAAATCCCACACATCCCTTTCTGTGTTTTTCTGGGATGCAAGATAACGTCACTGCCTTTGGTGTCCTGTTTAAGTCTGATTAAGGAGTAAAACTAGGCTACATTTGTGTAAAGGATTTCCTATTGCACTGACTGAGACAGTTTATTTGCACAAACAAAAGTTCACTAAAAGAAAAGGAAAACAAGGAAGAAAAAAAATTCACCCCTCTTCAACGTTTCCTATTGGAGGGCAAATATCTGGAATATTTACATCTTCTCTTCAGCTTTAGTTTAAGATGCAAATAATTGATTCAGGTTAATGGTTTGCAAAAATCACTGTAAAAAGAACAATTTCTTTATCTTTATAAATATTTTTTCAATTTTTCATTTTTTTCTTCTCTTTAATAAAAAAAAAGATTAAAATAAGATTAGAATTTCCATTTTTACCACCTGCAGAATCATTACCCTTTAGCTTCTCAATCTATAGCAAAGAAACAAAATTGCTATTATTCATAGCTACTGCAGGCTGCTGTAGTCACCAGCAGAAGACTACCTTTAATTCAATAAAAGAGGATTTATCTGAACAACTGCCTTCAAGATCTTAGAAACAATTAGTGAAAAGGTTAAAACGATCAGTATTATAGTAGCAATAAGATGTTTAAAATATATAATCATCTTTCATGGCTAGAAAAGACATTAGAACTGGTGGCTTAGTGGTGGTAACCCCAACCCTATGTATTTCCCTGTATAATGGTGACTGCATATGTTAAAAGGTCAATGATAGATAAATGGAGTCAGCCTTCACACTTAAGACTCAAGCTCAGAGCTTAAAACTGTTAATGGAGTGATCAATTTGTTAACAAATATCAGATAGGATTTTGCAGTTGTGAGGACAGAATACTAGAAAAAGAGCACTTTATCTTCAGTAAATCAACACACAGCAGAAAAGGAGAGAAGAGTCATAACATTTAATTAATTTCAATTATTTAATCAAGTGTAAGTAGGTGTTTTTCCTAATGAAATTAGGGGGTGTTGGAGAAGGAAGGATAGGTTTAGCCAGTATATATTAAAATTAATACAAGTCACAAGATTTGGCTTTAAATCCAAATGTGTATTCCAGCTTCTGAGACTTTGACAGTGTTAGCATCTGGGATTTGAGTTCAGGACACTGTAAGGCTAGAAATCAGTCATCAAATCTGCTGATCTAATATAAGTTGTTCTGGTTCTACAACAGGATAAGTAAAACAGTGCAGGAAAATTAACAATTTACCCAAACTTTAATACAGACTAAAGGCAGGTGGGAAAACTGGAGAGACTGAGTACCTTTCGCTGCTGCTTTCCATCTTGATCTGGAATTCAAAGTAAATAAAGCAAGTTTGACCCCAAAAAGATTTGCAGCTAAGTCTGAAAGCACAGTTCATTTTTTTTACTATTGCAATCTAACAAGAAGTCTTTTATCCCAGAACCTGTGTGGGTCAGAAAGCCTCTTTTTCTAGCTCTGTGGAAAGAAATGAGAAATCTTTCCCTTTATTAAGAGTAACCGAACTTCAAAGCAAATCTCTGATGTGTAAAACATAGGCAGACACCTTGACATCAGATTACAGATTGCATGGCAGGATTGAGAATTACCAAAGTATCAATAAACTTTTTTTCACAAGATTTGGGAGAAATCTTTTAAATGGCAGAAATGCTTTGCTCACATTTCCTAGCCTTCTCCTCAATTCAGTTTAACCCTCAGTTTCCTAATTTCTGAATGGACATTTTTACCAGATTCCAAACTGTGCTAAAGCCCAAGGTATGGGATTTATTCAAGTGTTTCTCAACACACAAAACTGCATTATCCAAGACTCCTTCTGCACAAAGATTTTCTCTTGTCTACTCTAGAGAAGACAAAGCCTGAAAAGGAGTGTTACAGCAAGGCTGCCTAATAACCAGACTGAATCTCACAAGCAACCTTGTTTAGAGGGGATGAAGGAGGAAGAATGACGAGCAGGAAATTAAAGTAGAAGGACTACCCACCACCATTTAAAATGAAGCCAGAAAACGGGAAATTTAAAGGATTTGAAAATAAAATGGGCTTCCTGGATCAAAGCATTGCAAAAGGAATACAGAATTTTTAACCTTGAGGTAGCCAGTTCAAAATCCAGCTGAGGTCAGGAGGGATGAAAGGTTATCATCCTCTAATGATTTTCGCAAACTTAATTAAACACTCCATCAAATTTTTTATGTTCAAGTGCGCAACCCTAACTTCCACTGGAGACAATAGCAAAACTCATATTGACTCAGAAAGGAGCCAGCCTGTATCCATAAATAGGCATCACATTGATGACCGGAGATAAGCTTATTTTTTTTTTTAAAAAAAGGTGAATACACTCCAGATGTAAAGGGATCTAGACATGTATTTCATGATTTTAGTTGCAACTTAATGGTCTTGCTGAGAAAAAAAAAAAAAATAACCAAGTGAAAAAGAGCTAAGACCCAAACTAAAGAAACTGAGGAAAAGCAAATAATTAGACTGTCCACAGAAGTACAAGCATCATGAGAGAGAGAAAAAAGTTGTTGGGTATAAAGTTGTACTGGATCTCTACTGATGAGCACTTCTCTCCCCTTTCCAAAAAAAAAAAGTCTTGATCTGTGGTGCCACAGGCAGAAGCAAAAGAACTGGTCATATAAATGTGCTTTTCAGTTTTAAATCACACTTCAGCTTGCAAGTGCAAATCTAGGAAGGAAATGCTATTGACAGTATGCTGATTCAGTAAGAAACACAGAGAGATCATTGAGCCTTACATGAGCCATAATCCTTTTGGAAAGAAATTTGTGTTCATTTACACCTTTTTCACACAAATGCACAAAACCTGCAAGGTGTATGTCCCCATCTCATTTGGCAGACAAAGATTTTGCTCCTAAACTCATTATACTGTAAAGGCCGTGTTGTGCCATGAGGTCCTGATGAACTCGTTTTTGCAACCTCCTGGGACCCTACAATTTACCACTCAGGTTTCTTTAATTGTAAGAGGTTACTATAGACTAAACTTAGAAGAGGCAAAACCAAGGAGGAAGAACCAAAGTACATGACATACCTAGGAGAAAACTGGGGACCTCAGGAACCAAAAATCTCTCTTGAACAATTCACTTTCAGTTTATTAATATATTTGCATTTGTCACTGGAATTGTTTAAGAGCCTCATCTAAGTGATGCCACAACAAAGAGGAAGGAATAAAGAGTAGGGAACTGAGAATCTGGCTTTTAAAAAATGTAATATTCTGCTTACTACCCAACAGCACAGATCCTCCTGCACTTGAGAAACTACACCTCTCTTCCCAATGGCATTTCCCTGTGCTGTTAAATGACAAATGGCATACTCCAAAACTCTTATCACTGACTCAAATTGAAGCAGAGATATTCTTAGAGGCTCACAAAAGTTAGACCTGCACACAGACCTGTAAGATTTCCTCAATAATTTTGTATAATGCAAGCATTTTCTTGAATACAAATTTGAATTTAAAGATAAAACTGTCCTCCACTGATTTAGGCTCAGGATTTATCCTCCACAGAAAACCTGAACATCCTGAAATTTGTCCCAAATAGAAAGGAAAATAGATTGAACATCATTTCCCAGAAATTTAAAAGTTAACATTTTTAAAGTATTTTTTTTCTACACTTTCATTTTGAAATCTGAGGTCATAGTATCAAAATGCTGAAATTAAGATGAACTTTTCATTTTAATAACCATAGTTACAGATTTGTGTGTTTGGTGCTTTTTCTCTGAAAAATTCTAAGGGGATGAGCACATTTTTTGGTTGAAAAACAACTCTTTTTTAAACACCATACATCAATGGAAAAATATTTCACCAAAGAATTGCACCAATCTACCCCAACCAGCTGCTCTTCCACAGAGAGGAAAGGAAAAAAAAAACCAAAATAAACCAGCTTTGTTCATAGAAACCTTGAAAATATGAAAATGTAAACTAAAATATCTTTTTTATTATTTATTGATGTTAGAAACTAAAGTATGTGTTGTCATTTATATGTTAGACTGTTTATAGTACTTGTCTTTCCTGAGCATCTGAAGACCTCTTGAGAAACCAGTGAGGGAAAGCCAGAAAACAGGACTTCATTCCCAGCATTCCTTTAAGTTTTGAGCAGCAGATAACACAGACCTATTTGTGTAAAATCTCACTAAAACCATGACTTTTTCAATAGTTTTCTAAGGAAGCAACAGCTCATGGTGACACGAGTCATCTGATGTGACATTTGCACCACACCGTGGGCTTCAGCCACAGTAGCTGGAGGACTTCCAAGCTGATGCTCTCAGAATTTATTGCACCTTCATAACTTATATGTAGCTTGGAATGCTGCTTACCACATTCAGCCCAGTAACCAATTGTCCAACACAGACTAAATGGAAGAACCCCCAGAAATTCCTCAGATAAGACCCTACCACTTCTCTGTCTGGAGAACCCCTGAAGCTTCCTGCCTCCATTTCCCTCAGCTTTAAAAGCAGAGAATAACAGCAAATTCTTCCAAGCCTTCAAATGCATAGCTTAGTACCAGAAAAAATAAAACACTGTAGAGACAAAAAGCTTTGCATCATTTTCAATGCAGAGGAGTCCTGAATGGTCGCTGTGGTTTGGTACCCCTTCATAGATAAGTCTCTCTTCTGCTGTCTTTCTGACCAGTCAACTCAGGTCATTTATCAAACTAATTGCTTTAAAGACAGACATTCTTAGGCAATCTGTTCCCCTGCCGTATTTCCCATTACAGCCATTGAAAGTTATGTATGCAGATGAAAATGATAACAGACCTCTTGCACTCTCAGAATATTCCTTTTTTAAACAAACACTGGGAACACCAACAGCAAACATGGCTGAGTCCAGTCCAATCTGACAGTTCTAGGAGTAAAAAAAATACAATAGCAGTACTAGTGTCAAGTGACTCAAAAAGTTTGAGAGCTGATTAAACAGTCAGCTTAAGGTCTGGAAACATGGTCAGCAATAGCACCTGTGTGCCAGCTGAAGACAAACCTTGCCACCAGATCCTGCAAACAGTCCCCACCTTCCTTCTCTCTGCTACTGAGAGATAAAAATTAATATGACATAAAGTAGTGTGAAGAAATATTGAACTTACACAAGATGAAATTCACACCATACTACCTGAAAAATGTAGGAATATTCAAATGCAAGATTGCAACTGATGTATATAATCTATTCAGCTGAAGAGTAGCCAGCATTTGGACTTTTGCAAAGTACTCTCTGTCTTGGTCCTCAGCATACAAGTTTCATTGTGAAAGGGAGTGGACATGATACTTGCCACTAGGACTGGAACCCATCTGGTTTGTCCTCAGGTCAAATGACAAACCATCACTTTGTCATTGCAGACATTCTACTCTCTGACAGGACACTTGCAGACACTTGGCCTCTTGGGACACACATCTCCCCTCCCTTACCGAAGACCCAGGTCTCCATTCACATCAGAGAAGCCTTCTGCAGTTCCATTGCTCCCTTGCCACAGGATGGAGAAATTAGGGCTGGTGGTTTTTAAGGGGGATAACAAAAGCTTTGAGTAAAGGAAACCGTATAACGAGATCTTCCTTCTGCTTTCCCTGCTTTTTATGGCTTGTTATTCCTTGCAAACAAGGAAACAGCGCTGAAGACATTGAAAAAGATAATTGCCACACATGTTGGATCACCATCTCTGCTGTAGGGCTCATTTATGGACATGACCAAAACAAGACAGACCTAAAACTGCCTAAATGTGTAAGATTATAACACTGCCTTGCTCACAAATAAAATACAAAAAGGGACACTAGGTGTCATGATATTATGACTAAAATGTTCAAGTGCTATATTAATAGCGCGAGATGAAAGAGTGCATTCCCTCAGAAGCTAAAACATTTGTCAAGATAAATACATCTAAACAAAAGTTTCACCCAAAGGTATAAAAGAACAAGTGCTTTTCAATTAATCCCAAAAGTCTCAAATATATTTCCAGCAATAGGAAAATGAAATGGTGTGCCTTGTTTAAAACAACAAAAAAAACAACCGAACAGAAAACAAACCAAACAATGAAACAAAACAAAAAAACCCAAACAAACAAACAAGCAACTCCAAAAGAAAAAACCTCACATAATTATTCCAGTAACAAATTTCGGAAATTGGTATCACTCAACACAATTCCACACTTTCTTGTATTTTATTACATCCCTGTGTACTTTGTAGGTACTACAATGAGACTATCTTGTACCCTTTGGTATTCTAAGCTTTCAGTTGTTGTTCAGTGATGAACATCATCAATGAAGTAATTCAGTTGATTTCTGTGACCCTTGAGACAGTATGGAGGTATCCGTATGCATGAGTATATTGTAAAATAAACCCTTAAGGTCTTGCATACTGTTAAAAATATTTACTTGGGGGTCAGAGAATGCTATGAAGTGGAATTATCAGTGCTATTCTATAACTATTGTAAATAAATAGCTGGGGGAAAAAAACAACTGGTGAAAAATATTATTTTTCAAGGAGAAGATCTAGAGGTTCCTTAGAATTTCATAATTAAGCTAGAAAGTCATCTAATAAAAAAAAAAATCAACAAATCAAAAAACCTTCATAGTGTTTTTCCCCATGCTGCATGCAATTGAATCCAATCCAATGTGCTTGTGAACACAATTTTTTTTATTCTTGAGTCCCCTTTCCAATAACCAAATTTATATCATCATTAAGCAGCCCAACAAACAGTCAGATCACTGTTGGCTCACTACTATCTCCTTGTGATTGATAAATCACCCTGCATGATACTTTTCAGACACTGAGCAATTTGGTCATTTTGGTGTATTTCTATGAGCACTGATTATGTGACCAAGCTGCTGACAGCTTGCTTGTGTTAAACTGTAGCTCAGCTTTGAGTCTGCTGGTGCAGACTCTGTTCTGCTCCAAACATTCAAGGAAACTGCAGGAGCCATTTAAACACTAACATACCTTTAGTGAAGAGTGTCAGTGTCACCTCATTTATATTTACTTTCTTCATCACACACATTTGCTTCAGTGTTCTTTTCCTGCTGTCCCACTTAGTTCTGCACTGAAACTTCAATCTGCCCTACAAGACAGCTCCTATTGTTCTTTATTACTGTGGCTATTGCAATAAAAGAAAATAAGAAGTGTTTCTATAGATACATCAGCAACAAAATGAGAGCTAAGAATCTCCATCCTTTACTGGATTAGGAGTGACAAAGCCTGAGAAAAAGGCTGAGGTACTTCACATCTTATTTGCCTTGGTCTTTAATAATAACACTTGCTCTGTGGGTACAGAACAAGTACCTGAACTGGAAGAGAGCAGAATATAGACCCCATAATGCAAGGAAGAAAGGTCAGAAACCAGTTACACACATCTTAGACACTCTCAGGCCTATGGAGCTGAATAGGATCCACCCAAGGGTGCTGAGGGAGCTGGTGGAAATTCTCACCAAATAATTTCCTATCCTTAGCAGCAGTGCTGTCTAATAAGGGGAAGGGTGCAGACATTGTCTGCCTGAACTTTACTAAAGCCTTTGTCACGTATTCACACAGCATTCTTCTGGAGAAACTGGATATGCTCATAGCTTGGTCAGGTGCACTGTCCATTGGGTGAAGAAGCTGGCTGGGTGGCAGGGCCCAGAGGGTGTTGGTGAATCCGGCTGGCAGATGATCACTGGTGGGGTTCCCCAGGGTTCAGTATTGGCCCTGGTTAAAATATTTGCCAATGATTAGATCAAGGGGATCGAGTACACCCCCTGTCATTTTACAGATGACACTAATTTGGATGGGAGTGTTCATCTGCTGAAGGATAGGAAAGCTCTGCAGAGGGACCTGAACAGGTTGCATCAATTGTCCAAGGCCATTTGGATGAGGTTCAACAAGTTGAAGGGTTAAACAAGGGTCCTGCCCTGGGTCACAACAGTCCCACGCAACAAACACTACAGGCACTTCAGGATTGAGGCAGAGTGGCTGGAAAACTGCTCTGCAAAAAAATATCTGGGCATGCTGGCTGACAGCAGCTGAACATGAGCCAGCATTTTCCCAAGTGGCCAAGACCATCAGTAGTATCCTGGCCAGTAGTATCAGAAATAGTGTGTCCAGCAGGACCAGGGCAGTGATTGCCCTCCTTTACATAGAGCTGCTGAGGCCACACCTCAAGTGCTGCATCCAGTTCTAGGCCCTTCACTGCAAGTGGGACATTGGGGTGCAGGAGCATGTCCAGAGAAGGGCAGTGGAGACAGTCTCTGGAGCCCAAGTCTTATGAAGAGCATCTGAGGAAGCTGGGGTTGTTTAGCCTGGACAAAAGGAGGCTCAGGGGAGACCTTATCACTCTCCAAAGCTACCTGAAAAGGAGCTGTCAGCAAGGTGGGGGTTAGTCCTTCTTCAACAAGCAATAGGACAAGAGAAAACAGACTCAAGTTGCACTAGGTCAGGTTTAGATTGGATATTAGGAAAAATCTTTCCACAGAAAGAGTCACTAAACATTAGCACAGTCTACACAAGGAACTTGTAGAGTCACCATCCCTGCAGGTGTTTAAAAGAAATGCAGAGGTGGCACTTAGGGACATGGTTTAATGGTGGACTTCTCAGTGTTGGGTTATTGACTCAACAATCTTGAAGTCTTTTTCTACTTAAACAATTCTGTGATTCTTTTGGACACTTTATTCCACATATTTCATCCTCTGAGACATGCAAATTATCTTATACCTGTAAAGCAGGATTTCCTTGTTAGTCACATATAAGAATTCTAGCACACTTATAAATGAATGCTTCTGGAGGAATTTCTAACCTTACAACCTTAACCTGGTCCTTATAAACACTTGGGATACAATTCTGAAATATATTCCCTGAAGTTTTTTCACACAGGACCAGACATGTCACAGGGGCATTCTTAAATATTTATAAGTTATTCCAAAGAGATAAAAAAAGAAAAAACTGAAACCATCCCAAATGTTCCCATGCATGTTTGAGTCTACTAAAAATTCTTAAGATTCTCCCAGAAAACAGTGTTCTACCAATGCAGGGTCATGGTCTTTGGCCTCTGCATTGCCCCAAGCATATTTACCATTATTATAAGACCTGTCACTCATCTCTTTAGATCTCTGACAGAAAAAAAAATGTTTAGCTGTTTTATCTAGTTAGACAATATCTTGATGCAGAAACAAGCACTCCAAGCCTGTGTGTCAGCCACAGAACATCTGTGTTTTTGTGCTGGTGATTTTGTGACACTTTTAATACACAAACTTCTTCCAACTTTTTCAGCAGATGTCTTACAGGCATTTTAAAAATATAGTGAATGTGACATCCTTAATGTCCCTGGTGCTAAAGGAAATCTGTGCACAGCAAATAATGAAACAATACATTATTGTACCAACAATTTTTCACTATTCCAAATTTATCAGAGAATCAGAAGTTGTAAATTTTTATTATTTTTTTCTTGAGGTAGTAACTGCTTTAGTTTTGTGTGCTTTAAAGCAATGATTTTTTTGGTGGGTCTTCTAAACTGCTGCAATATAAATAACTAATACACTGATGCAGTGTATGTAAAATACCAGTCATGTCCAAGGCCAGACTTTCTTTCTCCAGACATACATCAATTAGTTTGGTTACTTGGCTGGATGCTCAGTTTTTCTAGCGAAATACAGAAACCCTAGCAATGTTTTTCAAAGTAAATTGGATTACTTTAGTCTCAGAGTCCACTCATAATTCTTAAAATTTGCATATATTCTTACATGTATAAAGAAAGCATTCAAGTCTATGAGTGAACCTCTTAACTCAAAGCCATTGGTGTTTTATTTCTCTTGGGCTTTTAGTCCTAATGCCATTAGCCTGCCATGAGCTCTGACTGCATAAAGCTCACTTGTGAAACTGTAGGTCATACTCTGAATAAGTCAGAGTCAAAAGTCTTTTCCTGAGGGCTGAAATGGAGGAGACAAAGTATGAAGACACCCCTTTTGGTCGCCCATCTTATCACCAAGAAAGCTCTGCCCATACTTCAAGATCACAAGGTAAAAAAATGACCAATACCTTCAATGCTCCTAACTATCCATTGGATCTTAGCACCAAAATAATGAAAGCGGAAAAATATAAAGAGGTTAATCCAGGGATGTAAAAGAAATTATGTTCATTTATTAATTTACCTGGAAGAAACCTCACAGCCACCAGGAAAAGCTGAATCAATCCTCTGGGATTTAGTCATGAACACTAATGTGATATTGCCCATGGTGGCTCCTTATCCCAAACTCAGCTACAGAACTTCCATCAGCTTCTTCACATGGGTTGCAAACTCGCCCTCAGAGAGCAGTAGAAAAAACAATTGGTAATTTTGCAGCCTATAGGCTAAAAACAGCCATGCAACTCCACACACTCACATGCCTCTTCCTGGCATTTAAGTATTTCTGCAGCAGAAAGATTAATAAGGAGAGGAGATCTATAATTTTGTTTTGTCATTGTTTAAAGGCTTGACAGGCTAAGGAGACCTCAGCTCTGAGATTATGCGACCCTAAGGCACAGCTGGAAAGAGAAGCCCCTTGGTTTATTTCTAGCAGGGAGAAGAGGTATCAGATACAATTTAAAAACATAAAAGCAAGATCATCACTAAAAAAAAACTTTCAAGTGTTAAAGGACTAAATAGACCATGTGATCTTCATCAGATTTCAAAATGTGAGGTGAAAATCAGGCAAAGTTAGGGAACAGCAACAAGTCTGCAACAGAAAATTGGCATGTATCACAGATTCAGTGAAAAAAATGAGAAAGAATGAGAAACCAAACATGAACTTTGAAAGTGAAGAAGATACAAGTTAAATGGTCTTCCAAACTACTCCTTTGACATTTTCTGAATGTTTGTAAACTCGGAGTTAAACTGTGATACTTCAAGACATACACAAGAATAATTTTTACACCATAGATTCTTCTTTTTAAAATTACCCACTTCTTCTCAAAAGATTTTAAAATATTTATCCTTTTTGCTGATCTGATTGATCTAATCACTATAATTCTTAAAGGATGTGTGCAAGTCACTGTGTGCATACTGATCCATAAGTAATGGGAAAGAGTGATCCGCTCACCTCCCGTGAGTAAGCAGAGCCCCATTAATGGGATAGAGAGCAGGAGGACATGCTACTGCATCTCAGCTAAAATGTTATGCAATAGCTGGAATGATGCAAGGGTAGGCTTGGAAATGGGAGCTGGGCTTCCTATTCCCCATCCTGAGAGATGCAGAGCATTGCAGAGGTATCTGGTGAATCTCCAGGGATAAGGTTCAAGTCTTGTCACTACAAATCACCCTCCACCAAGCAATTTGTGCAGCAGCTTATAACAGCAGTTAAACAAAGGAGTCATGGGGCCATCCTCCGGACTGAGGGCAAGGCAGTTGCTACTGGGGAGAGGAGACTGGGAGATAAAAGCAAAGCAAACATGCCAAAGTTAATAGGGCAGAAAAGGCTCAACCTCCCTCTGATCCTGGCTGCGTGGCAGGAAAAGACGGAGCGTAGGCTATGAATGGATAAATACGTGAGGGCATCTGCACTAACCAGTCACACTGAAATCTGTCATCTTCCTTCAGGGCTTGCCTGAACAGGTGGGGTTTTCAGCTGCTCTCTGGAGGCAGGATACTTGCATTCATGTCCTCAGACTGTACAGAAGCAACTTTCTAGAGACCTAATAAAGCAAATGCAAATAGATTTACATGGGGAAAGCTATATTTATAACAGAAATGGAAACTATGTCAGGTCAGCTTGCTTTCTATTTTCATGATGTAATTACCATTAGTATTATGCAAGAAGAGACTTTTTCTTAAGGATTTTAAAATAAAATATTGGAGGCTACTTAAAATCATGGAAAAACTAAAAATGTGATGTTTTGGAGAATATTAGTCTGTTGTTTCTGGGATATTCCCTAATAACCCTGGGTATTTTCCAAAGTGCAGAATACAGTTTCAGAGCACTTAGGAGAGGCTTTCCAGAGTCTGATAACTGAGAATCAAGCTGTAATTCCAGAAAATAAAGGTTGTGCCTGAGGTGCTTTTACTTCAATAAACAAAAATACTCAGACTTTATATGTCATTCCAGATGCATTGCCTGTCTTTTTTGCTCTCTTTCCCTAAAAGACTGGGGACAGAGAAGCGTCTCATTCCTGGCAATCAGACAGTTCTTCAAAAAAATTTTATAGTACAGTCTATGATTCACCAGGCATACTTGGATGAAGCAAAGAGTCTACATACTTAGAATGGTATTTTGCAGAATATCTGAAGATTAATGCAACTTTCCTAATGTGGCTAGTAGGTCCAGTTAAGACAATGACCTACAGAACGTACAGACCAAGCCAAATGAATCCTTGAAAGAAATCTTAGTATCCTGTGTGGCCTGGTACAACCTATACTGTTCCTGCAGTCCCAATTGCTGTGCTGTCAGGTACCCAACAAGATTTGAAATGCTCTCAGTGCCACCTCTGATTGGAGCTCAGACATAGGTGGTATCAATACAAGAAATAAACCCCATAACACTCCCTGTATCATGTATACAGAGACACAGGAGAACCCAGGATGCACTGGATGAACCTCTAGGAGCTGCAGAACCCTTGGTTACCATCAGCCCTACAGCAAAAGTACTCTAAAGCATCACAGCAGAGAAAAAGTGAAGCGACTCATCATGGAAATGGGGATGAGTCAAATTTATTCCTTTAGATACTCCATAAAGGTGCAACTTCAGCATGTAGGTAGGGAGCATTGGGAACATCTCCATGCTTCCTTCCAAAGCAAGATTACTTGCAGAGTTATAGGCAAGAGGTTTTCTGAGATCATCAGGTATCAGGTACTTGGAGGAGAAGCGCAGGTGTCTTAGAGTAAGAAGGTATCTTTTTTTACCCCTTGACCTTCCAGGATTTACTTGTTTTGGAAAAGCAGAGATCTCTAAGACTGATGGAGTGAAATAAGCTTGGAGTTTAAAGCAGCGGTTTCGCATTATGAAGAGGTTATGAATGAAAAGCAAGGAATCCTGGCCTAAGCAACAGGCATACACTTTTCACTAAATAGGGGACCAGGATGGAAAGGGATTGATAACAAAGGAGTTGCAAAGTATTCCACTACTCTTCATCTGAATATAAATAGCTGAAACTAGGGGGCTTGGAGTCTAGGGGATTTTCCCACTGAAAATAGGAGGCAATGGGAAAGGTAGCCTACCTTTTTTGCCAGAGAGGCTTAGCAAGTTCAATTCCTGCAGAATTTATTACCATGGTACATTAAGGTTGCTAATTTCATTCAGGAAAAGGGAAATTTCTTGGTACATTTCTTAAAGCTTCTAAGAACTGAGTCAGGGATACAATTTCAAAGTCCTTAATAAGAAATGTCAGGAATTTTGGCAGTCTTGTAGACCTTGATCCAATAAATTAGACAAAAGCAATGAGCATTCCTCTTTTCCCAGTTATTTTTGAAAACGTTTTAAAATAAGGATAAGAAACTAAAAACCAGAACAAAAATTCTAAACTTGTTTAAATATTTTACATTAACTCTTTCACTTTTTACGTTAATACTGAATTAGTCATTTTCTAATATAATCTTGGTTCAATCACTTCATTTCTACTTATGTGAAAAAATTGCTATGCATATAAATATTACGAATAAAATTAGCTAAATGCATATGAGATGTTAAAACCAGAGATAAAATATTTCAAATATCTCAGAAACATTTTCCATCAAATTTTGTCACAAAGGACGAGTTTCGATATAAAGCCACATTTTAGCTCTTTACAGCTTTGGTTTAGCTGTTACAGGTCATGCCATAAACCTGGCATGTTCTGATAAACATAAAACAAGATGAACAGTAGTCACTTATTTAAATTACATGTTGAAATATAATGGTTATTTAAAATTAGAAAGAACTGAAAATATTACATGAACTTTTAGCCAAAATGATCCATTTTCTTAAGGAACAAGAGTCCACAAACGGGTTAATACATAAATATTTTGAGTCTCAATTTAGTTATAAACTGATCAAAACTTTTCCTGTGGGTCCAGTAATTCATTTGAGCAACATTATTATTACTCAACATTGCTCTGAATTCCTGTCTAAATTATTTAATTCTAAACCAAAAACACTATCCAGAAACGACCAGTACATTATATTTTTCCAGGGGTGGATTTGGTACCAATTGAGGAAACCCAGGGAACCTCTAAGGCTAGGACAACACCCTTCTCAACAAGCAGCATTATTTCCAGTTATTTACCTTAGTAATGCTGTGATCAGAGGCAAAGTTTATTATAATTTTCATTGAGATTCCATACATCATATTCAGTTATTTTGAAAATTTTACGCTGCTCCTGTAAGCACATGACAAAAGCAATCACAAAGGAGTATGCTATTTTCTAAGGCTGCTTGCCCCCAACATTTGATTTCTTGTCCACAAGGCATGGACATAGGCTTTATTTGTAGCAAGAGGCTGTTATAGAACATGAAAATAAGATTCAGAAACCAAAAATAATGTGAGTGTATGTATAAAATTCTAAAGGCCAGTCTCTGAGTACGTGAGTGTACTATTTACATTGATTTCAGCTGATTACATTGATGATGTTCTCATGTGAGATAGACACTTTAACCCCACAGTACCAGGACTTCTCTGCAGGTAAACTGCTAGAAGAGACCTTCAAAGGAAAATCTAGTTCTCCTCCTTTACAACTGAATCTATTGATTTTAATAGCACTAAAACATCAGGCCCCAGCATGAAAAGTGTTGTTTGCGAAGATTTCAGTCAGCATTGCACTTTAGAAGGGCCTTATAAGATAAAAAGCAAAAAATAAAATTCTTTCATAGAACAAACAAACATGCCCAATTCTTTTTCTGCACTGAAACATAGTTTTTATCCTAATTTAATTAACATGTTACCTTGGGGCAACACAGCAGTTCAGAAAAAGGTACAAGGAAATTAAAAGGGCAACAGAGCAATTTTACTGAATATTTCTCTAAAGGAAAAACATTAAGGGACTCTAACAAAAATTTATCCTTTGAGGAGAGATAAAAGAATTCATTCAAGCTGGCTAAATACATTTTTCTTTCATATGATAACTAAGAATGAGACAAAATCTGAAGACAATCATCAGTCATTTTACCACATGAAGAATGGTTTACTAGCAAAGTCAAAAATATAAATATGTACAGATGCTAGGAGAGAGGGTAAGATTATTTTCATCAGAATGCATGAGCTGCGTTTTCTTTTATAGCCTAACTTAAGCATTTTGCTTTGTATCTCAGGACACAGCACTGCCTAGCCTGCATTGCTCATTTCCTGCTGCAAAAACACCAGTGCCGACACTTCCCAGCACCCTTGTTTCTGGGCAGTCTCAGACCAGGGCTTTGAATCCCCAGACGTGGAAGTGTCCTGACCCAGGGATTAGCTTGGGGCCACCATGAAGAGATGAAATATAGACATGGATGGCTTCTCAGAGCCCATCAGTAGCATTAATCTGTTTGTCTGCCTATTTATCCTCATTTGGGTTGGCCAACAAAACATCAAGACTAAGCAAACATGGAAGTGTCGTTGTTACTCATCCAGCACCAATTACTACTGCCCTGCTCCCACTGCACCTAAATCTAAGATATTTGGCTTAACTAGCAGCATGGGCTATAATGAAAAGCAGATGTAGACGCTGCCACCTTTTGGTGATAGCCAATTGGATTAATACACATTCCCAGAATTCACTGATGTTGTACCTGTACCCATCCCAAAGTAGTTCTGGCACATAGAGAGAATCTTGAGCTCCTAACCAGCCTGAAAGGCAGACAGTTCCTGTCTTCTAGGAACTGCTTTAAAAATAGAGGTATTTTTAAATTACAATTTGTCTAAAGTCATCGTGCTGTGTCAAGGCACTACTGCAGTGCTTTAGACTTTTTTCTGACAAAGAGAATGGCTACAGCACAAGCCCACGTCAACCATTTATGTCAAGGCCTTGGTATGAAGGGAAATTAAATTCTTTACTCCTTAGAACTCTGAGCATTAGTGGCAACTTTCAAGAGCAACCTTGGTTGTGTTTTTTTCCAAGAAGTTTGTCCACTGCATCATAAGAGGAAAGGACAGAAATACCTAGGTAGCAAAAAGATGTTGGGGAGGAGCATTTCCATCTTAGCAAAGAGGAAGGGCCCCCACCATGAACACCCATCCCAGCAGAGAGCCAGACCAGGCAGCAGAGCTCACAGCAGGCAGCTTTCAATATGCACAGCCTGGCCACGGGGAGGTTTGCAGCAAATCCCAGCCAGGCTGACAGCATTCCTACTCAGGGCTCACCCAGTACACCAGCATTCCAGAAGCTAGTACTCCATCAGGCACCTTTCTCTTGCTTGATATATTTTGGACATCCACCTGTACTGGAGGAACATCAGCACCTGAGCCACCACAGGATGTCACACAGCACCTCCTGAGGAGCACTGAAGCTCAGCACTCAGAAGGCTGACAGAAGGGAGGAGGGAAGGGAAAGGGGGAAGGTGTTGTGCCAGCACTTGGAGCGGCAACACGCTGTCTAAAAGGCTATCCATTTTCCTGACGGGTATCCAGTGTCCTGCTGTCAACAGCGTGCAACAAAAAGGAGCGTGCTGCTCTGTTCCAGGGCAGCAGCAAAGTGCCCTCTGCTGCACATGCCCTCAAGGTCCTGACAGGTAATTCAACCTTTGCTGAGCATGTCCCTAGGGCGCCCTGTGCTCCTCACAGCTAGGACTGTCACTACCTCAGTCAGTAGTGAGGTCAGTACCTCACTAGCCTGGACTGTGGCCGGCTAGGGCACACCAGTCCTCCTTCCATGGGATTTCCCTGCCTGAGAATCAGCAAATGTGGTGCTGGCTGAGTCAAGAGGAGTTGTCATTCAGCCACCACAACCCTAAAAAGTTAAGGTCATTCTGCAAAGGCAAATAGAAGCCTGGGCAGCTTTCTGAAAGCGTTTGGCTTATACACAGTGCTTACTCATTTATTTACCTATTTATTTTTTTTTCACTTGTATGGGCACAACAGGAGAAACCCAAAGTAAACCCTCATTTACCACACAAGGAAATAATCTGAATAACAGAGAGAGAAACATACAAATAGCTGCTGTTCCAGCTGGGTTACCAGACTATTAGCACAATGCCTTTAGCTGCCACAACACATCACCCTTTGCTCCCTGATTGTTAATACTTTGTCTCAGTTTCCAAGCTGTCTTTGCTAACAAACAACCTTGTCTCAAGGCTTTGAACTTAATCGTTACATTTGTAAGTGGTGATAGACTTTGTCACCGCTACCCTGACTATCCAGCAGCAGCCCTGTTGAACATTAAAATGTATTACTGCAAGCACTCAAAAGTTCAGAAATGGAGGAACAGTTAAGGATTTTGTATTTTGATCTCTGCACACCATAAGGATGATGACAGATTAGTACTATGAGATGTAACCTTACAGAGGACTGAGGTCCAGTTTTCCTTTGAAGACACACAATTTCTTGTGTGATGGGGTGCTAGGAAACACCAAAGTTCCCACAGATCAATCTAAATGTGGCCCATGGACAAATAAGCAAAAGTGATATAATTTGTGAGGGTTTACATTTATTAAAGTCAATTCTCACACAATACAACTTCTCTCTCAAGTTTTATGTTTAGGCTAAAGCTAAAGGCTTTCATTACTTTTAAATGAAAAACTGATTTACTTGTACAACAGAGCTGAAATTCCACTTTGAAAAATAGGGTTTTGAGGCTTTAACTACAGTTACACAGCCATATATGACTATAATTTTAGACTTCATATTTCTTCACAATGCTGATGAATTAATTCCACTGAAAGGACATCTAGTGCTAATGCTAAATTTACAATAAAGTCAAGGTTGTCATTTGTAAACAGATACATTTAGGAGCTAGTATTCCTAGGTATAATGGGTAAGTTGTGTTGCTCTCAATAAATTAAACACAATTAGATATATAGTTTTTTGAAATATCAGTGGTGTCTTTTGACTTTGTGAATCTAACATTAATCCCATGCATCCTGTACAGATGATTTTTTTAATCTTTTATAGGTTTTTATGCATTAGCATCCATGGCATTATCACACAGGGATGCATGCACCTTTCCACTCCATGCTTCTCTACCTGTGTTTGTTTGCTATCTGTTAAAGAAAACTAGGCAGGGGAGGGAGATTTGAGCAGTAAAAACATTCATCTTTCCTCAGCCTCTATCCATGCTTTTTCCACCCTTCACAGTTTTAGATCCCATACAGGACAGTTTATGGTTACCCAAGAACAAGTGTCAGAATAACAAAGAATTGGCATCTGTGTAGCATCTGGAAATATGGTTGTGGCAAAACTGAACAGTAACTCCCTGCAAACTACTTCAGCACAGGGATTAGAAGCATTACTTAACTCAAAAATAGACAGTTAAGTACTAATAAAAAAAAACTCAAACCAACCAAACAAAAACACCAAACAAACAAATAAAAAGTCACACTAAAGAAATCCCAAACCTCCTGTTTCTCTAACTAATAGGAGCTGGAACTAGGGCAACAGAAACCGTGTAAGCATCTTCTCCACAGCATGCTGCCATCATATGGAAAGAAACAAGAGGCTGGAGAACTGAGACAGATATAACACCTGCTGGGCTGGGAACAGAGCAGAGTTCTTCTCTGTCAGCAGCAGGTGCCAATCTAACCTGCTAACACCAGACCAGTTATACTTAGATATTGGTTTGTGACATTCATCTGGTAAAATAACAGCTGAACTTTGCTTCCTTCTATGATGGTCTTTTCTGTCCCTGCCTTCACTGTACCTAACCTGTCTGTCCATACTGGCACAGTAGATACCATAGACAGCTTAACCACTTCTTGCACTGCATCCCTTTTGCCAAAATTATCTGAATTTCTCCAGTTATAAAGGTTTACACATGAGGCTGATGAGGTGAATTGAAGCCTTCCTTCCCAAGGAGCAAGTTGGACAATTCCAAGTGCAGCTATAGCTTGTCTCACCCAGTGCTTTAGTTGCTGTTGGTAAACTTTGTGCTGGAATCTCAACACTGGCAAAAACTTACAGCTAGTAGCAGTGGAATTAATTTTACCTTATGAACTTGTATTCAGTTTATGTTGCATACTTACACCGTTCAGCCACTCACATCACCAGTACACTGACTATCACTCCTGAAAACCTGGCTGCATGAGTGAATGTCCTCAAGAAACTGAAGAGGTCCAGATTTTCAGTTTGGGGGTCTATTTTCATTCTGACAGGAAAGACACCTTTTTGCTCCAGTAGGCAGTCAAGAAGAATCTGTGGAGTTCACACCTTGAGTTCTTCCAGGAACAATCCTTCTCATGTGGGAAAGACTACTGGAAGTTGTTCCTTGAAGTCTTTGCTATATTCCTGCTGCATCAAATCCTCTGATGATGGGAAGTAGCATAAGGCTACTGACATTCGAGGTTTACCCCTGGCAGGCTTATTGCTTTTTTTAAGGCTTTTTCAAGGTACGGTTCCAGCTGCAATGATTCACAGACATTGGCCAATATTCTCTCAAAAACAGAGTGGCTACTGTAACATCAAATTAACTTAGACTTTTTTGTCATTTGTTCCCTTAGAAAATACTGACCTGAATTTCAAAACACTGTGTTTTAGCATAAAAAAAGTTACAACTCATAAAAGAATATCTGACTTTATAAACCTACTCAAAGCCTTTTACTGAAGAGGGAATTCTTGGTTTCTGCAAAATTGATAGATTTAATGAATATATTCCTGTTATAATATGACATCTCATTTTTCTCTCTCATAAATACTTGTCAGGTTTATGATTTTTCACTCATTGGCCAGGAATTGTGCTGCACAAGCTCAGATTGTGGGTGCTCATACCAAGTTTAATTTCACTCACAAGTAGAGTTGACAAAAGATCACAGTCACTAAGCCCTGGAATTACCCTAGATATTGCCCTCTGTGCTCTGCAAATGAAATCCTACAGAAGACCCTTTGGAAAAGAAGAACACGATGGTTAACTCTCAGAAATCCATTTTGCACAGGGCAGTGTCAGTACACAGAGAAGCACTGAATGACAGGCAGGTCTGCCAGGTCCTGGATGAGCAAAGTCAGATGCTCAGCATTACACTCTTGCTGTCTGCCTGTCTCAGGCTGTTCCTTTCCCACTTTCCCTTGTTCCTCTCTCATGCCCTTGATTAACTACCAGGTCAGATAGGAAATTAAGAACAGTGAAATCAGAACCAGACCGCACCTGTCCCCTGCACAGCCAGAACAGAACTGAAATAAAGCACTTACGAAATTGCTGTGATCATAACCTTCAAAACACCAAACTCCCCCAGCTGTCTGCTCTCACGGACCAGGCACTAGAGTGGAGAGCTGGGCAAGAAGGCCCAGCAAGCTATTTCTAATGAAATGCTGTCACTTTGGGAAAGGCTAAGGCAGTTCACAGAGTAAAGATCTGTTTTTAGCAACAAAGCTTCTTAAAATAGACATGACACTACTATTTAGTTCATCGGGTTACAACTCAGTAATAGAGGGATTGCTTTACTGCTATTTCATTTGATGCTATAAGGTAAAAAGATAACTGCTGTTATGAACGAAGCACTGCTTATCTACTACTTAGCCATTACAGCAGCAATTGTCATGGTGAGTGCCTATTGTAGTAGAACATGTTATTCTTGCAAGATACAGAGAACATTTCAGTCTCAGGATACAGCTGCAGAAGTTGTATTGCTGATCTTGGTCCTAAATACATACGTAGGCATAATTATGCATGTTTGCCTATAAATGTATAAGACAGTTCTATACAGTCAAAGCTGAAGTCTTATTTTTACTAGCAGTGTATTTCAGGGACAGCCTCATTTATCTGATGAGTGCAGGTAACTCTGAACCTTACCAGATTTTTGACCAAAGAGGTCCTGAGGACAGAAAAAACCATCAGAGGGAAAACATATTCAGAGAAGGTTACTTTTTAAACCCAAAGAGGTGCAGAAGAATGGAAGTCTGTCTATAATCCAAGGCAGGAAACCAGGTTTACAGTTCCTGCAGTGAGCTCAAGGCTACTAAATTAGATCTCCAGCTCTACTCAGTGCAAGCAGAGAACATCTCAGAATGAAAAAGAAAGTTAATAATTTGAGTCCCACACATCTAGCACCATAAAACTGTGACTGGAGTAACAAACTCAGTAGCGGATATCTTGGGCTGAGGTGTCTTTTATGAAGGAAGTTCAGGATCCAAAGACTAAAATGTTTTTCTGCAGTATAACTATGCTTTCTTTTGTAGAACAGGCAGGAATCCACTACTTTCTTTGAGAGACAAGGTGCAAGACAACGTGGCAGCAGTCCCCTTTGAAAATGCCTCATGAACCACACGCTAGCACAGAAACAGGCTCATACTAAAAAAAAAAAAAAAAAAAAAAAAAAAATCACAGAAAAGAGAATGTCTTCCATACAGTACTCTAGGTTTCCCAAATTCAAATTGTTTTCATAAGTCTGAATATTTGCTGCTTCATAATTAAAGGAAGTTACAAAATGCTCCTCCTAGCTGAAGAGAAATACTGACAGATGTGCAACTAATGCTACACTTCAAAGCAAGAACACAATGCAAACTTGTCTGTTCTGAAAGAAAAAAAAAAAATAAAAGTGACATTTCATTAGGTAGCAGTCTGGATTTGGTTTGTCTGGTTTACAACCATAACGTAACCCCTTTGCTTATTAAGTTGTCAGAGGAACACAGATTAGCACATAGATTAACAAGGAAAACATATACCTTTCTAAAAGAATTATCCATTTCAATTAATCACTGAAGCGTGAATGAAGTCACAGGAGTTCTGCAAAGAATTTTCACATACTCTCTTTTGGCTACATGTGCAGTTACATGTATTAACAGAACTCATTTGAAGATCACCACTGACTTGGCTCTTCTTCCAAGTAAAAAATAATAACACACGAAGTTCTTTCTTAGTTCCCACAAAGAGCAACAGGAAATCCTCAATGAGAAAGCAAAAATACCTATGGAGCTGTGAAAGAGTAGAACATAATTGCACATTTAGATCCAGCTCAGGTATTTAGTGCTGCTACTCACAGCTTTGAACAGAAAGACATGAATGCATGTACAGCTAGTTACTCAGCAGATTGTTTGTTCCTGCTTGTGGGCAATGGTTATGGTACTCTATTTACACAGGTCCTTCAGTAGTCTAGACTGTATATTATACCAGTGTATCAATATACATTAGACCATTAAAGAGTTCCATTAGAAAGCCATTGTTAAGGAAGAAAAAGTATGACATTCTAATTCCTCAGCCGTGATGCAAAAACCTAGCTCAGAATTTAGCAAGTGACTGTATCTCAGACCAAAATCAGGATGGCATGTCACGAATTCACTGTTATTCTCTATGGTTGTAAGGCACTCTGCAAAAATGGAGCATTTAAAACAATTTGCAGCTACTGAAATGCTTCTCAAACAGGTTCTTGAAACGTCCTATTGCAACATATGGCACCTAAAACTGAGACAACATCCAGCTGTTAACTGCATAAACCTCTGTCACAAAGCTGAGTGTTTCATATCCCCCCCAGCAGAGGACAGGGTACATGCAAGAACTGCAGCTGGCAAGGACACTAAAGCAGAGACTGCTCACCACCACCTTCTGGGAAAAGACCTGAAAGAAGAACCTACAGAACAAAGCATCTTTGTTATAATTTAGATTTATTTTCAGTCCAGATCCAAAATAAAGAGGAGAGTGAGAGAAAAATGTTAGGTACACTTTTCATGATAAGGGGAGAACTTTGCTCCTAAAATCATTCACTCCACATTAGACTTTCCATCCTTATCCCTATATGAGGACACTTTGGGGAAAAACTTTTTATTGTAAATAGTTTTTTATTTCACACTGACATTTCGGCAAGAACAGCAGCAGAAAGGTTAATGGATGCACGTAAGATTGTATTTTAAAATTTGGCTTTGGACAATAGAATTAAAACACACATACCTCAAATTTTAAGGAAGTGTGCACTATGAGATTAGTCATTATGTTTACCAATGTTCATCAGTGGTGGGATAGTATTGCTTAAAATGAAATTAACTAAGCATTCAGAAGCCCTAATACTCTGATGGCTTCTCTTCAGGTTATGATTATATTGCAGATTCTCTGTCATTTTAAAGCAAGCAATAGATTTAAAAACAGAAGGCTACATAGTTGCTTACAGGTAATGAACAATTACATCTGGAAAAGTGAATTCCATTTTACAAGACAATAGCATAGAACAACACCTGTAAAGGAGCTCAATTTGAATAAGGTCATTCATATTAATTAATTAACGTAATCACTCATACCAAAACTGAATAAAATACAGACCAAAAGAATTTAACATGTGAGCAGCTTTTTGTACCTTGTAATTTACCTGCCTTTGACTATTTCTACAGGACAAGACTTAATATATGCTTAAATCTTTGTAGGACTATGGCTGAAACCAGCTCTGTAGTTGTTTCTTCTCTTGCTTCACCAGGCACAAGCTATGACCATAAAATTCCTAAAAAGTATTTATTATTACTCTAGTTGTATACTGAACTGCATGTTTCTCTGAATCTGTCAAGTGAATTTTTAAACATCTCCATAACTTGAGTGCCAATACTGTTAACCATGAAATCTGTTTTGAATTTGAAATGGGGGGGGAGGGAAAATAGGACAGGAGGGAGAGATAAATCCTGTATTTTTCTTTATCTTTTACAAATTTTATTACTTCAGTCAAAAAATGTGACTGAAGCAATAAAATGTTACTGTTGCTCAGTGTAATGGTATGTGTTTGAAATACAACCCATTTGCTCTTCATTCACTTCATCAGAGTTTTGGCAACTGCTAAAGGCTTCAAGTATGTGTGTAGAATATTCCTTATGCTATCACATCCATATTATTTCTCCACTTACCATTTCTTACTGAGCTATTTTTAACAGTTGCCCACTTATCAGTTTTCTATTTATGGCTATGTGCTTTCCTCTGTCTAAAAACATTTAATGAGATTTGTTTATGAAACCCGTTTGCAATGCTTTGAATGCTGGCAGCAGCTACAAGAGACCATAGGTGCAGCTCTTCCAAATCCCTATCCTGACTACAGACTGGTGGTCACTGCCAACTCACATGAAATATGGTCAACTATGCAATCCTAGCAATTATACAGATGACAGGACACAGCTTGAGTTTATATCATGACATTGCTCCATTGACCCTCTCTCTCTGACGCTAGGGACGCCACCTCCAGGAATCATGGAAAGCAGTAGGAATGCTGGGGAAGTAATACACTCCTGCTGGATATTTGGGGAGCTCCAAAAGGCAATGTGGCAAGCTGATACTTAGCTGCCTTGTTTATCCCTTATTCTGGCTCCCTCGTATTTATCTAGCTGTTTATGGACACCTAAAAGCTACAAAAGCTGTTTTCTTTGGCTCTGAGCTACAGTCTATAAAATACTGCTCAGTAAGGGGATCATGTTTGTGTCCTTTAATACCTAGCCAGGTGTTTGTCAGAGTTGGCAGCAGTGTCTTTACTGATAAATTTGACTGCATTTTATGTCTTTTCCTTTTACAATTACAATGCAGACTGCTGTTCAGCTATTGCTCCCTCTAAATCATGCATGATCTTGGCTTGTGGTAAAATTCAAAGACTTTCCCACAAGCAGTATATGCCTCTACCTACTAAAAGCAAACAAACAAAAAAGCAGTGAGTATAGAAATTCCCATCTAACTAAAATTGGATTTTCTTGGCTAACTTCTTAAGTACCTAAAGGGCATAAATTGTATTTTGCCAAAGCTTAAAACTCCTCCATTTCTAAAACCAGCAGAACAATATCAGCACAGGAAACACTGGAGAGTGTTCCTACAAGAATACATTTGGGTGCAACAATTAGTATTGCATAGCAAACTTTCTGGCACATTTTGACTCCTACTGCACCATTTCCATACTGGACTAATTACTAATTTTGAATTTATTTTCCTTAGAAGACCAAGACATATCCATTTCCCTCCTTAGAGCAGGAGAGGAACCTCTGCCACAACCTCTCTCCCTGTTCTATAAAGGACAGGGATTTTCATTCTGGACAATATCAGTAATTTTTTTGTATCAAGTACCCTGCTCGCTTGCAAAGTTCAGCGATGATCACAGCTTCCTTCCCTCCCTTCCCATTTCGATCTTGTGAAACTGCTCATTTCACTTTGAGTGAGTTATGGTAAACGAGTTACCAAAATTTTCTTATATGCTTCCAGTTTCCCCTACTGGTTCATACAAAGAGCTCAGTGGATATTTGTGATATGTGTCAGCTGTCAAGAAGAGCCATGTTCCTGGAATGCAGCACAAGGATCATCTCTTCACATAGCCAGGAAGGGTACACAGACCTTGGCTCAGTTCAGTGAGAGCTGACACAACAGGTTATCTATTTGCCAGAGTCACCTAGGAAAACTTGTGCACTATGACAAGGTCTCAGGAGGTCATTCATTCTGTTTCAGAGAAGCATAATAGGACATTAGTGCCTGGGAACCACTATAAAGGCATTTTAAATTATTTCCTACAACCTTAAAAGAAGACTTTGGGGTTTGGGTCTTCCGAGAATTGCCTGGATTTTCTGCAAACCTTGGCATAAATCTAATGTACATCAGGGTAAGCAACTGAATTATTGACAAAAACTGAATAAATTCACAAGGGTGGTGCCTAAGGCCAAATAGAAAAAAATAAGCTCTGTTACTGCTTAAGAACAGCAGAAATGTGGAAAGTCTTCCATTTAGTTTACAGTGCATAAGTGACATGCAGTTTTTATTCCCCTCAACAGCACCTCATTTCATATAACTATTATGGCCTTCAGAAGGCACCTCTGTGGCACTGAGTAAAATCTCCAGTGTGGGACAATTACGTAAATGACAACTTATGTTCAAAACATAACAAACCTCACAGGAAATGTGAAAATAACTGATTTTCCAAAAATTTTCACAGTATTTCTTTTCCATATTTCTGTTCCACAAACTGTTCTGAACTGAGAAAAAAATAAAACAAACAAACCCATAGTTTATAAGAAATACTCAAATTCACTGATCATTTCCTTCACAGTTTAAAAATTTTCTCTAGAACAAAGCAGAATACAGATCACTAAAACCAGTATTTGGGGAAAAAACAGTTTTCATGACAAGACCAGAATGCTCTGCATGTTCATATCTACAAGGGTGTAGATAAAAATGGCAAAATAGGTAATTTCTATGACATGCCTACATGGGCACTATCCCTTATTAACCTTGGCAATATTTCAGAGGGAAGCTTTCAAGGATTAACTGTTCAATCAATCAGATTTTATGACACACAAACCGGCTTCACAAATGTACTTGCAATCAAGTTGCAGGAATAACAACAAAAAAGGTTTAATCTATTGTTAGCTCTTACACCAGGACACACAGAGAAAAGTTGCATGCTTTGGCAGGAACCACCTGAATGTTTCAGAAAACCCTCACCTGCCTCAGTCTGTAGCAAGGGTAGAATGTAGCTCTTATGTTTGGAGGCTCTTTATATAGGAAAGTGCCTTTCTTCACCCCACTCTCAGTACATTGAGCTAATGAGAACTGACCCTTTTGCAGCCAGAGAAGGACACCCTTCCCAAGTGCCAGTTGCTCCCTTTGACACACAGTAGAAGGCTATGTACATGCAAAAATTAGAGACAGAGAGAAGATGCAGCCTGAAAGCAACCTTGTGTGCAGAACAGGATCTATCTTATTATTAGAATAATCAAATTGCATCCACGAACCTTAGTCATGACTGCATGGCCCTGAAGATTGTTGTTGTACTCAGAGTCATGCTATAAAAAGACAGTACTGCCCTCAAAGAGCTTAAAACTGAAAGATTGTAGCAAACAGGTACAGATAAGCCAATAATACCCCCGAACAGGTCCCCAAATAATGATGGTTATGAGACAGATGGAAATATAAGGTGAAGGACATGATCTTCTAACAAGCTTTTGTAACAAGTACATTTAGCAGGTGGAGGGAAGAAAATTTATCAATTCTGCTCTACAATATATCCTGGTAAGAAGAGAGTGTGCCATGACTCAAGGAGCTGTTCTCTATTTCACAAGTATAAGCAAAGCAATTGATTTCAGGTGATGTCACTTTACCTCAGATTAAGCAAATTTGTAAGTGCTTTATTGAGTGAAAGCCAAATCCCATATATTTCATTGCAAAATATTTGAGTGAAATCTGGACAAACAATGACAGTCTTCTCATACACAGAGAATCCCACAGAAAGCCTCAACAAACCCATTTATCCAGTGGTAAGAACTACTCAGTATCACACCTCTGCTATTTCTGATGCCCTTTTTTTGCAAAAATAAAAGCAACTAGAAAATTATTTAAGGAATGGAGGGGAGATATTTGATGGGAAAAAAAGGTAAAGGTAAAGATAGGATACTCTGGCCCCAGATTTTTTTTTCACCATTGTCATCTTCTAGGTCAAAGGGCAGATCAGAGCATGAACTGGGAAAAAAAATATTCCTACCAAACTAATTGAGTCACACTAGGATTTGGAGCTCATCTAACATTTAAAAAAATTGAATACCTTTTTAATAGATACTATTAACATAAGCAAATTATCCAATTTTTTTCTTTAAATTTATTAATAATCTTCATTCTAATTTTGTATCCAAAATTCTGATTAAAATAGATTGGCCAAATTTGATACCTGTTTGATTTGCTTCCTTTCACTATGGCTGCAATTGCAGCCAGCACAGCCAAGAATCTGGGTAGAAAACTTTTGACATGAGCAGCAGGTGATCATTCACAGCCCATAACTTGTCCTGAAAGACAGCTGTGAAGTTACCTTGAACTGTAGAATGACAGGTTTAGATTAACACCTTGGCCCCATATCCACAAAAAAAAAATCTTGAGGACCTACAGCCTCTACAGCTATAGTTTTTTGTGGGGTTTTACAGAGCTCTGAGTAGAGAAAGACAGGGATCTTTTCAACAATGCAGTATCCTCTTCTCCCTAGCACTGAGGAGAATATTTGATACAGTCAAACTTTGGAAACCAAAAGAAATATTTTTCCTGTGTTACGTGCATATTTTTATGTCTATGGTTGATGCATTCACATCAATTACAGTAATTGTAAACAAAAAAGTAAGAGATAGTGAGGTTTATGCTGCACAAGGAATTTTTTAGCTGAAGATTTAATTAAAGAGTGTGTGTTATTTGTAGATGGAAGAACCATACAATAAATCAGGCTGGAAGGGGCTACAAACTCCAGACATGGCTTGCAAGATAGAATTCATGAAAAGTGAAAGGAAGTTCAGATAAAATTTAGATGAAGTCCTTGAAAAACTCTGAAGCAGGCAATTTCTTTTTAAGAAAGAGCAATTAAGAGAGCCGGGAACAAAGTTCAGATATACATGGATGCACACAAGTACGTGTGGAATAAAGCTCTTTTTCTCACCTCAATGTATCTTCCAGTAAAAAGAGTCTTACTGTTGAGTGATTTTGAGTTGTTCTGCACAACTGTATTTGAAAAGGTTAATGGGATAAGTTCATTCTTCTTGTAATTCTACATACTTTCCAGTCTCTACTGTCCAGACACTTTGAAAGGGGGAGAAGAACTAAAAAAGAGGAGAAAGAAATCAAGACTATTTCAAGCATACTCTTTGGCAAAAGCTCTAGATCAAACTGATAAGCTTGCAGACTGCTGTGCATACTCCATCACAGTCTTTAAGAAGTGAAACAACTACACTGTACTTCCAAAAAAAATATTGAGAAAATAAGACTCTAGACAACAACCCAATTTTACTAAAGTTCGGATAGTTTAGCAAAAATGAAAGCTGCTGCCTTGTCTTCTTACTGTGCTTTTCTTGTCACCTTACCAGGTCTAAACCCTTCGTTACTGAAGAGTAAACATTGTTAAATTCCCTCTGTTATTCAAGATAAAGAGCTGTGGTATGAGCTGTAGTTCTGCTGACAAATTCCCTCACTAGGGTAAGCAATTTATTTCTCTAGGACCATGCAGACACTTTTTCTTGGGGCTCTCCTTTGGTTTCCCTGATGCATCTTCTTACACATGTGCCTATTCTCTGCTTCACCTCCAGAGCTCAAGTGTTGCAAAAGCAATCATTTTGCTCAATCATCCTTAGTTTTTTTTCCCTTATATACATGAGGAAAAGGAAGTATGAAAACATGAAGACTAATTAAAATGCTGTGAGTGAAGAAGGAATAAAAATTACTTCCTGACTCCAGGCTTTCTTGAAACCTCTTTTTACCCTGAAGGTATTTTGGAAAGAGAATAAACTGAAGATTATTATAAGCATAGCCGTTCAGAAAAGGAATGAAAGGAGGGAAAAGGTTTGTACCTAAGTAACAATCCAGCCAGAGCTTGTATTAAAGCCTAAGAGGTCTGTGTCTCAACAGCCCTGTGGTTTTAAGGAAGAGCTCTAATACCAGCTTGCAAAGTGTGCCTGATTTGGCTGCAGCTGCTGAGATGCCCATGCACAATGACAGCCACTGCACATTTGCTTCAGTGGAAGAGATCAGAAGACTTTGGCAGAGTAGCTGAAAGGCATTGGTGTCAAAATTCTGTCCCTTGGTGGAGCTTTGCTTAGCCTATTTTGTTACAAAATAAAGAAGTCATATCACATTTTTAGCACATTAAAATGACATTAAGATTGCACAGTCAGGCATTCAAAGATGCAGGAAAACACCAGAGTTAAGGATTTATGTGAAAATTTAATTAGTCTCATAAGACAGACATTGGAAAACTTATGTTTATTCTAATGTGCAATTTTTCATTACTTAATCATTTACTTCTCTCTCCTCTCCCCAAGTAAAAGCAAATGCTGCCTGCCAGATTTCAAGTGGAAAAGCATAGACTGTAAGGTTTCTCCCCCTACCTCTCCAAGTGAAGCAAGATGCAGGATATTTTCGGTTTGAAATATGTAAAAAAAGGTCATTTTTAAAAAAAAAAAAAAAGCTTATTTTAAGAAGTACACCAGTATAAGCCTGGCTGAAATCCCTCCCCTCCCCACTTCTTCTGAATGAAGACACCCATCTGGAAAATCTCAGCCTAAATTGTTTAAGCTTTGGCAGCATTAGCACAGAGAGTTAAAAACACATCCTTCTGGCTGAATGTGTTAAGCAACCTTAAGCATAGGTAGCGTTAGCAGCCCTGTCCATCATACATAAACACAAACAAAAGAATGAGATCACAATATTCTGAAGTTTTTAGAGGGGGAAGGAGATCCATTGCCAGAGCTGTGTGAGGAATACATTTAATGCCTCTTCAAGCCAATGCAATGGCATCCTTCAGTAACAGGGTTAACAATAGATATTTGCACATTTTCCTACAACATCTCTGCCAAAACAATTTAGCCCTGGCCTTCCAAACCTTTTGTCATACCCTCAATCTCTCAATTACACTACCTGCAGCTCCAGGAAAAAATAAAATATTCCTTTTCTCAATAGATGCTGAGGAAAAAGTTTATAGCAGAGTTTTTCTTCTGTCCAAAGTACATGGTTTACGTTCCCTCTGGAAGACTGTGTTAACACTGTGTACCCAGGATCCTCCTCTCTTCCTTGCACCCATTTACTGTTTAGCTGACTCTTATTCCACATCAGATACTGTTTTGCACTAAAAGACACAACTACAGTAGTCATCCCTCTTCTGATCAATAGAAGGAGATTTCTTCTATGTGTTCAAAACCCACACTCAGCTAATTTGGTCACAAGTTACTTAGCCAGCTGCAAGAACCACCAGGGAAACTCACTGCCTTACACAATGCAATTAATGGCCTCTTCTGCCCTCCAGAACTATCAACCTCAGAATCTCTGTTATGAACAAATTATCCAGGAACTAGTTCTCAGGTTAGTGTTACTCAATTAAGACATATAAGAATATCAATACTAATAGGTGGTTTGGTTTGTTGTTGGGTTTTTGGTTTTTTTTGCTTGTTTCAAGAGAGGGAGCAGTGCTATTTTAAAAGCATTGATTCTAGGTAAATGGTAGAAATGTACCATTTGTACAAATGTACCAATGTAACATTCACTGATCATCAAAAAGGGATACATATACAACGTTTATGTCAAGCAACATCATGGGGTAAAGCCATGTTCTTGCTTGCTCCCAGTCTCCAGCTGCAATCAGCTGTCAGGTATTTACTCCTGCAGATGGGGCTATCCAAAAGTTTCTGTGTATGGAGGAAAGGCCACCCACAGCCATTAGAGCTCCACATGGATAACAGCCACACACAGCTCAGCAGGTACTGGAGCACTGTGGAGATGCTCCTCTGGCACTGCTCTTGTGCTTCCTCATATTGGAAGGGAGCCAAGTAAATTCAGCAATGAGCAGGGGTGAGTGATTTTTAGCTTAAAGTTCACCAGTCTTCATTGCTGGTGTTTCCCAGACTATGAAGCAAGCCACCACCATCCTTCTCTAAAATCTCTGTAATTTACAATCATGCTCCATTTCAACGTTATGATTAAAATGGACAGGCTGACCCAGTCTGGAGACAGTATTCTGGACTAAAGTTCATTTCAAAACACTTGTTGCCATGGGGTGCTCCTGCTGTTTCCATCAGGACAGTTCAAGTTCATGGCCTAGAAAACCTCCTTGACTGCCTGCCTCCCTGTCTGTGAGCCACATCACCTGACTCAGGACATCAGCAGAGGCCCATGAAATCATCCCCCTGCCAGGATCAACACCTCCAAACAGCCTCTGTGTTGTTTCATATAAGCACTTCTAGGTGGCCACAAGGTCATTTGGTTGAAGAGGGAAATGTTTGGTTTGTGTTAGCTAAAATTAGTCGACGGGTGCAAAGTATTCCTTTACTTTGCAGTTAGAAGGTTGAGAGTAGCTGGATGCTCTAACTGGAAAAATTATTAATATAACAAGACTGTATCTTCCTTTCAAAAGTGCTGTGTCTCCATGTAGCACAGTTGTCTTAGGCAGAGTGGGGTTTTAAACACAGAGGGAGAAAGGCTTTGGGTTTGGATTTTTTTGTGTGTGTGTCTTTTAATGTATTTTAACAAGCTACTGCATGGAGTTCTCTAACTATTGTGCAGATATAAAAGCTAACTGGGTAAAGAGCTCTTGAAAAGAAAATATTAATGAATAAAACTTGATATATTCCACAAATTTTCTACTGTTTCCCCAACACTTATTTTTTAACTTCCTTGAAGAAAGCAATTATAAAATAAACTGTATAGAGAAGTGGGGGACAGAAATACGGTTACCATATAACAGAAATAACTAGCAAGCATTTATTTTCTTTGTGCTATGATCATGTCACTTACTTTGCCATCTGCAGCCAGCTTAAAATCAGGGTTTCCATAAAATAACAACCCACAAGGACACCACACAGGCTGTTGCAGTGGAGAGTCACTTCCTAGGCACATGTGCTCATAAGTCCTTGAGCTGGTTTATGCCCCAGCAGCTTTTCTCCCACTGGCTTCCTGGATAGAAAGCAAAACATGCCAGTGGGGCTCTCAGTAGAATGGCAGTAATGACTAATGACACTAATGACCTCATACTCTTGTATATTTGATTATGGGTTGATATGAGCATAAATTCTCAGACCTTCAACAATCCCTTCCCTAAATGTACAATTATCAAGGGCACAACACAGCCCATAAAAAGCAAAGTTTGAAATTTACAATAATATTTTCTTGTTATTTTGCCCATCACAAAGCCAGAACACAGATGGGCAGCCAGGTTTCTGTTTCTGCAACCCATCCTTTGAATTGTGACTTCTACCTCTTTTGTGCAGCCAGCTCCCTCAGCCTCAAGAAGTCCTGATCTCTTCACTTTCCTGCTCAGCTTGCTGGGAACACACAGCAAATTCACACCCATTTCTGTGTTTTTCAGATGCAGCTGATTTCCTCAGAGTTCAGTTCCAAGGCATTCTCATCCAAATGGGAGGCACAAAGGGTAAATGACAATTTACAAGAGATATTTAACCCTATTCTGTCAACTATCTAGGGATTACACTGATGATACTGCAGCATCACAGTTGTCAGCAAGGATTGATAACAAACATGTGGACAGATTCCCTACATTATAAAAGACTTGGGACAGATTTTGCACATGGGAAACAAGGTATGTTTTTGTTTTCACTTACTAAAACACAAAGTTAAACTTTCAGTCCATCTGCAACATGAGTTACTTCATTTCTCTGTGAATTCCATTATTATCTATTACAGGTATGTTATTTCAATAATTCTGTCCAGGATAATCCAGCATTTGGGATTAAGGGTACTGAACCTTTGAGAGCTAGAAAACCACTTTATTATGAGACCAAGAGATGCAGAAATGCAGAAAACCACAGTCTGAGAGGCTGACATTACTGCTGTGACACATTAGTGCACTATATTGATTCTGACATAATTTGAAGTTTTGGTACACTATGCAACATCAGAAATTAATGATTTCCTATTTCTATTCATTTCCCTTCACTTCAGAAATGGTTTCATTAAACAGACAGATGCCTGAATTTTCTCTAATTCACCAAACCACAGTGATTTCAACAACAACGAAATCAAACCAAGTCAATCTATTACCTATTATTCAATCCATTTCAGGAATCTGACCTCTAAATTTACCTCTAATTGACCTCTAAAACATATAACAAATACCCAAGAAGCAAGAGCTCTGAGGGAAGTAAATGCACGCCTCCATCTTTCAATGTAAGCAGAACAGTATGCCTTGAAGTAAAAGTTACTGCAACATTGTCATGATGCCAGCATTACATCAGTAGCATCAGTTTCTACAGCATGGAAAAATCAAGCCCTGGCACATCAGTTTACCCTTATCAGCTAAGCTGCTTCCCCAAGTTTTCTCTAAGAATAAATCTCAACCCCAAAAAAACAAAAATTAAAGGCTCTGGCTTACAAAATCAACCCAGAATTTGGCAAGGCTTGGAAGGCTTTAAAGGGTTAATTACACATCTGCTTTTGTTGCCATTTTTTAATTCTAATTGAAAAAATGAAAAGCTATAAACTGGATGACAACCATGGCCATCAACTGTTAATATTTCTATTCATTTGTCATGCAAAACAAGGGTTCCCATTTACTACTTTATTCTTAGTATAAAAATAAAAAAAAAATTAAAAACTTGCTCATAAGCAGCTTTGTATTGTCATCTGTCAGTTTTGAACTTGAAAAAAGTTACAGCACAGATTGCATTTACACTTTGCAGCTGGTCTAGGTATAACATTTTTATAATCACTTGAGAGGATATGTTTTCTACATATGAATCTCTACATTCTATCAGATGCACAAAAACCAGAAGAACTGTGCATTTTTAATTTTTTTTAAAAAAAAGAAGAAATGTGTTAGGATAATTTTCTATATCAGAGTTATGCTTAGAAAAAAAATTAAAAATTCATAACTAGAAAAGGGGAAAGGGAGAAATTATAGAGAAATATTGAAGTGTGGATGTTGCTTTCATAATCTTTGAGGTTGCTAGGTGGAGCTAAAATGGATAGCTTAACATAGGATCTTAAACGCCAGCCCACAGGAAAATAAATCTGTGAGGTTTTTTATGTGTGGGGGGGAGGTGAACTTGAACATTCTGAGTTTTTCAAAACTGATCTTAAAGTACTGTGCATACTGGGGATGATCTCAGAGTAGAATCCTCAGAATGCTCAAGAGGGTGAGTGACCACAAGCTTTCTTTTTCTCCTCTGAGAATGTATTGTCCAAAATTAACCAAGTCATTGAAAATTATAATGGAAATCTACATTTGAATGCTGAAGGAAAACAAATTGAAGTGAGGGCAAAGACATTTTTTTCAAGAGAACTGGTAGTCAACCAACAGTGCAGTTATCTCTTGGCATCTTCCCACACAGACTAGATAACCTTTTTTACACTAAATTAGGTAACCTGAAAAGGTATGGAGCTCAATATTCATAGAGTGAAGGGTTAAAACAAACACCTGTAACAGCTAGGAGCTCAAGCAACCTTTTTTCAATAGTCTCTTTTTGACTTCCCAGTCTTTAAACAACTTCATCAAGCTCAAAGAATGAAAAAAGAAAAAGTTAAGGACAATTTCTCCCCTACAAAACTGTAACAATGATGTTTATTTCTCTTTTTACTTATTTTATCCACACATAATAGTATGTCTAGTCCATAGCATCTAGCCATAAATAGAATTCCTCCAGGTATAGAAGTGGAAAAGTCTACTAAAAACTGATCCACACTAAATGAAATACAGGCTAGCCATTTTCTCTTTTAGAATTGTATTTTCATTGTTATTTTTTATGATCTAGTCTTACAGTAACATTGTTTGCACATTTTTTCTGAGTCAGAACGTCTAATAAATGTTATATGTTGTCAATAGGTGCATAGTGTGAATAAACTGCAGTGAATGTAACCTTTCTTCTCTAATCCATGCTGCCAAATTACTTTCTAGAGTTTCACTCAACAGGTGAGAAATGCACAAATTGCCACAAAATAATGCGACAGTTGGAGCCTCTACTCTAGAATGCAGCAGATATGAAACAAATTAAAGAAGCTACTGCAGCTAGTTAAAATAATCCATTGAAGATAACCAATACTTTAAAACATTTTGTCTGAGAATAGACCTCATTTCATCTGTGGGCATACTTGGGTTCAGAAGCTGGTTCCTAAAGTAACAAAGCAAATATGTGAGCTAACAGAACAAATAATAAAATGCATCTAAATGAATCCCTTATTGTTGAAGCCAAATAAAATAATCATGGTGATATCTATGTTCATATCCATTTTTGTATCTTCTGAGTCTAGGCTTTTTCATGTTAAATGCCAGAAGTCAGCCACAGAAAGCTCATCACATTATAAAAAAAAAATTAGAATCTAATAAGAAACCAAACACTCTGCTATAACATCTCTGTAGACTAAAAAAATACTGAAGGGCACAGCCCTCTCAAAACATGCATGAAATTGCCATTGACACCTATTAGAGCTCAGTGTACAGCAAAAGAGCAGGATGAAGCCAAACTGTTTTAGAATGGTTTACAAAAATCATACCAGTTTACAGGCAAGTCCTACACCTCACACAGAACCCCCACAGGTCAGCAGGATACTTAGTCTAAAAGGGCTTCAGGAGACAGATTTTTATGTGACTAAGAGACAGATTAAAAGAGATGTTGTTTTGAACTTTCATTTATTTAAATTAATTTACACTATGAAAAGTGCTTTACTTAAACAAAATCTGTGAAAGGTTAGAGTACAGGGTTGCATCTCCTTTTCTAGTACTTCATACTTATTAAATGCTGAGTAATATGAACCTAACCATAGCCTTTCCCTTAAAGCTAAAAAAAAATCTGGATATTCTCTCTATCAGCAAATAAAGATAAGAGCAGCATGCTAAAAATGCCAATTTTACTGCATATTTCAAGAGGTGATAACACACTTTTCATGACTAATTCTCTTTTCTCTACCCAAAAAATCAATGACTTAACCATGTTCTTTTCCTTGAAAAAAACTCTGGAATTTTCTGAAAATATCAATTACAAAGTCATCTTGGTATTACAAATTTACGACATCTCAAGAGCACAAAAAATTTGTAATTATGTCATGGTGGGAAATAAATAAATATGCAACCATTTATGGTGGGAAAGCCTTTAGGAAAATCTTCCTTCTGAAAATACACATGAAAATGCTGAAAACCAATTGAAGAATGTGAAACAAGAGTGCTTTTATACCTATGCAAAGGTTCACATTCAGCCAAGAATTCCACTTGAAGAGATGAAGCCTACAATGGCTTCAATACATGACATTTACAAATAAAAGCAGCTGGCTATGAAGAGTCTCTAAAAACTAATCAATTTTCCAATACATTTTATTATGGTTGTCAAAAATCCAATGATGCAAGTTAGTAGCATGGAGCTATAAAAAGCCACACACACCATGCCAGCTGCATAATCTTTGCTTGTTTGAAATTCTGACAGTTTCTCTTGATTAAAATAAAGATACTTCATTATGAGTATTAAGCATTGCTTTATGAGTTATGTAAAGTTTATGCTTTTTCATTTATGCTTTAGAATTTTAGCCACACTGTCTCACTTATGCATAATCCATCAACCCAGGTGACAAATAGTCTTCTATATTTACACACTAGGAATATACAAGGAGCGTAGTGTATTAGCAGCTGAAACTACAAACGCCACTGTCAATCAAACTGGCTAGCATAGGGCCATATTTCTTGTCACCAAGAGGCTTAAAGCAAAGAATCTGTGCCTAATTCTCTTAAACCTTGCAGGTCAAAAGGTTTTAAAATTATTTTTGACACCATTTCTTTGCTTTGTCAACAGGCCTGAGTACTTTTTAACATGTAAAGGATATCAAAAAGCTGCTCATCGGAACAGTCTGGCATTAGCAATTTATGGGTTTAAAGTCTAGAGTGCACAGTAATTCCATTGGTATAACAGGAGGTTGTTCTGGAGTGAGGGAGGATGGAGATGTGGCCGTAGCACTAACTTTCATTAATGCAAGACCTCCAAACCAATCACTTGTGCTCCAGGCTACCAGCACTTGCTGAGCCAAAGCCACTGCAGAGCCTGAAGCTGTGGCACACGGCAAAACACCCCACTGTCAGCACAAGCTGTCACAGATACACCTTTGCTGCCTGGTGGGTGGTTTTATGGCTGTTTCCAGGTCTTGCATTGTCCACAAACTCTCAAACACAAAAATAGAGTCTCTAAATGGCAGCAGTGATGTCCTTTTTTGTTGATGTAGTCTACACAGAGATAACAAACAGCATCCTCGAAAAATCAGGGCTTTTAAAAATCTTCAGGAGCCCAGTAGTTTGAGCCTTTCTTACTAAAGATGCTGTTCTGCAGCAGGCCCAAACCTCAGTATAAGTTTTGGCCCCATCCCAACAGGTCAGCAGAAGAAAATCATTCCCTCCCAGTGGAGTTTACAGAAATTCTGAAAATACTAAATGACTGAAAAATAAGCCCACCACACAAATGGCTGGCTGCAGCTCTTGAGGACAGTAGCCAGCATCTCCCACTCTCTCTCCAGCAGGTTCAAGACAGTCCCTGTGACCTGGCAAGGAGCAGAGGAGACACACCATGGAACAGGCAGCACAGTACTTCTTGGAGAACCAAGAACTCACAGAAGTGGAGGCTGATCTACCACCTAGAAATTGCTACACAAACCACTTCCCAGTTTCTCCAATAAAGCAAGGCTGCTGCGTCCTCCCGGCAGAGTGAAGATTTCTGGCTGAAAACAAAGACAGCAGGCTGAGCTGAGAGGTGATGTAAGCAATGACAACATTTACATGCTGAAGAAAAATAGGGTGAAAGTCAAGTAACAACGGGGAGAGCTTGAACCTGGTGATGCAAATAAAGATTTGAAGATGAAAAAAGGACAGTAGAATAATACAAAGGAAAAAAGTAAAATAGATTACTGTGAAAGTAAAAAATGACAAGATATCAAGAAAGGAGAAAAACAAATTAAGAATAAAAAGAAATACATTGTATTTACACTGAAGAGATCATCAGGACTAGAGTTCCCTGGCCCAATATCACATTCAAACATCAGAATAAAAACAAGCAGTGAAGGAAGCTCAGAAATTCTGGAATAGTAATGCTCATTGGCCCTGCCCAGAGGTACTTATGGGATCACAGAATAATTTAGATTTGCAAAGACCTTTAAGATTATTGAGTCCAATCGTTAACCCACAACTGCCAAGTCTACAATTAAACCATGTCCCTAAGTGCCACCACTACACATCTTTTAAACACCTCCAGGGATGGTGACTCCACCACTTCCCTGTTCAGTCTGTTCCAATGCTTGATAGCCCTTTCTTTGAAGAAATCTTTCCTAATATCCAGTCTAAACCTCCCCAGGCACAATTGAGACCATTTCCTCTCATCATATGCCTTGTTATTTAGAAGAAGGGACCAACCACCTACTTCACTACAACCTCCTTTTAGGTGGTTAAACAGAGTCAGGCCTCCCAAGTCTCCTTTTCTCCAGGCTAAACACCCCCAGCTCACACAGCCACTGCTCACAGGACTGTGTCACAGGACTCCAGATCCTTCACCAATTCCACTACCCTTTTCTGGACTCACTCCAACACTTCATCTTTCCTGTAGTTAGGGACCCAGAACTGGTCACAGCACTCGAGATGAAGCCTCACCAGTGCCACAGAGGGGACAATCCCTTCCTAGTTCTGCTGGCCACACTATTCCTGTTATAAGCCAGGATGCCATTATGCCTTCTTGGCACTTCCCAGAACTTGTCATGAGGGTTCTCTCTCTGTCAGAGAACAGGTATTCAAAGCAGAGATCCTGCAACACTAGGCTTTACAAAAGTATGAACACTGTAAGGAAATCATGTTCTTGGACAGAACAATGATGCCTCTGTGCCAGTGAAATTGGTGGTGCTTTGAGTGTGGGAAAGGAGGCAGCAATAGTGAGAGCAGGTGCTGGTGTCCCTTCACCTTTGCTTTACTGCAGAGCAATCATTGCCAAATACTGCATTCCTCCCCTCTTTTCAAAAAGCTGTACAACATTAACATAAAATTGTCCCCATGCTTTCCCAAATGTTAAGCTTAAAACAATTATTTACAGCAGCAACAATTATATGCAGCCTAGAAGGCCACAGCCTTGCTGGAGTGGGTTACCTCCACATTCTTTCCCAGCCTTACAAGAGTTAATTCTCCTGTCTGCCAAAATGCTTAATTCAAACACTGAAGGAGAGGAAAGAGGAGGGGGGAGGGAGGAGAAAAGAGGGGGAGTGTAGCCAACAGGACGACTCTATGCAGCCCCTAGAAGTGCTCTGAATTTTGGCCTACAGCTCAGTGCTGGTGAATACCAGTGGCTTCAAATATATTAGATGAAATATTATCATAAGGTTATATCCATGTTCCTCCCTTCACTGTGTGTGTGCACTGAGTCTGGTTTTTATTTTGGTTACAGGCAAAGACACTGCATTCAACAACCCAAACTGACACTCACAATTAAAACAGTGTATTTCATGAAAACATGTACACTGGGACATAAATATCAAGTCTATTTAGATGAAAATTGTTGTGAACCAAACCTAAGGAGAGCTATGAGCTATGGAACACTTACACACAAGGATCATGGCTCGGCCTTCTTTAACTTTGCCCTGTTAGAGCCTTGCATCAGGACAACAGATTACCTGTTACACCTTCCTTCCTTTCCTGCACTGTTCTGCTATGCAATTCAGAAAGCAGCACAGCCAAAAGCTTCTCATTTCTCTGAAGACAGAGACAAACACAAACCTCACCCCGAGGTCTGACCTTTGTAAGGGTTGCAACTCATCTGTCAGAATAGGATAAGTGATAGATAACAGCCCATCATACAGGCAGGGAGAAGGAATAAAATCTACCTTCCATACTGGAAAGCAAGAGAGATGAAAGGCAGAGATAAAGGCTTCCCATCAAGAAACAAGGTGAAAGAGATACATGTATCCTTGAAGCAGAGACTGCAAAGTTTGTGAAAAACAGGAGAAAAGGAGACCTCAGTGAGAACAGAAACAGACCAGAAGACAGCAGCCACATGATGAACCCATTCTAACTTCAAAAAAAGGAAGTATAGGAATTTGTGCTGTTGCTGGAGAACCCAAAATATTTCAGATGTTTACAAGGTAAGCAAATAATCACTCTTGGTGGTGGACCACAAAATGCAGTTCAACTCAAATAACTTCTAATCGATTTGAAGATTCTGCTCTTCTTCTTTCTAATACTTATTTCCTTTACTGTCTTTCTCTTCCTATCCCCGGATCAATTACATGTTCCTTTTTTTTTTTTATAAAATTAAAGATCTGTTTGTAGAAAAAGAATTATCTTCCTTTCAGTAAAATTGCCAAGGCCTTTACAACCCTTACTTTTCTCTCTTTCCCCATTAACATCTTTCAGTTCCAGTGTGCTCCTTTCATCCATATTAGGTGGCATTACAGACGGTTCTGTTTTAGTGTAACCAAAGTGTAAACTTTTCCACTGATTTATAGCTGAATAATACTTATATTGCTTACAATACTACAGTTTTATATGTGACATAGAACTTCTCATGGTTCCTCAGATGTCTCTTCAAAAAGTGAAGTAGCGTGCGTTTTCCATATTGAACAGAAGGGTAATGCTAATTGATAAAAGAACCACACAGGTAGTCATGTTTAGATCTAAGAAAATTCAGGGAATCCTCAAGACACTGGAAAGCAGAAAAGCATTGTAATGTGATGCCCTTACTCAGCCTTAGAGAGAAATTACAAGATCCTTCCTTTTGTAGGTGTGCCATTAATTCAACTCATGTCACACTCAGTTGCTCACTTTATCTGGTGCCTTCCAGGTTTTCCCCACAGAAATTTCTCTTGCTAGGGAGCATGACGGCTTTCAACTCTTTCTGTTAAAATAGTTGGAGCCTAAGGTGCAAAATTCTTTGGAAACATTTTCCTTTGTTGAGAAAGGTACTAAAAAAATCTTACCTGCAAGAAAAACAAGCTACAAATTGGCAACATCAGGTTTCAGTAATAATCCCTTTCCATTCTCTAACTAATTCCATCTAATTCTCAGAAGTTTTGCTTGTCTGAGTTTGAGATGCTTCAGATATGGATCATGCGGAAGAAAATCCCAAACACAGAAGATCCAAAGGTACTAGGCAATGCAGCAAGGCTGTCAGACTTGTTAGGACAGATTCATCATTGATTCAGTGTGTACTCTGAGGAGGGCCCAAGAGCAGGCTTTCATCCAAACCTATTGAATCCTGGTTTAATTTCACATTTAGGCTGAGGTTTGGACATGTTAATATTTTTTTGGGAGTGATTCATCCAAAACTTTAAGTTATCCAGGAAAAAATGTGGGATTAAATTAATCCTAGATGTTAGTATTTAAAAAGGAAAAACCATGTTTAATATGATCTGAATGGCAGTAGAAACGTGAAGCCACAGAAAAATGATACATCTATGGAACAATAGCATAAATTACTAAGATCAGTGGATCTTAAATAACGAAATATATTCAGAAACAGTCTCTAGGAGAGGGGTCCTATACTGGCCAGAATTGGCCAAGAAATTAATTCAAATCTTGCCAGCACAGCAGGACAAAGCAGCAGTAAGGGGTGCTTCACCAGTCATGTACCAAATTAGCCCCCCTAATCCATCTGGGTGCTCCATAACAGCTGCTTTTGGTTGCGCATGCAGTATAGGTGGGCGTGGAAACCCAATTCCATTTCACTCCTCTACACCCAGCCCCCCATAACCCACAGGAAAAAAACTGCTGCACTTTCATGCCAAGACCCAAGACTCTGGGATTTTAATCTGGGAGGGAGGGAAGAAGGAAAAAAAAAAAGTGAAGCCTGCAGCTGGTTTGGGTCTCGGGTGGGAAAAAGAATTGAGAAGTCATAAACTATTCCGTTCTTTACGAGGAGATGGGCTCAGGAGTTTGGAAAGAAATTTCTGATTGCACTGAAAAGATTAAAATAGTGATAACAAAATAAGTTTCAGAAATGGAAAATGGTCTGGAAAAATAGTCTCCATATCTGCATATCTAATCTGCTTTACTTCAGCTGTCTAACCAAATGGTGATTCTACACTGTGGGCTCCTTCTAGAAATATACGGAAAGATTGGATGCCAAAATATTTATTTCCACAGTGAAAGGCACATTAGGTGCTGAAACAATCATCAGTTTTGTTGATGTTTACATTGTGAATATTTAAGCTGTGGTAAAGTTTTGAGTGATCATTTTTGTTATGAAAAGAAATGACAGGACATTTGTATTTTGAAAGCATCTGAGTTTATCAGATTATGATTTTTAGCATATTTGTGGTCTTCCCCTAAAGCATATTGTTTGTGTGTGCCTGTGAAGCTCAAGTGTTCCTATCCTGTTAGCCAAGGCATGTATGAAAGAAAGTACTTCTATTTTCTAGCTGGGCCTATGCTGCTGTATATTGTGGGCCTCTCTCTTTCTCCCCAGCAGTGTTCCACAAGCCACAGGGCTCCAAGCTAGGAGCTGCACTTCTCCTGACCAGACAAATTACTTGAGTCTTGAAATCCACTCAGCAAGAGTTCAAAACCAGCTTAGTTTGCCTTCCCACAGAGCCCTCCCCATAAGTTTGCCTGAACACTTGCTTCAATTAACTTCAGTTTTCAGTGCTTTAAACATACACAGGTTTAGGGAAAAAAAGACCAAAAGACTGCTTCTCTGACCATACAAGAACTTGTGCAAAGCATTCAAGGACTCAGCAAAGCAATGCAGCAGAGCTAAATATGCAACAAAGTGTTCTAAGAAGCCCTAAAGCACAAAGTCAACGTCATCTTTTTCTCCATGTGCTGTCCCTTCAACCAACTGCCTGAAATGAAAGACTGACACTCACCGAATTCAAAATCTTGGTCCCATATGAGACTAAGAAATTTGCTGTCATATTGTCATTGTATGTGAATGTCTAAGGGAAGGAGAGTCACCCAACACTGGGAACCAGTCAGGAGGGCAGGTTGAGGACAATACCCCTGTGCAACTTGCCCCAAATCCCTCCTCCTCTAAAAATGATATACCACTGTGACATAGGAATTCCTGCAGAAAGTCTGCTAAGCACTGCATGCTGACAATGCACAGGGACAAAGCCCAGCTGCTGCACAGGCTTCTTGTGGAGGAATGCACTTCCGTGAACATTTGGGTGCACACCCAGCACGTCTTAAAAGCAAAGAGGTGAAAACCAAAAAAACCCCTTTCTTCAAACCTGTCAAGTCACACACATTCAACGTGTGATTCTCTGATCCAATTCCTTCTTTGGACTTCCCTCCACTGGCCCCAAATTTTACATATTCCCAGCTACTGCCATAATTGCTTTGTTCCCCACTGCAAACACATATCAAGAGAAACTTCTCCCCAACAGGCCCCAGAGTGCCCAGAATATCAGGCCACCTGGTAACAAAGGGGCAAGACCTCAGCAGAACTCAGCATAGACAGGAGTCTGGTTTTCTGTTCCCTTGAAAAATCAACAAGTTGTGTCTCTCCTTTGTAATTCAGCCAGTCTTGTGCTGTATTCCCCCAGGTGACCAACTGCTTTCTTCCAACTTAACTTTGACTTCCCCTCCCCCCATTTATTTAAAGATTGGAATGAAAATATAATTTCCAAGGGTACCTACATTCCATTTGGCCTGTTTCCTCCTCATTTAGCATCCAATATTCAGAATTCACAGTGGATTTACTACTTACACACAATCTCTCTATTTTTAAAAAATATTGCAAAATCAGAGGGTACAAAGACTAAGCTTATGACAATGAAGGAATACGGGGGAAGGACTTTCCATAAGGTTGGAAGCTAAAGCAGTTAGACATATTTCAGACAAGGAGCAAATATAGGCAGCACAAAGGACAAAACTACAGAGTGAGGTATGCAAAAGATGGTCACAACAGCTATTTTTCCTTATCTAAATTCAAACCCAAGAGGCTTATTCAAATTTGTGAGCTCCTGGAAAATTCAAAAAATCACTCAACTGAAATACCATCATGCACTATACCACTAGACCAAGGTATTATAGGCTGCAGGAATTGTTCAAACAAAATAAGGTATCTGGATATATGCAGGTTGATATAGAGTTAGTACTGACAAGTAATTTCAGAAACTTATTAAATCACATCCCATAAGATTTAAGACAAATTCCAGTAAAAACTTGATGAAACTATGTTTTCCACAATCTGGCTCAAAGTTCTTACCAAGAGCTGTAATCAACAAGCCTAAACTAGAACAAAAACCAAATTATTTTGATAACAGAGAAAAAAAATAAGTCAGGACAGGAAGAAGTTTTGCTTCAAATAATAATCCTGTTGAGCCTCCATTTATCTTGTATAGCTTTACTAATGACGACATTTTTTTCCATTGCATGTCATCAAATGGAAAAGACTCCCTGAATGAATGACACATTAAAGAACTTCACGGACTGTGAAAGAGTTGAAAAGGAAAAACCAAGCCAAATTTCTGTCTAAGAAATACATTCCCCTCACCTGTGATGAGGTGAACAGTACAGCTGGTAAAGCTGAAGATTTTGGTAGCATGGATCTTCACATCACAGTTCTGATGAAGAGATTATATGAATGGAAAATCCCACTTCTCATGGATCATCTATTGGAAACTGGCTGCAGAACGTTAAGGTTGCAAGGCACACATGCAAAGAAAATGCTGTAGGGATCAACTGATAGTTCAGTAAACTGAAGTAAAATATGGAGGAAGAATTAAGCAAAGCACAGTCCTGTCACTAAGCTTCAGAATGCCCAGTTCCCTGAAACTGAGGAAACTCTAAGATAACCTAATAGAAAGGAAAGATCTAGGCAGGAATTACAACTGCAAATCGAAAATCCCAGAGATATAATTTATAAGTTTAATTGTTTGTGAAGATAACTACTTTGCCAATTCAAAAAGGGTTGGTGTATTCAGAGAGAAAGACTGGGGAAAAGGTAGGTTTTTCTGGTGGAAACCAAAGGATTAAAAATACTGCATAAAGATATGGGATGCAGATTATTTTTAAATTTTTTTGATGTTTAAGAGGGTGCATGAAAGAATAAAATAATAATAAAAAGCATCCATTTTAAAGACTGGAGAAAATTTTCAGGCTTTAAAGGTTTATCTGTTTAATTTATTAAATCAGATTATGCTGGTATCCTCTCATAGAAAATGAATCCTAAAGGACTTCTTTGAACCATGCTAAATGTTATAAATAGTACCTTGCATGTAAAGCTAGCAAATGCAGAGAAAATAAAATAGTATTGTTTTGGTTTTTGAAAAACTAAGTTGATTAACCTTGGTAGCAACTAAAATAGAAATGGAAAAGTTTTGGTTGTTTCAAATCAAGACCGTTTTGGGAAGATGTGCTTCAAATAAAAACAAGCAGTGGGGATCAATGCTTGTGTGTTGTTTCTATCAGGTTTTCTGTCCTGATGAATACAGGCAGTTAGATCAGATCACAATCTGTCCTGGCCCTTAGTCCTCTGCATCTTGTGCTTGCACTTCTGGTTGCATGTCCTGTGAAACCCCAAAACATATTCCATTTAGTAATACTCATACCTAAAACCAATCCACGTTTTGTTATACTTTCTCCTCCCTTGCAACTGGCACATGACATATTACCATTTTCCACTTTCCTCTCAAACATCACTTTACCCTTTGTATGCAGCTCTTCATCGGAAACAATGATATTAGCACAATTACACCGTCCTGCACCTATCCTCTCCTTGTATGTGGTTCAAACAGAAACTTGTAACACTGTTAGGAACCCTAACCTAGATCCAGATTTTGAAATTACTCTACACAGAAGCATAAGATCAGGAGTGCCCTAAATCATCTTGGCAAACACTCAACACTGAGGCAAAACTAAGTAAACTTAAATTGTTCTGTTTAAACCACTGTTAAGACTTACAAAGAGAAAGATCCCCAGAGCCTGCCAGGTAACCTAGTAAAGAACAGAATTAAATTACTGTTGATTGCAAACTGCTGTAAATGAACACTAAATCAGTAGGCCAAAGAAATCACCTAACTACATGAAAAGGTCTGATACAGGAATGATTAAGGAGCCTTCCATCCCAATAACTTCAGTCCCAGAAGACAAGAGCAGCATTAGCTATTGCTGTAAGTCTTGGTAGAAACTCTGTAGTGATGTATTCTCCCACCAAGCAAATGAGAATGATGAGTAAGATGAGCAATAAAGATCTCACCTGCAAATCCATCAGCATCTTTCAGGACTGATACTTGCACAAGCTAGCACTGAATTTCAAGCACTGTGCATTAAAATATGCTATTCACAGAGTTTCCATTTCCCAGCATTTCCATTTCCCATATTTGTACATTAATATTCTCTGTAAAATAGCCAGGCTCTAACATTATTTCATAGGGTGTGTCATTTCAGTTAGCTTGACTGATGCTCAGCAGCACCTGAGAGAAGGCCAGCTATTCTTACCCATTTTATTAGACTTTAGTGGGCAGATCATGCTATTCAGAGGACAGCTATACCACGAGTTACTTTGGCAGCTCCAGAGTGAGGGTTTCCCCCAGATCTTGTTGCATAGTGTCTCTTTTCCTCACTCTAACTCACCCTGTCAGCCAATACATCCTCTGCACACGATGTTTTCAACTGGTTTAATTTGTGCCCCCACAATGAATTAGAAATGCAAATCTGAATGCTCTTGTTCCTAATTATCCTGTCAGCACCAGCAGCCAAAGAATTATGGATTTAGGTGCTCGGATTTATATCACACTTGAACGCAGCACATTTGAGTGAGTTGAATGAAACACCTTAGGAAAGCAGCAAGTACCAACCTATGGAAAGTACAACCAGAGCCACAAATCCAAAAAATGCAGCAGAACAGCAGTCTCTGACATGTGTCAATAAGGATATACAAGTGTCCTTCATGGGATTTACAATGTATATATTAAGAAGCTAGAAGGATTTAACAAAATTGCTGTACTGACAACCTTTAAGCTAACTGCATGTGTCTTGACATCATACATGGTGTGGGAGGATACCACCACAAAGAGGTGCATTCCAGACAACTCATGCCCATGTTTGGAATAAGATATGATTTATTTTTACTTTTGTTTTGTATTCTTACTAGGGAATAAATAACAAAATAAAACATGTCACATTTTATTTATTCTTTTTTGGCCTTTCCAGCCAAGCATGCTCTCAGTCTGCAAACATTTAACATTTTCAGCATCAGTGCTTTACCACAGAAGACATCTGAAGGTTATCCTCTTCCCTTAACTCTAATAAATTATATAACTCAAAGATTGATCAAAGCACTCTCTCAACTTGAGCAAAGTAATGAAAGAAAAGTTTAAATTAGAATCATTTAAATATCCTCTGTATTGAAAATGTGGCTAGGCATTGCAGAAAGAGGAGGGAGTTGGGGTTTGTCGCTGATTTTTTTTTTTTTTTAATTTTTAAACAGACATAATCAAATCTCTTTTAAAGTTGCAATTAATTCCTAGCTGGGAGAGGGCATAACACATATGGAATTCAGTTCCTCTTTGGAAATCATGTGTTTGCATTCCTCCTATATGATGATTTTTACCACACCAGAAACTTCCTAATTAATTGCAACCTACTTCACTATACTGAAACAGATGTAAATAAGAATTTTTTCTAGTCACTATAACCATCCTCACTACACATGTACGTAAAGGAGAGCACTACTGGCTTTGTGCACCTACAGACTAAATTGCATTTCACCACAGGCTGGGGGATGAATGAATCAAGAGCAGTCCTGCAGACCTGAGGGTTCTGGTGGAAGAGAGGCTGGACATGGCCCAGCAATGTGAACTCACAGCTCAAAGCCAAACCTGTCCACCAGGTCAAGAGAGATAATCCTGCCCCTCTGCTCTGCTCTGGTGGGATCCCACCTGCAGTGCTGCATCCGGTTCTGGAGTACACAGCACAGGACATGGGCCTGTTGGAGCAAGTCCAGAGGAGGCCAACAAGTTGATCAGAGGAACAGAGCACCTCTCTTATGTGAGAAGACTGAGGGCATTGTGTTTGTTCAGCCTGGAAAAAACAGGCTTTGTGGTGACCTAATTGTGGCCTTCCAGTACCTGCAGGGAGTCTATCAGAAAGATTTTACAAGGGTGTGTGGTGACGGGACAAGGGGGAATGGATTCAAACTGAGAGTTAGTTTAGATTAAGGAGGAAGAAATTCTTAATTGTGAGGATGGTGAGGCACTGGAACAGGTTTCCCAGAGAACCTGTGCATGCCATCCCTGGAAGTGTTCAGTAGCATGTTGGATGGAGCTCTGAGCAACATGGTCTAGCAGATGATGTCCCTGTCCATAGCAGAGGGGCTGGAACTAGATGATTTTAAGGGACCTTCCAACCCAAACGATTCTGTGATCCTGTGCTCTCCTGCAGAATATCAAAAGTTGCTTTTTCCCATTGAATAAAGGAGCAAAGTAGTTTTCCATAACATTTCATTCATTCCTACTCTCACTCTACTCTAAGGAAAGTCAATGCTTCGGCAAAGCTCTTTAAACAGCCAACCTGAAGCAATTCTAACTTGTAACAGAAAGTCACTATAAGGGATGAAATATAAAACGTGACTTGAAACAGTCCCCCCTCGACATATTTTGCTTCAGAGTCAAGGGGATATTGTCAGAACCTGAGCATTTGGGAAAATCTGCCAAGTGACTGAGCTTGGTTTTAAGTACAAAAAGGCTGGAAGAATCACAGGAGAGCTTAAATTATTGGAGAACTTAAAAGTGAGAGAAAGCTAAAGCAGTAAAACCCAATGAAAACAAAATACTGGAGACTGAAACATGCCCAGGAGAGGCAAACATGGCCTAATGCCAATCAACATCAGCTTGAAGGATGGTACTTATTAAGAAGAGAGCTTCATACTCAAGAGACTGTTTTGGAGTAAGCCATGGAATCAGGAAGAGGGTAGCTCAGATGATGGGTATTACCAGTGGAATACTCACAATAGGCTTGCTAACAAAGACTCCTGAAAATATTAAAAGACTAAAGAGAGAGAAATATGCTCTATTCTCTCAGTTCAGCTCTACTGTGGCATCTGATTTTTTGTTTAGATGTCAGCAGCTGTAAATTAATCCATTGTCCCAACAGGACTTTCTTTTGGGTTAGAGGCTGAAGGTCCCCATGATGAAGAAGAGTTGATGTTAAAGCTCTTCTTTAAAGGTTTAAAGCTAAGAAGCACTGTTTCCACTGCATAATCTCTGGGTTAGTATCCTTAGCTTATGCAATATCAAAAAGTAAACTACAACTTGCAATATCACAGAAATTTTTGCAAAGCAATCCCAAAAGGAAAGAAACCTCTTGCTACACAGCCTACAACACCTCTGAAAGGATCATTATGAAGATAGGAAAATGCAGTCAATGTGATTTGTGTATGTTTGAATATCTGGTTTTTTGATCACTTAAGTACTGGATCAGAATTTGGGAAACCTACATTCATCATTTGTTTATAGCAGAGGACCTTGTAAACGTCACATTTTTTGGGCATCTTTGACTGCTCATGGGAAAGCATGGGAAATAATTCTTCCCCACTCCGCTAAATCTATACTAATTGGAAATTCACACTATACCTGTGCCAGTCACTGACACGGCATCTCTTGGCTGTTTCAGGCTCCATGGTAAACATAAAAACTTGCTTCAATATTCATTGTTTAAAAAATTTCTAGCCTTTTGAATTTTTATCACATGTCTGTCCTACAGTGGCTCAATAGTCTGCAGGGGAATGTATCTCCATGGGTTTTGCATGTTTTAAAAGGGCAGGACTGCAGACCAAGGGAAGAGACCTCCCTTCATAACACCAAAACCACTTTATTACCACACAAGCTTTTCCTCCTTCTCTCCCCAAAACTGTTTTTGTTTCATCATACACAAGGGATGTGTGAGAACAGGAAGACAAACTAAAACTCCTTTTGATAATAAAGCCCTATGGTGGTAAATAAGTTTTTCAGTTGAATAATTTGCCTTGACCTTTACCCAGTCCTTCTCTTACTGATTATCTTCAGGACTCTTTAGGGCTACCGCAGTACCTTGGAACTCATACTCAAGATGTCTCCTTCTCACAGTGCAGTCACTTCCAGCTGCCAGCACATCTCATTCCTCATCCTCTGTGTCAGGGGCTGCATGAGCCTCACAGCAGTGTCTTCAAAAAAACAACAAAAAACCCACAGCATATTTAAGAATATCCAACTGTTTCACATCTGCACTGTACTCAGCCAGATTGAAAATGTGTTCTGAGTAAGTGATGGAAACAGGTCAGTGTAAATACTTGGCAACAACAACAGACATGGCAGTGTCCCACATTTTATTTCAAAAGCTAGCACACACGCCTCTGTAATGGAGAAAAAAACATAAAATCATCACTAAGGACAAGGTGATTTGCTCCAGATAGACATTGAGCAAGCCTGTTTTGATGTTCAGCCCTAGAAACCTTTCATTATGTAAACACACATCCCCAGAGGTAGGATGCATCATTTATTTGATGATCAAAAGGTCAAACATACTTTAATTTCTTCAAGTGACATTAAAACTAATGTCCTTTCATTAGCATTTTGAGCTGCTGTTGCTGAAGTCAAGCATTTTAACAGCACAGTTACTCCTCTCCTCCCCACCCCTTTTCTCCTAGGATGCCCCCCAAAAATTAAATCAGGCAAAGTTATCTCTGTTATTAACTTGCACTTGGATGGAACCTTATTTTTCACACAAATAAGAAGACACTTAAATTATTTTTCACACATAAAACCCACACAGCTTGTTTAAACACACAGGGCAGAGAGCAAAACTGGATAGAGACATTTTGCTTTTGGAAGCAGCCTTAACAATGTATAACTTCATGGTAGTAGGGGGATATGGTTTCAATTCTAACCTGGATCAGACTCTAAATATTCTGACATGTATCAAGCAGAATTGCCAAAACATATTCTTCCCTTTCAAAACATTCCATTGGCTCTGGCCTCATTAGGCGGTTTAAATGCTATTTCATTTTAATAAATTAAAAATATAATGTTAAAAGGTTACATTGAAATAGAGAAATTATGTGGAACCATGGCACTTTATTTATTCTACTTTTGCAGTCTTCGGGATACCATAGTGTTAGCTATCAGGTTAAATTTAGGCATTGCCCAAATGAATAGCCTTTACATTAACTAGGTCCATTTCTACCCATTATTCTGGAATTACTAAAATTAAAACCATTGTTTCTTTCTTATGTGGCACATTAAGCATCTTGCTATAAGAACAACTATTAGAAACACTTCAAGAACCACAGCTGGCTCTGCTTCAGAGCATAGATTGAACCAGGTGACTCAGAGATCCTTTTCAACCTAGATTGCTCTATGACATCCTTAAATGTCTTTTCCCTCTTATTTTTCAAATTAATTTCTCAAGCATTTTATTGGTTGCAGTAACAAGTAGGTTAGATTATACCACACAGAGCTTCTACTGGCCAGACAAGTTGCTCATTCAGTGGTTAGTATCACCATGGTATCTCACTGTCCCATTTCGCCTTTCTATTTCGTTAGTGAAGAAAACAACCCAAATGTTATTTTTAAAAAATGTCATATTATGTCTATAATTCCTTTAAACCAAGGTATTGGAGTGTTCTGGGATAATAATGCAACTTAAGTATCATCATACCCAGACACCTTCCTCCACTTTCCTATAATAATTATTTTTTGATTAACAAATTTCACATCTGCCTTTTTTGCAGACCAAAAAAGGGAAAAAACTCTTTAAGATCAATTTGACCATGAACCAGTCACATTGCTAATCTCCTACACTCTTCTCCCATGTGAAGACACGATCAGCAGAGTTCTGTCCTCAAAATCTTGTTATTCCACAATCTTACTATAAAATCCTATATTTACTTGTGTTTGCCATTTGCCCCAGTGAGAATAGCAGAGCCGCACTGAAGTGATTTAGACTGAAGAATGTAGCTAAAACAGCACAGGTAGATAGAAACAAACAAAAAAATTGAAACAAAAAGAACTTATCAGTGGTTGATTAACCTGCTCACATCTGCAGGTATATGCAGGTAAATTGCTCATACAACTACATGCCACTCATGTCCCTGATTGTAACACCTCTTACATGATGCTCTGAAGAAGCTGCCACACCTCACAGTCTGGATTTTTTTTGTTGTTTTTTCAGAAAATCAGGGTAAGTAGTTGCCTAATAAGCTTTTACTGTGGAATCCTACAAGATTTTATATAAAATGGTATGCACATGGTATTAGTAAATAGCCCAAAAAACCACTAAATTGCAAAGTGACAAAATAACGATTCTACTTCGAAACAAGCTTTATACTCATTATGATTATTTAGAAAGATGTGGGGACACTTTTAGAACATTCATCAGTTGAACAGTGAGATTTTGAGCTGAGCTGGACAAAGCACTAGAAAATTACTAGCAAAGAAGACCATGGTATGAGCTCAAGGTACAGTTGCTGAGAAAGCAGGCAGGGTGCATTTAATATTTATACTGTTACTTATGATCCTGCCTGTTTGCAGCTCAATGGGCTCAGAGGCATCAGAGTCCCCATTGTGGCTTTCATCTAGGCCACAATGCCCATCCTCAAGTTCCTGTGAGTTCAACCACCAGCAGTATAAGATACTTCTCTGACATATTTTACCCAAGCCATATTGCAAATTGTAATGATAACCTTGATAAACAGCAGAAATTATGTTTCCTTCTTTTCCTTATAGCCTAACATATCAAACTAATCCCATAGTTACATAATATTTTGTCACAACAGAAGTCACAGAGGGATGTTCAGAGATAAATGCAGAGGTAGTAAATGAACAGATTGAAAGTTGTGACAAAAAAAGCCATCAAACATTTCACCCTTTTCATAACAACACAGGTTTAAAAACAAGAATATGAAAATAAAAAGAAAAATTCTTATGTTTAATATACTTTAAACGGCTACTACATGAGCTTAAAAAAAAACAACCCCGTAGAGTAGCATAGGCCAGCAGAACCAATTCATCTAGTTAAATGACACCAAGATATGCCATTCATACAACTAATGAGGATTAGCATGCTGATGATATTCTAAAGATAGCATTGTTAAATAAGCCAAATATATCCCAGGAATCAAGCCTAATATATAATGCCAATCTATGTCCATCAATTGGGATGACACAGAGTGCTAAAAATATATAAATCTGTAACAACCATTGGTCCCCTGAACACAGTCCAGCTCTCCAAACCTACAGGCTTTGAACACAGGCTGATAGAGTTGGCCTGTATAGTCCAGTAGTGTTTGTAAAGAGCAGTGCTCAGTTAGCACAATCTGCCTGGAGCATAATATTCTTTCATTACCTGTATCTCTGCACTAAATCTCTGATCTACTAAACAGCTGCACATAAGAAGTGTGCTGCTAGTTTTTCAAAGGCAATGACTTGACTTAACTTAGAATTCATAATGGCAAAAAAAAATTTAAAATATCAACCCTCTAAATTAGCTTTTCACAAGAAAAAATTTCTGGAAAATTAGACTAGCAAGTCTCTCATGAGAAGCCATTTGCAACAGAAAGTTTTCTACAAGGAAACACATTCTCAGCTGCACAACGGCTTTGAACTGCACATGACCAAAATTGTCTATAAGGGATGCAACCTAATGAGCTCCCTACCAAAGACATAAGAGACAGAGAGTCAAAGGAAATTAGGGGAGAAGAAAACCAAGCAAAACAACTTGGGAAAAAAAAAAATCTCACATACTAGTTCAATACTTTCTAAAACATTTTGTTTTCAGTCATTATACATGCAGTAGTGGGCAGGAGGAGGAGAGGAAATGAATGCAACACGTGACTGACTTTGTTAGTAATGAGAGTACCACAGACAGCCAACAGTAAAGATGGAAGTGTGCTGTTAAAATCTCCCTCTTAGCTATTACCAGTATTGTTCTTCCCTCCAAAATCCAGAAAAGTGACCAGTTCTGGCAAGAACAAGATAAAAGAGACATAAACCACGAGCCACAGCTGAGTAGGAATATCTACTGTGTTTCCATTGCTGGCATGGGAGGAATTTCCTTCTGGTTTCCTCAAACCACAATGCTGCGGCAACCTTGACAAAAGCTCAGAAGTGACTGCAAATCAGTATTGTCCAGATCCTTTTTCACCCTTGCAAGGTGTGAGTAGAGATGTCAAGTGTACCTCTAGCATATCCATTCTTTCTCTGACAGGTTGCAAAAACTTTGTTCTGCCATCCTTTTTTGCAGAATAGAACCCTCTAACAACTGCTCTCTCAAGAAATAGGCGAGAGGCTAAACATCCAAACATAAATGGTTTCTAGCCTCAGAAGACAATACAGCTCTGAAGAAATTTCTCCTCAAAACACAGTGTGTTTCAAAGCAAACTTAACAAGAGTTTCAGCTAAACAATTTATCACCATCTCTAGCTGGTCACACACTCAGTTTTATCTTTAGGATCAGATAATACAGCACCCATCACTGAAAAAGCAGCATTGTGATCCTCCTTCATAAGCAAATCAAGACCATTACTGCATAAGCCTGTAAAGATTTAGGGTAAGTTACAGTTCTAAATACATATTTTGGACATCTATTGAGTATTTTGCTCTTCTGCTTTTTGTGAGATTTTTCCTAATTTTCAGAGTGTTTCTCTAACATATCACCAGTTAAGATTTAAGTTTACCTGGGGCTCACAAATATACCGTATGTTTTATAATCTCTTGTTATAATGACAACAAAAGAGAAGCAAAATCTGACCTTTGTGGCTTCAGTCATCTCTGGAGCCAGCACTAGTAAATAACTGTATCCAAGTCACTTATAAGCATACTGATACAAACGTGAGAAACTAAGAGCAGCTAGACCAAATCAAATAAAAGCTTAGCAGGGGTAATAGTGAAGTGCATGACCAAGTCAAAAATATATGATTTTAAAAAATGTTGAAGAGAGTAACCTTTATCCCACATATCCCAGTCCCTTAAATGTTTTCAGAAGTACATAACCTTTCATTCTAGCCAGTGCATCCAATAGTTACCCAAGTTTCTAACTTCTATTGATACACCAAATCTCTCTCAGAGCATCCCTTGTACAGTCCCATGACACAGAACTCCACAACTAAGTCTTGTGCTGCCTTGCAGGACTAATCCTTCCTATTGCCCCATAATTCTACATCTATCCACTATGAAAATTTCATGGCTAAAATCAAAGGCTTTAATGTTTGGGTTTTTTTAAAAAAAGGTGATAGCAAACACAAGGTATAGACTCGACTTAATACAGCTGTATTCCAAAATAATTGAGACACTTTTTAGAAGTTATTTTTACATGTACAGAGCATAACTAAGAACAGTTCTGGAAAATAAAAATAAATCCAAATGCCTCATGAAGTGATACAGAGTACATGCCATAACTGAAACAGTTCTGTACATCCAATTAGTGAAAAAATTTGCTACAAGAAGTACATATTCAACACATTCAGATTATGTTGTCATGCATGTTTCCTTGCATACAACTCAAAAAGGAAATCTTGACCACCTGATTTTACTGTAATCTAAAGGCAGTATTTCTAAAGACAGCATTATCCAAACACCCTCCCAAAAAAAACCCAAAAAGCCCTGCTACATTTATAGTCTCTAAAATCTCTGGACAACAATGTACATTACTCCCTCTGTGTTCTGTAAGCATGCTGATATTCAAAAGATACGAAGCAAGCAGACACCTCACTATGAAGGGGATGCCACATGCATTTTGATATTTCTTTGGAAAGAAGTCTTTGCGTCTGCTTTGTCCTGTAGGACGTTGTTTGGGGTATTTTTATTTGTTGTACTCAAGTATTTAAATACACATCAATGCAACTCTGTAGCAGGGATCATGTTTGATATTTAAAAATGGTATTCTAAAAATAAACTGAGATGATGTAACTTCAGGTTCTGGAGGCAAGTACAGGATTAAATAACTCCTCATCTGAAAGAGAGTTTTCTTCCTAATAGGAAAGAATGAGACTGCATATATTCTCATGTCAGTTAATTCCTTAGACCTTGCTCACTTTTTCTTATATAAGATATAAATGGTGTAGCTACCCCCTTTGCTAATTTCAGGTTTGCTCAATAATGCTCAGTGGAAAGATCTTCTATGGAGAACACTTAATGCTTCTGTATCTGCATGTGGTGCGTGGTGGGACCTGAACCCCCTAGGAATCGAGATTATTCTATTTGGAAAGCCAGAATATCCATTGCCTCAAGCCAGCTGGAAAATGCTTGAGGAAAAATTAATACTTTCAGCAGTAGAATTTTTAATTCTAGGAATCATTATGTTGAAATTAACAATGAGTTACAAGGTTTGATTTCAAGTGTTTGAAAATTAAGCAGGCTGTATTAAGAGACTTCAGGTTGGAAGAATTCAGTAATTTTCCTCAATGTGCAGGCTTGAAAAGTCACACGTGACAAAAAAATTAAGAGGTGCTAGAGATGTTGTGAGAAAACACCAAAACCAAGAAAAACCTTGGCTGCTTTTGGACACAACAAACATATTCCCAATAGTGGTTGCAAAGGAAAGGATGCCATTTTGAAGTTATTAAGAGATGGAGTAGGCACACAGTTTTGTAAGACCATTTAATTATGTAGATACATACTACTTTAATCCTTTATAGAGGGGAAAAAAGTGAAGATTTGAGGCTATACCATAAGGCTCATGAAACAGCACATTAGAGAAGATATGGTCAAAACGCAGAAAATAAAATGCTTTCTGAACATTTGCTGTAAATGTGTATCAGATTTAAAACCAGCAATCCATTCCTGCTCCTTCGTGGTGTATAGCTTTGCTGTGGACTGCTGAGTAGCTGTCATGCTATGCAGCCTGGCTGCTTTCCAGTCCTGGGTGAAGCAATCCCCACAGTATTTGCATGAAAGAAACGATGGGTTCCTTTGATGTGAATGATCTTGAGTGAATAAAAGGTGGGTTTGGGTTTTTCTGGCCTTTATAAGCATTCTTTGTCAATGCCTCTTGCTCACAAGTAAAAACCTGTGCCAGGTGTCCCAGAAGGTCACATAAATGTTTAAGTATTCCCTCTGAAGCCCCATGTAGAAAATACCCATTCCTCACATCTTATGTTAGAATTAGCCTTTGCAGAAGGGATTGCCCTCAGCTTTTTCAATGGCTGTTTTTTTGTATATTACAGAATTGTCATCTGCAAGTATGTTGTGAAAAAGACAATTCCTTTGATAGAACACAAGTGGTTTTTATCTAAATGCATTTGTTGGTTTAACTTTACAGCTTTAGACAGTTTCTGCAAATAATTTCTTATAATTATTTAAATGTTATTTCATATGAAAGTCATTACTACTAAAATCTACAGTATCCCACCAGCAAGAAAAAAAAAAATAAATGGGCAAAGTTGCAAGCACAGCTCTTCTATTGTTTCTGATTCAAGCAGGGTTGCAAATGCTGGAGACTGTTGGCATTTGGAAACGTCTGGAGACTCCTGCAGATTTCTAAAATTACATGCTATGGCTCTTGGTGTTCCACAGATACCACAGCTGATTTACTGAAAAAAAAATCAAAAATATTAACAATTCATTTCTCAATAATACCTGTGTGCTCCATGCCTTACTGAAAACAGGAAATCCATACACCTATGGCTGCATAGTCAAGCATCCAGAGCCACACAGTCACAGTGAGTTTAGATCCAGTATAAATTTTGCACCCTAAACAACATATCAGAGAGGGTGTGATGCATGATATGCTCCATCTTTAGTCCATCTCTACTCTGAAGTTTACTTGTCTCTAACAAAAGTCCAATAGCATTAGCAGCTTATAGAAGGAGAGGAATAGCATGTCTATCAGGAAAAGCAAGTCTATGTTAAAAACACAAGTCAAATCAATAATCTAGGAAATCATTAATCTGACTGAGAAGAACTCCCACACTGTCAGTGTATTTAATTTACTAATTTACTCTTGTCTGTAAGTGATGCTGGCAAATCCATACAGAAGTTTTTTGAAAACAGAGGACCTTGAAAGAATTCCATGTAGAAATGGTTTGGTAGCACATCAGTAAAGATTTCTAGTACCTGCACAGGGCCCTTGGCCTTCACCACTGAGGTGGGAGGTAGGGACAGCCTCACCCCTCTTTTGTGCTGCCCAATGATTATATCAGCCTGTTTGTATCCTGACACCATTAGAATCACTTTGTGACTATGATACTTGCTCATTAACAAGTTGAGTGTGCTTTTGGCCTCCTCACCTTTGGTCTTCTTTTCCATAGCTTGTTTTCTGCCCTCCCATTTTTTTTTTTTGTCCCACCTCCATCTGCATCCAAGCTATATCAAGGTGTGCACCAAACCTCCTGCCCAAGTGGAAGGGATACCAACAGCTGAAGCATGTTGAAATCTTGCTCAACTTCTGTTCAGAAACCAAACAGTTGCAAAGTAATGCAACCTTTAGGGAAGACCTGGAATACCATCATTATTTCTAAGGTACTTCTCCAAGGGAAGACCTGGATTGCTATCATTATTTGTAAGGTACTTCTCTAAATTTTTTTGCAGTAAGGATGAAAAATAGTCAGTGTAATTATGATGTTTTTCTAGCAATAACTAGAAAGTGAGCATGAACCCAAAGTATTAGAAAAATCCAGAAAAGGTGTTTCTCCCAGTTTTGGAGCATGTGATTATTTTACAAGATGAGAAAAACACATTAGTTTGTAAAGTTTTCCCAGAAATTTAGATCCAAACCCAGCAAAATATTTTGTCTAAGGACAAAGCATTATTTCAGTTAAGCAAATCTTCTGGTAGATGCAGTAATTTCTTAAGGCACACAAATAAAACATTTGAACACAGATCTATTATTTGATATCTTACAGTGATTGGAAAAATACAGGATGGAAAGCAGATTAAACACTTTTCTTAATGGTCTATAATTGCAAAAATTACAAATACTAAAGCTTTATATAAGCATGAAAATTCCCATTGAGGATAACAAACCTTTCTTTATTTTAGGGCAACCACCAAAACCTAGGAAACTTTAGTCTCCCAGCTTTATGACCAACACAAATATCCATCTCTTCAACAGGATCTACAGAGGAAACAGTACTGGTTACTCAGGCACCATAACAATTTTAGTTGCTCCCAAAATTAAGGCCAAGACTGATTTTAAACAAGCTCATTTTAGTACAGGTTAAATCAATTGAGTTACTTTTAAATGCTAGAAAATTATGAATGGGATGTCCAAGCAGAGCTTGCCTCAACTAATCTTCCTCTCAAACAACTTCAGTTGTAACCAGGCTTTTGTTTAAGTAAGATATACACACATTTCTGGGGTACCTTAAGCATTGTCCATTATTTAACCTTTATCTTTTCAGATGTTGTAGTATAAAAAGTCTTAAAATATGCTGGGACTGCTAAGTTCCTGTAAAGCATTCACAGTATCTTTGTATTTCCTTGCATTTCCTTACTCAAAATAGAAAAAACAGAAAGAACCATTTGGAAGTTTTTGGGGGTTGTCTTTTTTTTTTTCCACCATTTAAAAAAAATATATATACACAGCCTTACACTAGGACTCTGTGTCAGGTTTCTACAGTATTTGTATTAATACTCAGCCACAAATGAATTTCCAGTGTAGAAAAAATGACTACATACAAATGCATTTCTGAAGCAAATAGGAAAAAAAAAATATAGTTTTCCAGACTTATTCCTCCACATTGTTTGCCTGCATTACTCTTCTGAGATGCTACACAGAAGTGGGACACAGAAGTGTTTTTTTCTCCTCCAAATCCCTTTCTAAAGCTCTCCTGTACCAGAAAAAAAAAAAAAAAAAAAAAAACCCACCCACACCCACGACTTTGACACCACTGGAAGTACAAATTTTACATTTTACATTGATGCCCACTGTGGTCATTCCTTGTATTTTCCTTGCAACCATTGAGACTTTTTTTAAACCATATCCATGAAGTATCTTGTGCAATAGAATCCAAGGCTTCATAAAGTGCCATGACTCTGATGAGAAAAAATATTTAACTAATGGACACTGTAATCAATAGGAAAGACTCAGAAATGGGGAAAATAAGGAGGACTAGGGGTGGAAATCAGCCAGATACTTCCACAAGAGGGTTATAGGACTTCATGCACCAAGCCTGCACTGTAAGCACCATTTCGGTGGTGAAGTCATCAAAAACATTTATCCTGATAAGCTTGGTTTTTAATGGTACCAAGATATACCCTGGTCTTGAAATTAATTAATTCAGTCCAGTTTAATTTAATTAATTAAAAATAAATTTTAAATTACATACTTTTTTACAATGTATTGTATTTAATTTCTGGATAAAGAACACGCTCTTTATGTACAGAGACGGCCTGGGTTTAGCCAAAAATAAAGTATAATCCAGAAACTGGAAATGGTAGGTGACCAATAGCACTTACATTTTCAATAATCATGGTCAGGTTTTCTTTGTGTAGGGCTCTAGGATAAACTCAAGGGATGATTACTGTAATTAAGTCTCTGAAGAAAGAGATCTGAAAAGTTCTGTCTATTTGGCAGAGATTTGAAGTCTCTTCAGCGAACTCCCTTCGATCCTCTGAAGTCCCGATCTTGCACTCATTAGGTTCCCAACTAGCGTGTACATGCAGCTGATACTGGTGTCAGTCAAAGTCCTATCCCAGTCAAACAGTTCTTGCAAACAGAGATATTTTCTGGCATCTGACTTCTTGAGTGTAATAAAGAATTGGATGAATAAAAATTCGAAAGAAAAGGTTTAAATAAAGTATATGCAATTGTAAATGATGAAAATATGGAATGAGAAATCCTCCTCCAGGTCGAGGCAGGATTTCTCTTCCAAAGCAACAGATTGCAGCCAAGCACCCAGATAACAATCGCAAGCAGGCACATCAGCCCCGAAAGAATGGGCAGGACACGGGCCATCGAACAAACAAAAGAACGGGCCCGGACGAGATATCGCCGAGCCCGAGCATCTCCGCCCTGACCACCTGTGCTGGAGAAATGGAGAAACTAGACAAAGGAAGAGGAGCCAGCCGAGATAGCCATCGGCTCCAAGATGGGTGCCACCACTCCACCCTAATGGCCCGGACCAAAATGATATCAAAAAGACATCCTGGACCTCTTTACATATGAGGAGCCTCTGCCCAACGTCTATTGACTCTATTCTCCGGTGCCAGGAAATCTATTCTTCGAACAATTAAGAACCTCTTAGCAAAGGGTGCCTGCTTAGAATTTGGCCTCGAGACACAAACTTCCTATAAAAACCCAGGCCAAAGGACTCTCAGGCGTGGATTTGGGAGCATCTATACCTTGCGTATAGACCCTGTCCACCCAGCGCTGCGCTGCTTATTTTATTGTGGTTTTTTTTCTCTTTGTTCGAATTTATTATTGTTTGATAATAAATTTTCTCTTTTATATAACCCGAAATTGCCTTTGCATTTATAACATTGAGGTACACAAGGGTGTTTCCAGTCCCAGGGGAGGAGGCAGACTCCAGCAAAACCCAACCCACCAGATGGTCTAACATTACACAACCAGCTGCTCCAGCTACAGTCCCAACCACATCCAGAATCATGCTAAGTAATATCTTTGAGAATAGAGAAGAATCCAGACTTCTACCAACGTAACTGAAATCAGACAATTACTTCTTACTGAGAAGGTCCTATCACTCCAGTTACAGTCTTTGTTTCATATGACAGCTGGATATATCACCAGCATGCAAAAGAATGATATCCACTCTTAGGAAACCTGGATTAGAGAAAGCATACAAACTTGCTTTAAAAAATATCTTCCTTACTAACAACTAAATCTAAGATTTCACCTGGGAATAAGAGCATCTAATCACATGCCACAGACTTTGAAGCATTCTAGAAATATAGCCCACTTATCGATCCATGCCTGTTCTAAACAAGTATTGAAAATACCTGTTTTATCCATAATATAGCATCCAAGTCTAAAATTATATCCTGGTTAAACCGATGCTCACTAGAGAAGCCACAGAATCAATGGAAGTTTGCAAATCAGTGATTTTGGGTGCCCAACCTGAAATACTCAAACAGGATTTTGAGAAAAGAGGCGTGGGGGAGTTGCTGAGCCTCTCAGACTGTACGTACAGACAGTAGTTAGGCTATCACCATAGTTTGACTACCCCCAGTGAGGACACATGGAGAAAGTAGCTGCCTTCTACTTTGCTATTTACTTTGTAAACCAGGTGGCATGAAATACATTTCAGAAGACTGATTCAAGAGGGAAAGGGACATCCAATTACATTAGAAGAAGAATTTATCTGATTTTACCACCGTTCATGTAGTTTATTGCCACAAGTTTAAAAAAATATATAAACCCAAACACTACTATCCAAAGGCAAATCAAATCTGGACACAGATAAGAATATTTAGAGGAGTTAAAGTCACCAACCTATGAAGACTGCTGGAAAGGATAAAAGCTCCTACTTCAGTTTTAGCTCAATTTCTCATTAGAAGGGATTAGAATGAAATTTTCATAGAAGCCTCTAATTCCTATGGGGTCTACCATCCTCATCTCAAGCATCTGGTATGGTCATCAGAGAAATGGTAGTACATTAGGCAGACCACAAGCACAATCCAATATGCCAATTATTACATGTTTTCTTCTGCTTGATAAAAAGTTAAACAGTCCATCTAATGCTGCTGTCAAAATGCAATCTTGGAACAAAGCACCAAATAAACATTTCTTTATGGACAAAAAAAGACCAAATATGCTCACTAGCAATTTACATTCAATTCCAGAGATGCAAGATTACCTGCCTAGACCACAGTCTATCCCATCAAACCCTTTGAATGTTCTTGTGAAAAGCTAGAATGTGAAATATTTTTTTAGCTAGGAGGGAAAATGGGTATCATCACTGGGCTACATAGCTGGGTTAGGAAAAGCCAGAGTTCACTGGTTTTGTTTCTAGATCAATGTGGGCATTTCAATAGGATTTTGCTTCTCAGTGAGAAAGGGCAAAAGAACAGATTATTTTCTTCTAAATATTTAGCTCCTTTTGGGGCAAGTGGTACACCAATTGTCTCTCAGAATTGAAGGAAAGGACAAAGAATATTTATATCTTTAAGTTACCAGGAATATGTTACACTTAAACTCTTCTTTAACCAAATAGAGAAAAAGAGAGGGGAAGAAACTGCTCTTCCTCACTGCTTTATCCAAAATAATCACTTTTAGTGATACATTAATTGAGCAAAAAAGTGCTATTCACATGACCTCTAATTTCATTTCAGGCCAGCACAACTGTGTAGGGATTACACATTTTATTATGTATCCTATAATTTTTATATAACTTAGCAAAAATACGAGAGTCAAATACATTGTTCTTAGAATTGAGCTTAAATTCATGCTCAGACTCTGAGAAATACAGCCCAGCATCCTGTATCAACCCTCAGAAAATTCTCTTAAATGCAAATAAGTCTTTTTTTGCTGAAGTCTGCCAATCACAGCCAATGATGTATCACAATGCCAGTGATGGCTCTTCTCTTAAGAACTTTGTCAGGTAAAAAGAATATCACACACTAACCAATGTTAACGTGTGATGCTACATTATTGAAATAGTAATTACAATAAACCAATTTTACAAAAGAAAATTAGGGAAAAGGCCTCTATACATACCCATTGTATATCATTCCTGACTGTACTTAGAGATTTAAGTGAAATCCCACTGAAAAAAGAAAGAATGGGGTAAAATCCTATCAGTTGTCTTGGACAAGAATATATTTTTCTAGCTTCTTTTCCCCTAAGAGCATGCTAAACCATGAAAAATGTAATGGCAGAAGGAAGAATGTGAAGACACTATTTTTCATACTGATGAAAGAACATTACTTGCTTAAACAGTACAAGACAGTACCTATAAATGTGAAAAAGTCTCTCTGGCTTTCGACATATGTGAAACAGGGACAGTCATGGAGGAAAACACACTTGTAAAGATATTTTGATAATTCAAATCGGTAAGAAGCAAAAATAAAATAAAAAAAAAGTGATATACAGTCTTTCACAGCATCTTCTCTAACCAGAACCTAGAGAACGGGACTCTACAATGAGAGCTCTAAAATGACCACTTCAGTTTTGTGCCTTTGCTCCCCAGTCTGGCCATGAAAATTATACTTGCTCATCCTTCGGAAATTATTTGAAATCTACAGTTAAGAGGTGACTTTGAAATGTTGTTCAATAGGAACTGCCTTATTAGATATAATACCTACAGAATTAAAAAAAATGTTATTTTCCTCTCACTTGGTTAATGCTGATTTTCCCCAATTTTTTTCTACCTATTCAATAATATTTCCCATCATTTTTCTTGTGTGTCTTATCTTCTGTTACTTGATAGGGAAAAAAAATTTTATTTTCCTGGCTCTTACCTCTGATCCCTTTCAGATACACAGAGTTCAGTGCTTAGTAAAAGAAGACCTCAGAAGTAGGATGAAGGCAGCAGAAACTAAAGCAGAAACTTCCCTAACATTGTACATTCTAAAAGCACATTCTGTGCTGTTAATATCCTGCATTTCACAAGTTGATAACTCTGGTAATGAAGGTACAGTTTCAATCATATTAACAGTTTTACACTAAGCAAAATAGGTGAGTAAGCTTGAAGACTTTCTAGGGCTATGAAAAACTGAAGAAGGCCTGAAGCACATTTAGAATAACAAAGCTAAAAACAGACTGGATATCTGCTTAGTCTTCCCTACAACAGATTCTACATTTCTACATCTGTCTGAAGTACTCTTGGAGGAAAAAACAAAACTAAATGAAAAAAGTGTCTGGACAAGTTAAAAAGGCATTCCTACACTCCAGAAAGCATTCAGCTCTGAGAAGAGGAGCTGGGAGAAACTATAAGTGGATAGCCTTTTGGAAAATACAGTGGAGCTGGAAGGAATATGATTAGCTCCATTTCTTGAAGAAAAGATTCAGCTTTCTAACATATGGGGAGAAATGGCTTGTGTCAGGGAGGAAAAAGATCAGAAATCAGAGCTTCAGTCAATAGTCTGGTTCTTGATCTAAGGCTACCTTTTTATGTGCATATTCTGTGGTAATCACCTAAAACTTTAATGTAACATAGATTTTACAAACCTAAAAGGTAATTTATGTTTTTTATCTAGGATGATCCATAGGAATGAAATTGATGGCTAACACCATTATTTTTTGATATCCATGAAATACTTAAACTGAAAGAACTGAAAAGAGAGATTTTGTACCCACTAAGCTGATGGAGCTTTCACTGAGAAATGTGAAATTATGTAAATGTGGACTTTAAGAGCAACTGAGGAACTTTCTTCTATTATGCACACACAATTATGGACAAAAGGTCACTCAGTGGTTAGCTAAGCTTCACAGCAAATACCACAAATAGCTACAATAAAAACTTGACATTAGTTATCAAGAGCTAGTGATATAAATTTGTGACTTGTAGGACTATGGATAATTTTAGCTGATTTAAACATAAATAAGCTGCCATGTTTTCTGGACTCAGACGAGATAGGAAATAGCACAACCTGGAAAAACCACATTTTCTCATTTTCTCTAAAAAGACCATTTGTTTTTTAAGGTCAAACACAGGCATAAACATAGCACACATTTAATTAAGGTAGCTATTCTTCTCCATATTTAGTCAGTTATACCCAGAGCTTTAACTAATGTCTATATTTTCTTATTTTTAATCACATTTTTCTGATGAGCAACACATGCAACTTCAGGCCCATATGCATATTGAAATGGTTTTTTATTAACCATTTGCTCACAAGATGAGTTAGAGAACAGAAATTCCACTAATTCTAGTTACAAGATCTGTGAAATTTGAACAAGCAAAAAGTAAAAAAAAACCCCAAACAAACCAGTTGTTCAAAGTTCATGAAAAAATTTACATTGTTCACATACTTATAGATCTCTAAAGCATAGCTTTGCATTTTATTAACATTTATTATTAAAATAAACCACATGCTCATGTCCATCATTATGCAGTATAAAAAGATCAGTGGGTACCAATTTCCAGGGGAATTCTTCAAGAAACTTAAAATTAATATTAAAATGACATGCCAATTTCACATCTACCCATATGCATTTGAGACCACTGAGGCTAATTCCCATTTTACAAATTTCTTTTGCACTGCACTACATCACACTTTTGGTTCAGAGGCTTTACTCCCAACAGAGTAGATGTCTAGAATCACCACTTTTTTTTAAGGATTCACTGATTGTGTTCTGATACAGATTATAATTATAAATTTTGCGTGTGTCTAAAGATGCAAACAGAATATCATAATAAGAGTCCTGAAATCACTAGTTCTCATTCATTTCAAATGCAGTCCAGTGTTGGTAGCATATTGACCTTTACAAGTGCTTTGAAACCACAGAATTTTACTGTATTTAAGTTGCTACTAAAGACATATTACATTTGCAAGAAATCCTGGACATCATGCTGAAGAGTAAAAATAATATGATCTCTAATAGAGAAATGTTGCCCTTAAGAGTGCACTGTGTGTCACAATGCTGAAGCATATTGTGGGATTTATTAATCCAAGTGATTAAGGATGAGTAAGTGTTTGAGCCAAACACACAATATATAAAAGCCTGACAAGTCTAATGGTTAGATTTTTCAAAAGCTTTGAGCTGTAGCTTCACTTTAAAAAACGAAATTCATCCCTTCTAAACAGATTACTCTGGTAACCCACCTAAAGAGGAAAAAAAAAAAGATGCTTCTTATGTTATTAATTTATCCATCACATTTAAAAATATTTTTAGTAAACATAATGGATAAATTTTCCAAATAACATCATACAGTGTCTTTCTAGACTTTCTCAGAAGATAGTTGGAGTATTTTTCCTCAAAGTCATGATCATCTTTCTGCCACAGCAATAACCAGGCACGCAGTATTAGGGCATTAGAAAGATGGAAAAAGATATATTCACTTGCACCATTGGTCATCATTGATCACAAGTCAATATTCAGCATATTATGAGTACTAGTAACACCTTTTCCCAATGATAGTTAAATCTGATGGAGCTTTGTGATAATTTTATTTACACCCTAATTCATATAGTAGATTAAGTATTTGAGATACCTAATATCATGTTTCATTGATATATACAACTACATCAATAAAATAAATTAACCAGAATATTTCTTAGCCATGTAATTGAACTCATTTGAATAATTCCATTGCCAGTTAACAAACATTTTGAAAAAGCTACCCAACTAGAGAAATTTTAAACACTAGAATAACAGATTTATGGCTCTTATCAAAGCCCCAGTAGGTAGGCAGGATGTAGAATCAGGAATTTGAAGCCCTTAAGCCTTATTGCTACCACTGTAGCCTCTCAGTGAGTAGAGTGTCTTTCTTGCTTTCCTCTGAAGAGTCTCCTGCCTTCCACCAGCACCTTGCAGCATCACACATACAATGATGTCTGCCCCCTAACCTGCAGTAATCTACAGTTAGCTGACCACAGTCAGCCAGTATCCTTTTGGAATGGCTGGATTTTTACCAATACTGTACCTTCCAGTATGTAAAATGAGTCAAGCGAGTTTCCTGCTAGGCAATACATTATCTCCAAAACAAAGTGATTTAAAACAGGAAATACCAGTATGCAGAGACAGCTCCCCTGCGCTATCCACACGCACAACTGTCAGTTTGCTGTGGAAATGACACTTCTGTGCATTGAGCTGGTTACATTTCCTTTGATTTTGCCAAACTGCAATCACATCTTCAATTCAGTGAAACTTTACCCACTGCATACAAATCTGGATTTCCCCTTGGGATTGGACCGACACCTCATCTTTAATGAACACTTTCACTAAGCCTAAACTAATTTTTGGTTGGGCAATACATTTAAAAGTTACAAGACCAAATCCCTGTAAAATAACCCCAGCAGCCTGTCTTTAATTCCAATGTCTGAAGAGCTGACTCTTCAGTGATTACACACATGATCCAGAGCAGTTTGTGAGTTGGTTTCATTGGCACTGATCTGCCAATACCCAAGTTCCAACCACACTTCTGGTAATACACATATACAGAGTTGTATCATAAAGAATTGGCCACAGGTTTTTGAATATTGTCATAAGAGACATTAAGAGGTCATTTTGTACCTTGCTCCAGGCATAGTATCAACCATGCTTTGGTCATTCTCAATAGATACTTACTTATTTTCAGAGTTCTCCAAGAACAGACCAGAGTCTCCCAATAAAATACTTAAACATTTCAATTATTTTTTTTAAAAAAGAATTTTACCAAAAGCTATTACTGATTCATCTTCCTGAAGTTCAAGGCCATTACTATTTCTACTTGCCACAGAGATAAAATTGTTACGCTGGTTCTAGAGCAGGCTTGCAAACCATTATGTCACCATCTCTGGTACTGCCTTCATCAGGTTAAATATCTGTCCATTCAGCCTGTCTCATCCTCCTAACATCAAAGATGCTCTGTGCTTTTCCTTCATTTCTCTGCAACCAGTTCACATCCAATTACCTTTATGTTGGGACTAGTTGGATAGATGAGGAGAGAGCAGTGAATGTTGTCTACCTGAGGTTCCACAAAGGCTTTTCACACTATTTCCCATTGTATTCTCATAGGCAAGCCCAAAATCTACAGGCTGGAAAAGCAGACAATAAGGTGGATTGAGAGCTGGCTGAATAGCAGGGCTCTAGGTTTTTATAAGCATCACAGTCTAATTGAAGGCCTGTAGCTAGTGATGTCCCCCATGGGTTGATACCAGATCTGGTATCACTTAGCTTATCCAACAGCTTGGATGGAGGGATAAGAGTGACTCCTCTGCAAATCTGCTGGGGATACAAAGCTGAGAGTAGTGGCCAATACCCCAGAGAGCTGCACAGACTTTCAGAAGGATCTCATGAACTGGAGGGATGGGCAGAGCAGGACCCTTTGAAACTCAACAAAGGCAGGGTCAGGGTCCTACAACTGGGAAGGAAGAACCTGGTGCACCAGTACAGGGTGGGGGCCAAAATGCTGTGAAGCAGCTCCGCTGAGAAGGAGCTAGAAGTCCAGGAGGACAAAAAACTGTCCATAAGCCAGCAGTGTCCTCGTGGCCACAAAGGCTGATGGTATCCTGATGTGCATTAGGAAGAGCATTGCCAGCAGATTAAGAGAGGTGATCCCTCTATTCAGCCTTGGTGAAGCCACATCTGGAGTGCTGTGTCCAGGTCTGGGTTCCTCAGTACAGAAATACCTGGGGTTCCTGGGGCAAGACCCACGGAGAGCAGCAAAGAGGGAAAAGGGACTGGAACACTTTCCCTTATGAGGAAAGACTGGGGAAGCTTGACCTCACAAAAAGACAAGTGAGAGGGAGCCTCATTAATTTCTATAAGTATCTGGAAAGAGGGTGCCAAGAGCAGGAAGCCAGGTGGATGTTTTCCTATTGCTTGGTGGTGCCAAGCAATGGGACAAGAGGCAATGGGCAGAAACCGATGCACACGAAGCTCACTGGAGCATGAGTCACCTTCTTGACTGTGAGGGTGACTGAATACAGAACAAGTTGCCCAAGGAGTTTGTGGAGTTTCCTTCCCTGGAGATATTGAAAAGCCATCTGGATGCAATCCTAAACAACATGCTCTAGGGAACCCTTCTTGAGTAGGGAGGTTGGACTACACAATCTCCAGTGGTTCTTTCCAACATTGCTGTTCTGTGAAGTCTTTCTTGAAGTATAAGGTTCAAAATGGGACATAGCATTCCAGCTGAAAGCTTACAATGGCAAGAGGGGAGGTAAATAAATGTTGTCTTTCCTGTTACTGTTCTGTTCAATTCTTTATCAATAAAGCAACACAGCTAAGTCATGTTTCTCTTGAAACATCTCTCATGACTTGTGACTTAGCATTGGATCTTTCTCCACAGAACCTCTGCTTACTCCATTGCTTCTCATCCATACTAATGCAAGCAATCTACCCCTAAATAATCATTCAACCTGCCTAAATTCCATCCCATGCTTTTCAGATCACTTCACTTCTAATTTACCAGAATTATTTTGAATTCATTTTGAATTCTGATCCCACCCTCAAACAATTGCAGCTCACCCCAGTTTGCTTTGTTGGAGCCTTTAACAAAACAGCCAAGTTACCAATGAAATCATCGAACAGAATCAGGCTCCAAACAGACCTGTTAGGTAGACTGTGGTGGTTTAGATCTTGAAACCAGCACATAGGCACTTCTATTTTTGGTACAAATAACTCCTCTGTGGTACAATTACCCAGCTTGTTGAGAGCCTACCTTACAATATTTTCACCTAGACAACAAGTCTTAAATTCATTACAAGTGTTGCATAAGACTGTTTTAAAAGCTTTTCTGAATCCAGGATACAGAGGAATTTATTGCTTTGACTCTATCCATATATATTTTGCCCTGTCATAGAAAGGAGTTATATCAGATAGATATAATTTGATCTTGAGGTATTTCTGGCTGATCTTCATCCTCTATTTCCTAGATATTTCCAAACTGTACATTAATTTGTTACAGAATTTTGCCAAAGATTAAATGCTCTCTGGATAGTCTAGAGGGTGCCCTGCTTCTTTCCTCTCATCAACCCCTCACTATTTTAAAAGATAAGCAAGCACTGTCCTCTTCCTCAGGTATTTTAGTACCTTGTCCACTCTCCAAAAATTCTTGAGGTACTTCTTGAACAACTGAATAAATAAATCACTATGGTCAAGAACAGACTCAAATGACATGGGAAAAATCCAAGGCTTACTTTCCTACCCACGTGGAAACATCACCCTTTTTTCAGGGCTATTAACTGCCATAGCCTGCAGCATGCAATTGTCCCATTGAGTAACAATGGATATGAAAGAGTTAAGAATTCAGCCTTGTCAGCATCCATCCTCAGAGGCACAAGACCAACTTCATGTAATACATCCCAGAATTTTGCTCTCCTGAAATGAAGGCAGAACAATTCCTTTCAACCAGCAAAATGGAGGAAGAAATCCTTCAAGCTTTCAGGCCAGATTGATCACTCAAGAGACACAACAAACTTGGGTAAATGTCCAGACTCAAGATTTCTTTCTGAATTGATGCTTTTGAGGTTTGCTCATACTGATCATTAGTCACTACCATTTATTAGCTTGCAGATAAACTGAAATACATCCTGGGAAAGAGAGAACAGTATTCTCCTAGGACCTTGGTTATTGATTTTATTTATTAACTAAACTTAGGCTAAGGCAAAATTAATAACATTCTACATGCATAGCAGAAACTTGGAGGAGAGACTGTGTGAAAGCAGGCCTCTCCCATTTGTATACCTCTGAAGAGGTCAGCTTCTATCCTAGGCCTCACAACTTCAGGACCATAAAGATGAGTGAGCATTAAACACCAGCAGACAGAAGCGAGGCACGCACCAGGTTGTTCGGAGGCATACCAAAGGACTCCACCAGCACAGCCCTCAGAAATGACCCCTGCCACACTGATTCTTAGACCCTAAGCAAACAGGCATGCACAAAAAGACATTGAATTTCTCATGTCTGACAGATGGGAAATTTGGAGCTGACTAAACACATGCCCAACCCTATATCCTTAGCCCAGATAGCACTTCATTGACCCCTGGCTGATGGAAATGCCAGAAGAGTATCATCTGAATGTGACCCCTTAATGTAGTCCATGTGTGAAAACCTTAAGGAACAGTTCTTTTTCCAGTGGAGGCCAGGAAACAAATGAAAAACGTTCACTGAAGTCAAGGGATTTACATTGGCATAAATCTGACATACAGAAAAATTAGGGATCCAAACTCTATCCTCCAAATTGAGGCCAAAATGATCCCAGGGAAAGATCTTCTACAGCAGTGTCCATAGCCATAGCCACGCTATTCTGCTCAGCAGTATAAAATAGTTAGTGTCATATTCTGTAACACTAAAGAATACAAAATATTTTCCTGAAATAAGAAAGAGTCTTTTGAATAATTTCTTTTTCACGTAGATGCAAAGGCCTTTCCAAGTTAATTAAGTTTACCATAAGGGCCTAGGGGCATAAAGTACTGAAATTGTATTGAAATTCTATAAGAAACTGACCAAACTGGCCACTAAATCTTATTTCAAAAATCCTAGCATCAAATAATTACTTGTAAAGAGTGGCTCTTCAGAAACATTTACTTCTCTAAATAGATATTCCAAATACATATGATCCTTGCCTAAACAAATTTCTATTTCCTTCAGCACAAACACATTTTTACACCAATATTTATAGATTGCACACTGTGATTCATTAACAAATAAAGCCCATTTTCTGTGCACACAAATGACTTAAAGAACACTACAATAAATTCTAACTTCCTTGTTGGTTATGGAAGGGCATATTCTTATTGACATCTTTATTTTGCAAAATTGCTCCGAGAGATGTATTTGGCAAATAATATTACTCTTGCAGATCTCACTGCTTCAGAAACATGACTTCTGAGGAAACACTAGATCTTGTAACAGAAATATCTTTAAATCTTTTAGATAGCCAGTCCACAGGGAAAGGTTTAAGAAAGGATCAAAGCTTGTCCTTTCAGCTTGAATTATTCCATTACAGCTGAATGTGACATAATTACAAAAGATGTTGGATGTGGAATCTCATCAGGATTATCTGACACTCATCTTTGTTGAAAAAGTCTCCCCAGCTGTTGCTCTGATAGCACAAATGTGACAGGAGTGTAGAACACAAAAGTAGTTGCAAGTGACTGCTGCTTTTAGGCTGGTTTAGGCTCTGTGCAGCGCACTGTGACTTTTCAGCCACCTCAAATATTGAGGCTGTTTAGGACTGCCTTGCAGGGGAGAGGGAATACCAAGTATGCTACTGAATTCCTAAATAAGAAAATTTGTTTGAAGCAGCCCATAGACCAATATGGGATCTATGCTCTGTAACTAACAGACAAGGAATTAATCTTCTTTCTTATGCAAGGTCAACATAACTCAGTGAGTAGCTGCTCATTCCTTTTTTCCTCCCTTTTAAAAAGATTGCTATATAGCCTTAGTTTGTTTTCACCAAGATCAAAGCAGTGCTGCTTACAACATCTAAGATGTAACAACATTCTTCTTACAATCTACATTTCTCTCTGCATTTGATGCATTTTAAACCAGTACATATGACCTCAAATAGGAAGGAGCACATTTCCTATAGTGCCACTATATTTGTATGTATGTATATTTTTTTGATTCTGTGGAAGGAGCTCAGTTGTAAACTATAACATCAAATCTTGAATAATTACCCATTCCAGAGGATTTGGTAGCTGTAAAAATACTTTTCTTTCCTTCCTTGTCATGGATTACATTTCCTTCATACATTATTAATGAAGTTAAACTACTAGTAACATGCCAAATGTGCTGCATAGGAGATTTGTGCCTAATCCAGCACAAAACAGGCCCAGTCACATAATGATAGAAAAAAAAGAACAAATGTCAACAGTTTCACACTGGGACTAGATTAAGCAGACCATACTTACTGATTCCTTACACAGGGATTATCTCACTTTTAGTGCTATGAGAAGACAAGCCACACTTCTCCTATATTATTAACACAGAACTGCACCTCAAAAAGAAACACCAGAGTCCCCAAACTGGCCTACAGACACAAACACAGAAATTGTCATTTACTAAACATCACAAACTCTTTTGGATAACAGATGTAAAACCAAGGCATTAATAGTAATAGATATCAAAAATTTCCTCCTCCTGCTTTAGATCTCAGCCCAACTTTCAATGGAATTTGTGCACCACCCTTAAGAGGCTATTACTTACAATTAGACTACAACTGAATCCCAATTAAATTAAAATAGTTGGTGTCTGTGGTCTTTACCTTCTTACCACAGGAAACTTTCTTTGGCTTAGGATCCAGATGCCAACAGCTATCATGTATTAGCCTGATATGTAAAGTGCCCACTGAAGGCAACAGAAGTGTACACGCATTTACAGGAACAGGCATTTGGTACAAAAGTGTCTGACAACTAAGCTACAACAAAGCGCAAACAGAGCTAGACTTTGTGGGGTTTAATCTCCTGTCTAAAAGGTGTATTCACCAGACTCCTTAGGGCACAGACAGATATTTATTGAGGTAGGTAACATAAGTACAGCTTTGCAAGATGAAGAATATTGCTTTAAGATGCTTACTGCTGTATCAGGAACACTGAAGCCATGACACAGACTGCAGAGCCAGTGAAAAATTGCTTGGTCATTTCAGATTTGTTTAAAATGTTCAAAGAGTAGCTGTCCCAGCAGACTGGGCAAGATCAGGTGTCATCTGTCTACACCACTCTTCACTTTATGCTGGATCAGGTATCGTCTGTGCTACTGCAGCTGGCATTGGGCTGGTAGCAACAGCACAGCTTGTGCTGCGCCTGGCTCAACACAGCACAACTGAGTGCACACACTGATCCAGCCCTAATTAGTATTAGCAGAGATCTGGCAGGAAGGATTGTTAAATCACAAACTAAACCTGAAGTTCCAAGTTGCTCTTCTGCAGGTAAACAGGCATTAAAGAGTTCTGCCTTCCAACTTTAGCCCAGCCCAGTCAGAGCTACCTAGTCTCTGGTTACCTTTGTCAAAAGTCAAAATATTACATACATGTTGTGTGTGTATTTTACAATTCTGGGCACTTCAGAAACCTAGACAGGAAGCTACAAATGGCTCAGTGACAGCACAAGGGCTAGTTATTCCCAACAAAGCCATGTTTTAAGCCAGTTTCAACAGCACTTGTAGATAGACATCCTGTAATTGAACTGCCATCCAGTCTGTTTGGGGTCCCACAAAATGCCCTGGAATATACAGAGCAAATAATCAAAATCAAATGAGAATTTATTCCACACACTGTACTTTCATTCTGAGCATTCTTTCCCACAAGCAGGGGAAAATCAAGTGAGCAAAAAGAAACTAGAAAGTTATCTTGCGTAAGCATCAAAACATTAGTAAGTCCAAATAATGATATAGTCACTAGCACATAAAAACTAATTTGCTCATTAAAAGCTTTATATTGGGCTTATACTCCCTTACTGAGACCATGAATCATTGCAATCATGAGAACCCATACCCTTAGTTTCTTAGGGCTTTCCACTAAAACCCATGAAGAAAACAGAATATTGTGTCCACCACACAACCTTCCTGCATTTCTTCTGTACACACACAAAGCTCCCATGGCAAGAGCAGAGTGAGAAATGCTAAAGGCAGAAGAGGAAGAAAATAACCAATGTTTATGTGCAGGAGAGATGACTGGGATGTATCAATCTCTTTTTTTATAAAGAAATAATCCACTGACTGCTAGAAACCGCAGCAGACACTATCTCCATGGAGCCCCTCCACTCCATACCAGGCTTAACATTTGTTCCTCTCATAGCTCTCCAGACCGTGTAACTCTGTGGAGCTGTTCTGATGGAGCTTTCTGCAAATACCCCGTGAAATGCCGTTTCTCACTGCAGAAGGGGGCCCAAGAGGAAAATGCTAGTCAGCATCAAATTCTTTCCATAGCCTATGGACATTTATTAATTCAGCCCTTTTCCTCCCTAGTCCAAGGCCTTGGATTTCCCTAAGCTCTGTTTGGACCCCACAGACAGCAAAAAATGATATTTCTAAAGAGACTGAATATGGAGGTTAGGGAATATCCTAACATAAAGGTTTCTGCCTTTGAAAACCTCATTGCACTACATGCATTGTCTAAATAGGACACCGAGAAATAAAATTTAAATTCAAGTTCATGTGACTTTTCTGGCACACTTTTGGTTACTAAAATATTAATTTTTGACCCCATGAAATGTGTCAAGTATGAGCTGTTTGGCTTCAAAGCAATATACCCCAAAAACTGCATGCTCAGCTTCAGTAAATACTAGTTCATAATTGCAGCCTATGCTTTACCCAGTTTCAAAGTAGTTACAAAGTCAGAAGACAGTCATTACATTTCATTCAATGAAAAGAGCACATCCCAAATGAGGTGTCTTTAAAGAAAAGAAACAGGACAACTTGCACTGACAACGTTTATCCTTTGTACTATGCAAAGCTCTCCTGATTCATCACCTATTCATCTGCCACAGACACGTTACTGCCCTACATCTGTTTGCATCTTAAATCACAGACTTACTGCAAACTCCCTCCAATTATGTGCCCTTGGTAAAGTACAAGTGTCATTCCAAAACAGTCTACTGGAAGGAAATCTAGGAACTACTGAAGGATTAGCATATAAAAATTCCACAATTATTTTTTCTGTCTTAATCGCTGTTTCCCCAAGTCTGCTTATTTCTTTTAATCTGTTACATTTAATATTTTGTTTGTTTAAGGCACTTCAGCTCAGAAAGGTCTGAGAGCAGTACATTTTTTTAACGCAGAGAGTTTCTAGTATTACTCCATTCTGGAGGGGAGCAGCTGAAGTGCAGAACACTAGCCTTATTCATACCTTTTTATTGAACCCTAGCTTTCTCCCCCATATACTTAGGTCTGCCCCAGGCATCATGCAAAATTCTTGTGAGCACACACCTGTCAGTCATCAGGAGCATGTCCATCACAAGCTACAACAAAGATAGAAATTTCTGAGTAAAACAATTTTTATCTGCTAATAAAGAAAAAATCATAGATGGATCCTTACTGAAGTAGGCCAAGGTTGCCAACAGATGTACTGAACAACATCATCTAAGCTCTGGACGCTGGTAGAATTTCACTATCATGCAGTTTTTAGGCCTTTTATCATTAATTTTGGCATGGGTAATGAGGTTTTTGATAACACAAACACTAAAAAATACACATACATATGTACCTAGTGATGTGCAAAGATATTACCCCATGAAGAACAATAGGGAACACACTATCCTACATCAGAGTACTTAATATGATCAGCCCATAAGGGGTTTCTGAAGATGCAGCCTGTAGTTTTATGTCACAGTGTTACAATGCCTTGACCTAAGACTTTTCCTGAAGAATTATTTTAATGTGCCATATACTTGAACCATTCTCAAGTTACTCCAGAAGAAAGAGAGAACTGTCTCATGGACTGGTTCAGTCCATACCCCTGAGATACAAACAGAAGCAATCTCCACATTTTCTCCAAACACAATGAGCAAGACCACAGGTGCAAGTAGACTAGAACAGGGAAAAAATTTTTCCTTGAAGGACTGCTAACATTTCCATGATAGATAGGAGCAGCTCCACGAGTCTCATAGAACAGATTTCACTTGTGTTCCAGGTAACATTTCCATATCAAAAAATCTAGAAGGCTTGCAAAATTTGAGACCTGCAACAAAAGAGCATCTACTCGATATATGGCTTATGCTATACACAGTAAAATAAATGGAGCAAATGAATGTTTTACAAGTGTGATGTTAGTATTCTGTAAAGGTTATTTCTCCATTAGAAAACCCTGATACTTAAAATGGATTCAGTGGGACTAATAAATTAGTCCAGTAGGTGTTAATCAATAATATAAATGAATAACCAATGGAAAACTGCCACTAGTATGCCAAAGGGGAAATCATCCAAGAATGAAATTGGTGCAATAATACAAGTGTATTGTATCCTTCAACAAATACATGTAAAGCATACTGGATAGGGACCAATTCCCAGTACAAAACTATGTGCTCCTTTAGATGGCCTCAAAATACTTAATTTTATAAGGAATCTTTATAGGATAGATTTTTTTTTTTTCCCCTAATTGTAAACACTGATATGTTGAATTCAAAGATGCACATATGCTGTTCTTGTGCACTGGATATTTTGTTTAAATTTTGTAGGGTTTCTCCCCCCCCGATTTAATTATTCTTGCAGACAGCTTTTTGCCAGAGCTCTGAAGCCTAGAAGAAAATCCCCGGAGATTTACATGAAAAAAGCTGGCGTTCCCTCTTATTTGCCTATTGAACACACTCACGGTGACAGATTGTTTGGATGGGCAAAGCCTATCCTGTTTTAACATCTGAAACATCTGTCCAAGATCCTCAGACAGTCTGCATGCATTTACAAAGCTCTGACTTTGCTCAGGTTTATAATACTTGTTTTACAGTGCTTACAGCACTGCCCACAGCTCCTGCAAGAGTTGAGCTTGCCGAATTTTGCCACTCAAAATTCCCTCTCAGCCACGAAAGACTAAATCTCCCAAGTTAATTTGGCTTTCATTTGTTTAAGATTTTTGGCAAAAACCCACAGAACACCTGGCACAAATTTTTATATTTAAAATTAAACCAGACACAAAATCTACATATGAAATTCTTGTAGTTATTGGAATTACTTCCTTTGATGACAGAGGAAGCTGAACTACATCTTTCATTTTCCAACAGGGAAAAATTAACTAACACCTTCTAGGATTATTCTTGTCCTTTGTATAAAACCTTTCCCCCACCACCACCAAACAACCACTGGCTTTTCTGGCCAATCCATTTCCACAACCTCTCATCCAGCAGTGCTAAAAGAGTGGCTGCCATAAAGCTGGCAGGCAGCAGGAATTTTGACTCAAGATTGGTAATACTGATGCTGAATATCTAGATTGTCAAAAGCCAGGTCAAAAATGCCTAAGATGTCCAGAAAAAAAATTTACATCTTGCAAGAGATGTGTTCATCAATATTTGAAAGTTTATCTTCCATGGAGCCTCAATGGCTACTTTTTTCCAACACTGGGACAATAAAACCCACATTCAGTAAACTTGATCTTTTAAAGCCTCACAGCAGTGTTATAGCCAGAGTTGTCAAAATTCATGCCTGTCTTGGAAAGTGCTAAGAAGCAGCTTGTCAGAAAGGGGATTGCTGGTACACAAAGCCCCAAACGCAGCCTCATGTCCAAAGCTGCCATCCTTCTCATGAGGGACAAATATTCTTCAGAGCAGCACTACAGTTTTACAGGTACTGATAGGCAATGCTAATCTCAGTGCCACAAAACCACATCACCACTCAACTCGGCCGATGTTCAAACCTCAGACGGGCTTTTCAGAGAAGTGTTGCCCTTACTGTTCATTCAGCAGCTGGCATCACCTCTTTGCATAGGGAATCTGAAGGCTTCTCTGCCTTATATTAACACACTTATTTTTAAAACCTATGTTTCTTTGGATCAGATAGGTGTGATAGATTATTTAAAAAATCAGGAAGCAAATAACAAAAGACAAAACAATACAAACCAATTAACACCTTGTCCATCTGAACTAGCTATACCAAAGAGTAGATATAAAGGCCCCCCACTCTAGCCCTCTATTATTTTCTAATCATCCCCAACACATGAAATTATATTGTAAAATCCTCACTGGAGAGAGTTTGGCCTCAACTCTAAGCTGTCTTTTTATTATGCTTCCTCAGAGGAGAAAAGCTGAAGCAGTAACAATTTTATATCACCTCCACATTTTCTCTCCTCTATCCCTGGGCTAGTCCCATGCACGGTAGCTCACACCCAGCTTCATATCGACTTAGAGTCCACTTCTAGCAGCCAGGAGTTCCCAGCACACTGAAATATCACAGCTTACTTACTTTTGCTCAGGAAAGGGTGCTTACACTGAGCAGGAAAGCAGAAGCCTTTTCAGGCTTTTTCAGGTGCCATCCTGGTGACCTTCTGTCAACAGAAGAGTCTTTCAGCCATGAGTTAAGCCAACATTACAGCTACTTCACACTACCAGGTAGCTGAGCCGAAGACCTGTCTGCCCATCTTGTCTGCAGTCTAGGAAAAAAAAAAGAAAAAAAAGAACAATAATAAAAAATAGGAGGCTTTTGACAGGCAGAACAAATAGTATGTTTTGTCAGTAACGCCATGTAAATCTAGCAATAGATATGATATGTTGACAGATGTAATAACGTGCAGCAGGAGCACAAGTGTGTCTAGCCCTCCCACAGGTATCCAGCAAGCTTTTCATACTCAGGTCTGCAGTGACTGGACACATGTGGCAGGTGCAGGAGGTTTTAAGATCGCTCCCACCTCCCTGCTGCTCACAGTGGTTTGTTGGCTTTATTTCAGGCATTCAGCAGACTCTGTAAGCCCTTCTAGGCTTGGAATTGATAGCTGCCAGACTGCACAAAAGAAGACGTTCATTAGAGTTGATACTAAGAGAACATCAGCACCCCATGTTTTTTAAATTCTGTTCTTCCCCCATCTCTGGATTTAGGAATAAAATTTAAAGCACTGTTCTTTAGGAAACACTGATTTTTATGGCTTCAAAACAAAACATACTATAACACATTCACAGAACGCTTGAAATGTTGGATAAAATTCTCCAGGTCATTAAGAGACATTAAAATATAATACATTTTTTTTCAGCCTTTTTAATACTTCAAATACTCTCCTCCAATTCAACTCAAAATTTGGGTTGATTTTTTTAATCAGTACTACAGATAACTGCCCCCATTCCCATCAAAGGTGATTGTTATAGCTTCCATGTCAACAGCTATTATAATAAAAATTGACTTGTGGGAAAGTATGCAATAGTCTCAGTACATTAAACCACAAAAAAAGTTAGAACATCCTAATCTATATATACCTGCCAGACTCATACCTATCAATCTGCTACTAAACTTCCAGATGATATGCAAATATGCACACTATTTCTAGCCAGCTTTCGTAACTTTTAATAAAATCCCTCTACAATCAAGAAATTTCAACCTATTTATTCTTAAATAAATAGGCATTGATTATTTTCTTCAGATATTAGATTCAGATTTTATGTTCATTTTGGAGGTAAAAACTAATATTTCAGTTGAACTGACATTCTTAACTACACATATGGCATTATAAAACAAAGCCCAGTAATGATGCCTTTCTTAATATCCATCATACAAATGTTCACTGCATAATTCCTGTTCTTTCCAGGAAAAACATGCAGTCTTGCTTCAGTTTCTTTTTAGTAAATCTTTGAGTCAAATTCAAATTATTTTTCTCAGTTTTTGTATCTCAAAAAACTGCAGTAGTAAATTTGATTAGTGTCAATTCTGGCCTTCCATAAAACTTCAAAGATTTCAGTAGGCAAGAGGCTAAAATAGGCTTAGGCCTATTCAGAACTGTTTTCAGACATTGTTAAAAAATATATCATAATTTTATGGTTTGCAGAATGATTTCCTGCACTTATTTAGAACTGCCTAAATAAGTGATAAGAAATGATCAGTTTTTAGCCTTCAGGAAGTGAAACAATTCAGAGCTAGAATAAAGCAGTCTCTCCAGCACCTCCAGTACAGCTGGTCTATACTATCCCCATTATTCATCATTTGAGGCTACAACAGATAAATAACAGACCATAAACTCAAACATCTGGACAATCTAACACATACCTTTCTTGGGATCCCCTTATAAATACGATTCACATTCTGGGTTTTTAGCAGAGTAAGTTAGGCACAACCTAACACACTGCCAGCATTACCCTGCTTCCATATTTACTAATTAATTCATAACGTTGATACATGAAGCCCATCCATTGTTTGAGATATGCATCACACTTTCTATACTTGAATCTATGTGCACTCTGGATATATATTTCTCTGAAGCAACCAACCACACATATATTCTTCAAAAAGCACTCAGATATCTAACTGCAACCTTGCTTGCGCTGTTGCCACACCATTGCAAGCCTTTCCCATCATTTTTATTTGACACTTGCTGTTCAGGTTTCAACTCCACCTGATCTGCAGTTTTCCCCAGATAATTCCACCCACAAAAAAAAAAAAAAATGCAGGGGAAAGCAGGTGTGAAACAATCCATCAGCCAAATAGTCAACACAGATTATTTACATCTGAAACCTATTAAACTGGTAAAGTCATAAAGGATAAGGAACTCCAAAATTGGAGCAGACAAATTCCTAAAATGTGCATGTAAGGAATAACAAAACATACGAATTTTAGCCTTTAAATAGATGGCTTTTTTGGAATTAACTTGATACAGCAAGTATTATAAGGTCAATAACATTCATGTTGTCAAAAAGGGAGAAAAAAAATTAACAAGGGAGTTTTTAGATGCAGGGGTTTTTATGTTCAGTGTATACACTGAATACACACCACCTATTAAGAGTCCCCAGTTTCCTCCTTCCTTTCTACTCACATACTTACCTCCCACAGACAGGCAGGTAACTCCTTCAGCCACTGCTTATTTGTTTTGCTGGGAGAAGTAGCAATATAACCAACCCTCCTTACAATTTCTTCCTAATTTGGTAAGCGATTAATCACCGACAAGAATCATGGCAATGTCCATCTCTTCAGTGGATTATGCTATCACTACAATAATTTACACTGCTAAGTTTATGTGTGGTTCAACTCACACTTCACTTAAATATTCAACTAATGAATGTTTTCCCCTCAATATTCCTTGCTGTAACAGCAGCCTTTCCAGATCACATGAAATCTCTGAAGCTACTACTTAACTCTACAGTAGCCCTAATGGATTAAGGTTTTTAAACCACCTATATCTTCCCAGCTAAAAAGAAGTGAAAATAAAGTAAAATTTGGACATTACTTGATCCTCCATATCTTTCCTCCTACGAAGTCCCCCACAGCACACACACATTGAACTGAACTCTGCACAAATAAGATTCATGCAATGACATTTGTTAATTCAGTCTGCAGTAGGAGCATCTGTCTGAAAATAGGTATAGAACATCCAACCACAGCCAGATTTGGACCTACATTTAGTGTATAATCTGTGTCACACTCTGTGGTGGTACAACCACAGCCACACCATGATTCTCTGAACTACTTAAGACACTGCTTCCTGACACTCCTTGAGGATACAGACCAATGAGATTATTTACCCGATTCTGTCACATCATGGAGTTCATGCTCAGAAATCTGTGGCAGGTAACATGCTCTCCATTCTATATAATTTACAGCAACCAAAGGGAAGCATTTCAAAGGGAAGCATTTCAACATCCCTTCTCCAAAAGATATTGGCCACATTATAGACAAAATAGATTATCCCTCAGAAATATGACATCTAGCATTGCTTGAAGTCAAATTTGAAAAGAAAAAAACCTTTTACTGCTCTACATGACAGAACTTTGGTCACTACAAGACATCCAAGCAACATAGAATTGACCCCTAAAAGCCGGCGTGACATTCTGACAGTGATGCATTGCTGTTCCTTATGTCAAGGGAGTGCACATCAGCAGCTGGCTGATGCAGGAATTGGACACACATCCTTTTGCTGGAATACATCCTCCTTACAGGCCTTGCCTTCATTCCAGCCTGTCAGGAGAATTTCTTCCACTGCACCCAGACATATTGCAAGTGTTTTGCTTGTTTGATGAAGCAGCAACTCTTCATTTGTTTCCTCCCAGAGTGCAAGATGCAGCCCCAGGGAAACTTCCTTGTACATCAAGCATTCATATATGAAAATGTAATTTAAGGCAACTATTTAAATAATAAGCAAAGCTACAAGACTCTTAACAGATGTGGTTTGTAAAAAGCTGACCTAGCCTTATGGGACACTTTCCACTTCAAATATGCAGAATCAAGATTCCACATAGAATTTTTTCATAAATTTAGTTTGATATGTTTAAAATACATAGTTTATGACAGCTCTATTATGAGAATGAAAAAAGCACTTTAAAGTGTTGTTGAATATTGGAATGTAAATCTCAGAGCTCCTTATCTTATGAAGTAAGTCTTGTGTGCATAAAACACAGTTCAAGTATTTCCTAGAAAACTGATGACAAATCCAGGTGTAATCTTCAGACAAAGTCATTTCAGATGCCTAATGCCTGTAAAATTATAGCTGTGCCTGGTCTTAAATTTGATGTACTTTCAACATATCTATTAAAAAAATAGTTTTCAGGGTCTTCTAATTCAATAAAAAAAAAAATTGATTCAGCATGCATCTTGGCATAAGAATGTTTGGACCAGACTATACAAGCAAGTACCCACAGACAGAGGAGAGTGAATTTTCCTTTGATCATAGGGTCCAGGCTCTCTCCCTAAAAAGAGGATATTTGTATTTACAAAGTTCTATTTCTATCCTTCACATACATGGAATCAGTTTCAAGAGAACAGCAAGCAACCTGCATTTTTACCTACCTGCCCTGTAAGTCAGCACTGGACAACTGAAGAACAAAAGCCCTCTTTCCACAGTAAGGTGAAAAGCATGTAGAAACTCAAGCAGTATTTTTTAACATGTTTAAAAGAGTAAAAATAAAAATGAGCTCTTAAAAAAAAACCTGCCAAAAAAACCCCCAAGAACCTAAAGCCTGTTTCTAAGAGACATTTTCTTGATATGTAATATTACTTTAAAGCTAAAATAAGAGCCATTTAGCTACTGTACTAAATTCCCCAAATTACTATTTTTTAAACTTGATCTAGAAAAGAATAAGAGGCTGGGCCACCCTGATGAGGCCTTCCTGCTGGGCTTGGGCAAAGGAATAACGTAAATTGAGAAGCCGGATCTGATCCTAAAAACTCTTTTCAACAACATGAGACTCTGGCAAGAGCAAAGGGATAGGCTGGCTGGTTATTTTAGCCAATGCACATGTGCTACTGCCTGCAGCTCACAGCTGCTGAATTAGGCAGTGGGAGCAAAAAGACACATGGGCAGGCATCTTTAAGCAGAAAAAGATACAAGCAGCAACGTTTGGACTCGTATTTCAAATGCACCAGTGTCTAGCAGCTCTCCAATCCAACATCACAGCAACGGGCACCACTCTGCTTTCAATGTGCCCAGCCACAAATTAAACAGAGAAGTGTTTGCCCACTCCACAGTATGGCACCCTAAGAGAGTGCCAACTAAATTAGGATTAGGGTTTCACTGGCTCTGGAAGTCTAGGAGGAAGAGAAGCAGCTGTGGTTGAGATGAACATGGGTACCCAAAAAACAGTGATCCTCATTCCTGCTCTATTGTATGTTTTTAAGCACAGTGAAAAACCACCTTCCAGAGATTAAACCGATGGCATAGTGGAGAGAAGGCTAATCTTTCCCACAGCCCACCATTCGGGGTTTACAACGTAACTGAAGAGACAAAGTGCACACAAGCGTGACCAAAAAATTCCACAAAGAAAAGAAATAGCAGGGATAATTATAAATACCCACATGTAATCTAACTATAGGAACAACTCAAGTAACAACCAAATCATATTAAAATCAGCAGGAGACCAGAAGGAGAAGGGAGGGCTCAGCTCAACTATTTGGTGTTGTTTAACTTTTGTCAGTTTCAAATGCCCTTTACAGACATCCATCTTTCTTTTTACAACAGCCCCTTTCTATTATTTTTGTGGTTCTGAAGAGGAGCAGGGGGTCTGCTAAGAAGATTCCTGCTCATTTCTATGTGCCAAACATAAGCCATAAACCAAATTATGTTTTTCCACTGTTTTTGGAGCTGTGCTCTAAACAGCAACACTCCCCCCCAACTATAATGCTCACATACCTCAACCCTCACCTCAACAACAATCACATATGACATGAGTTCTCTGTCCTTCTGTCTCTGCCAGGAGGCTTCCATGACCTGAGATGTACTTGGGACATTGCCAGATGGCTCGTCTCCTACCCTTTTATTTGTAGCTAGCAAAGGTATTTTAATAGAATGTACAGACTCTTTACTATTCACAGTTGGCATTTAGATCTTCGCCTTGATGAGCTGTGTATCAACAGCCAGGCACTGACTCACCAAAGAGCTCCTAGCCTTTTTCAGAAATCAGCACATTGTCACAGAAGGCAAAAAAAAAACCCAAAAAAACAAAATAAACCCCTATATTTGAAATGGTAACTAAATTTTGCTATTCAGAACTAGATGCAAATCCAGTCCAGAGCACTGACTGAACAGCCTACAGTTAAGTCAAGTGATGACACAATCCCAGGTTTCGCTATGGTAGGTTGTTTGGGTGGGTTTTGAGGGCTTTGTTTGGGGTTCTTTTGGGAGTGGGGTATGTGTTAATTTTTAGCAATGTAATTGAAATGCCTCTTTTACAATTGAGAAACACTTAAAACCTAGTGGGCAGTCAAGATTCATTTCATTTTAGTAGATAGCTGTCCAAGTTCTGCTTTCTCTCTTCCTCTCCCAGGTCCTTTTCATCATCACATTATTATGCTGTATCAGTTAACATAAATAATTCCACAGCAGCTAAGTCTCCAGTAATTTATCATATATCTCACTAATGAGAAAATTAAGATAAGCTGACATATTTTACCAAGAGCAAATTTAAGATACCATCTCAGTTGTTTTATACACTTAAATACACATTTTACATGAAAAAGCCTATCCCAGTGCTGTACAAGTGTACTGCACCAGACCCCTGTGCCTACAGGACCTGCAGTAATTGGGTACCACATCTAATCAAGCATGAAGAAAGGCTTATGTGCCTGGAAATTCGTCTTTTTTATCCTCCCCATCCCAACTCAGTCACCTGACAGGCAGGAAAGGCACGTTTATTTGGGAGAAATAACATACCACCGCTGCATTTAATCAAGTCTAATGAGCTTGCTTTTTTCTATTTTTCTTTAGCAGCTGCATTTTTTTAATGTGTGAGGTTCCTTAATTGAAAAAGGCCTCTCTATTGCAAAGGCAACAGTCTGTAGATCTCTACATCTCTTGAAGTATCCTCTACACTTACCCCATTAACTGACCACAATTAATACTAAATTTACAATTTTTTTTTCAGATAAGCATGGATACTTCACTTCTACACTGTAGCAACTGAATAAAACACAGGAACATACTGAATCTATAGAGTCTCATATTTCATGAATCTCCATAAATGCAAGTAAAGTCAAGACAGTCCATGCTCAAAGACAGCACAACCTGAATACAGATTTATCCTTTGTGTGATTAAATACAGCAGTACTTCTAAAAGCAGCATCCTCAAAATACAAGTGTTATCAAAGAAAACATGGAAGTACAGGAAAGTATTAGCAAGTCACTAAGTAAAGAGCATGGTGTCCAAATAGAATAAGCACCAGTAACAAACTAACCACAGAAATATCGTACCCTTAGAGGAACCATCGCATTACCTTCATGTTAAAAACCAAGCCCAAACACAAGCACACAGCCCTCCAAAGACAGCCTAGGAATGGCTGTGTAAAGACAAATTATTCAGGTTCACTCCACTCTGAGCAACAAAATAACTGCTATTTCTCTAAAATAGTTCGTGCTTCATTTAAAAATAAAAGATACTCTCTTCTGTGGTACAGGACTATGAAGCACCTGCCTTCAAGTTTCTTTGAAACTTATGAAAGTCTGAAGAAAGAAATAGACTTAAAAAACACTATGGACAAAGTTGCCCAGAACAGAAGATGTGATGGCCTCACTGATCAAGAGGAGCCTCAAGATGTTCTGTAACAGGAAGCACAGAAGTCCAAATATCAAGATCATCCAAAGCTCTCAATTCCATGCCTTGCAAACTACAAACAATATGGTTTTTATTAAAAATACATAGACATTCTTTCAGCATATTTTCACTTGAGACTCTGCTGCATTCACAACCAATTCCACCATTCCAGTTTCTGTGGTGTTTTTGTCAAAAGATGTCAGTTGTTTTCCAGGTAAATCTGCTCTATCCACAGCATTTCAAATATTCACCAATCACTTGCTTTTAAATGTACACATAGTGTGCATATATATATATATATTTCTATGTTTTTATGTTGTACCTGGTGTTTGATAGGAATACTGTACTTGGAAACAAGTATTTACATCACAGTATCTACTAAAACTAAAACTTGATAACTGGTTATCACATAGCATATAATGAAGTCAAGAGATGAGTTTTACATGCAAGTCCACAGAAAAATTTGAAGAACTCAAATTTAAGGTATCTGTTTAAGTTGTAAAGAAACTTGAGGGGGTTAAGTAAACCATTACAATCAGCAAAATTGGAGTATTCCTGCAACTTTCATCTTTATCCAAAAGCAACAGTCTAGTAGAGGGTGGTTTTAATATAGTCAGTACATACTCTCCTAACAAGTTAAGATACATATACACAGATGTATAGAACACCAAAGATGAAACTATTTAGGAGTGAATGCAGAGGTAATGAGCTTAAATGCTGAAGTTAGGCCAAATTCCATTTTTATTTGTAGTATACTCTATGAGAAAAATCAAATTTTTCAAGTAAAGCCACAATTTTTTTTTTTTAAATACTCCCACTATTCTTGGCTGAAGAATCTCTCCTGGCCAGAGGACAGACTAAAAGCAAACCAGAAAAGTCAATTATAAATATGCCTGCTATGATACCAGATTAAATGGACTGCACTTTTTTGTTGGGAATTACCTAGAGTAGCATGCATCCTCATTTTACTTTTGGCTTGAGTACCTCCACTAGCCTGCACTGCAAACCCTTCCTTTTCATTCAGCAATCTTAACACATTTTAAGCAGATGTATTGTCAAACATATTACATGCCAATCTGTTTATCATTAAAATGAAAAATCAATATGTCCAATTCAAGCGTAAACAGGAGTTGAATGTTCAAGCTGTCATTGAAGATGACATATAATTATTGAATATGATTTGTACTTTGCAAATTATTATTTCCTGAAAATGAAAACAGACAGTAGCAAGGAACTTTTCACAGCAAGTCAGTATAGTGCCACTTATGGCCAGGGAATTAATTTTATGAATGCAGAAAGATACCTATGCAGCCAAAAGAAGCAATGAGAAAACAATCACTATTAAATTTAATCATTATGTATGTTTAGCTGATGAGAGAACATGTAACTTAATGTTACTGGGCTGAGTCCAGACTTTTATTCAAAACAGGAGTACTGAAAATAAGAACTTTAAAAAATACTATGAGGTTTCAGTTCCGGACCATTAATTTTTCAGTCAAATCAAACTATCATTTAATTGAATCCTTATGCTAAAACTTGGATTCTACAAGAAAAATTTGAAACTAAAGCACATATAATATAATTTGTTATGTTGAGCTATTCAGCCCAACATGTCTAGAAAAAAAAAAAGAAACTCAAAATAACATTAGTCTGTTTTCTGTGATGACACTGAACTAATAACAAAAGGAAACTAAACTTGGTCCTGGCCAAGAAACTAAGTCCTTAACTACCACTGCTTTCTAACAGATGCTTAATTTTAAAACAAACTTGTAAAATGACAGAAAATACTCATCAGGAATACAATATCCATCGGTATGTTACTTGGGACACCCACCTCAAAAAGAAAATTAAAGACATTTCACAAGCAACTGACAACCTTTGGATTCCTCTTTGAGCCTTTCAGGCTTGTCTGAAAAAGGAAAAAAAAAAAAAAAAAAGCTTGCCTTTCAGTTTCAGGAGGAGTACATTAGTAATTTAGAACAATTTCTAAACAAAGAAAACTATCTCTAGAACAGTGTCAAATCAAATATTTAAACACTATGAAGATTGAGAAAGGGGCCACTCCACTTTCATTCTTTTAATTCTATACCAAAGGAGAATTTCAATTCAGAAAAGGAAACAGGAGTTCTTCCTCTGGTTTTGAATTGCAGTTTACAGAAACGTCCAAATCTGGCATTTTGGGGGGCTTAAATAAACATTTTGTTCCTTCTTGAATCCCATAATTCTTAATCTCTTCCACTACTGAGTCACTAGTTAGCACCAGCTGCATAACGAAAGAAAAAAGGCCCTCCACGTCATTCAGCTAACCAGCTGTGAACTTTTTCAGACAGACAAGGACATGCTGAAAGTATATGGCAGCCTTCAGCTGGGGAGCTGAAAGTATCCTGGTTCTGCTGAACAGTTGACAGCTTCCATTTGCACATGAACCAAAGCATCTCAGTCTTAAAATAGCCTTGGTGCAGCAGAAACCATCTAAGATTTCAAACAACGATAGAGAAATCAGTATGCTGCCAGGTCATAAACGTTAACAGACACCCAAAATCCCATTTATTCTTCCTAATAGCAGTCCTATGGACAAGGACAAAAGGTAAGTGTGTGCTGGGGAGGAGGAGTGAAGAAGACAAGAAAAAAGAACAGTGTTCTAATTACAGTTAAATCATTTGTTGTGTTCTTCACCAGTTACTGGGTTCACAGCTGCAGACTACCAAAAACATGAGGTATCTCTATTTTACAGATAGGAGAAAACATTAGACTCTTACTTCAACACTTTCCCCTGTAATGATCAGCTAGGATATATTAAAAGTAGCATTCTTATCATAATTAGACGATCAGGAGGAGTAAGTTTTATAACCCTTCCACTCCACTGTATCTTTATTTCATTGACACTAATAAGAATGCCAAACATTTAGCACATCTACAGATTGTACCAGATATATCAGAAATTAAGCACCTGAGCACTAATTTTGACACTTCTAAACCTACTCTTATTACATCTCCCTCCTTCCCCTCAGGTCAGACTTTTTACAAAACTGACAGGTACGTCATTTTTGTACATTACAAGTACATTTAACAAACCCTCAGAGATGCAGCAGTCTCCTGATACTCACTTGGTATTCCAACCTACACACAAAAAAAAATTTCTTTTCAAATAGTGTGTGTTGAATTAGCACAACCAGTTTCTTTCATTCAGCAAAAACACACAGACATGCTTTAATCTCAAAAAGAATTTTTTTTTTACATAATTGAAACAAAAGCCTTTGTATAATGTGACAGTTCAATAATGTAGAAATCCAAGGTTTGCTAATAATCTTTTAAATACTAACCTGCTAATTTCAAAGTTCCCTAACACATTAAAACTCAGCTTTACTTTGTCAGTAAACAGCATCTCTTATGCTACTGCTAAAACTGTCTAACCTTTAATAAGGGAACAGTGAAGAGTTTGACATATTCAAGATGGTAATAAAATAAGAAAGATAAAGCTAGCTAATTTTTTCTGTTACTTGCTTATAAAACTAGGGCACAATTCTCTTGTGTATACATTTACATATATTCACTATGCTAACACTACTAAGTCCAAAATGTAGCAAGCTGAACACACTCAGTACAGTATCAAAGAAATTGATAGTAAAACCAGAAAGGAGGAGGAAAGAAAAAGAGACTTAATTTGCCTTCTTTTCATAGGATGAAAAAAAGAAAACAAACCACAAGACCAATGAGTTGTAACAATGAGCAGAAACAGACATGCAAACATTCCAAGTCCCCACCTTCCCTTGAAAACCTCATGCTGGGTAAAGAGCTAAGCAAAGGATAGCTCAAACAAGGAAGGATATTATGACTTTATACAGGGGAACCTCTACACAGAGTAATTGCCAAGTGTAGGACCAAAAGAAAGTGTGAGACTACAGAAAAGCAGAAGATTCATGCTTAGATGAAGTATTGGCTAGTAAGACGAGTCCACAGGTTTTTATCAACCACAGTTAAAATCCTCTTTACCATAGGTCATCATAGTCCACTCCTTAAGCATGTGTACACTTCCTAGCTCCTATTCTGTTATATTAGGCAGTCAAAAATCAGTTAGCATTCCACCAGCAAGGAGAGGATGGTTCCCTCCAGTTTGTACCATGCAGTTTCTAGAAGACATAAACTAACTTACCACCCACACAATAAAGCCACCCAAGAAACAGAGAATTTAGGCTAAGACATCAGCTCTGTGGATTTGAGGTATTCACAGCATGCCTTCTTGACCTGAGCTACCTAGCTTTAAGGACTTTCCCTGGATATGAACCCAAACCCATGATAATGATAATTCATTAACAGGAATTATTTAGAAGTCTGAGTAACTAAACATTACCTCAGTGGAAGGGAAAAAAAATCTTCAGCAAACATCAAATCCATCAAAAGATCCAGAAGTATCAGATTTTTCTGATAAATATATATATACACACACACTTACACTAAGCTTTAGGATAGGAAAGGAAGAGACAGGTGGCATAGAAGGAAAGTGGATGGAATTGCTGAAACCAACATTCCCTCCACAATGAATTCTTGGGATGGAGCAAAGATTCTCTAAATCTTCAGCTCCCCAAGACAAAGAGGCCTTCAACCCCAGCAAAAATAATCCTCCCAGAGCTGGTATTTAAAGTGCCAACACCTGACTGGAGTTAACAGGTGATAGCAGTTATGGAAATGGTGCTGTTGATTGCTATTCTGTGTTTTCCTCACACTGCCTCTTGTGAGACTAATATTTTTGGTTGCCTGTAATAATGCAAAATTTTAGCTGGGAAAGCAGCATTTTCTGTGTGGAAACATCATTCTAGGAAAAAAAAGTCAGCCTTTAATAAGCCTGGAGCCTATTGAAAGAAGAGAAAGATGAATTTTTTTGCTCTCCTAAAATTTTAGATGGAAAAAAAAAAACCTCTTCTTCAGTAATATGTAGCATATGGATTAAGGTAAGGTTCTGCATTATGATGAGTTTTCTGCATCCCTAGGAAAATGCATAAGGTTAAATTCTAATCCTTGTATAAACTGTATGTAAACATTTCCAGAATGGAAACCTGGAGCAAATATGTAAGACCAAAAATCTGGAAAGCTGATGTAGAAGAGAGAGAGCAGAGAAACAAGGAAAGTCTCAAACAGCAGGTCCTCTGGCAGAGTAATGGAATGGGAAGATCACAATCAACTCTGTAGTTCATCCTTCCAAGGACAGGAAAAAAAGCACCCTTCAGGAAGGCCTAAATGATGTGAAGACTCCCTCCTTTTGTATCATCGTATCACCTGCAAATACAGGGTTACTTACTGCTTGTACCGCAGCTCAGCAGGCGTGATAAACAGCCCAAAAGTGAAACGTGTTGTGCTTCATTGTGCTTCAGCAGATTAGGAAAACCCACAGACAGGTTTTCTAAAGAAACTGGCTGTCATTCGACACCGTCTGGGTAGCCGCAGCTTCCACTCCGTGTGAACTGACACTGACTGGCCTTTCCAGGTACCAGGCAGGGACGGAGTTTGGCTGGCAGTGACTCTGCTGCCCATCATGCTCGTTTCTGTGCTCGTTGTGAAGCTTCAGCCTGCCCAGGCACTACAAAAATCCTTACCTGTTTGTTCACAGGAAAATTTCTGCCATAGCAGCAGCTGCAACTCTTGCTTAAGTATCTGGAAATCTTTTTTCTCACCCCCCTGTCTGTGAAGTGCCAAGGAGGAGCCCAGCTGTTCACCACTGCATTGCTGATTTCTTTGGAAAAGCTCAGAGAAGCAACAAGTGGGATGCTTTCCTTTTCTGAGGGAGAAGAGGAGCCTTTATAACTGGGGACAAAAAAACCAAAAAAAAACCAAAAAAACCCCCCAAAAAAATACCTCAGGACTTTTCACTGGTCCCTTGCCCTGTGTGAACTCAAGAATGTTAAAATCATCCTGCTCACCGTATTTTGAGCCTTTCTCTGCCATCTTGCAGCTCTCACAGCTGCAGAGGGAGTGTCTCTGCCTATCACCCATATTTCAGGCTTCTCATCTTTTTGCAGAGGAGTGCAGTCTGCTACTGAGCACACTCAAAAGAGATCTTATCGTGCCTTTTAAAAAGATTTTTCTCCCGAACCAAGCAAAGGGGGAGTGGCCAATGTCATCTATATTCTTGCCATGTTTCATAGCTCAAACATCAGATCGCTCATGCTGTAACGCAGTTTATAAAGTGTGTTTGGAGGGAATGAAAACAAAGCAAAAAATTTGGTGGGTTTTTTTCTTTACTGCTTGCAGATCAAAAGGCTTACATGCCATACTTTCACCACAAAGCAAATGTTTGTGCTAAGTAAACTCCCAACCATCGAGATTATAATGAAAGCACTAACAGCAATTTTTGTTGACCTACAGCTCACTTATAATCACAGGTATATTCAGTAGCTTTTAAAATCTGAGAAGACAGAACTAACTTCCAGGCTGTTCTTATAATGCAGTGTTTTTTGACCCTCTCTGCTATAATTTGGGTTTTCCTTTCATGGGAGGGTAATTGCCACAAAGTTTTCACGGCCCCTTTCGTTCCAAGTGCTCTAGGGCAAAAAGAAAAATCAGTTAAAGAAAAATAGACTGTGTGAAAATGTTTGATCTCAGAAATCAGGAGGGAAAACAATAACCAAAATGTGCTATAGCTACTCAGTAGCAGGCAGAGACAGATAAATCAGCTGCAGAAAGATCTCCTTCAGTCTCCACCAGTCTGCCAAATTTAAAAGGTCGCTTTCCTTTCTCCCTAAAGTTTACATGGGGAATACATTCTTTTAAATAGTACAATGCTAAACAGGGAAAGGCAGCACAACTCTTATCCCCAGAAACAGTGGCATGAGTAAACCCTGCCCAGGATGGTAAAAGCTTGCAAAATAAGGCCAGTAGAGACCAGACAGGAAGAAAAGTGAGATAAGCAGGTGTGTGAAGAGTTCAGTCATGAGATCAATGGCTGTAGACACAACAAGCAACTCCACAAACATGTGTTCCATGAGGGTTCATGGAGCATCCTAGATGGTGTCAAAGGTAAAGGGATGACCCAGCTGGATGGAGAACTGGTTTATGTGGCATGCTCTCCTCAGAAGACCCTGTTGACACCACCATCAAAAGCAGCTGGGAAGAAGGCTGCCTCTCACTGCACCGAGCTGCCTCTGTGTTCAGCAGGGTGGTACAACCTGGTGGAACCAGCAGACAAACTGCTCTCCTGGTAAGCAAGATTCCTGAAAGCAGAGAAATATGGGGAAGAAACCTGCCAGCAAGCTCTCGTCTTCTGCTTTCTTGTCTGCTGGAGTGATTTGAATACACTCATTCCCAAAACCAAAAATTTCCCCAAAATTAACACTATTTCTTGTCAAGTTTGACCTCAAAGTGAGTATTTTCCTCTGCCTGGGGAATATTAAGACACTCCTTCAGTTTATCTATAAACTTATTTTTCAGCTTAAGTGTTGGACTTTGTGGGGTTTTTTTAACCTGGCAATATTTCCAACTCTATTCTTTATTTTATTATATTCACATTCTGCTTCCAAACACTTTTTGGTAAGCTGTCCAAACATGCCTAAAAATATGGCTTTTCATAATTGCCACAGTGTCATCAAGAGCCTTTTTACCTAACCTGCCACATCAAGCTAACCATAAATTTGAATAACAGATCACATCATAAATTCCATCAGAACAAATATTTTTCTGAAAGCATTCAACATCTTCTCTGATGGAGGTCAGAATAGCTCCATATAAAATTAGGGAAAGTAGGGAAGCAGCCCTCAGCTGGTAAAGAAAATTTAGCACCACGTCTCCAAGTGCAATACTTTTTAAAGCAGTGTCTAATAAGGAGCCAGCACTTGGACACAGTATATTACAGTGAGTAAGAGAGCTTGGCCACGCTCCCAGACAGAGAACAACCCACCGGGTGCTGCCACCTTTGCCCTTCCTCAAGCGATTTTCCCAAATGCCACTTAATACTTTAACCTTCCTAAAGCATGGAGATTTTCCAAAGGCTAGGACACAGCCTGACCAGCCATTCTGGCCACCCAGCAGCCACCCTGGGTTGGTGGGAGTGTTGCTGAGGAGCTGGCACAGGAGCAGCAAGTCCTTCCCAGTGAGTCAGGAAGCTCCCCTCACAGCGACAGGGCTTTCCCAGGCTGTCCCAGCTAAACAGCTGGGCTGCTGTTAAGCTCTGTTTCCCTTGCTTTCAGCCAGCTCCTCAGGCACTGAAGCTTGTCTTGACTCTGGCCACATCCTGTCACCTCACACCAAAGAGGACGGCAGAGACAGGTGTCCCTTCCAGCATGAGAGCAAGGCCTCCCTGTGCTGGGTGGGATTTTGTCCTCCTTCTCCTCACCCCACTGCCAGCAGGGATTGTGATTCCCTGCAGCCCTGGGTGGGTTTGTACGTGTTCCAGCCCTGGCTGAGGAGGCACGGCAGTGGCTGCAGTGAGGCTGCTGTGCAGTGGCCCCGCAGGCAGCCATGAGCGGCCCAGGGCCTGCCACAGCCAGCTCCAGCCGTCTCCAAAGGCCAGGTAGCGCGACAGTCCTGCCGCCTCCCAAAACCTGACTGTACATCCCAGAAACTCATATCAGAACTTCCAAGCACACACAACACCCCTTCCCAAATATTCTTACCGAAAAATCCCCCACTGGCCAGGACAGAAGATGCACTCCAGGGCCTTCCATGGTGAGGGGGGGCAATTGCGTTGCGGGACTGAGGGTGTGGGGGACCCGCATGAGGGCAGGGACAGCCCAGGGAAGGCAGAAAGGAGACAGAAATTCCTTGCTTTCTGTAAGGAATGATATGAGATCAGATACAGACAGTATTTTCAGTGTGCATCTACCTTTTCAGCCACGTGCAGCTCAGCAAAGATAGCAAGACCCAGGAATGGATCGATTGCACATCATCACACTGAATGATCATGAAATCATGTGTGAGAGGAGAGCAAAGTCCAAGTAATGCACATTTACTTCATCTGCTTCAATCAGCTTCATCACAACTCTGTTGTGCCCAAAGGAGGAAAGAGTACTGTTTTGTAACAAAACCACAATATACAGATAATTTAGGGTCATTCTGGCATTTTTCTCCCCCTCCTCCTTCAGAAGCACTCAAAAGCCACAGCCAGAGATCACACATTGAAAGTGGAGCATTTTGCAGTTTGAGAGATGGACTGGCAGCAACAAAGGCAAGTGAGACACAGGAGAAGCAGTCACTTGATGAACATGACAGAGGCTCCCTGAAGAGGGTGAGCACAAACACTGTGGCATGAGGGATGGGTCCCTCCGTGCTGTGACAGACAGGAGGTGTGACACCTTGCCTGATTTCCAGATGAAAGTGGCAGGGAGACCGTGACACTCCAACACTGGCAGCACTGTTGTAGTATAGTACCTGTTTTTTGAAAAATGTGACATCCCCTTCAGCCTACACCTGCAGCACTTACCAGAAGGTCTAATTTTACCAAGTATGGATGAAAAAAAAAAAATAATCAATTACACAGAAATCCTGGGTTTCCATAATCTTTGGAAAAGATTTTCAAAGCAAGAGAGTCATGTCAAAAAAAAAAATCCAAGTGGCACCTCTTCAAGGGTTTGTCTACTAAACTCCCAAATCTTTCAAATTTGAATCCAGCTCCTGTAAGATAACAAGGGGTTGTTTCATTCATTCCCATTGCTACAGCATGATGCTGCTGAGAAGGAAGTTCAACAGCAATATTGCAAAGTGTCAAGCATGGAGGGGGTGGCAGACTGGATGCAGGATGCGAGCAAGCTATGAGCAGAAAATTTCAGTCACAAATGACTGAATGAATGTTAGGCTGTCTAATTTCTACTAATGGGTGGTGACATCCTATGAAGCAGAATTTTGAGGAGCTGAGGCTCAACAGAGAGAGTGTAAGACTCAGGTACAATAATTTTATGTCACCACACCCAAGCAGGGACCCACTGGAAATGGGAAGGGGGGGCAGACACCGAAAACAGGGATGTCATCAGCCTTTGTTGATGGGCAGATGTGATCTGGTGGGACTGGCATTTGCTTGGAAAGGACAATGCCCCCTCAAAGCTAACAAGAGTACAAAATGCTAAGCAACAGCCTGCTGGGCTTTCACAGCCTGGGTCCAGTCACTGCTGTGAGGTGGACAGAATCAGATGCCAAAATAGCTGCTAATCCCAGCCCTCAGCTTTCTGATACTAAAATAAAGAACCACACATGGGATGGGTTGGGGGGCGGGGGGGAGAGGGAACAGAAAGAGAAAAGGGGAGTGGGGAAAAATGATGCATATAAAGGATGGGTTTTGCTTTGTCCTGCAGAAACAGCAGCCAGAGTAGGAAGAAGGAATGTGCATTTGTGTGTTTGTACACCATGTGGGACAAAAGCAGTGTATTTCTCTTCAGCCAAGAGCATGCTGTCATCTGTCAGCATTGTATGCCTGTGTACAAGCAACACCAAACATTATTTGCCTCCCAGTGCCTTCAACAATATGTTTTTCATGTCGATTTCCTCATCTGAATTTTCTTTTTTGCTCCCCTGCTTGGAGTGTATACATCCAGTTTTGATGACACTCTAACAGCTGGCTGCAGACAAGTCACAGGCTTGCATGTCTGGCCGAGTGTAACACATGAATGTGCACACACACACACACACACACACACACACCCGTTGTCTTGACCTCTCTCCCCTTCTCCTCTGAGATCTGCTGCATTTGAAGTGTTTTCTTTAGCAACTCCCTTCCCAGGCTCGCCTCCCTGGCCCACGGAGGGCTGTTCCCCAGACCTGCTTTCGGTCTGGGCGAAAGAAAGGGGGCTCCGGGGGATGCTCGCAGCCGTGGCAGCCGGGAGGAAGCGCGGTTTCCCTCCGCTGGCCCCTCCGCAGAGCCCCGCGGCTGCTCCGCGCCCGCGGGATCCCTGGATCGCTGCGCCGGCAGCCCGAGAGCTCGGGCCTGGGGGAGCAGAGGCTGGGGCGGGACGGATGGGGTCATCTGGGTGCAGAGTTGCGGCTACCGAGGTGGGAACAGGAGACACGGAGAGTTTCTGAGTGGTTAAACAAGTTCGGATAAGCAAACTCTGTGCTGTCAAATTTCCCCCGCCCCCCGCCGCTCTTCTTATCCACCCCCCACCCCCCTACCCCCCGGTTTTTTCCCTTTTTTTTCGCCCCCCTTTTTTCCTTTTTTCCCCTTTTTATTATTTTTAAGGCAGTTGATGTGGTAATTAAGAATTTGGTGAGAGCCCGGTCAGGTCACCTCGTTTCTCAGATCAGAGCCCCATCAGAAATTCTTTCAAGTGTCCTTCTGCGTCGCCAAAGATGACAACAGCAAATCAATAAGTGCTTGAAATGAAAGGGGTTGCTGGCTAGCCCCGAGGCTACAGATTTTCGCACCGCCGGTCCTTTTTTTCTTTCTTTCTTTTTTTCTTTCTTTTTTTTCTTTTTTTTTTTTTTTTTTTTTTTTTTTTTTTTTTTTTTTTTTTCTGAACTTCTCGCATTCCTTTGCACTGCGTGTCCTAGGAAGAGCTACCTTTTTATCCCTAGTTTCATGACGAAGGTAAGTGCCATCTCTTCGGCGGGACGGGCCTCGCCGGCTCTGATTGCTCTTCCCTGCTTCCAGGGAAGATGCGAGCCGAGAGCGGCTCCGGCCGAGGGCATCCGCGCCCGCCCGGGAAGCGGAGACCCCAGGCTCGGAGCACAGAGGCAGATATTTGCTCTTCTTCTTCTTCTTCTTCTTTTTACTTCATTATTTGAAAAAATTAAATAAATAAATAAATAAATAAATAAATAAATAAATAAGAGAAGGAAAGAAAGAAAGACACAGAGAGTAAATAATTTTTTTTTTTTTTTTTAAAAAAAAAAAAAAGAAATAATAGAAGAGGGGTAAGGGATCAAAGCAAAGGGAAAGAAACATGGGAATCATTGCTTATATTACTTTGTGTTGACAGAGGTTGCTTCGCTCCGGTTCGCATACCTCTAATGTGCCCCGATTTAACAATCTTCCTAACGAACGACGTCCTCTGGACGTTTTAATTAGGCAATTCATTAGTAAGTCAATACAGACATTTATATTTTCTTTCAGATCAAGTGGTTAAGCGCTAATTTCGAAATGATTATAAAACACTGGAATTCACGAGGCGTAATAATTTTAATTTATATGCAAATCAATGGGTCCATTTGAAATGCTTAATTTTTTAACAATTACTGTATTGTAGCATCGGAACGAACAGCCTGAATGAGCAATTTGAAACCAGATCTGGACAGGAAGAAAATATTCGAGCAGCCCAACAAATCAATAATGTTTGAGTGTGTTAAACATAGCCAGCTATAGGTATTTACATACTCGTTTGCTGACAGATAAGGAGCTCAGAGAGGTGGGAGGAGAGGCTGGGGGGAGACGGGAGGATTTGCTTGCGAGGGCTGAGATCATAATCCGGGAATGAAGAAAGTAAATTCTCGTGAATTGCCCCACCGCGCACTTCGGAGGATAGCTCCCTTTTCCGCCGGTTCCCCAGCGCTGCCGGCCTGTGCCAGACGCTGGGGGCTGCCCGAAACACGGCTGAGCTCTGTGCTCAGTCACCACTACATACGCTTCGGGGGTTTTTTTTATGTTGGTCGGTTGGTTTAGTTTTTTGGAATTTTGTTTGTTAGTTAGTTTGTTTGTTTGATTGATTGGGGGAGGCTTTTTGCCTTTTTTTTTTTTTTTTTCTTTTTCTTTTTTTTTTTTTCCCCGTTCCTTTCTTCCATCGTCCCTGGGCAGCGGGGAAGCAGATCAGGCTCTCCTTTGCCTCACCCGCTCTGTGATCCGGGATCACCCAGGGAAAAGCTCCACGACACCCGCCGCAGTCGGGAACACGGCTGGTGCACCGGGTGCCTGCAAACGGATAGTCGCGATAGTTTTAAGAGAACAGCTTTTCCGTCTGTTGGAGCGATAAATAACTTCCACCCTCTTCCCAAGCGATTCGGAAAGCCGGCTTGCCTGCCGGGGGCCGGGACGGAGGGCTCTCCGCGTCCCAGCCGGGCCGGGGCAGCTGCAAGCCCCCCGCCACTGCCGCCTCACCCGCCGAGGAATGGCTTCGGAGCCTCCTCGGGGGTTTTAAAGCTGTTGTCACTGCGCTGGCGAAAGGGAGGAGATAGACTATAAATACAGCCGTCGCGCCCTTTGCTCGCCCTGAAATCTATTATTACATTTATTGCTTTGACAGAAGGGGGAAAAAAAAAAATTGAAATCCTCATATTAAGTCGGCTCCATAGTTTCCAGACACCCTGGAACCCCTCTTCCACGGCAGCATGTCTAATGTATTCCCTGGTGATTCTAGGCATTAATTAGTTGTTTAATAGGAGTATGACTAAAAATGTAAAAGAAGGATTAGGAGCGTGAAACGTATGTCCAGCTCCTTCCACACACTCGAGGAGGGGATGAAAATCATCCAGTATCTTATGTTTCTCCAGGAGCCATTTGCATTTCCCACCAGCTGCTCACTTTAGCCTCTCCGGGGCGGACGGAGACTGCTGCCTCCCGGCGCGGAGGCGGCCGATGATCGGCGGGCGAGGCGGGCGTCCCAGCCTTCCCTGCCCAACACACAACGGGGCCGGGGGTGTGGGGAAGATGCACACCGGCTCAAGCAGGTTGCTTCTCCCGGGTAAACAAAAGTGAGAGGTGGGAGCTTGGGATCCCTCTCACTCCCGCTCTTTCTTCGGATGCGCGGAGAAACTGGATTTCACCTGGCAGAGCGCTCCCAGGGATAGAAGTGCAGGTAGCCAAGGACGCACTTAACTAATTTATTTCTGCCTACATTTTCCCACACGATTTCATTTCTTGCGAGAGAAAGTCACCCCCTCCGCTTGGCGCGGCCACCGCTCAATCAAAGGGCTTTTCTGAGCACGCCGTGGAGCGGTGGTGCTGCCGGCTGCGGCTGGGCTGAATTAACGACCCGCGGAAAACTTGGACTCTTCCAAGGATTCGCTTTCCCCTCCAGCAATAACTGCCTAGCCCCCTGCCCACGGCTATAAATAACTAAAATTCACTCCAGGCTGAAATCATTTTAAAATAGCCACAAACAGATCAGGTGTAGCCTCCGAGTTAGTAAAGCGCCTATTTTATTTTCACGTGGTTCTTCTATAAACAAAGCCTCGGAAACGCTGCGAGAAAAAGCGATCGCTTTAGTTTGATCTGAATAGAGAAATCCGGCTTCGATATTTTCTTAAACACGCAAAACGCCGCAAAATCGAAATTAAATTTCCCCCTGGAGGCAGCTCGGTGTCCTTTGGGGGAAAGGGAGAGAGAGCAGCATTTTCTCGCTATCTTGCGTAAATGATGCAGGGCGAGTAACAGAGGAGCGGCAGGATTTCGGCTATCCCGGCACTGCGCTACCGATACAGGCAAGAACAAGAACACCCCGCAATAAAAAAAAAAAAAAAAAATACACATATATACATATATATGTAAGAAGTAAGAAAAATTTTTTTAAAAATATTAAAAAGTGGGTTAAAACAGGAAACCGAGACCTCTCCCAATAGGTTGCCGATCCCTCTTCACACCTGGTGCAAGGACAGCCACCGGCCCGGCCCGGGAAACTTCGGCCACAGTTACTTGTGCCCCCCTCCCCAGCCGGGCGGAGCGGGGCGCGCCCTGCGCGGGCGCGGAGAGGCCACGGCCGTCCTCGCTCACCTCGGGTTTCCTCTGGCTACCTAGCCCGCCGCCGCGCCGCCTCCGCCGACTTTTGTCCTTCCTCCTGCCCCCTGCCCCCTCCGCGGACGGGGGCTGCCACGGCCGCCGCTGCGCCCGTGCCCGCGGAGAGCCGCGGAGCCGCCCGCCCCGGCCCGGCCCGGCCCCGCGGCGGCGGGGAGCGCTCGGCGGAGCCTGTGTGACGTCAGGGACCGGGGAGGCGGGCGGGGCGGGGCGGGGGCGCGGGAGGGCCGGGGAAGGAGGGAGCCAGCGGCGGCTCCGCGGCCCCGCAGCCAGCGCAGGAGCCCGGCGCGGCCCCGCCGCCCCCGCCAGCCACAGGCACCAGCAGCGAGAGCAGCGGGGCGGGCAGCGCGACCGGCCCCGGTGAGTGCGGGAGGCTCGGGGGGTATCGGCGGGACGGGCGCGGAGCCGCGAACCCGGCGGGTCCGGGCTCTGCGCAGCCCAGGGCGAGCAGCGGGACCGCGGGCCGGCTGGGCAGGGTCCTGCCGGTTCGGGTTGCTGATGTCCTCCCGGGAGGCTGCGGCCCGTCCCGCTGGGCTGTCGGCGAGGGAAGCGCCGCTGCTCCCGCGCCGTTTGCCCGCCGTGCCGGTGCCGGTTCCCCGGCGGGGCGGGCGCCGAGGACCCGGCCGCGCAGGCAGCGCCTTCCTGCCGCGGAGACTCGGACCTGGGCGGGGGGCGGCGCGGGCTCGGGCCGCCCTAAAGCCATGCGGGCGGGTCTGGCGAGCCGGCTGCGGGGTCTGCGGCTGCGACCCACCGGCGTCGGCAGCGAGAGAATGGCGGGGCACGGCTGCCCCGCGGGCACTGCGGAGCGGTAGGCCCCGCATGGAACCCCCTGTCCTTTGAGAGCCAGCGGCCGCGGCCTCTGGCAGAAAGTGTCCCGCCAAAATCACGGACCACAACATTTCGGGCGGTGAGATCCTTGGCAGGCAACTCCAGTTTTGGGGGGATTGTGGACTTTTTTTTTTTCTTTTTTTTCCCCCGAAAGAACAGTGATAGATACCTATAAGGGAAAAAAACCAAAAATGCCGTGTGACTCCGCTTTCCTGTCCGCGCCCTGCAGTTGCTCCGAGCAGGTTGCTGCTGAGAGGGCCCGGCCGTGGAGAAAGGCAAGGTCGCACGGCTGGTGCGTTTGCTGTGGCTGTGGGCTCGCAGAGGTATTTAAATCTGAGTACTCGGAGAAAGGGAAGTGGAAAAGCAAGTTGCTTTCGTTTAAGTCGCCGGACTGGAGACAATAGGAAAACGCTCCCCTTGGCCCCGTGCTGCGATGTGCCTTACAACAAAATTTAAGAGGATACGGAGAGGAGCAAGGGAAGGAGCAATACAGGACAGGAAGGAATAATAATAATCTGTCCGCGAAAGGCACTTTTCTCCGAGGAGACCGGCATTTCAGTAGAGAGAAAAAACTTCCCCTCGGTGTCGGTGCGTGTGCGTGGGGGGAGCCGTGTGTCTCCACTCGTGAGATAAATCAGCCATAGAGGCAGGGCCGCGGGGGAGGGCATTTGTCACGCAGGACTAATCTCGACGGAGACCGATCCCGAAATAAGGCCCATCGGCGAAGAATTAAGGTTCTCTTAATCGCGTTCCCGATTAATTTAGGCATTGCTCGTGTGCTAGGCCTGGCTGCTGGAGGGAGTGGAGTTTCTCCCTGGCGTCGTTCATCTGGGAATATAAATCGCCATGTCACGACACGACCACGAGGAATCCCGATAACTTCACCTTCAAGTTTCCATTACTATTATCATTATCATTATCATTATCATTATTATTATTTCCCCCTTTCCTTCCCTTTTTCCACGGCCTTTTGCTGCCTGTCTGGCGGACAGTGGCAGGGCCAGGGCCTCGGGGCCCTTCTCGGTGGGTGCTGCGTCTGGCGCTGCTCACACGAAACATGCCTCGGCTCCAGGCTGCCGGATTTCTAAGCATCAGCTAATAATGAGCACAGTCCAGACATTAAAAAAGAAGCGAAGAAGAAGAAAGATTATCGAAATGATGGTGACATGCAAATTTCCCCCGAAATTATCATAAGTAAACATTTGAAGCCTGGACTAATAAAATCCCATCTGTGTTACTTCATATCGAGTTAGTAGAGAGCTGTGATAATGAATTTTGTAATATCTCACGAACAGACATCTCAATCAGGCACTAATCCTGTGATTTTACTGCCCGACCTCTCAGACAGAGGGAGGCGGCGGTGGCGGCCGGGGAGCGCGGAGGCGCCGCCGCTGCCGCGCAACTTCCGCCGCGGTGGGGGAGCGGCTGCTGGGACCCAGTGCCCTACGGCTCCCCCGCCACCGGGCTCGGCCCGTCCCGCCGCTCAGCACGGCGACGAGCTCCGGGGACTCTCCTACGGCCCCAAATAACTAGAGGTGCGGGGAGGCCGGAGGGTTGGACGGGCTGGGAAACAGCCACGAGCGTTTGCGCCTGTCCCGTGGTGTGACTTAGGTGGGACCCGAGGCTGAGGCAAGGAGAGGGGACGCTGCGCGCATCACTGGAGAAAGGTGCGGGATCCAGCCCGGGTCGCTGCGCCGTAGCTCCCGGGATGGCTCTGTTTCGGGGTTTTGCACTTATTTTTCAATCCCAAAATAATTGTCTTAAAACTCCGGTGCTTTCATCTTTTGCAGATAACGGGTAATGGAGTCCAACTGCCGCAAACTTGTCTCCGCCTGTGTTCAGCTAGGTAAGAGACACCCCCGGCCGCCGGGCCGTGCGGAGCGCTGCGCGGGTGTGCAGCCAAGCGGGCCGGCCCCGGGGAAACCGCGCCAGCTCCGCCAAGGGCTGCGCAGCGTCGGCCACCCACCCACCCACCACTTGAGTTACCTCTCCCCTTCCCCCCCCGCCCCGTGTCCCCGTCCCCTGGCGTGTGCAGCCCGCCGCCGTCGAGTCTCTTTATTCCGAAGGCGGACATCTAAAGGGGGAGGTGAGCGAGGGCCGCTGGAGGGCCGCACGGAGCCCGCCGGCAGCGCGGTGTCCTGGCGGCCGCTCCCAGCGCCGGTGACTGGCGGCGGGCCCTCGGCCGCGCTCCGCGGGCGCGCTGCGGGGCGGCGCCGGTCGGGCCCGGCTGCGCGGCACCAGGGCGCCCTCTGCTGTCCTGCTGGGCGGGCACCGCTTGCGCCGGGCGGTGCGCGGCCGCGGGAGAGGAAAGCCAAGGGGGAAAGGGCGTGCGCGCACCCCCGCGGCTGCGGCCGGGCACCGGCTCCCGCCGCCAGCGCGTCCCCCAAAAAAAGCATCGCTGTCAGCGCGCCGTTTAGACATCCGCAGCGTCGCTCTCGTATTTATTTTTATTTTCTATTTTTTGACACCACCCCCTCGCCCGTAAACAAGCCGGCAGCCCTCTCCTGCCCCCAGAGGTAGGCACCCCCACAGAGCCCGGTCTGCAGCAGAGCGAGCTCCTGTCTCTCTTCCCCTGCCCTTTTCAAGGGGTCTGACAGGCGAGCCTGAGGGGTGGTAAAGAAAAACAGCAATGCAAACATATTACAAAGAAGAAAACAAGCGCTCCGTATTTCGATAGACTGTTTAATCCAAGATAAACGTAATTTTGTTTAAATAAAATACATTAACCTGAATTAATAATACAGGAAACTAGAGTGAATTAATAATGCACGTATTCCTGGTCTCGTGGTTAAACACTTCCTTGTAAGAATACTGTATTAGCCCTGTTTGGCCAAACAGCTTGCTATTTCTCAAATAACATCCAATGATTTCAGGAGGGCCCACGTCCTCTTCTTGAGTCCACCCGCCCCTGGGACTTTAAACAGGATTTGCTAGCCGGACATCAAAACCCCCAGAAGAAGGAACGCTTAGGCTAAAGGAAGGTTGGCGAGCAAAATCCGGGGTAATTCCAAACTCCAAAGTGTTACGAACCGATAATTTTTAATCCCGGAAACATATACGATATTAAATTGTGCACAAATAGGCTTTACCAGAGTCTGGCACTTTTTCCCCGGCCACTAATAAGTGTTAAATAATGTGGAAAGGAAGGGTGACATTGCTTTATATATGGTTTGCAAATAAGAAAGGCCTTTTTACCCTCCCCTGCCTTTTCTTCCCGATGAACAGGTGGTCTTAATCAAAGCCCTTAGCACGATCTAATGGGAAAGTGGGGACCTTTCTGATATAATAAATTTATGAGCCCTTCCAAGTCAGCTTTATTCGACTAAGTATTTATAAAAGTAATATCCACATATGCTCCCTGACACGGTAACTTTAACTTCCTCTGCCGAGAAACAAATGGTTATTTTCTTAAACATCAATTATGAACCTGGATTATTGTAGTACACGCAAAATTTCCTGCCTTGTTACCGTACCAGCCGGCCTGTTTTTTACTCGCCGGGCTGCAGGGGAAATTGCTATCTAAACACCTTTAATGCCATTAATTAAAACACACGACCGAGTCCAAGAAGCAAGGCGGTGTTGCCTGACCATTAAAACGTTCCCATTTACGGGGAAGGGAAGCGCGACGACCTCGGATACGGATATATCCCTGCAGATACGGGAATACATCCTTGTAGATGTGGGGATGAACTCTGCGTGCTGCCTCAGTCCCTGCCTCTGTGAGACGAATAATGGCAAGCCCTGAGCTGATCGGGCGACTTGCTGAGAAATCACGGGTGTTTTCTCGTGATACCGGAGGGGTTTGTTCCGTCTTGGCTTTGATTTGCTTAAAACCGCGCGGTACTCGTTGATTTTTGTCTTGTCTGACCGTAAGGACGTCATGCTTTTGGGATTTAGTTTGCAAAATGTCTGATCCTTGGGGCTGGCTGGTGAAGAAGGCGGGGAAGGAAGCAGGGGTGATTGGGGACTCCCCTTTGTTACATTTCAGCTTTGGAAATTACGAGGGCAGTGAGGTCATTTCGCGAGATAGGCACCGTCGGTGGCAGCGAGGAGAATGATCGCTAACTAGAAGCGCTGGCAGGAATAGCAAAACATGGGACCGTTTGTCAAATCGATGGTTCTGCGAAAGGAGTAAACGAAATTCTGTAAGAAACCCTCCAAAATGACACGGCATGCCGGCTTCCCGCGGGGAATGGGGCGCGGAGGGGGAGGGATGTTCCAGAAGAAACGAATTCGTGGCCACGCCGAGGAAAGGAAAATGGGAAAGTATGAAAATATTATTGCAGCCTAGAGTGTCAAACGCAGCTCTGCGGGTGTCAGGTTTCTTCAGAGAGCCGGGAAAATTGCTCCTGGGTGACCAGTCCCACAAAATTAGGAAAACTTCAGCACATGCTTCGGCAGACCCACGGCACTTACAAATGGTTGTCGGTGGTGGGTTTGTTTGAATAATTTTTATGCAGTGAGAAAGGATGCTTAAGCCATTTGTGTGTACGTGTATAGATATATAATCTATACGATTCGTTAGGTCTGTGAATTCTACTTAAGGAATCTTTCCCTGTAATCGATAATCTGGGTATTGCTGAAACAGCAGCTTCCAGCATAAAATGTTGAAATTACATTCAGTTTTATATCACCATTCAGCATTCCGAATTGATTGTTTCAACTCTATCGACAAAAGAAAAAAAAACCAAAAAAAAAAAACAAAAAAAAAAAAAAAACAACGAGAGAGAGAGGGAAAAAAAAATTGGTCTAAATATTCCGTAACTGAACATTCTTTTCAAAAACAAGAACTTAGACCGAGCAGCGTGCAATGCAAAGGTCGCCGGTGCCTTTTTTGAGCCCCGGGACGAGGTGGGCGCGCAGCTTGTGCCCCCTCGGGACGGAGCGAGCGCGGGGGGGCCGAGGCGGAGCCCAAGAGTAGCTGCTGCCTCTGGGCCTCCAGGCAGAGCCGAGCGGCACCCTCCCTCCCCTCCACACAGCGCGGCCAAATTTGTCCCCGCAATTGTGACCCGAGCCGCGGAGCCGGGATGTTCCGGGCGCAAGAGCTCCGCTGGTGCTCTGCCCCCGCCAAGCGCAAATTACAAGTTATTCATTGAGCTTCGCTTATAGAATTTTCCCCCTCCGCAGTTGCCGTCTGAGAATAATATATGCAGCAGTTGTTAGCCTCACTCCAGGGAAAACTAAATGTATAACGAAAGCTTATTCGTGAGTAGGAATATACTAACGGAACAATCTGATGTCTTCTTAATCCTATGTAAAAAGCTCTGTAGTCTTCCTAATATTGACTGAATGGGTAATTAATGGCTCTTCATCGAGGAGAATACCCGGTAATCCGAGATAGGCGAAAGACAACAAGCCAAAGGTAAAAGACAACAGGACTAGTTGGAGGCTCTACATAAAGAACCAATTTATCCATTTAGGGGAGTATTACGCCTAGAAACAAAGATCTCGTGAGGAGATAAAGGAAAAGTGGGAAAATAAATACCCGCAGTAGGTCTGGCCACCCTCCGGCATCCCCAGCGCAGCCGCTTAGCTCCGGCCCTGCTCTCGGCCCTCCCGCCTCCCGCACCGGGGCGGGCACCGGGCATCTCGGGTGAGCTCAAAAAACAGCGTGAAGAAACGAAAAAAACAAAACAAAACAAAAAAAAAAAAAACCAAAACAAAACAAAAAAAAAACAACCAAAAAAAACCACACCCGCACACACAAAAAAAACCAAAACACAAAGCCACAAAAACCCAACCAACCAACTAACCAAACAATTAGGAGAAAACCACACCAGAACTCCCATGGAATTAAACAGGTGAAGCGGAGTGGGGAGTACCCCCGATTCCCCATTTTTCGCAGGCAGCGCATGTCCCCCAGTTCATTGGGGCGCATCCCCGACGGGCCCTAAAGCTCAGGGCGAAAAGGAAAGAGAGCAATTCCCAAAATAGTTTTGGAGTTTTCTCTGGTGATGGCAGCCACACGCAGCAGGCGCGGACAGTCAGTACGCGAGTGAGCTGGCGGGGGTGGCTTTGCGGCCAGGACCTGAACCCGAGAGGCGATGGGAACTTCCACCAGAAAAAAAAAAAATAAAGAAAAAAACCAAATTTAAAACACTTGACATTTTAATTGAAACCTTTACCGCTAATATATTACCTGGGTGACTACAATTAGGTTGTTTTTCGGTTGGCTGACAGCTTTTAAAATATTATTTCACTTGGGAAATAAAAGCTTCATCTCAGATTATAGGTGGGTATTTTTGGATTTACGTGATTTATGGTCACCATGACAACTAATGCTGTGTGGTAGCTCCCCTCCTGCCCGGGGTGGGGGAGTTTTAATCAAAGGCACGTAAGGAAATGCCGACAGCCTCTCCCTTTGGGCTGCCGGGGCCCGGGGCCAGTGTTGGGAGCTCCTTTTCGGGACGCGGGGACGCTGGAGGGTCTGTCCCGCCCGTGGCTGTGGGACGCGGGGCTGGAGCTAGGGAAGATGCGAGAGGGCGGTGCGGTGGCCGGGCCCTGCTCCTCCTCTCCCCGTTCCCTGGGGGAGCGCGCCAGGAACGGCCTGTCCCCGTCAAATGTCCCCAATGAGGCAGCGAGGCTGCGGCCGGCGGGCACCCTGCAAGGTGACAAGCACTGCGCCCCGCAAGAGGGACGGACTTTTCGCTTCGAGTCCCGGCCGAAGAAGACAGCATTGCCCCAAAATTACTCAAAATAAATGAAGGCAAAGAAAAAAAAAAAAATGGAAAGAAAAAAAAGAGAAAACGGTGATGGGTGTCATCCAAGACAGGGATGCACTGCACCGTCTGAAAAAAAAAAAAAAAAAAAAAAAAAAAGCGGGGGGAAGAAGGAGATACCTCCGTATCACCGCTCTCTGTGACTTCCCCTCCCCAGGGCTTTGCACACTTGTTTTCACCCCGACGTGAGGGCTGGAGAGGGGCAGGGCCCCTCCCAAGTGCCCCTCGCCCGGCTGGCCGGGGTTTGGGCAGCCCCCGCCCGCAGTCAGGGCACGGCCCCGCCATGCCCAAAGGCGGGGGGGGCGCTTCTCGGTGCGGGACCACAGAGGTAGCGAGAGGTTAAGAAGAAACTGGGATATGATTGGTAAACAAATTGTGCAGAATGGAGCTGGATTCATATTGACTTAGTTATAGGTCATCTGCTGCCGGTGCAAAGGGAGGAAATATTTACTTTACACATATACTTTATGATCTTGGGGGAATTAGAGGAAATTCAATAAGAAAACGGCTAGAATCATTTTAAACCCCCTATTTAAAAGACTTAAGCAAATTAGAGTCTTATCAGATTAAAATCCACTACAAATGTAAGAGCATTGTCTCCATCGAAACGCTGTGGGGTCTGAGGAAAGAGATTCTTTGCCAAATCTCAGGGATAAAAACACGTCATTTAAACACCAGATAATGAGCAGAATGTAAATTAATTTAACCTTCTTTACTAACAGGCTGCGAAAGTAATATGTATAATTTAGCGATAACTAAGATTGCGATGGATGATACGTACGTCGAACGAGAATCAGCGACTAAGGAAGACCCTTGAGGGAGGTGGGGGTGGGGTGTGGCAGACGGGATGGGAACGGGACACAGAAAAGTTTGGGCGCTGGGATGCGGATGTGTAGGGCCATATCAAGGGGAAGCTTTCGGTAAGTTTTCAATAGCGGTGACCAGCCAGATAAATTGAAGATAGAGACGAAAACCTGCATTTCCCGCTCCTGGGCTCCTTCGGAATCCCCATCCCTAAGACGGCCACAACTCCCCTAGGGCAGTGCTGGCTCTGCGGGCTAGGGCTCGGGGACAGACCCCTCTGCCCCAGGCGGACCTGAGCAGTGTAGGAGGGCAATCTGCCCCCGCCTTAGACGCGCGTGCAAAAGCCCCGCAGCTCCTTCCTGCGAGTCCACAGCAGCCTCACTCCAGCGCTAGAAGCAGTCCCACGGGCGGGATCTGCGGGGCACTGCAGTCCGTCCCTCTACTGCCGCTGCCCGGACGAAGGGTCAAATCATGTCCCCAAACTTCGAAGAGGGCTTTGAGTGGTTTGTGTGCCGGCGCTCGGCCCGATGTGGGACTTGGCCAAACGCTGTGAACGGCTGGCGTGGGTGCGGGTTCGTGGGATACCCCGGGATGGTCCCTCCGGGTCCGCGCCGAGAGGGAGGAATGGTCCCGCGGATTACTGTGCGAGAAAGTTATAAAGCCAGGGTGGAAAAGACTCCTTGGGGGCCAGCTTTTGGGAACGCGCTTGCAGAGAAGGGGCGGAAATGGCAAAAGCAAGGAAAGGATTTTGCCCCCCGTGTACTCTGCCTTCAGTGAGAGCAGAGAAAGAGCGCGGGGACTAGAAGAGCTCGGGGGCCTCCGAGCGCGGTGTGAAGCTTTCCGTAGCTGTGTCACGGAGGGGAGGCTGTCTCGTTTGTGTTTAATTGTCGCTGTTACCAGCACAAGGTCCGTCGTCTAACCGGCCGCGCCCCCGTCCTGCTTGTTGCCATCCCTCCACGAGGAGGGAATCCGGCTTTCCTCCACCCTCCCGCAGCGGCTCTGGCAGTGCCGAGCTCCCCGCAGGTCGGGGAGCGCGGCGAGGCGCGGAGCGGGCGCGCTGGGAGCGGCTCCGACGGGGTGTCCCGTGAGCCGGCGGCGGATGCCGGGCTCCAGGCGCGGTCCCTCGCGCGGGGCACACCGGGCGGAGGTTTTTGGGGGGCGGGTGTGCCCATCACCGGGAGAGCGCGGGGCGCGCAGGGCCGCGCGGGCGGGGCGGGGCGCGGGCGGGGCGGTGCGGGCGGAGAAGGGGCGGTGCGGAGGCGGTGCGGGGCGGGGTGGGTGACGTGCAGCGCGGGGAAGGCCGCCGCCGGTTTAAGATGTCAGGCCAAGAGGGAAGCGGCTGAGCTGATGCGGTGCGGGGCCGGCCGCGGCGCGGGTCCATGCGCGGGCAGCGGAGAGGAGCGCCCCGCGGAGCGCCGCCGCGCCTCGCCGCCCCCGCCCCGCGGAGCCCCGCGGCGGGCCGGGGGCCGCCGGCCGGGGAGCTGCCGTGTCGCCGTGACGGCTCTTACAGGACCGGACTCGCCCGCTCTCCTGTCGCCGCCGCCGCGCCCCCCCGGGCGGCGGGGGCTTCGAGGCTCGCCGTGCCGCCCGGGCTCTAGTCGAACGTCGCCCGCCGCGGCGCGGCTCGCCGGCCGGCAGCCCTGACCCCCGGAGCCGCGGGGCTGCTCCGCGTCCGCGGAGGGGGCGCTGCGCGGACCCTCCTACACGTACCGACACCTACAGACACACGCACACCTTCTCCTATCGACCCCCCAGGCGCGCACGTAGACTTTGGCGTCCTTTTGCCGATGAACTGCATGAAGGACCCGTTAAGCCTGGAGCGCCTGGGAGCCGGGAATAAGCTGTGCTCCTCCTCACCTTCCTCCTCCTCCTCCTCTTCATCATCCTGCCATCACCACCAGCCCGCGCTGGCCATGGCGACGGCGCTGGCGCCGGGGCAGGCGCGCTCCTCCCTGGAGTCCGCCAAGCACCGGCTGGAGGTGCACACCATCTCCGACACCTCCAGCCCCGAGGCCGCAGGTAAGAGGGGGTGAGAGGCAGGGACCTCAGCCCGACGGGCGCCTCGGCGCCCTGTCCTGCTCCGGCCCGGCTGGCAGCCCCGCGGACCGCGATGCGCCGCCGCCCCTCTGCCCGGGAGCGTCCCGCACCCGAGCCCACATGAGATTCGTGTTTTCTCGCGTGCGGTGTTCCGGCGTATAGGAAGATAATGACATACGTAAGGATAGGCGAGTAGCATGTATACTGCTATACGTGGACACAGATCGGCAGACAACGTGGGGAGTTCGTGGGCGAGTAATATCGATACAGACTGACAAATAGGGGTATATACGGACAAACAATATTGTTACAGGCGGGCGAATAAAACGGGTGTAGGTAAGCAAATAAAACGAATTACGTGTATACAGACGGGAGAATAATATGGATGCACACAGGCAGAAAGCTTGCATACGGAGAGGCGGCTCCGTCCCGCTGCCCGTGCGGTGGCTGCTCCACCGGGAGGAGCCGCCCGCGGGTGCCCGCGGGGCGCGGAGCGGCCGCGGCGGAGGGAGGCCGGCGCGGGTTAATCATTCATTCCAGCGTCGAGTCGCGTTCGGGGCAGTCTGCGGGATCCAGCAGCGCTGGGGACACGCTTTTCCCCAGCCGCTGGAGAGGAGGCAGAGGAGGCTGAGGCGCCTTCGTTTTCCGCCTTGTTCTTTTTTGTTTCCCCCACTCATAGAGAAGGATAAGAGCCAACAGAGCAAGAATGAGGATGCGGGGCCCGAGGACCCCTCCAAGAAGAAGAGGCAGCGGCGGCAGCGGACTCACTTCACCAGCCAGCAGCTGCAGGAGCTGGAGGCCACCTTCCAGCGGAATCGCTACCCGGACATGTCCACCCGGGAGGAGATCGCCGTCTGGACCAACCTCACCGAGGCCAGGGTTAGGGTAAGTCCTGACACTCCGGCTCAGAGCAGCGGGGGTCGGGGTGGGTTGGGAAAGGAAGGGAGGGCTGAAATGTTTGCAGCTGCTTTCGATTTCGCCTTCTATGTAAACTTCGGAGCCTTTGCACAAAAGCAGGGCAGAGCAGGACATTTTTGTCAAAGCGAGACAGATTGGGATCTCTCTCTGTGTCTCTGAAATATGGTTTGCTGCACGTTTCGCCCTCACCGTGCAATGCGTCCCTCTCCTTTTGATCGAAACGCTAATGAAAACATTAGCCAAGAAAGCGACTTGGAACAGGCTGCAACCTGCGCTGTCTCTAATGAGAAAAAGATGTAAAATACACAAGAGCTTTTGCTTCACTCCGAGGCACTCCCAACGTGCCCTTCCTTGCATTTTCTATTTCTTTGGGTTTCACAATTCGACGAGCGTCTCTCTCCACCCTCTACCCCCCTGTGAGATTTATGAGACCATCGCGGCGCTGCAGAGATACCGCGGCCGGATCCTGCTCGCCTGCAAACGCCGCGCTGGGGGGAAAAAAAAGAAAAACAACAAACCCCAACGCGCACAAAAAGAAGCCTGTAAAGCGGCCGAATCTCCATATTTTCGGAAATCCCACAGAAATCCTCTCCCTGAGGTGGCTTGAGGAAAGCGAGGCAGTGAGAACCGGGGGAGCGGGGCCGGCTCTCAGCCCCTGTCCGGCGGTGTTGGCGCCGGGGCAGGCTCGAGGAAGGAGCGGGGCCCGGCCGAGCCCGGTGTCCTCCCGGAGCACGGAGCCGCTTTCTCGGAAGGTTTTGTTTGGGTCCGAGCGGTTCCGCCAGACGGGCCCGTCCCCGTGGTGCCCGGGCGGCCCCCGCCCGGCTGGACCAGCGTGGGGGTGACCACAAACACCCCGGGCTGGTTTCAATACACACGGTAAGGCGGCTGCTGGCGGCTGCCCGACGGGTCAGACACCCAGATGTGGATTGGGAAAGGGCACGTTTTTCCATTGTCTGCGCGGGGAGGGTCCCTTAGATCTCATTTAGCACGTTGTTAAATGGTGGGTTTTTTTCTTTTTCGTTTTTTACTCTTTTTTTTTCCCTATTATTCCCCCCCCTCCAAAGAGCAGTCGAACAAGTTTGTTTAGAAAGTGGTTTTCGGTTCTGGAAGCTTTCACGCTAGAGGAACTTGTAGCTTTAACAAACTGAAGCAAGGATTTATTAGTTGCTGGCTTCCCCACTCCTTTCCCGTACTATCGGCTTAAATATTCCGCGGGTTTCCAAGCGTTTTACTCTCGCTTTTGCGCTTTTGTATTTTTCCTGGATGGCTGCAGTACAGAAAAAGCCAAGAGAAGGGGAGGTGGGGAAAAAATCCCCAAGAGAGGAATGAAGGGGCGGCAGCATAGAAGGGAGAGAATAAGAAGGAAGCTTTAGCCTCCGTGGCCCGAATTAGAGCATCACAAATTATGTGGAGAGCTGCGGGGGGGACTGGGAGGGGGAGTGGGGGGGCCGTGGTGAGGGTGGAATGATGCGGCCACGAGTCTGCCTTGCTAAACCCGGGCGGCCCCGAGGATGCTCGGCTGTCCCGGCAGCGCACCCCTGCCTCGGCCCAGTGCAGGGCTCCACAGAGGAGGAGGTGAACCTATACATGGAGATATATTCATATCTATATGTATATTCGTACAAACTTTCATATATGACTTCTATAAGGACAGGCTCGGCTGTTGCCCCGAGAACCTGCAAAGGGTTGCGGTGGTGGTGATAGTAGATCCTGACTAATTCGCATCTCCCTCCCTCCCTCTCCCCCCGTTTCCAAAGGTTTGGTTCAAGAACCGCAGAGCCAAATGGAGAAAGAGAGAAAGGAACCAGCAAGCCGAGCTTTGCAAAAACGGCTTCGGTCCGCAGTTTAATGGCCTCATGCAGCCCTACGATGACATGTACCCCGGCTACTCGTACAACAACTGGGCAGCCAAGGGCCTGACCTCCGCTTCCCTCTCCACCAAAAGCTTTCCTTTTTTCAACTCCATGAATGTCAACCCTCTGTCTTCTCAGAGCATGTTCTCCCCTCCAAACTCCATATCCTCCATGAGTATGTCTTCAAGCATGGTACCTTCTGCAGTCACCGGGGTGCCCGGCTCCAGCCTCAACAGCCTGAATAACTTGAACAACTTGAGCAATCCCTCCCTGAATTCTGCAGTGCCAACGCCAGCCTGTCCTTATGCTCCTCCGACACCTCCGTATGTTTATAGGGACACATGTAACTCGAGCTTGGCGAGTCTGAGACTTAAAGCCAAGCAGCACTCCAGTTTTGGCTATGCCAGTGTGCAGAACCCCGCTTCCAACCTGAGCGCTTGCCAGTATGCGGTGGACAGACCCGTGTGAAACATCCAAGTAGAAAACTGCGTGGGAATCCCTCCCCATTTCCCGCAGAGACTGAGAATTTCGCTAGAAAGTAATGGGCACTAGAGAGAAAGAGAAAGGAGGAAAAATCAGAGGAAGAGAGAGAGAGAGAGAGAGAGAAAGAGAGGAGAGAAAAAAAAAAAAAGAGGAAACCACTGAAATAAGATAGTTCCTTTGTTTTCAAAGGACCTCCTACAAATTCTGAGATCTTTCTTTCACTAAGAGTATTTCAACAGTTACAAGGACATATATATATATATATATATATGGACAAATGTTTGACTGGATATGATATGACATTTTAATGTTACTATAAGCTTGTTATTTTTTAAGTTTAGCATTGTTAACATAAAAATGACTGAAAGGATGTATATATATCGAAATGTCAAATTAATTTTATAAAAGCAGTTGTTAGTAATATCACAACAGTGTTTTTAAAAGGTTAGGCTTTAAAATAAAGCATGTTACACAGAAGCGATTAGGACTTTTTCGCTTGCGAGCAAGGGAATGTATATACTAAATGCGACACTGTATGTTTCTAACATATAATTATTAAAAAAATTGTGTGAATATCAGTTTTAGAATAGTACCTCTGGTGGATGCAATGATGTTTCTGATATTGCAATGTAAAACATGCCCTGTGTATAACATTTCGTACAATATTATTGTTTTACTTTTCAGCAAACATGAAAAAAAAAATGTGTTTTATTTCATGGGAGTAAAATATACAGCATACAGTTTTGTCTGGATTTTTTATTTACTGAGCCAAGCTGCGCAGCAGCAACTAGTCTGCAGTGATTGACTGATAGCTGACACTGGATCTCGTTCTCTGGCAACTCGGGGTAGTGCTTTTGCAATGCAAATAAATGCTGGCGCTTTTTTTTCCTCATTAAAACAAAAAAAAATCCCTCTCGCTAACGTTGCATGCTAGAGAAACATGGGACTTGTACCCCTTGGCTGCTTTTATTTCCCCACACAGCCCAGAAAAGCTGGATTATTTGACATCGCTGGACTCGAGAATTACCAGCCACTAAGTTGCTGTATCTCGGGCATAAATTTGTCCTGCTGTGAAGGAAGCTTTTATTACATTAAAGAAAAGGGAGGGGGGGGGGGGGGGGGGAAGGGGGAGGGGGAATTTTAAAATGCTAGCTTGCAAACAAACTGCTCCTGTTCAAAATAATCTGTCCCCTTTGCCGCCCCTGCGCCCACCTTCTCGCCCTTTAGCGGGGAGATCCTTCATGTAATATTACATTTCTATTTCCAAATCCCCCTTTCAGACATGAAGAGAAACAAAGAGCAGCCCAAATAACCGCAACCCCGTGGAGCGCGGGGGGTGAGAGGTTAGCCCGAGTTTCCTGCGACTTCGTGCTGCAACACGTCGTTGAAGGGAAAGGTCGTGCTCTCGTGTGTTTTGTTTTAAATAATATTGACCCATTCATTCTCAACCTGCTTGTTCGTGAAATTATACAGGATTATAACTTTGCCGTCGCCAGACAATTGAAACAAATCAAGATGAATTGCTGCTCGGCCCTCCCATCGGCTCACACCCCGGGCGGGCGAGGAGGGGCTGCCGAGAGGGTGGGCAGCCGCAGGATCCTGCAGGAATATCGAGACACGAAGAAATTCCGCAGGCGCGTAAAGTGGCGAGGGGCGCAGGGGACGGCAGGGAGGAAGCTCCAGGCGGTGAGAGCGAGCTCAGTCCTTGAGCGGCCTTTGCGCGCTCCTTGCGCGCCTTTGGGAGGCCGGGAGGAGCGGCCGAGGTGGCCCGGGGGTGGGCGGACACGCTGGAGGGGGTTCCTTCCCCTCCAGCGCTTGGTCGGGAAGAGGAGTAGAGAAGAGAGGGAGAGGGGAGAGGGGAGAGGTCGGCGACCTGCGCTTTCCCACGAGGAAAATGCTTCCTCCACACGAAATCAGGATACTCTCCCGTGGGTCCACTTGCAGCGAGGGCAAACCCCAGCCTCCACTTCCCCACCCCCCCGCCCCTTTTTTAATTTCTTTTAACACCCTTTATTTTTATTTTTTTTTCTTTCCTTTTTTTCTTCCTCATCACATTTTTATTAGGTTTTGGGTTTTTGTCTCTCTTATTTTGTTGTGAGTTTGGGGGTTTTAAAATTATTTTACGCGTCTTGCTGTTTCCTTTTCCTCTGTGTGTTCTTGCCAGGGGGTCAGTGGAGAGAAAGAACCTCGGTGCTTGGGACGGGGGGAGGCGGGGAGCCCCCCCCTGCTTGTCCGACCCAACTCCGCTCCCCTCGTTTTTCCCGCACCGTGTCAACACCTCACCCGGGTGAGTGCCAGGGGCTGCCAAAAATGTCCCCTTCCTCCTCCTTCTTCTCTTCCTCTTCCTCACTGGGCTGCGGGCGAAAAGTCTGAGGGTGACGGCGGCGAAGGGCTGGTAGCCCGGAGCCCCCTCCGGGATCAGGGGAGCCGGAGAAACGAGAAAGCTTTTCTGCCCAAACCCTCTCGGCGGGACGGGCTTGGAAATCAGCGAGCGGATCGCTGCGGGTATCGCCATGGTATTTTACACGCCTTTTTCGGCTCTCGCTTCTTCTCGGTGCTTTTGTTATTTATAGTCCTCTGTTATAAATATAATTATAAATATATATATATATATATACACACACATATAAAATGTCGGTATATATATGTAGAATCTGTGTTTGCGTGGAGAAATATTAGATACACAATACATAGTATACGCATATATATTTAGAAGTATAATATATACCGATTCCGGACCCAAAAAAAAAAAAAAAAATTGAATCAGAGTTTTTCACTCTACTGTGTAATGGCTCAAACGATGAAAAATCAACGTGACCGCTCAGAGAGGATATAAATCACTCCGAGAGTAATCTGAATTTCTTTCTCCCCCTAGCTGAAGCCTTGAGGGTCATCATTTTTCTGCGCCACTTGACCAAAGATATAATGTTTTGATTAGGTCGTAAATCAAAATCTTGGGTCGTGGTGCGGTTTTTTTTTTACCTTTTTTTTTTTTTTTTTTTTTTTTTTTTCCCGGGCGCTTTCCTTCTCCTTATCGGCGGTGGCAGTGTGAACCTGGAACAATGGAGGCCGCACAGAGGGGGAGAAAAAGCCACAACGAAATGGGGAATTTGCAAAATATCTATTTGCAGAAGCGGGGCGGAGAGTGGTTAAACAAGGGGCTCGCACCCCCTCGCACCCCCCTCGCCGCTCCGAAAGGCCCATTCAGGCCGCCCGCTGCGCAACCCCCCGCGCCGGGCGTGCGAGCGGGCAGCGCCGTCTGCCTCCCAATCCACATCCCGATCCACATCCCGATCCACACCCCAATCCACACCCCAATCCACATCCCGATCCACAGTCCCGCCGGCCCTGGCAGCCCCCAGCACCCCCCGAGCGGAGCCGGGAGCGCGCCCCTTCCAGGCGGGGATGCCCGGCTCCCGGTGGCCGCGCTGGTGTCCCCGGGCCGTGTCGCCGCCCCGCCCCGCTCCGCTCTTTTGTTTTCGGACGGTGCCTTCCCGCACTTTGAACCCCGGCGGCGTGCGCGAGTCCCGTCGGATCGGAGTGCTTCGCCTTCACAAAGGTCAAAATGACGAGCAGATATGGATGTAGCTCCTGTTGGTTATTGTCTGTGCTTCCCGTTGTCCTCTCCTTGCTTTGTTTTCAGTACGTGCGCGCTCATCCGCGTGTACTTTCCCAAACCAGCGAGATACCGATCTTTACATACCTGTACAGTTGTTTCTACCTATAAAATAAAAGAACTTTTTTTTTTTTTTTTTTTTTTTTTTTCCTTAGACATTCATTAGCATTTTTGGAGGCAAGTAACTACCTAGGGAAAATAGTTGACATCTGAGCCCGGGGAAGAGTTTGTTGTTGGGTTGGTTAGGTTTTTTTTTCTTCAATAAAGCCGCGTTTCGGGGACATTTTTTTCTTTCAAGAATACTCCGTTGTGGAGCGGGGACGACGGCGTTTGCAGGTTTGCAGTTCGCCTTCCCCCGCCGCCGAGGACGGGGTTGCGGGGGGTGTGCGAGTGGCGTGCGGGGGTCTCAGATGCCGGCTTAAGACAAGGAGGGAGGACAGGGAACCGGCCCAGGTCGCTGGCTCTAACACGCTTTTTCGGGACATGGAATTTACCTTGCTAAATGTCTGCTTTGGTACGCGTATTACACATGTAGGTTTGGATATTAGGCACCCGATAGAGCGTAACAGGCAATAATCCAGAAACTTGGAAGGATTTACACCTTCGGAGCTCCATACAATGCCGGACTAATTGATTGCTAAGTCTGAAGTTTTTTTAATGCTAACCCCTTTTGGAATTATTTTCTTCGGCCTCCTGCATCTACTTCTAAGAGTGGAAGAGAGGAGAAATAAAATAAACTCTAACGCGCAAATTTTAAGCGGCAAGGGAATATTTTTTGTTGTTTGGGGTGTTGGAGTCTTTTTTGTTGTTGTTGTTGTTTTCGTGTGTGTGTTTTGTTTTGTTGGAGGTTTTTAATAAAAAAAAATAAATTAAAAGGCCGCTTTTCCGGACCTCGGCCCTTCTTGTGCCAGGCAGGCCCGCGGGACCGGAGCGGGCAGAACGGGGCCGGTGCTCCGCGGCCCTGAGCAGGGAGCCAGCCCTCCGGCGGTGCTCGGCGATCGTCCCTCGGCTCGATCCGCGATTTCGGGGACGAGGGTGACTTGTTTGGTGGCTTTCTCCCTTGCGGCTGTGACCACCCCCCGTCCGCCCCGAAGCGCAGGGGGCAGCGCGGGTCGCTCCCGCCGCCGTGGAGCCAGGCTGGGCAGGGCAAACGCTGCCGCAGCCACGGAGGGATCCGAGCCGAGCCTGCCTTCTCGGAGGGCGGGCTGTGGCTGAGCGGGGGGGCCGCGGGCCGAGCCCGGCCCCGCGACCTCGCCCGGCCGCCACCAGCCCGTGCCCGGCAGCTCCGGCGGCGGCAGAGTGCGAGCGGGGCCTGCAGCCCCACGGGACAGGTACCCCCCCTCCGCACCGCTCCGGCAACAGCCTTGGCCCGACCCCACGCGGGAAGGGGCGGCTCGGCAGGCCCCGAGCGGCCGCCACTCTTCAATGGCATGGCCCTGGGAGTTTTGGGCGAGGGGCGCCATGTGCGGGCTTGGAACGTCCCGTCGGGAGTGGGGTATGGGGCGGCTGATGACCAACCCAAAACCAGGAGAAAGGAAAAAAAACACGTGTAATACACGTACACACATACACGTGTAATACACGTACACACACACACGTGTGATACACGTACACACACACACGTGTAATACACGTACACACACACACGTGTAATACACACACGCGTATCTGCTGCTCACACGCGCGTGTTTTCCCGGACACACACACGGTGCTGTGCGGGCTGTGCTCTGTAGCCGCCGCCCGCAGATGAGAGGGATGCTCCAGAGGCTTTGCGGATGCTCCAGAGGCTTTGCCAGCGACTGGCCATGCACAGACAGCGGCGGTGAAACCCACGCCTGACCGGAATGGCGGAGCGTGGTCGCCTTTCAGCCTCTCCTGCCGTTTGACCTTTTTTTGAGGTTTCCCCCCGCAAACCCAGGGGCTGAAGGGCCGTGGCGGGGCCGGGCACGGAGTGAGTCCGATGGCCGCAGCCCCTTCCCCGGCCGCGGGTTTGCGCCCTCCGCTGAGCCCGGCCCGCGTTGAACATTAACCGGCTGGAGCGGCCCCGCAGTGTAACAGGCTATGTATAAAAATGAATCATCTCCTAGGTTGTAGTAAAACGTCCCGTAAAGTCCACCTATAAATCCTGGTATGCACTTAGTGCTCTCGGCTTCACATCTTACTGTTGCTACGCAGTATTTGCCATTCCCTCCTCTCCCCACTTTTCTCTCCCTCTAAATGCCGCTGGCTGGCTGCGGTCCTAGCCCTGGGTCCGCATGTCCTGGGATGCAGTCTCGCCTCCCCGTGAGGAGAGCGAAGCCCCACAGAAGACCACCGAGGGTCGCAACCATCGGGGCGCTGGGGCCACCTCGCTCCCTCCAAACTAGGGCGAGGACAAAAAGAAGCGGGACAGGCCCGGCCCTTAAGCCTCCAGGGCGGCAGGAGCCCCCACCCCCCGGGGCCAGCCTAGGTGGGGCGGCTCGCAGCTGTCCTGCTGCTCCCGCCCTTCCAGGGGTCTGTATCTCTGTGCCTGTGATAACAGCTACTCATACATTGCAGCAAGGCTCAGTGAAACTCAACAAGGCTCCCCCCCCTGCAAATTCGTTATGTATTTTTCTCGGGATTAAAGGGAAAAGAGGAAGAATATCTAATCTGATTGGAGTGCAGTACTGCATAGCCTCGGTGGGCAGACGCGGGCAAGGATCAATGGACGTGAAGCCATCAAGGCAGTCCAGAGTTCAAATCTGCAACTGAAATTTCTGCGATTGGAAAGGAAGCCGAGGAACAAGCCCCCTGCCCTGCTGGGTGTGTATGTGGAGAAGTGGCAGCACTCGGGAAAGCACAAGGGTGGAGCCGGGCTCATCACTTGATGTGTATATTTAGTGTGCTGGTAGTCCCGCTGCCTCACCGGGGACTACTTCCATGCCGAAAGTTATTCACATGCCTGAGTGATTTGCTGGATTGTGGCCATATGTAAAGCAATAAATATAAGTGTCTACTTCTGTGCAAGTAAAAGATCCAGAGATCTCACAAGTAATTTTCCAGCAGATCCAGACCTCATAGTTTTAACATAAAAGTAAAGAGAACTCTTTTGTTTCATTCAATTAAAAAAAAAACCAAAACAACCCCACCAACAATTAACGTCACTGGGACAACAAAGGAGTATAAAGCCTTTCCTTTATGTAAAACCTTGATGGGCACTTTCATGGGTGCATTATCTGGAGAGGAGCAGGAATCTACAAGCCTGTGCCGATGAAGTTTTCAACCTTCCGAGCCACAAACTCCTCCATCTGCTTTGGTGGATGCAGAACTGAGGAATGAAAGAATTTCTTGCCAGGCTGAGGGAAGATGTGTCGGTGTGAGTGGGTCCCAGCCCGTTTGGTGCTCCTTTGAAGTCAGCAGAGTCTGAGCTGGCAGTGCTCAGTGCAAGAGCAGTTCCCAAGCAAGTAGAAATTCTCCCTATGAGTTTGGGGTGGTTGAATTCCCCTGATTTCTCCAGGGAAGGTCATGCATGCTTCCTACTCCTCAGCTGGGATGGGAAGAGCAGTGGAGACAGAGATGGCTTTTCTGCCTTCTTTCTTCTGTATGAAGAGCCAAAGTTTCTGGAATTTCTCAATTTTTTATTTTCTATTTTTTTAATTTTTTTTTTCCATGCAAAGCAAAACAGAGTTTCTGTAAAATAATAGTATCCAGCTTTTGGCAATGCTTCCTATAAATTCATGGCTTTAGCCTGGACTCTCTCATGGCCAGACTGTAAATTTTCACGTTCTAACTCCCTGTGACAAATCTCTAGCCTCAGTCATTGTTATTCCCTTCAGCTTTCACATCCTTCTGGCAAAAACCTCCAACTCTGGCATTCTTTTCCCAAAACAGAAATTCCTACCACAAGGCACATCACCCTGAGAATATTTTTTAATAAACATGTTTGGAAAATGAAAATAAGATACATAAAATATATGAATGCGAGAAACATCAAATGAAAACTTGGAAGGGGTTTCAAGTAGTATTACAAATAGGAAATAGCTTTCCAGAGATAAAAATACTCCATGTGTTTTGTTAACACCAACAGGCAGTTGGGCTTTATTCTCATGGTTTATTTGGATGTTAAGGGACACCTTTGTCCTACTTGATGTACTTGTAGCTGCTGGCTGAGCCAGGAGGTCAGAGACTTTAGTTGGTAATCAGTGGGTGACTGGCAACATCCTTGACAAATAATGTTGGCGTGACACGATCAGGGCGACAGCCATTCTCACATGTCAACAGCTATAGCTCAGTAAGTAAAGGACTCGGGGAGGGATGTTCATAGCACAGGTCATTTTTTTAGTCCTGGACCATGCACCTGAGATGCTATTTAAAACTTCACCCCCTGATGCAGAGCAGAAGCATTGGCTCCTACTGACAGCGGTGGTTTTGCTTTATTTTGGTTTTGGTTTTTTTTCACAACAAAAAGGGATATTATAATTACCTCTAAGAGTGGTCTCATTGCTCATTAAGTGACAATTGTAGGTTCTCAGGAACTTAGGGGGTGCTTCCTTTGAATTATCCAGGGCACAAGACATATTGCATTTTTCTGTCTTCCGAACAGAAAGGCTTCTGAAACTGGAGCACAGCTCTAACAATTCTTTCCAGGACAATGGAGTACTTAATTCTTGTGATGGCCAGGCACTGCTATTTGAGACCACTCAAATTCCCTCTGGTAGAGCTGGCAATTCTGGGGACATAAATAACAGAGCTTGGGGACCCAAGCAAGCATTGTTTACATGGAAATATTATGGGCTTACACCAGGCAGTGTAGCATTTTCCTCCTTGTGCTGGAAGGAGCAGAAGCTGTGACGCACTTGTCGATTCAATGGGTCATGTATGCATATACATAAATCCCATCGGCTTCCAATGGCATTTGAACAGCATGAGAACGACTTGACTCATACTGGAGGACAGCAGGAACAGAGCGTGTGCCCACAGAACATGCTGAATCAGGACCAGGCTCCAAGGCTAGAGAGGAAGGACTGGGAACAGGTTCCCTTTTTATGGTCTTAGACAGGCTCATTTAATCTTGCATGGCTGGGCAAGGAGAATAACTGGAGGTTCTACAGCACCTAGAATAAAAAAATTTCCAACCTTAAATACTTAATCTCTGGCCAGAGAAATCAATCAGCTGTTTGGAACCAGGGTATGTCTCGTGTTCAGGGAAATAGATGAATTAAAAATGGAGAAAACGCTCTAAAGGAACTCTGCAAAGGCTTTTCATGAGGGGAGGAAGACACATGCTGCCAGGCCATGAAGACCATGCTGATTCTGTGTGGAGGTTGCAGGCACGAGCAGACACCATGCAGATGCACGTTAGAAACACGTTGCATTAGAACTCCCAGAGTGGTTCCCTTACTTCTCTCTTCTGTCTGGAGAAATTAAGCCAAAAAATGAACAAGAAGAAAAGATGAAACAGCTTGAGAAGAAGAAAAGAGAACCTATTTCTGGTTCCTGTGAGATGTCCCATGCAGTGACTGTCACAAGAAGAAACCTCCATTGAATACAATGCCACTGAAACCAATGTGCTGTCATTAAGAAAAGTCTCCATGCTCTCTAGATCAGCTCAGGGGTGGTATGTTACAAGAGTGATAATTCTGAATCTAATTCTCTGGTGATGTAACCCAAGCAATTTTTTTTACTGATTTATTTTAGTGGCACATTTTCACTTTCTTAAAAGAAATCTAATTGAAATAAGCCCACAGAGGGAAAATGGGACAGCTAAATTGGTAGTCTTAATATAGACTCTGTAAAGGTAATGAAGGTACTCATAATTTATTCCTTGTTATTCTTCATGGCCTCTGATAAACTTCACTGCAAAATTCAGTTTACATGTATATACCAGCAGAGTGTGTGGAGTGTTGTGGGCAGAATGCCCATCCTGATTACCCCAGAGGATTAGGAATGTCAGGCTGTTATGAAGGAAAAAGCAGAGCCTAAAACAGGCCTCAAGAAATAATGCTCCAATCCTGTCCTGCCATTTTTGACAGCTTCAGGGTGCTTTAGAAGGTACCTGCTTGAGGATTTTTTCTCAATGCACTGAGGGATCCCAGAGGTACAAAGAAAAGCCTCCCACTGTCCATAAGGAGATGTGTAATCTGAGGCTAAAAATATGGACTTCAGCCAAATGAGTGAAAAGTATAAAATCGCAAAAAGCAGTTCTTGATATCTTGGCAAGAAACCCAAGACAGTACCCGACACTTGTCTACTACACATAATGCTATAGCCCCACATCACTGAACTCCTAAAGGCGCGACATCAGATACACAGTCCTGGCTCCGTGATCAAACCGCTGCCGTGCAATCTGGCATAGTAACTGGTGTTGGACACACAGTACCCCAAGGGGCTCTTGACATTTTAGACTGTAGCCAAGAGTCCAGGACAGTTGCTGTTGACTGCAAGCACAGTAGTACCCCCTTTCAGCTGCTTTGCAATCTCCCATATTCCCCTGTGAAGTGTTTGTGGATGGGACGTCTCCTTCTTCTGAAAGTGAACTCTTCTCACCAACTCCCTCTGTGAGCAAATGGTAAAACCCCCAAGGGAGCTGCTGGCTGAGTTAGGTTTGAGCCCCAAGCACCAAGAGGGTGAGAAAATTTCTGGATACTATGGGAGTGCAGAATGACCCTATCTTTTGCCTTTAGCAAAGAGGGTCAGACAGACACAGCGTATCCCCTGGACCCTTTTATGCAGAGGGCTCTTGGCCATGGTGTTACTGGCCCATCCCAAACTTTGGCAGGTTCTGAAGCTGAGCCTAGCTAACTAGGTTGCAAATAGGCTGTACATATGCTGAACTCAGTGAAATGCAGGACACCAGCACTAGTTCATGTTTCAGGCACACGGACAAGGTCAAGCCACTAAGATGATGTTTAAACTGAAGGATCTGGGATGCTTCAAGACTTTCAGATCCAAGTGCATATCCTGGTCATCTAGACTGGTGTAATGTTTTAAGCAGTCAAAAACACGTTGAATAAGCCTATGGATTCAACCACAGGAAGGAAACCAGGCATACAGGCAAGCTTAGAAGGAATTACAGTGTGCTCTCATCAGGTCTTTGGTGTGTGCCAAAGGAGATGGGCACCTGGAAAGTCTCATGTAGCTCATATGCAATGCAGACTTCTTTTCCAGCTGCCCTTTGAGCAGCAGTTGCCTAACTGGAATGACAATTGTCTCCCATATAGCGTAAAGATAAAAGTGCATTGGTGTTTGGGAAATGCTCAGCTAACTTTGTAAGGAAGAGCATTTCAGCCAATGGACAACAAACTAAATCCCTAATTTCTATCTAGAAATGGATACTTCCTATGCATAATGCACACTTCATTTTTTGTGTTTTTTTTTTTTAAATATTTTTACTTTTAGTTTTTGTTGTTATTGTTTTTTAATGTATAAGATTAACGTTCCAACTCCATACCTTTTATTCTGATGAAAAACATAATCTTCATAAAATTGTCTGGAGACAATTTGGAGACAAAATGGCTTGTTTGCCTATAAACTGGAAATTGGCTACCTTCACTAAGGAACCACAAAAGGTTTCAATCAAAAAGACAGGCATAGCTACAGGAAAAACTGACTCAGAATGAAGCAGCCACCTCACTGCAATATCATTAAGGAAAGACTTTAATAGACCGGGACAGATTTATAATAATTAGTACAACTAGCTTATTATCTGAGACAAGGCATCTACAGCATACAGCATGTCTCTGTGAAATTGTAGACAAGTGTGAGCTGATTACATTACATGTAAGTAGTGAGGTGAAGCAGGACATTTGGTCCAAATACATGTAAGTAGAGTACCTAATAGTTTAGGTACTATGCCATGAGTGATTTATACCTCTCTGCTTTGTCAAATCAAGTTGACCAAGTCAGACCTTTTCATTTGGTCTTTCCAAGGAAAAGCGCAAAAGAGCTGCTTTAGGGGCTGTTTCTTCTTCTCTCCCTAAATATCAATTAATGTCAAACTACCACAGGGGCTCATCTCCAGAAAAAGTGCCACAACATTAGTGATGCCAACTTTTAATTTTCCCAGTGGGTGGTCTGCTGCAAAATTCCCAGAAGATAAAGGATCTAGGGCTAGACAGGGCCTCTCTTAAGCTAAAGTGTTTAAGAGATTTTTTTGTGTAATTTAAGATGTTTGCTGAGAAACAGAGACTCTGATTTAACTATTTGCAGCCTATGATTTTTCCATTAGAAAATCTTACGGAACCATCAGCACATTCCATATTTGATTGACCACAAAATCACAATTTTTTCCCTCAAATCCATTGCCCCACAGCAGTGGTCTTTGTTCTTCTTCTTTCTCATTAGGCTTGTGCTTATTTGGAAATTGTCAGAGAAGACATTTAACCACTGTCATTCACACTAAGCAATATGAGCCTCTAAAAATATTGCCGCTAGCTTCTTTTGGGGCAATCTGCAAAACAAGGATGTCATCTGGAAGTCTGGGCAGACTGACATCCCTGTTTAATATTTAACACAATTCGTCCAACACCCAGAAGTTTCACTCATTCCTTTCAGTGCAGAGCCCTTTCTCTAACAGCCTGGAATATCAAACTGAAGAGAAGGAGAGCAGCAGTCAGCATTCTTCCACATATAAACTTCCGAGTCATCCCAAAGATGTCGGAACTGCACTGCAATAGGCAACTACATCAAATTGTCTCCCTTATTTAAGTATTATATTTTTTGTAGGAAATATATAACTTTTGTTTGACAGTGCAACAGGGTGGTCCTCTTTAAGTAGCCAAAAGGACCTGGAGCCAGTTTTCCCTCCTGCTCACCCCAGTAAGCTCTTTTTAAGGAAGTAGATGTGTGAAGGAACAGCAGACAAGATAGAGACTGGAGCCAGATGTTCCTCTGAAAGCTGCCTCCTGACTGGGATACAAATCCAGCTGTTTACTGACTCAGGAGGATTCCAGGCAGAAAACTCTGGGATTTGCCATGTATGTGTGAGAGAAAGGCACAGGCTTCACTCCCCTGTGCTTACTCTCCCAAGCCTGCAAATGGAGAGGGAAAGTGTCTGCTTGGCTGGCAAAAGGATGCTGTGAGGATGATGAGCGTGTGCCACACAAACCCCTTGGGAGAAAGCCTCAGCTGCTCAAATTGTGCAGATGAGTTAGGCAGGCACATTCCTCTTCAGACCTCTGTTGAGAAATCCTGTTCTCTGAAATGAACTGCTGCCTTAGATAGTCCGGACATTTGTCTAATTTATGGGAAGCATGGCGAGAATACTGCTCTACTGTGGACGTGCTGCAAGCTGACAACTTGCACCTAGCTCGTAAAATATATTAGCCAATTCTGGACAAATTTACAAACAACTCCTAGTTAGGATAATAAACTGCTTTGCCAAAGTCAGCGTAGACTGTAGCATATATTATATCACCAACAAAAATACCTTCCCTCCAAAAATTATGGTTCAGCCTCAGAAAACTTCTCTCCTCCAAATAGGTTTCAATGCCATTGATTCAGGGGGAAGACAGAGCTTCCCCACACTACTGGTCCATAGGTCAAAGACCCTAACCAGAAGTCTGGTGGGAGGGGACTCCACACACTGTACAAATTGCTTGCTTGGAGATGTCAGGGATAATAAGCCACAAAAAATGAAGAGAAGTCCATTTAGGATGTTTTTTATTTTATACTTTTTGCAGGGTTCAGGAGCAGGTGTCACACATGTAAATTAAGATTTATGAGGCTCTAGCTTAGAAATTCTGGAGAGGTGCACTATAGCCCAGGACTCTGAAGCAGGCCTCTGCACCCTGTACCTGTTCTTATTCATGGTGTGCTTCATTATGAGACAGTGCCAGTGACAATTATCCACCCTGGAAAAACTAGGGCAGGCTGTGGCTTTTTGCTGCTGAGCAGTCATGTCATTCAGCTGCCTCTAAATTACCTTCTCAGGCACAGGGGTCTTGGTGGGCTGTGAACCACCCGGGTTATTTGTCCTTTGCCGCTCCACACTGCGTGTGCAGGTTAAAGGGAGAGAGCTTTGCAGACTGGTCTGCGTGGCTCAGCATGGCTGTGATGCCTGTGAGCCCTGGAGCTGGCCATCACTGGAGGTACCCAGCCCCTGGAACAACACACACTGCCAGCCCAGGGCTGTCAGCACGGGTGGCTGAGGTCCAGCACTGCAGCCAGGGCCTTGGCAGCTCTGCAAGCTCACTTTCACTCACAGCCAGGATTAGGAGCACCTCTCATCCTCTTTGATAAAACCCAGCATGGGAGTGGATTTGACCTGCCCCTAAGCCAAGTGCAGCTCAGCAGCCACAGCTTGGCCAGCTCTGCTTCAGGCTGCTACACCCCACATCTTCATGGTTTTGAGGCTTTCTTCCAAAAACTTTGACTGTAAAGTGGCAGCACTGGTTGCTTCAGCTTCTAGATATGAAGAGCAGCAGAAATGAAGCAGCGGAGAGGGAGGGATCACTGTTTCTCCAAATGTACAAACATCCCCTCTGGAAAAAAACTTATTAGTATTTTATACTAGTGCTTTTAATTGGTAGTTACTTGCTGACTTTACAATACAATAATCTCAAGGAAGACGGGTTCACATTCAGCTAAGCGCTGCTAGCTAGCATAAGGTGAGAAATTCCCTGCTCAGAAAGGCTGCCATTTAAATAGATAAGGCAAATTGTAGGAGGAGAAACAGAGCTAGAGGAAAGTGAAAAGACTTGCTCAAGGTCACATGGCAGATCAGTGGCAGATCAACAAAACAGTCTGGTTGTCTGAAGTGCCAGTCTACTGCCTTGGGAAATCTTTAGAAAAAGGTCCCTAATAGCTGTAGCTGTTCTCATGCCTATAGTGTCCCTCTGCAGGTGATATATCATAACTCAAATTCTGACATCCCAGAAGTAAGAATTCCATACTTCATGCACTTAGAGCATGATCCCCTAATGTGGCTAATTTGAAAGAGAAATGGTTTGTCACATAAGTCAATTTTCTGTGAAAATTAAATTTTGTAAAGTGTAGGTGAACTGAAGTATATTTTTTTTCTGTGCTGAGAGGAACATACTGGTGACCATAATCTTGGCTAAAATATAGGATAAGGAACTCTTTGTCCTTCTCCCCCCCACCATGTGCTATTTTGAGTTGGCATGTGTTTACAGAGATAACATTTGATGTCATAGTTGCCACATTTGACAGAGAAAAGCCTGAGAGAACCATTAACTATAGGACGAGTCACCAATCTAAGGTATCTTTGTCCTTTGCTAAATGATTAGCTCAAAGCAATGCTCCATCTGAAGTTTCCAGCCCAAGAAAATCCCACAAACAAACATTCTAATAGCTATTATAAAATAAAGAGTCCTTTATATGTAACAGAATTTTACAACTGTGCAAAATCAACTCATCTTTATTGCCCACTAGAAAAAAAAATACTTATTTGTATTCATTTCTAAATGCATTACAGCAATGTTAACTACAGATTTGAAAGCATCAGTGAAAGAGAGAATAGAAACTAGAGACAAATAGGAGTCAGGATGCCAGATGTCTGTTTCTGCTCTACCACTTGGTTGCTTTGTAACTCTGGGTATGTTGCTTAAGCTCTCCACCTCAATGCATCTATATGCAAAAGGCAACAATGATTTCTCATTCACAGAAAGATTCTACTTCTTTTGGCACAGATCCAGACCCTTGACCCTTCCAGGGATGTGCTTGTGAAGATTCTGGGAGAAGTTTTTTTCTCTCCAATGAGCTGTGAATCCTACAGGATCATGTTCTGTAGACTAGATGCTGCACCAAAAAGAAGTGCTGCATGGAAACTGCATTCCTAGGATACTGCTGGTTGTGACTGCTTTGAAGACACTTGAGGGGGAGGATGCTGATGGTGCATCATGAAGACCCACATCGGGCTTTATTCTCTTAGACACCTTCAAGCCATCAGAGAAGCCACTAATATTTTTGCCTGCAAGTGGTTTTCCTGCAGGGGAAACATGGGAATAGAATAGGGACAGCCTAATTTGCCTGTGTAAGGGAGAGGAAGACAGCACACAGGAGGTTCTTTGGATAATGGGATCCCAGCAGCTGGGGGAAGATCCCATTATGAAGCATATTTAAATTCACTGCTAATACATTAAGAAAAGTGAGCTAGTTTTTAACACACTACTTGTGAAATATGAGCCTTGAAGAAGTGCTTTAGCAAAAGGTGTGACACAGATGCCTGTATAGTAATACAGGCAACTGCTGTTACTGGGAAATACAGCACTACACTGTGTCCATTAGAATGCAAAGTTGCCTCATGTAAATGGCTGTTTTAGGCACTTTAAATTTTTCTATATTTTCCTTCATACAAAAAAAAACCCAAAAAAACAACAACAAAAAAACCCACAAAAAACAAAAAAAAAAAACTCATGAGGGTTGTCTATCTTTGGTTGCTGATTTATGTATCTTTCGGTTAAAGATTCAACAAAAATGGTTCATCCAGTGTTTCCAGGGATAATTAAATTAATTTATCATTTGGCTCATTTTCCAAAGAGAGAAAAACTCTCTTATCCTGCTGCAAGACAATGGCTTGTACATGCTTAGGAGCAGGGATGTTAATTTGCTGGAAAAGTTATGCTGGCGTGAGGAATATACCTTTTCCTTTCCTAAATATTATCAGCCAAATTTCTGAAATTCTAATTTGGATGTACTCTAGAAACACTTCTTAGAGCTGGGCAGCTAAATTATCTGAGGCTTACACATGCGGCTCCTCCTCATCTTGCATCAAACTGTGGCTGCTGCAGGAAACATGCACTGATGTGTTACAAAGCTGCTGCAGTACGCCCCAGCCAGTTCCCTGCACTGATGGCAAGACAGGGCTGCTGCTTGCTTCACTTGAAACCACCCAGGCATCTGTCAAACAGACCCGCAGGCTGTCCTTCTGAACCCAGGCTCCACTGGGCTGGGCAGGCTTTTCCTTGGCCAGCTTGGAAGATCTCAAAGAGAGTTTGTGGTCAAGTGATGGCTGGAATCGCCAGTGTTTTTTAAAGCAGAACTTGACAAAAGAATTCATTTATCCAGGCCAGGCTGAAATTTAGGGAGGGCTGAGTAGTTTCTCTGTAGAGATGGCGGGAACTAAACATTGTTTAAATCAGGACACTCATAGCCCAAGACCATGACAGCCCGAGACAGCACAGACAAGGGCACTGTGCCATTGGGAAGAACTGTGATGGGTCAAATGCACTCTGGAGTGTGTAAGTGTGAGTAGAGGGAAATCAGCGCAGATAAGGAACGCAACAGTAGTGATTTTGGTTAGAGGAGATTTTCCACCATCATGGTGAAGAGCATTCTGGGGGAAGAGCTCAGCCTGAGTGGGCCCCGCTGCCTGTATCACCTCTTCCACAGCCATGCAAAGCCAGGCTGCTGTTTCCACCCAGGAAGGGCTCAGGGCTGAGGTGGTGGCAGCTGTGGCTGAAGAGGAAGCAAGACTGTCACTATCAGTTGTTCTGAGAATGACATTATTCCATCCCCAGGATTTTGCACACAGGAACCCAGTTCCAGCCCATCCCATTCTCTCTTCTCTCTGTGTGGCAAACTGGGTCACCTCTGTCTTTCTCTGCTTACCCTAAGAGAAGAAAACAGGGTTTTGCTACACAGGTGGGAAGCCTTAAGCTGAACATTTACTCATGGGTGGGAACAGGGGCCCAAAGAGCAATTCTGGTGTGGAGCCTTCACCTCAAGGACAGTGCCTACATGTTTTAGGATTGACAGCTCTTTACCCACACACCGTGTGATGTCCCCAAGCCAGGGCTTCACATCAGGACCTTGCTGTGCAATACTTCCTATGCCTGGCATGGAGCTGCAATAGGCCCTGGGATGGAGTCCTGAGGGCACACAATGGGTCTGCCAGGAGTCAGCACTGGCTGTTAGTAGCTCTATATAGGAGCAGTGTTATACCTGTGCATGGAGATTCACAACTCATTGTTATGATAGCTAGAGAAGGGAGCGGCAGGGAGCTGCAGTTTGAGGATGTTTGTAATCAGTGCCTATCATATACTCATACAGAAGAGAAGGCTATCAAAGTGCTGGCCCTAAGGTAACACCAAACTACACAAATTTCTTCAAAATCCTTCTTCAAACCCTATTTTGCCCAGTGAAAATAATTGCTAGACATGTTAGTGGTGAATAATGCCGGTGGAATTTGTGCCATGTAATGGTAAGTACCTGAAGAATTTTGTGGAAAATTCTTGACTTTACCCTCTCTGTGCTTACTTCACCATGATAAAACCAAAGACAATACTCTTCTCCTCTTTTGTCTTGCCTGGGAAAATTTTATTTTCCCTCTAAGCTCAGGAAAATAGAGAAAAGAAGAAAAAGAAGGAAAATCAAAATAAGCAAACGGAATTAGATTGGGTTTTTTTCCTTAAAAACTTTGAACATTTTTTAAAAAAAGCTCACATCTGTTATTTATAAAATTCCATTTTAATGTGATTTATTTTTTACTGGCTCCCAGTCAGATGACAAAAACGCAAATTAGACACAAGAATTACATGTTGTACCAGTAAGTGCTAGAGTCCCTGAAAGAATATGGCAGCAATTACCTTTTTTCTGAAGATTTGGCCGGGGAGGTATGATTGGAAGAGGGATAGAAGGAACAGAGGTAGCTTGAGAACAAAGAGAAGAGTGATTAATAGAATACAACTCTTTATCTTCCCTGTTTCAAGATATCAAAAATATTCAGGTGAGTAATGAAAATGGCAAGTACGCATTACATCCCTGATGAGAGCCTCAGTTAAATGAAACAAATTTCCAGATAAATTAATTTTCTTATTCAGATTAATATATTCAAAAAGGCACAAGCTTGTCAGCCTGGGCACTAGACTTATTTTTAAACATTTATCTAGTCAGCATGCCGAGCTCCTTGATATGCTCACAAGCAAAATTCTTAAGCCCGGTGCTTTATAGCTGCAGAACGGTACTGCTGCCTTCCTTGGGAAGCGCATTATTTCGGCTGTGTCTGCACACAGGAGCTGTGTCTCTTCCACCACTCGGGTATAAGAACACAAACACCGCCATTCCCCTCTGCCCCATATCGTGACTGCCATTATAGCAACATAAAGACCCCATACCGATGTTGTTATTCTTCAGCAGGAAAAGGAATGAATTGCAAGCACCTTCCTGCCACTGTAAGTGCATTGATACCAGGAGCTGTAGATGGAGTTAAAAGACCCCCCTTGTGCTTCCCCCTCACCAGGTCTCTCCCACAGCCGACACAGTTACACTTGTACAAAATCTAGCTATAGAGAAGGCTTTCATGGACCAGGAGTCTTTACCCTTTTTTAATCCACTTAGACTAACAGCAGTGTACTGCTAATTCACATGGCAAAGGGCAAAGGGCTTTTTGCAAAGAACAACTTTTCCTTGTAGCAAAAATAGATCAACCCACTTTCCTCCAAAGAATTGATTACTGGATGCCTTTGTGGATTTTGTCCAGCAATCTGCTAATGTGGACTAGGTGTAGTTTGGTGGATGCAGAGGCTTAACCCCCCTTCCTCCAACCGAATGTGGGAAAGGAAGAAATTTGTGCTTAAACTGAGGACTGCAAAAAAAAAAAAAAAAAAAAAAGCAACACCTCTATTTATTTATTTTTTTACACATAACATGTTCAGCTTTACATGTAATACCAAACATTTAAAAATAATAGCAATACAGAACTCTCTGAAGTTTTCCTAAAATGCCTGTAATGCTAAGAATCTCAATCTCCATTAATCTGGCAACACATTTTAATGGGAAACAAATAAAATCATAATTTTTTAAGAGATAACTTGGTTTTAATCCTGCTGCTACTCCAAAGGAGCCTTGGTCCATAAAGACGTTTCTTATTAAATGGACAACTGAATATTATGGATTTATTAAATATTAAAGTATTATATATTCTTTAGTGCCCTTTACATACATACTTGTTTAGATTGACTTTTAAGCCACTCAGGGTTTTCAATAGAAATCAAGCATTCCGGAATTCAGGCTATTGCTGCTACCTCAGCTGAGCTAAGCTTCTAAAGGAATTTTTACATACTACATGGTCTCCTATGTGCTACTTACCATTCAATTACATCAGTACTATCTGGCCCACTGCAATAACAACAGGTGCTGTGATAATTCTAACAAAACAGAAATATATGTATGTATGTATATACATACACACACACACACACTGGCAGGCACCACCAGAAATGATTGTAAACTGGAAGGCAGGCATGTGAAGGCAATTCTTACCCATGTTTGTTTAATATTTTAAAATCTCCTTTACATATTCAGAATTTTCTTTCTAGAAATTTTCTTGAAGGGGATTCTCTCAGCAATTAAATGAATATGCAAATATTTTGAAATTTCTAACACCAGTTATACCTATAAAAGCTCAGTGATATTCACATTGTTAAGGTTAGATTTGTGCTTCAGTGCTTTGCTGAAAGAACCAAGCAGATTTTTCCTGCTGTCTTAGCGAAGGAGTTACATCAATGTTAACAAAAAGACTTTCTGTATGAACTGGTTATTAGTCACGTTCAGTCAGTCTGTCAGATTTTGCTTCCTCCTTGCCTGACAGCACATTACTAAATCTCTATTCACCTATAGACTAAAGCAAGCAGAATAAACCAGGACTGGATGTTTTCCTATAAAGCATTACCAGAAAATTTCAGTCTGCAACAAGTAAACCCCAACCTTGTGGATTAGTAGAGATTAAAACTATAGAAAGTTTCTTCCACTATTCAATCACATTTGAAGGTAGCCTTACATCTGCCCTCACTTACACTTACCACTCTTTTTTAATTTTCCACTGAAAATTGGGATTTAATTTTCTCAACAGTAAAATTCCAGCAGTAGTAAAAGCGAGGCTTTTCTTGCAGGTCGTGATAGAGATGAAAATTGCACAGCCCTCCTTTTCCTCTTCCCTTCCTTGGGGTCTGTTTCTTACCCTGTGATAAATGGCACCTAGATCCAGGCGGATCCTGCTGTATCGCCAGCACGGCTTCCTTAAGCATACCATTGTGCTCTCTGTACCAGCACGTGGCCGGAGCCTGGGGGAGCGTGGTGCACATACCTCCATCCAGCCTCCCGAAACGCAGCGAGGGTATGGGCGTAAGCCATCCTTCGTGTGTGTGTCAGATATGGAAAATAACAACAGATTTTTGTTTCAATAAGGTACAGAGCCAACACCACCTCCAACTAACTGTGATGCTTGAAATTTCTGCTCATAACAATAATTTCGGTCAAATACATCTGAGAGGTGGCAGTGATGTTATTTCACTTACTGAAACACTAGAACATTTCAGCTCTCATCCTGCAAATTGTATCACAGTTGGTGCTCTGTAGAAAGAAGGCTCCTCTTTAGTAAGCCAGATGGCAAGTTTAGGGCTTTTAAAGGCTATATCCAAAACCCACCAGAGCAAACAGACCCAGTGATCTTGCATACAGAGACTGCTGAGCACATGAAACAAAGACCCAGCTTCTGCTCACACAGATGCACAAGCTGATCATTTGGGCTTTGTGAGGAGGGATTAAATCCCGGTGGCTGTGCCTTGCCTGTGGGACAGCGATGCTCCACGTTTCCGCACCTCAGGGAGGTCGCTCTGTCTCCTTGCTAGTCTGCAGATCCCCTTTCCCACCTCCAGACTGAGCAGGGGCAAAGTAGAGGCATCACATTCCCACATTTCACCCCAACACAGAGTCAAGACGTAGCTGAGCCAGACAGCAGGACCCAGGAGCTAAGCAGTACCCAGGGTCAGACTGCATAAACACAGTCAGTATTAAATCCGTATTATTTGCTTTCGCTGCAGTGCCTTGGGTCTCTGAGAACCTTACTGTGCCAGGCACTGTATGAGTCCAGAACAAACTTACCCCAATATAGAATTTGAATAAGGACAGTATTGAACCATGACAAATTTAGAACACAGCCTTTTAAGATATCATTAAAAATGTTTTAGACCCCTGGATTTTTGGAACAACACCATCCCCCACCCCTTTAGAGGGGAGATCTTGTCAGGCACTAAATAAATGTTTACAGAAAGGTGTTTATGACTCTACATTAAATAATAGTTTTAGATGGAAATGTTGACAGAGTCTGAGTGCTAGCAATGCTTCTCAGAATCTCGGTGCATCTGGGAATTTATTTCCTTTTACAGCCTATGATAAAAAAAGGGAATAGTTTATCCATGCTTTAAAATCTCACATCAAGGGCCAACCAAAATGATCTGTAATTCCTGAAAACAGGAATTTCTACTGGAAACAGGAACAGAACCTCCACTGTAGATTTTTCAGCAGGAAAAACATTATAAAAATCATCTCCATATGTCACACAAAATCCTTTTTCTGTTTACAACTCATTGTTTCAGAAGCTGGGACTTTAAGCTATCACTGTCTTTTCATTTCTCTATTCCCCTTGTTTGTCTTTGTATCTTAAAATGTGTATTTGCTTGAGAAAAGTCTTCTTAATTTTGACCCACCGGTGGCCCAGCTAAGCGCTGAGCTAATATTGACTAATATTTCAAAATAAATTGCTCCCTCTAGTGAGATCACGGCAGTACTGATGTCTAGCAGATGTGCCTGAAAACTGCTTGAATGTGTTTTGCTGCACCACTCGATTAAGCAGCTGGGTCATTATTGACTTGATTCTGTGCTTCTTACACAAAACTCCAATCTAAAGAGGAGACTTGCCTAAGCAAGGATGCATTATAAGGCCTTCTGCATTAATGACAATATTATTTATAAAGGCTTATGCCTCCTACACCATTAAAATCTTCCCTTAACACACCAATTAACTAGCAGCCCTTTTGAGGAGCTCACTAGCTTGCCGCACTATAAGTTTCATATAAACAATACTGTTATCGCCATCTCATTCATTTCTTTCTGCTCCAAGCTGCTTGGAAAAAAACAAAAAACAACCAAACACCCTCCAATTTAAGATAGACTTCACTCCAAACACGATCTGGATGCTTCAAATTGTTCCCCTGCATCCAGCAGCTTTTAATGTAAAAAAGAAACATTAATATGGCATATTTTGTGGGATAGAGGAGAACTCAAAAGTCTCCTGAGGGGAAAAAAAGGTATTTAAATAAAACAGTATTAGTATTCTTTTTACCCCCTTCTAGCCTATTGGAATTACAGTATCAGAAGTGTTTCATAAGGAAAAGGTTGCCCTTTCTCGCTTTGGTAAGTACTCAGGAAACACTGTGGGAATAAATCCCAGAGAGGCCAGGGCCCGTGTGCTGGGACGCTTCTCTGCTAATTAGCGGGAGACATTCATTAGCAGCATTATCCCGAAGTGCAGGGCCCACGAGTGCTGCAGACACCAGCTCCCTCCCTGAGCACCTGTGCCGCAGGGGCTGGGCAGGCCTGTGGCACCTCAGCTCCCAGGACACACGGACAGCAGCTCCCAGGACACACGGACAGCAGCTCCCCGAGCAAACCCATGCTCGCAGGGAAGTAAAACCAGAAACTGTCTTGTTCGGAGCCATCCCGTTCTCTGCTTCCTTCAGCCGGCTGGCAGCGCGGGGCCCGCTGTGGCGGAGGCCTGGAGCCCGAGCTGCCGGAGCAGCTCTGGGGGGTCTGGGCAGGGGGTGCCCACAGCACGGCCGATGCTGAGAGCAGCAGCAGCACCGTGAAGCCCTGCTGGCTGCTGCACGGTGATTTCATTAGCGGCACAGCCTGATTTCATTAGCGGGGTGATTGGATTAGCGGCCGATGAGTGGCTGTAAGGAGAGCAGCCGGCCACCCACCCCTGCCCTCCCGGGTGTGCCAGCGGTGTGGGGGGCTCGATCTGCCCAAGGTTTGGGTGCAGGGGAATGTGCGCTGCAGGATCAACAGCGGGATGCTGGTAGGCTTCCCATGGCCCTGCCTGCTACATGGAGACACAAACACTTCGCAGGCTTCTGGACCCCTAAGAAAGATTCATCTCCCTCACGATGGTGACCTCAGGAGAGCCGGGGACCTGGGCCACCCCAGGTGCTGGAGGGGTGCAGCTGCCGGGGATGCCAGGCCACAGAGCCCCACTCAGCTGTGGCGCAGGGCCTGGTGACAGGACTTCTGCACTCTCAGGAGAGGCTTTATACTTCAGGACAAGTGAACCAGCAGCGTGACTGGTGTGAGATGAGAATCTGGAAGAGGCTTTAGCCCCTCAGATTGTATAAGAGCAAGGCCCATTATGGGGAGGTAGGTGTGAGGAGAGGCAGCAGACATGCCTGAATACCGAGATCTGGTGTTCAAACCCTCCTGCCTGCCAGGGTGAGCACTGCCCCACCACTGGGTGCAAGGTTTTGTTCTCCGTAGCCCATGGGAAGCCAGCCATGAGAGGGAGCCTATCTCTCTGGCAGCTTCTCCTTCCAGCCTGCCTGGCTGGCTGAGGGGCAGGGGCTGCACTGCTTGTGCCAGGTGCTGCCCTGTGGTACGGAGAGGACAGGTACCTGATGCCTTACTGCTGTCCTGCCTGGGACAACGTTCCTGAACTCTCCCCGACTCTCCAGCCTCCCTTTGTAATGCTGCAAAAGTATTGCTGAAATGCTGAGGCTGCAGACACTATCATGACTGTGAAGCTGGATTAATTTTCTATAAGCAAAGCTTGACTGGCTGGAGCAAATCTCCAGAGTTCTGGGCAGAGCCATGTCTGCAGGAGAACATGTACCACAGGCAGAGGTAGATGAGTCCTCCTTCTGTAAATGAAGAAATTACTTAAAGGCAGGTGCTCAGCCTTCTTAAACAAATATTTCCTAACTTCTTTTCAGTGAGGAATAAAAGAACATATGACTCCCCAAAGCAATGGATTAAAAAACAAACATAAGGCTGTTTTGGAAATGCTAAGGGCATTGTTGTGGGCTACTGGCAGAACTGTGAGGGGACACTGCCTGGCTTTGCCATTTCCAGCCACACCTCAGGCAGCCAGAGCTTGTTTGGGTCCTGCCATGATGCCTCAGCATTTTGTTGAGCATGGGCACCCCACATGATCACAGGTGCTTGTTTCCACGGTCCCTCAAAGCACAAGTGTGTGTGTGTACATCCAAAACGAAAGACAAGTTTGCAAGAAGATGAAATATCAATGTCTCAGTTGCTATTAGTGAAAAAAGCTAAAAAATACCTAGCTCAGAATGATGTTAAGGAGTTTATGGGCATTTGTGCTTGTTGCAAATTACGCATGCCTGGTTTTTCCAGGAAGCTTTTTTTTTTCAGTCACAAACAACTTCTTGAGGTAAATTAGCCATCATGCCAGAATCCAGCACACCTTCTGTATACAGATGTGTATGCAATCTCGTTGTGACTGTCTCGTGTTCTGAGTGTTTGGCTTTTTGATTCATTGCGGCAGTGCCCACTGCTTTTTGAAACATAAATTACATTTTCATCAATTTCTAATGGCGAGTGGCATTCCTCAGAGGTTGGTATTGGGACCAGCACTGTTTAACATCTTTATTGGCAACATGGACAGTGGGATTGAGTGCACTCTCAGGCCATTTGCCAATAACACTAAGCTCTGTGGTGTGGTCAATGCACTGGAGGGAAGGGATGCCATGCAGTGGGACCTTGACAGGCTTGAGAGGTGATCTTGGGTGAATATCACAAAGTTCAGCAAGGACAAGTGCCAAGGTCCTGCACCTGGGTCAGGGCAATCCCAAGCACAAATCCAGGCTGAACAGAGAATGGATTGAGAGTAGCCCTGAGGACAAGGACTTGAGGATATTGGTGGATGAGAAGATAACATGGCCAAGGAATGTGTGTTTGCAGCCCAGAAAGCCAAACCGTGTCCTGGGCTGCATCCAAAGCAGTGTGGCCAGCAGGGTGAGGGAGGGGATTCTCCCCTTCTGTTCTGCTCTCATGACACCCCACCAGCGACACTGTTCAGCTCTGGGAGCCCCTGTATAGGAAGGGCATGGACCTGTTGGACCAAAACTGGTGTAGGGTCACAAAGATGTCAAAGGATGGGAGCACCTCTCCTGTAAATACAGACTGAAAGAGCTGGGGTTGTTCACCCTGAAGAAGGCTCTGGGGGGACCTTACAGCAGCCTTCCAGTAAGGAGACTCCAGGGGGCAGCCTAACAGAGAGATGGAGAGGAGCATTATACAAGGGCATGTAGCGGTAGGACAAGGGGAAATGGCTTTAAGCAGAAAGAGGGTAGGTTTACACTGGATGTTAGGAAGAAATTCTTTATTGCAAGGATGGAGAGGTACTGCCCGGAGAAGTTGTGAGTGTCCCATCATTGCAAGCGTTAAAGGGTCTTTGAGCAACCTGGTCTAGTGGAAGGTGTCTCTGCCTGCAGCAAGGGGGTTGAACTAAATAATCTTTAAGGCCCCTTCCAACCCAGGCCATTTTATGATTAAAATGGTTAAATGTTACCTTAAAAAGTGACACAGAAGCTTATTATATGGGTTGGTTGTTATTTTTTTAAACACAGATAAATTTTAGCCTTTGTGATTACCATTTATTCTAGGTTAAGTAGTTTTGTGCAATGTTACTTAGAAGCTGCTGTGTGCCTAGTGACTAGTCTCTAAGACCACATTAGGACTATTTTGTTTATTTTTTTAAGATGTATTACAAATAGTTAAGTAGGTGTTTCTGCTCGATGTGTTAAAGTGAGTATAATTAAATGTAATGGCTACCAACTGTCACTAGAGGCTGCTCTTAATACACTGTGAAGAAATAAAAATAGGGAAAAAAATCACTACACGTCTTCTATCTCACATAAACCATGGGGTTTTTTTATTTCTTTAACAAGAGGAAAGGAAGTTAATCACCATGTTGCATCTTCATGATTATCCTATTTATTTCCATTGCTAAAGATTAGTTTAACCACTCTGAAATCACTCTAGCTATTACAATCCAATGCAAGAACAAACCAGACTTCCAGTCTACCAATCTTCCCAGGCTACCAATGTTCATTGTTTATCTAGTGAACACAAAAAATAGATCAACTTTTTTGTATTGCATGTTAAGAAATATTTGAACAATAACTCCTAAAATTATAGTTGGAAATTTATGTTTTAACATATGCTTTTGGGATATTTCACTTAGTAAAAACATGATACTTCACTAATATATTTTCTAAAGCTTGCTTTTTTTCCTGTCCCTAATCTTCCCCATCTGATTTGTCTTTGACAGATTTCATTAATCTCCTATGCAAGGAGTCCTGACTAAAGAGTAAAAATACCTTCAATCTTTTGCAAAGAACTCTTAAATATTTTCAGCAGAACTGTTAGCCCCTAAGCCAAGAGTGTTTAAATAAGCAAAACACAAGCTTTGTGTGTCTTACTTGGACATGGGTGTCAACTTGTTTTGGTAACTGCCTCTCTGTTTCCCTGTCCTGCACACTGTTTCCATGTTCACCTCGGCAGCCTGGAAGGCACCCCAAAAATGTCTTTTTCCTGAGTAAACCCACCCATCCATTAGAGCAGAATGAGCAGTTCTGGCCAAATGACTTGTTCTCCATTCATTCAAAATGCAAAGATGTCCAAACCTTTCTTGTTCTGCTCAGTTTTCTCCTAGCTGTGCACCTGCAGCCACGAACAGGGGATGTGAGGAGGGGTCTGTCCAGGGTGCAGCACAGAAGGCGCTGTATTGGTGTGTTAGTGTAGCACCTTGCTTACATGAATACCATCCTTTGGCCTAGCCCTGACTTTCTGACTGGGCCACGCTGGTGCCAGCTGTGTCCTTTGCTGTTGTACCTGATTTCCCCCTCTTACAATCTGATTTTAGCCATGGTTGACATTGCCCTTGGTTGTGGCTTTTCAATGTAATTACGTGTTGTTGGCTCTGCTGCTGGCTGTTCTTTTTTGTAATACTTAGTGACTGACTTGATGTTCATTAAAACCAGCCCCAGCTTGCATCAGCCCTTCTCAAATTGCTCAATTGTGTGCTTCTGCTTTGTGGCTAAGGTGATACCTGAGGGGCTAGTTTGCTCTGGTTCACCTCCTAGTTTGCACTGGTTGTCTTTCATGCCTGGAGCTTGTCTTTCCTCTGTTGCAGTTGGGCCAGGGAGCTGAATAACTTGTCTGTGAAGCAACATTCATGTTATTTTGGGACATTAAGTGGAGGAGCATATTTTTGTTTGTTTTCCTTCTGAGCGAGGGAGAAGGGGCATGTGTCTATACAGCTTGAAGGAAGCTTTGTTTTCTGCTGAAGAAATGGAAAGCTGAAGTCTTGTCACACCTGACACAGAAATATTCCCTTGCACAGGACTGAGCATTTTGATTTGGAGTCCTTGAGGTAAGGTGAAATAAGGGCTGCATTTACAAGAGCACTGGAGGAGAGGAATGCCTTTTACATGCATTGGTTGGAGATCTTGTGCAGGAAGTGTAGGACTTCATGAATTGCTTCTGCTGGAGACAATTTTAAACCACAGGTCTTCCCTTTCAGGCTATTACTCAAACCACTGTACTACAGAATGGTGCTCCTCTACATTTCTAATTACTTAGGGCCTACTGATACAGATCTGAACTTATTAGCAGCCTCTGTTGAACGTATCCATCTTTACTTAACATAATGATAAAAATACTCTGTAATAAAATACTAATAAAAATGTCTGGCAATCCTGTGTTCTCAGGTGCTCACGTGAAGCAACAAATGAGGAAGTTACTAATTACTTTTGATTCTGGCTATTATTTAAGTACCATGGGAAAATTTGAAAGACCAGGCCCAGCAGAGTCATGTGGAAGAGTTCATGTGCATTTCTTTGGAGGAGGTAGAACTGAGCCTTGATCTGTTTGCTTTCTTTGCAAGTGCTCCAGCCCAAAAAAAAGCAGGGATGATGACTTTTCATCAGGGTTTATGTAACTTCAGGTCCATAGTGTTTTCTCCAGCTGAATTTGCTTAAGGAACCTGGGTGGGCCATAATTTCAGTTTGCTGAAAGTGACTGTTTGCTGAAATAAATGAATCCAATCAGTTTTTGGCTACCCACCAGACACCTGGAAAATCTTCCTCTTAGGCTGCCACAGTAACGCCTTTGGCTTATGAGAACTTGACCTACAGCTTAACGCCTTTCTTGGCATGAGATTCCTCAACTTTTGCTCTGGCTAATAGCTATGTTAGCAACCCTCCAGAGTGCATCCTGCAGGTTTTTGCTTTCAATATCCCTCTTTGAAAAAAAACAAAACCAAAAAACCAAAGAAACAGCCCTAAGTTTCAGAGCTGCTACAGATATGAGCTCTGTAGCTCAGGGGTTTGCAGTTCCTGGTTGGAGAAGCTTCCTTGCTGACCTGTGGTGTACAAATGCATTTGGCTGTAGGCAAAACAGAAAGGGAGCTCTGGAATGGCAGAACCTCATCACCCATAACTGGCCTTGCACTCCTTGGAAGAAATCATATCAGTGACCAGTCCCTCATACACTGCAAACAGTTAAAGAAAATATTGGGAAGGATATTTAGAAGTCATCTGGCCATCTCATCCATCTCCAAAGGAAAATGAACCTTGATGGTTTAAACTGGGTGAAGGTTGTGTGATGGATATAACATTTATAACTGCAACATCTACTTCAAATTAACTTTCGCTTTGTACTAAAAAAATGACCATGTACCTCCAGCCTTCCTTTTGTAGAGTTAGGCTCCAGACCTCTCTCATGCTTGGATATCTTCCTTTCCCTGGCTGCCTGGTTCTTGAGACCATCCATGCATATTGTTTCAGCATCATGAAACCATCAGAAAGTAGGTGTCAGCTTGGTAGCAGTCTCTGGATATCAATTTGGGAAGAAGAGAACATTGATATGGAAAGGAATTCTGCAAGTGATGGATTACTGAAATAACTAGTGAGTGCTACTTACTAATGGTATTTTTTAGATTTTAGGTGTTGTTACAAGCACAAAAGACATTTCTGCAGCTACAGAAGTTGTGTCATTTTCTTTCACACTATATTGTGGTCATATTTTTCAGGATTTGCTCTTCCCTCATGACTCTTTAGAATGTACACTGGGAAGTCAGAAACTCTCAGACTTACCTGAACCATATAGGTTTCAGATGCTTTAAATATATTTGTAGTTGATATTTTTTTTCTGAAGCACATCTTGGAAAAAATTGGTAGCAACTGGACAAGTTCCTAGCCTTCAGACCCAGTTTATCTAGGCGTTCCTGTGCCCAGCACGAGCTAGCTTTTTCCCTCTCACCTTGAGTCCCAAAAGCTGCTGGAAGATGCCATCACACAAAATGCCAAGAAATGGTACTGGTTATTGTGGGAAGACTGGAGGGATACTTCCCAGTCATGTTCTATTTCAACAGGCATACTATATGTTTAAGGTGGGGGTCTTTTTTTTTATGTCTGCATACTCACAGTGATCTTAACTGCTGGTTTAGAAACTGTCTCAGTCAGGGAGTTGTAGACGCCTTGGTGTTCCCATTGGTGCTATTAATTTTTTTGCTCTGTGCAGTAATACAATGTCTTCAGTTGTTTCTTTACCTTAATTATCAAGATAAAGCATTTTCATGCTCCTATCAGGCTTAAAGCCTCCTGGGGCCCATGGGTTCAGGCTCTGTAGGACGCACAGCTGTAGCTGATATGAGACGGATTTGCAGAGCTGGTGTAAGGCAACACTGCAAAAGTTGTAAGTGGCCCCTCTTTAACTCCGCCACATTGCACTTTGATTACACAAGACGTTTCTCTGCTTCACTGCCTGCAATAGCTTTTGCTGTGGTACAATAGGAACAGCAGAGTCTCAAAAAACTGTGTGGATCTAAGGGGCCAGCTGGTTCTGCACTCCCTCACTCAGCTTTATCAGTAGAAATTCCTTCCTTTCTGATCAAATGACCGAGGGAAAATTATCTCTTTTTAAAACAGTTCACATTTCTTTGGATTCAGTTTCAAATTGGCATTCTTAAGCTTATCACAAACCATTTATAAATGCACCAGTTCCTGACTGAAAGATTTAGCATGTACTAGATTTGTTATCCATCTCGGACAAACAGTCTGAAAGAGGCACATGCCATACACTACATTCTCCATGAGCCATTTAAAGGTAGCAAGAGCACGGCATAATCTAGAGAACATTATTTAAAATTGACAGAACCTTTACCCTATCATAAAAGTAGCTGCCTTCTGGGGCTTTTGGACTTTCTTCCATGTTCCTCTACCCACTTAAGATCAGTGTAGAAATCCAGCTAACCTTTCTGTAACATCGAAAGTATCCAAACACTAGTCAAAACTCTCTCCAATCCAGTTCAGGCACAAAAGCTGCAGTTGGTCACAGCTTTCTGAAGAGAATGAGAATCAAATGACAGGTGGAAATTGTTTGGTTCACTATTTAAATCTCCTTCTCTCCCCCATTCACCCAGGATCATGAGCTCAGTAGTTGTTCAGGCTTGTCCCTGGCTTCTCTTTCTCTCTGTGTTTCAGTGATAGGTTTCTGTTCTCTCTCTCTGACCTTTTTTATCCTTTCTACTACAGGGATACACAATGCTACCAATATACGTCTTGTCTGAAGCAGTGGTATTGTCTGTGTGATTTGGATGAAGGCTGCTAATGCTGTAGTTTTCCTGCATCATAAAAAATCTTCATTACTTCCTATGTTTTCCTTGATGAAAACCTGCTACTGTAGCTGACTAAGTTGGCCAGCTTGGTTCCACTTGGTGGTAGTAGGGGCTACATGTAACAAGGGATAAAAATATCTTAAAATAACTTCTTAATGTTGTACAATTCCCGTAACAGTCGTACTTCTCTTTCTGCAGCAACTTGTGGCAGAAATGTGTGAGTAATAAAATCAGTTATTTTTGCCAAAATTTCATTAAATCATGAGCTGTGTGCTTGGATATCTTCATATTGGTTTTGCAATGTTGGACATCATGGCCAGCTGAAATTAAAAACCTTCAATCAAAACATAGTGTACACAGAAAATTTTTCAGAGATGTTTGTACTGTTGATAGTCACAGTGATACAATGTGCTGATGGCATTACTGTGTGATGCTACCTAACCAGTTTGTGACCTTGAAACCAAAAGAGTTTTTGTTTGGCTTCCACTCCTTCAGTTCATGAAAAGCGTAAAATAGGTGAGTTGTCATATGCTGTACTGAGCTGGCAGCTGCCCAAGGACAATCTGCTCCCTGTCTGCTGCTGGTAGTTTTGGGTGTGGGAAGCTGCTTCACTTTCACTGTTCTCTGCGTGTGAATCTGAACCAGAAAAACTGGAAGGAACTGCTTGGCCCTTTGCCACCTCCTCACCTTAAAGACCAGCTGGTCACTAGCTGTCACTAGCAAGTTGTAACCACTGTTAGTCAAAATCCTGCCATGTTTTGTTTGCAGGAGGAAAATGACTGATATTTTCCATTGACAGAGCTTGTGTTTTAACCCCAGCTGGCATCTCAGCCTCACACAGCAACTTGCTCACTCCATTTGGGTGGGATAGGGAAGAGAATTGAGCATGTGAAAACAAAACACCTCATGGGTTGAGGCAAACATAGTTTCATAATTAAAAGCTGTGGATACAAGTAAAGCTAAACAAGGAATTCCTTCACCACTTCCCACCAGCTGGCAGGTGTTCAGCCATCTCTATGAAAGCAGAACTCCATTACACATAATGGTTACTTGGGAACACAAATGCCATCATTCTGAATGTCCCTACCTTCCTTCTCCCCTCCATCTCTGTATGCTGAGCATGATGCACTACGGTATGGAATATCCCCTGGGCGAGTTGGGATCAGCCGTCTCAGCTGTGTCCCCTCACAGTTTATGCACACTCAGTCTCCTCGCTGGTGGGGTGGTGTGAGAGACAGAAAAGGCCCTGACACTGTAAGCACTGCTCAGCAGTAATGAAAACATCCCTGTTTTATAAACACTGTTTCCAGGACAAATGAAAAACATAGCCAACACCAGCTACTGTGAAGAAAATTAACTCTACCCCAGCCAAAACCAGCACAACAGGACAGCTGACTTTGTCACTGGATTTATCTGGGCTTGTCACAGGGTGTCTAGAGAGAGGCCCAAAGCAGTACCAGCCTTGAATGAAGTGTGGAAATGGGGTAAAGTGTTTCCATCTGGGACTATATAAGTTGTTCTGGAGTCCTCTGTGCTGTACCAAGGCCCAGAGGCAAGCATGTAGCCTGTACCAAAACGTCTGTACCTTACAGTCATCTCCCCTTTGAACAGCACTGCAGGATGAAGGTATGAGAAGTGCCTTTCCATGCTTCTGTCCTCTGATCCAACTGCAGGTTCCCAACAGCTGTGCATGAAATCTCCCAGGGATACCTCCTATGAGGTGCTCTGTGATCCTGCTCCCAGGATATCTGGACAGACATTGGCTCTAGCTGGTTATGGTCTCCGCTCAGGAGACCAGGGAAAAGGCAAGGAGGTGCTCACATTTGCTGCTTGTCCAGTGTCAGGACACAGCACATGGAAATCTGTGAACTCCAAAGCCCCCCCAGCTTACAGCTTGGGAGAGACAGGCAGAGTAGCCCTAATGCTTTCTCCAGCATCACAGGGGAAGAGGGACTTGGGACTGAGAATTCTTTCTTTGCTGTCTGTTTTCCTGCAATAGACTCTGTTGCAGCAGTGGGACTCATCTGATCCCTCAGGGTGCATTTGCCATTTTTTCTGTGTTTTCTCAGAGGAGGTAATAGACTTCTCCCCCTTTGGAAGTCACTGGAGATATTATGTACAGCACAGCTGAGCTATGTAACAGCTGTTTTTCTATAAACCAGGAAGTTTCATCACTTCATTAGAAAGAAACTGAGATTTCACATAGATTTTTTAATTTTATTTTTCTATAAGAAAAGAAACAGTAAGTAAAGCGTGTCTTGTTTGCAGTATTGGCTGCCAAAAGTTCTCTTCTTTTTTTTTTTTCTTAAAGATTTAGAAATAAGACAAAAGTAACCAAGACAACCCCTACCCTAAACTACAGAATCCCACTTAATAACATTGAAAAAGAAGATGATAAAATTGATCCCTTGTGTACCGGTAGTTAAACTTCAAAAATCAATTGAGAGGAAAGCTTAACTGGCCTTTCTGTAGTATCAGAAAGCAAATCTAAATCCCAGACATAGAATTTTTACAGCTATAAATATAGGGGATGATTTTCAGACAATGTCAAAACTGTTGTTTAATTCCCTTTCCTTCAGGAGAAAGCTCCTATGAGGTGCACTTGGAAAGGAATCCCTGAGTGTAGTAGATATACTTCTGTGTGAACCAAGAAGTAGCTTTGCAGAGTGGTGTGCATAAGGAGTGAGACCAGAGTGATCAGCAAGGACTCCAGTTCTGCCATCGCTTCTGCTTTGAGTGACTTTAAACCTTTGTCCTGTTTGTTCAGGCAAATTCAGCTCTCAACATACAAAGATATTCCTGCTAAACAACTACACAAACATTGCTCTGGCAGTGGTCTCCTGAGTGTTTGTAGAAAAAAAAAATGTTAGGTCTTAGTCCTCTAAAGTATCTAGGTGAGAAATCCACATTGCTAAACATCTCTGAAGATCTGAGTGCCTGATCTTTTTCACAAAGTAAGACTTTGAAGCCTTACTATGCTTTCAGCCATGTTTCTATTTCCTCCTTGTTTTCTTTTAGCCATTCAATGTTGCTCTTCACCTGCTCCAGTGACTGACTCCTGGGCATTTCTCCTGCCCCAGCATTAGGATATTTTTCAAAGAAATTTTCCATCTGGAAAATATAAAAAGAATTGATGTGAAATAAAGAATGCTGCTATTGGGCAAGCAGCTTTTTACAAAAACATGGTTAGGGGTAATTCTGACTGGGAGAGATCAATAAGCTCAAGATAGTAGCACTGGAATAGTTTTACAGTTAACTCCTGCTGGTTTAAGCATTTAGAGGACAAAAAAATTACATTTCCTGGCCAGAACATTGTTAAATATATTTGACTTAAACCCAAGAGAATTGATATCACCATACCTGCCAAAGCTGGAGCTCAGTGTTGAAAGTTTGGGTAATAGTTACTATCCGCCCAAGGGTTCTGTCATTTATAGTGAATCTAGAAAAACAATTTCACAAATGATGTTTGATGTAAAACCATAATTATCTGAAGCTTAAACTTCTTTTGTATTACAATAATGCAGAAACACTCAAATTTCAGCATTTTTTGAAACAGTTGAAGAATAGCTTCCCTACATAATATCTGAGCTGTTCTTAAATACATTTACTAATGGAGTGAACTCTTATGGTGGAATAATTTTTTAAAAAGTAATTACTGATCGTCTCAGGATGGAAGTTAGGAGTATTGCTGCTTGGCAATACAAAAACTGTCCAGTTCACAGCTCTAGGCTTGCAGGTGTGCTTTCCTTCTATACCCTCACCAAGTACTTAGAAAGGAGATGGAAGGAGAGAGAATACTCAATACTTAAATACTGAGGAGAAAAGTTAAAAGGTTTGCTATAACTTGCACTGCTCATCTGTTTGCTGTTACCATTAGAATAAAATTTAAAATTAAAAAAAAAATATACTCTGTCATCTTGGTCACTTGATGAAATCAGTTGCAAGAGCAGAGACTTGATTCAATAGTTTCCATGCTATAACCAGATTTCTGTGGCTTTGGTAAAACTTTCTCTCCTTGATAACCATTTACTGGTAGTGATCATTTAAGGAAAGAATGGTTTTCAAGTTAGCAACAAAGTACTTTTTCCACAGCAAATGGATATAATTGTGTTGAATAAGCTTTCAGTTTTCATTTTGCAAAGGCCAGTGATTATAGCTGTACAATGAAAACACAGAAAAACATGGCATGTAACAAGATTTACAGGTGGATGTAGTTTCCCATGAGTTCATTAGTGTACCTGTCAACTAAGTACTCCCAGTTCAGTCGTATCCAGTCCCAGGCCATTGTTTTCCCATAGGTGTTATATGAGATGTATCTCAGGACTGTGAACACATCTTGGCTTTTGATGAGGCTGGTGTTGTAAATATATTTCAGATACCTAAGGGAAATGCCATAGGAATTGATGAGAGCCACTTCCAAAGAGGAGTATTATTCTTTTCCTACAGCATTTTAAAGGTAAAGTACGCAGATCTAAAATGTAACTGTGTCAAGAGATAATTGTATTGAAAGAAATCATAGTTAGGAATCTCTAGAAAAGTAGGTAGAGTTTATGTCTCTACTTCAAAATAGCCAAATGTTATTATTATTCCTATATTTTAATGCATCAGAGAAAACAAAACTGGATCAGTTAGTAGTTCAGCCAAGCACCAAAAAAATAGTAGTCCAGACTTTAAAGATCTTACAGGGACCATGAATGCTTGCTCACATTGACATCTGTTCTGTTTGGAAAATTTTATCTGTACAGAATTAAAATTCATTTGGGCAGAGCATGCCTGCACGTGATGTAGTTACACTTCAAGTTATGGCACAGATAGTTTTGACTGACAGGGTGAAGCAGACATGTTTGCAGGGAGGTGAGTAGCATGGTCATGGATTCACAGCAGCAGCTGTAGAAGAACACCCTTTCAACTCTTGTGCATTTGGATTAAGGATTGTCTTCTTTTTCCCTGTATGTAATGGACAATTTTGTCCAATATGTTTGCCCTCCTTGATTGTTATTTTAATAGTAAACTAAGAGGCAAGCTTTCCCTGCTTTAGAAGGGATTTTTTTATTTTCTACAAATATAGGCTGACCTAGCTAATTAATTCATGTCTTAATCATGTCAGCCATTAGCTATTTAATGGCTTTAGATTATGACTGCTGTGTTCACAAGAATTTAGGAATGCAGCTGCTTCATACCATTATTTCAATTACTCTAATTCTCATATTTACTCTTCCTGAATTTCCTTATTTCACCTCCTTTAAATTTGTTCTATAACCATGTTATGACATTTAGATAGGGCATCAATACAGTGGTGAATGTCCCTGGTGTAGATGTTTGCTTGCATGAGTGCTACATGATACAACAACATGCAAAGTTATCTGATAAGCCTAAAGTAGCTGATGTGCCTATGCAGGGTGACAGCCTGGTGAGATACTTGCCCAGTTTGACAGTCTGCTGGACCAGTCTGGGGCAGTATCCAGACTTCTCATCATTGACATGGCGGCATGAATTCAACATTTTTGGTTCTAGCTTGAGTACTTCTGCACAGCACCTCAGGGAGCATTGCAAGTTCTCATGGATGCCTTCCTAGGGCTGTTAATAACAATCGCTCAAGGTTGTTTGCCTACTTTGAGCTAGTTAGAAGGTAGACATCTAGACTAAACAAACTGGAGCCAATGGAGGCTAACTGACAACACCCAAAAGCAATTCTTTCCATTGATTTTAAGCCCCTGTCCTGGCCTAGGATAAGCAGTGCTTTGTAGGTCTGGCCTCTCTTTACTGATTAAAGAGGAAATGGATGACTAATTTACTCCTGATGCTTAACTATTAAGCAGCTAAAATTGCATAGGGTGAATGCACTTTTGGAAGAGCTAAAGGTTGTTGATTGTGTGAAGCAACTACCATGTCTTCAATATCTTTCCACTAAAAGAACAAGGCTTTCTTCCTGCTGTAGTACAGTCTCAGAGGGGCATGTTAGATTTAGATAACTGGTCTTGCAAATGTGTTGCATTCCTCATGCTGTAATCTGACCAAAATGAAAGCACAGAAGAGAGGAAAAGGGGAATTAGCAAACAGTGACCAGTTGCTTCTGTAGAAAAAGAGAAATCTGTGTGTGTTTAAATCACCTGTCCAAAAGGGTGATGTTCCTCACTGATGCCAGGCCATATAGCAGCTTTTCTTTTTCTTGGGCTAATGTAGTTTTTTGGTATTCTTTGAACATGTGATTCCATGATGTCTCATTGCCTGAGTTCTGCATCCCATAGCGATATACTATGAGTCGGAGATTTGGAGCAATACTAAAATAAAGAAACAGTAGTTAAATATTCTCCTTTTCCTGCTTGAGATCAGTGACCCAGTCACATGCTGCATTCTTCACAAACCACAAAAGATGTGAGCACTCACGTTTCTCCTTGTAACCATCTATCAAAGAGTTGAGAAGCGTTGCGCAAAGATTCTTCGTCATTCATACTGCAGGCAAAGTCTAGAAGAGATGCACGAAGAAGCCTTGGAAGGAGAGGGAGAGAGTTATTTTCCTACTGCTAACTATTCTTTGAATGCATCAATAAAATGAAAAGGAAAAAAGAAAGATTGTCACACCTCTGCAAATGGTCTCCAGAATCTTCCCAGCCTAGTTGATCCACAGCTGGCTTTACCAGATTGCTAAAATACGTCTGAGGTAGAAAAAGGGTGTTGGTTACATGTGTAGATTTCTTTAAATAATAATATATTTAATTTCATAGTTTATTCTCCTTCATTTTTTTTCAGAACTAGCATCTCTTGAATGAAAAGTAACATGAACAGGCACACACAAAATCTTTCCAGCATGCCAAGTCTGAATGCTTGCAATACTGATGTGCAGATGGGACAAAGCCAACCTGCTTTTCTCCAACCTTGTCTGTGCTCCCAGCTGAAGGCTGGGGTCCAGCAAGGACACACTGCCACAGCTACTTTCCAGAGATGATAGAGAGTTCAGGACATACTTTAGTGACCATTAAATCATGTTCAGTATTTTAGGTCAAGTAAAAAACCTACTCACTACCACACAGATATGCAGCTATCCTTTTTGCTGAGGACAGGTGTCTGAGATTTTGTTGCCTTTCTTTATTGAAGGTTGGACAGCCTTGAATAATAAATATTTGTAACATGCCTTACAGTGACAGACTATAAGAATAATTAGGGGTAATTTCTTTTCTCCAGGTGCATGGTCCTGAATGCAGAATCCAAGTAATTCAGATACCACTACTAAGCATTGTTTAGAGGGTTTTTGTTTAAGACACCAGTAATGAAAAGTAAATGTTAATTGTTCAGCAATGCTGAAAATCACTTGAACTTCAGTATTATTCTTGTTAGAGATTCTGAATTATCAGATTCAGTGGTCCCAAGCTGGATTGGCTTTTATTTTGCTTCATCACCTGAAACACGGAATAGAGATTTTTATCATCTTCAAGCATGTTTGCAAGGTAAGTTACAGCTGATACAGCTCTATTCCAAGGTAAATATTCTGTTTCATTTCTTAGGTATTTTGTGAGTTCCAGGGCAACAGAGTAATCCACAAGTCCAGGTCTGTGAAAGGAGAAAACATAACTTCTGTTATTTTAATGAATTTGAAGAACTTGCTTCTTCAAAGATATTAGATTTACTATTTATTTTAGGAGGCCTGAAATAGTGAAGTTTTTGAGGGAGAAAGTAGTCTGGAACGTAACTTGGAAGGTGTTTTCCAAAGAGATAACCGAGGATCACTGTTGATCCATGCCTAACCATAGGAGTTGTGCCATTGTGAGAAGACTGCTAGCATGGTGCAACAGCCCAGTGTGCCTAGAAGTCAGCAGCCCTTAACTGACTACATTAATATTACAAAAAGGAAAGGAATTGCTAGTTGGAGACATCCTGAAAGGCTGAGGAGACTTAGACTGAGAGGCTGTTACAGATGCCTAAAATTTATCTGTGTCACCATGGCTGGGCACAAGATCTAGAAGTTTCCCATCAAGTTTCTAAACAAACTACTATGGTATGCATTGTAGGCATGCCTCTGCTTTTCTGGATACCTAAATTCTTCTGGAGTGCTGCTATTATTGTTAATTGTATGGAGAAAACACCCCTTTCTAAGAGCTGTGCCATTAAAGCCTTTTTTCTTGCCATGGTACTGAAAGGGAGAATTTCTCTTGATTGCATTGGGTAATGCAAGTTGACAATGCATAAAGGCACCCCTTTTAGAGGACAAGATAAAGTAACAAAGATTTAAAGCCCCTACCAAAGTCAGAAAATTTCTTTCAACCACGTGGGTTGTGTGATTTCTAATTATTAGGCAACAGAAAGTGAAAAACTTGTCTTGAAGTCTCTGCAGAGAATTAGTTTACCTTGCTAAAGAAAAGGCATCATCCAAAATCCCTGCACGATCAGCAGCTGAAAAACTCTGTATGAAAAGAGGAAAAGAGGGTACAGATTATTTGCAGAAAACCCCCAGCCTCTACAGACCTCTTAGAAGAGACCCACCAGACAAGTTAGACATTACAACACTCACTGTGTGGTTTTGGAGCAGAAGACTGCTTAACATGGCCCAGTTTTGAGTATCATAATTCACCCGAAAGAATCCAATGTGGTCTGGATTAACTTTCACAAAAGTATCAGAAGTACCTTCTATTGTAATTCCTACAAAACAAAGAGCGATCAGTTTGTGCGCCTTATATGATGCAGAACTCACCGGAGATTCCTGGACTCGAAAAGGATTATTTGGTTTTAATGGATATCAAAATAAGGTCCAACTCTTAATTTCATTTATTTCTTTATTATTTCTAAACGGCTCTGAGTAAAGATATTATGGATTTTGATGAATGCCGGCACTTACTTGTCTTAGAACAATGAATCATGGTAATTACTTGGGCTAGTTAGTTTGTTAAATTTGAAATGGAGATCACTGTGAGCAGAGTGAGGATGGTGAGATTTAGTGTCACTGTAAGAAGTAAAGAATTGCAAAGAAGCAGTTCTTGAAAAGATATATTTTTAAACATTTTTCATCCTCATGTGCGCTATTAAAGTTCATATACTTTATCCTCCATTAGTTCAATTTTTCAGTTTGTTTCAACTAACTTTAACTTTTCTTTCCAGTACTCTTTGATTATTTTTTTATAGCTACTGAGAAATGATTTACAGAATAGGCTGAGACTTCATGCAAGCACTCATGTTAAAGGAGTTTCCCATTTAAAATGAATACTTGAAAAATGTTCCTTTCTCAGAAGCTTGACCTGGTCCAGTTGGTAATGCTACTTATGATTTTTTTTCTATTTCCATTGAAAACAGTGGTCTTCAATCTGTGGTTTGAGGGTGGCTGTAGTTAAAAGCACATTTCTGTTTGGATGATACATACAAAGTATTTCTAAAGGGACTTTTCCCTACAGTTGGTGTTTGCCATGCAAGACAGAAATTTTAAGGATGTAAAAATAAGCATCTAATCAAGACTTTGCAGGCTTTGTGAAGTTAATAGCCTTTTTCACCCCTCATATCATTTGGAAATCAAAGAAAGAAAATTTCTTTGTGTTGGCTTCTGACTTGTATCATGACATAAGATATTTTTTTGTTTGCTTTTGCATGGATACTAAAAGAAACCTGGTTAAAAAAAAACTCAGAACAAAAGACAAATTGTATTTAGAATAAGTAACAAACAAGTACAAGAAAAGATGACCCAATTGTAATATTTCTGAAATTTAATGAGATGTAATTTAAAATCTGAAAAATGTCAGTAATTTTTCCCCACAGTTTTGTCCACTGGAGGTGTAAAACAAAAAATTCAGATTTGACTGCATAATACAACAATGATCCAAAAAAAAGCATGTAGGAATTTTCTCAGTTCTGAAATCAGCATTAGAAAAGGTGATTAATCATTTGTAGTTCTTTTTCTTTATTTAAACTCAAGTTGCCAGTTTACCATGCCAGAAGCATTCATCAGCCTCCCACTTCTCTTCTCTTGGACTGGACGATGGCCATATCTAAGCCAAATTTATTTTAGTGCATTATAATTAAGAGTATGCATGGATGTTTCCTTGAATAGGACTGTATTTAAACAGATGGTTAGGCACTACTGAAACTGAGCCTAAATTGACATAACATTTGTACAGGGGAAATAGTAATCTTATCACTGCAACTACTAGTAACTGCACTACAACCAAGCTGGGTGCTAACTCTGAGATCTGAAATCTTGAAAGTGTGAAAGTTCATTCTGTGCTCTGTTTTTTTGTAAATGATATTGAAAAGTTTTATGCACTCATTACCCTTAAAAAGATGTTTACCTCTAGAATCTGATGCGTTGTAGAAAGTATAACCTGATGAATCACCACGCTTCCATTTGACTGGTATATTCCATTTATAACTGAAATTATGTAGAGGGAAAGAAAATCAAATTACATTTGAAGCCAAATGGTAAAAAAAACAAACCTCCAACATGTCTTTGTTTATTTGTTTATTTTAGTGCTTACATCTTGTTTTATGAAGCCAACTTGTACTTATGAACATATACATTTACTAAATAATATGTCAGGCAATATTCTAGCAGGATACAAAGAAATTAATTTAGTAAAAGATGACTGTATGTGAATAATTGGTGTCAGTGTTAATGTTGATGTGTTTAGAGCTTTTTGCAGACACTAGTTAATCTTTGCGATGCTGACTTGAAATAAATGTTTAAGTATTACAGAAGTTTTTTACAGATTGAAAAAGTGAAATGGTTTAAGCAACCACTGCAATACAGTTACTAGGACCTCTTGCCTTTTCCAGCCTAATCTTCTTCTTCAAGACAACCCTAATTCCTTCATTATAAAACCCTGGGAGCCAAATGCGACCTTACCTCTTGTTTCTCAGCTCCTTGTATACCTTTATTGTGTAGGTGTATATTCCTCAGTCCAGGGCATTCCCAGGACAAAAATGAGAAATTTGGGCAAGAATAGAGCCATGGCTCAGCCCAACCAGGACAGTGACCAGGCAATAAAGTACATGGGACAGCAGAGCATGCTGGGAGTGTAACGTCAGCCACCTGCATAGGGCTGCTAAAAGCTATTAAGCCCTTCTGAGCAGTCAGCTGCTATTCTGTGTTAGTATATTATAGTTCATCCCAGGGAGACTTCCCCTTGGTGGCAAATGCTATAGGAAAACATATGTCATCTTTATAACCTTGGGTAAAGTAAATGGTCAGTAACTTTCAGGAAATAAAAAAAAAATAAATTAATGCTATGGTATCTCCTCCTACCTCCAGGAAGAAGGATTTATTATTTTGTATCTTCTAAACAAAATATCTTAACAGATTTATACACTTCTAGTTTTACTAGTTCTTTTATGGAGCTTACTATGATGGAATTCAGAGAGCTATTGTGTTTCCCAGGAGAAAACCCATATAGGTTTTTGGGTTTTTGTTTTTTTATTTGTGGTTCGGTTTTGGTTTTTTTGTTTTGTTTTTTTGTTCATTTGTGATTTTTTGTTTTGTTTTGTTTTTTTTTTAAACTTGTTTTTGTAAATGAGGTACATTTTACTTAGTTTCTACCTGGTTTGAATCAATATTTGCAATGACAACTTACCCAAGATCAGAAGGAGGATGAGAAGCATTTGCTTTGGGATCCAAAAGAAAACGTTTCTGTATGAATACTGAATTATCTCCCATCTCCAAAACAGGGTAGCCCATCTGCCCAGTCCATGTGTCCATGACTTCCTTCACAGATTTATTACTTGCCTATGAATGATGGAAGAAGGTTGCAGTGAAAACAGAAATTCAGTCCTAAGAGGAAAGAAAGTAACTCTGGTATTAAGAAAAAGAGGAGCAGAAAGTGGCAGAGGAAAGAGCATGTTCAGAACAAAAAAATCCTCCATTAAATCCTTTTAAGATGCCTGTCATTGAAGAAAAAAAAATATTTGGAAACTTGAACAGCCACAGAAGAAATGAGGAATCTGTAGGTAGGAGACTGGCCAGTAACATGAACAAGAAATACTGAGGAACCTTTGAGGCCCCTTGCTCTAAGATCTCTCAGTTTTTTTCTGACAGAAAAACTGAATAGAAAGGACACAGGGGGATTTTTAAAGCCAGAAGCCTCCTTGCAGTGTGTCCTTTTTTTAGTGTGAAGGAAGAGCCAGTATTAACTAGCAGCTGCACCAATGTAAAATTTGATTCATTCTGTGAACCCTGAACCCTGTCCCAGGAACTGGAGCTGGAAAAAAACTGTCACTACCTCCCCAGGATGCCCCTTGTGAGGGAAGTGAGCTAGGGTCACTTGTAGTGTTTCCTTCTCCAGATGAGGTAAATGATGTGAAGGTGCAAAGCACTAGAGAGAGAGAAAGAAGGAAGTTCTGCTGAGTAGGAAGAAGTCTGGGACCATGGAGAAGATCAGAACTGGAAAAGAGACACAAAAGCACAATTTAGGCTGTGTGCATGTCCACAGTGTTAGAAGAAAAGGAAAATAATAAATAATAATAAAGGAAAGGAAATAATATCAGAGAAGAACCTAACAGAATGCAAGTGTAATGGGAGGTAACGGGATAGATGGAAAAAAATTGTCCAGCCTCAAGGAAGAGGAAAGATCTGTGGTGGCACAGATGACTCAGAAGCTAGAAACAGGAGAAAAGCACCAAAATTACTTGGGAATTAATACTACTGAGAGCTTTCAAACACCTAAATCTGGATAGAGAAAAGAGACAGTATGGGGTGCAAGTGTGTGGTGGATGAGAGGTGTTTTCACACATGAAATGATTTTGCATTGCAGGGGGAATGCTTCAGTAGCAAGTAACAAAAATGTTAGCAAGGCCTCCTTTCTTGTTCCTTATTCCACTCCTACAGCCTTATGCAAAAAAAAAAAAAAAAAAAAGATAAATGGAGGCTGCCTAGCTTGTGATCTCTCATTGACAGAAGAGCTACAGAATATTAAAAGTTTGAGAAACTGAAATCAGTGGGTGAGGTATGAAACATTTATTAGGAAGGGTTTGGGTGGATGCAAAACATACCTCTTCCAGAGCTTCCCAAAATTGTTGTGTCTTGGCATTCTGGAAATGGTGTTTTTTCAAATACGCCTAGAGAGAGATAGAAGACTGTGAAAATACTACCAGTGTTTCTTCTTTACCTATGAAAACAATACACATATTCAGTTGTACAGGGGTGCAGAGAGTACCTCTCAGTTGCACAGAGTACTGAGATACATGGGTACTGTGAGTTCTGTGAGTGGGAAATTGAATGGATCACTATTCAGCGGATGAAATTCCTTTGCTATCCAGTGCATCCCATAACACCAAAAGTCAGCATTTTAGAGTGACTTGTTAGTAAGAAATAAATTTGTACTCGAAGAGTTCTTTGTATTTTGTTTAAAACAAACAACACCACTATACCCTGTTGCAAATTTCTGACTAATGTAAGAGACTGCTTAGCAGGAGGAAGATATTTCATAAGATTTCGCTGCCTGTGGACTCAGAGTGGAAGTAGGAAAGTCTAGTCACCCCTAGGTTTTGATCAAAACGATTGTTACAAGGAGTAATGGTATTGAGTGAAGGGTTTGCAACGCCTAAACCTTATTTCCATCCTATGTCTTCCCTGGCTGCTTGGCGGGTGTTTTCCTACCACTCCACCTGCTCCTGGTGGTGTTCAGTCAGTAGATGGTGCTGTTTGTTTCGCTGTTGGCCACAGCTGCCTACGTTAGTGCTCTTGAAGGCTCTCAGCAGAAGGGAGGGGTTAAGTTCTTGGGGACGAGGTGGCTGTATTTTCCCATCTTGAGTAACCCTTCTGATTATATGAATATATAAAAAGAGGAAGTACAGGAAATACAACTGTCTTGTAGAAGCCCATAAATGTGCTCTTGATGAGAGAGGGTAGTAAGAGCAAATGTGGTAAGCCTGCGCTGTAACTGATAAACATTAGTACCAATGTCTGTTCAGACTAAAGGACAGATAACCTTTCTCCTTCTGGGACAGCTCCTTTCTCACATTTTGTCATTTTGTAGCACCACGTTTTTCCTCCACAAGAAAAGACTATGAAATGTGCAATATATGCCTTTTCTTCTTTCTATTACCTTGACCCAGCCCTTGACTTTCTAAGGCTGGGTGTCCCTGTATCAGGGCATGGATGAGTTTATGCCTCTAAGAGTGTCCCTACATAGCAGCCTTGTGTGGGTTGGAGGATCCTGGCCATAGGAAGCTGCAGACACACTTTACAGCAGAATGAGGGGATCCCAGCTGACAACAGCATAACAGTGGGGTAGAGTCGTTTTTTCCATTAAAAACTGTCAGGAATTTAGCTCCTCACTGTCCGGCTATCAAATCTTTATGCAGTTCACATTCCTGATTCTGTGGGAGCATGGAATTTCTTCCTTTCCATGTTACTTTACTGAGTAAACTCAGTACTTTAATGCACTAAGTAATTTTAGTACCAATACCAGGATCTCTGATATTCCCTTTTTGAACAATGGCTTTGCTACTGTCACATGAAGATGGGCTGTATGTCTGGTGGGTTTTGGTGCCGCCTTTACCTGACAGCCTTTTCGGAAGAGCTCTGGTGTAATCCAGTCTTGAATCATTCTGAGGATTGATGCACCCTGAGGACAAACGGAAAAGGGAGAAGGTCAATCCACACTGCTCTGATTTCCATTCATCTAAAAGGCAACACAGGAATGAGGGTTTTGTAAGGAAAAAAAAAAAATCATCCATCAGACGAAGAAGTGTTTTTTTCTACTTCCTTTGTGGGATGGCATGCCTACCTGGTGGAGCTTAAATCTGGATGTGAAAATCAGCCTTTAGTTGTGATCAGACACTTGTTCCTATGTTCAGCTTCTGAGCACTACTGCTGCAGGTTACTATCCTGCCAGTCTACCAGTTTGTGTGAGCAGGGCTCCCTGTTTCGTGTTGAACAGGACAGGGGTGAGGGCAGACGGGGACTACCCCTGTCAGGGGAACAGCCTGAGAGAGGCAGTGACTTCAGATCAACACACAGCAGGAAGGGAACTCTAAAAATGCTGCAAGTCTGGGCCTTTACAGGTTTGGTATTCCATCTCAAGATAAGGAATGAGATTTGTTGAGGACTAGCGTAAGAGCACTGGCCTCTGAAGCAGGGTAGAACTGGGACCCGAGAAGTTACTAACTTAAGCATCACAGAAAAAAACCTAAACAATATTTGAAAGAAGAAAGAAACAAGAGGAAGACAGGAGAGAGAAGTAGGAAAGCTTTGTGTAACAAAGAACAGGGTGTACAAAAAATTATGAAGAAAAAGAAGGAGTGCAAACTCAATGTAAAATGCGAATACAATTTTAGGATTAGCATGTTTTCATTTTCTGAGTGAAATCAAGGGGCAGTTGAGAGCCTAATGCTATGAATGGTTTAAAAATCCAGTTGTGCCATGAAAACAAGAATATTATCTGAATTCTCAGTAAATCCTGTTTCCTCTATTTATATGTCTGAGAATAATGACTAGATGAGTCATGGCAGAGGGACTGTTTGAACAGATATGCCTCAAAGTGCTTTCCAGGCTATTGCTGGAGAGTCAAGGTGTCAGCAGATGACTGTTTTCTGCAACAGAAATCTCAGGAAAGTGTTTGCCATGGAATATGTTCAAAACCAATTCAGTACATTTAGAACAAATATCCATTAGTGATAATCATAAGGCTGCTTAATAATCAGTGATGATCATAAGGCCATGAGTATGCAGTAGGGAACCTCAGGTCCTCAGCTTTGTCACTCAGCTACTTCTTACCACCTGTATCTCCTCTCATAAACCATCCCCTCCCATTTATATTAAAAGTAGAAATACACACTTATACATGCATTTGGTAACTGTGGAGACTTCTTTAAATTGTAATGTATAGTTAGTCACTTTTACCTTCTACTATTATTTTTCAGTCTCTTCCCCCTCTCTTGTCATTCCTCTGTACTCCATGATGGAGTGTGTTTGAGAAAAACTCATCCTAACAAAAATCACTGAACATAGGAATGCCAGTATTTTAATAACTGTCTTTTCTTACAACTGTTTGGGGAGGCTCAGGAAAGTGACTTTAATTTGACTAGCTGATGTTCTCTGATGGTGATATAGGGGGAGTCTTTTATCAACACCCACATAATTTCATAGTAATTGCCAAGTATGTGACAAAATTTGTTTGTGGCAGAAATGTGGAAGATGAATCCTAAACTTCTGTAGCTGGGAATTTCCAAAAATGTGAGTATCCAAGAACAAATGTCTAACAGATCTTATTTAAGACAAAAAAAATCACTGTTACTTTAATAAAACCTTTCAAAATAAAAGAGAAGATTAAACTGGGAAAGAGATGAGATGCAAATACTTTTAAAAGCAGATTAAAACAATTATGTACATTAATTGTTTACTCACTCACCAGCTCTATTCTAGTAGAGCTTTCCTAGGCATACAATGCCCTACCAATCACCCAGCAGTTAGAGGATTTTGTACAGAACATACTGCAATGACTCCATAGACCCTTAGGCAATTCATTAGGGTTTTAGTATTGGATAAGCTCTCTGGTTGTTCTGGTAAGACTAACAGAGAGCATTCCAAATTATGCTTCATTTGTTTAGTGATGAATATTATCATGAGAAGATTGTTTTTAAAAGAAAAATGCAAAAGAGAAGCCAAAATAAAGCCAAAAAGAAGCAAGCTAATTTTGTCACGCATTTATATATAAATACCAACAGTAGTTTGAGCTAAATCTATGCAAAGACTTTCTCTTTCAAGCCAAATTATAACCCAAGTCAAATTATATCCCAAGCAAACTGTTCCCAAACAATGCACAAGTCCTCAAGTGTTTTTGCTTAAAAAAATGAGTTCATGTAGCAATTATCTAGGCACAAACAGATGAGTAAAAGCTAGGATTTTTTTCTCTATTGTTTTTGCAGACCCTGAAAAAGTATGTCTTTTGCTTAGCTCACCACTAAAATACATTTTGATCCAGAGTATTTGATTTAGTTCTGTATATTTTGTGCCTTTTGTTTTTGATTTAAAAACTGTGTTACACAACGCAGGTTTTTACATGGTTTATGGTTTGACTGTGAGGCATTTATGATGCAATAAATACTGGTTGTATTGTTGGATAGAGGATTTAACAATTGAAAACAGAAAACTGATAGAAATGGATGGATCAAGTCTAGCTAATAAAAGTAGTATCTACAGTTATTTCAGCACAGCTAAAGCTAAAGTCAATGCAATACTTTATGTTTAGCTGATAATGAGAGCTTGGAGGGGAAGCAACAAGCAGTATTTAATAATGGTGGATTTTGTGTATTCAGCAGAAGCATGTTATGGCATCAGATAGAGAACATTGACAGAGTCATACAAGAAGGTGCCAATAAAAACATGGTGTATCAGGCTCAGAAGCAGCATGGGAGATGGCTGGTTGAGGAGAAGAATGACAGGGGTGTTTTCATGGGCTTATCTCTTGATGCACTACAGAAAACTACTGGAGGAAACAGTGTTGTTGGGGCCCTTGAGTGAAGAGAATCCCTGGTTAGATATGGAGGGACACCTGCTTTGTTCCATCTCTAAGGCTTGTCTAAGGACAAAGTGGCTTTGGCTACATCCAATATGGAAGGAGACAAGCTGGCCTCAGCCTCCCAGGCTGGGTCTTCAAAGTGATGATCCTCAGCTGGTGGTGAACCAGGCTGCTGGTGTCCCTCACACTCTGGACCTCACAGCACTTTCCCACACGCACGGAGCTCCAGGCTGCCGCCCCACATGGCAAGTGCTACCAGAGGCCGTGGGCTCCCCAAGGCCTCTGTGTGCCCTGGTTACAACAGTGCTTGGATGACTCCAGCATTCCAGTGTCTTTCTGCTCAGGCAGACCCAAGGTATTCTTCCAACTAGCTCCTTAGGGAGTCTTTATAGGCACAGGTCCTCACTGTCACTGATAGGGATGGGATGAGCAAAAATCTTATCAAATACTAAATGGAGTGTCTGCTACCACCTCCTGAGCTTCAGACTACTATACTCCAATGCACTCCTGAGCTCCACTTTCACTTCAACTTTCAGTGAAATGCTGAGCTAACCTATCTCCCAATTTAGGCCAATGCCAGTAGAGATTGGTGTAACCCATCTTTGCTAAGGTTTTTTGGGTGGCTGAGATACTGTGAGCAACTTGAGATAAAAAGTCACTTTCCTGTTTTCACTGCTTGGTTCTCTGCCTTGCTTCCTCAAAACAGAAGTTATATTGGCCTGCAAGTGTGATGGAGAAGTGACAGAGAGGATACCTGGACGTCTGCCCTTGCCTTTGTGTTAGTTTATGAGACTTGACATAACTGGGTTGCATCAGCACGAGGTGGTGGGAGAGGGATGTGCTTTGTACCTGTTTTAGTTTAATTTTAAACCAAACCCTCTAGTGGCAGAGGCTGGTGACACTGTGCTTTGCCTGCATCACTGCATGTTGTGAGCAGGCCTGAGTAGTGTGTGGTGGCTGATGAGGCTCTGGCTGTACTGCTCCTCTCACAGCTGCTTTTAACTGCATCGTCACTGACAGCAGTTGGGAATGACCCAGAACAAAGATCTGCACAGACACAGCTCAAGTGAAATTAGGAGTCCTGATTATGAGCACTTTTATCTTCTCTCCAAAGCTGCCACTTCCTTTGCATCCAAAGTCACAAGAGGAGGATATCCTACCTTACTGTAGGATATCCCATCAAACACAGAGGTGATTTCAGCTGGAGATGACACATCGACTACAATTGGGTGAGAAGACAGCAAAGAGTCATCTTTCAGTACAGGAAGCACATCCTCAATTAAAACCTGTTCAAGCTGAGAAAGAGAAGACATTAGAATAGAAACAAAGGCAGGAGTATATGCCTACTTCTCAAATAAGTGGTTTGAACTTCAACTTCTCTAGACAATTTGAAATAGAATAAAATTTCATGCCCTCTAAAGAAGGACTTGAAAGCTCTTCCTTTACATCTGACAGGGGAGGGATACTATTTCTCCTTAACTCAGATAAATTGTCTTTTGCAGATCCTGTTTTCCTGTGTGTATCATAACACAGACACCCCCATTCTACCCCCACCTTGCCCCAGGAGGCAAAAAGAGCAGCCTGTGTTACCAATTTCAGAAGTGTGACGATGTTTATAAAGCATGGTCTCCTCTTGCAAAAGAAGAGCTGGGTAGGAAGGGAGGGAGGGAAGCAGGAGGCAGGGCTCCCCATCCCAAGCTTATAATGTTTTTTTAAAATTGATTTGAATATTAAAAAAAAAAAAAATTAGGTAGCCAGCAGTCAAAATCCCCTTATTTCCTAATCAATATTGACCAAAAAAGACTAAAATTTAATTTAGCTTTCCTCTTCTAATACTCACTAGATTAAAATTGAAATGTCTTAGATTAACATAGTATCTAGATAAAAAAAGGTCTTTTAAATTTTAAACTCAGTAATTAGAATTTTTTTGACATAGTTGGGACAACATATCTACTTTAAAGTGTAAAAGAGACCTAGGGAATGATTTTGTTCTTAGCCTCTCCACAGGGAGAGAGGTAGGGAAAGCAGCAAGTAGGCACTGCTTCTAAAGTCACTAGGCTCAGGAAATAGTAGATTTCAAGTTCAACTTATGCAAAACCTATTCTGCTCCCTTCCACTGGCATATGTCTTATTATCCAGAATCTCATTACACCTGGCCAGCTGGGGAAAATATGCATGCTATGTGCCATCACATCTGTTTGGGAGGGGAGGAAGGAAGTAGCAAGAAAACTCCCTTTATTCACAGAGTATAATGCATATTTAAGGCTAACTTTTTTGCAACGTCCTTAAAGCATCTTGGCAGAGTTAGCACTTCGGCTATCCACTGTCACTACCTATTTTTGCTCTGTACAGAATAGAGATTGTCTGAGTTGGAGCATTTGCAATGACACAATGCTGGCAGAAGCTGAATGGCAATCCAGTATTCTCCTTGATAATAGCCCAAGCTGTGGAGACAGGCCCAGGTTCCCAACCCATACCAGATCAGATAACAATCCTAAGTCCCACGAGAGAGTACAGCCCAACTAAATAAATACAGGAAAATCTCCATCTTTCAGAGTTAGACCTTTAAGCAACCCTGAGAAACTATTAAGGCTCTGTCCAGAACCCACCTAGGTGTTATTTGCCATAATAACCAAACACTTGACTCACTTGTTAAAAAAGAATGATTCCTCCCTGCAGACTAAAACTTCATGAAGTTTACTTTGACTAGTTTCAGACCCTAACATAGGTAGGTGAAAAACTTAAAACAACTTTTTGTTTATGTTGCACCACACTGTGTTAGTTTTCCATAAATATACTTTAAGTCTTCATCATCCTTGTCTAAATTTTACTCCTTTCTGAAATATTCCTCCCAGCCCCGCCAACCCTCCACAAGGCAGAAATAATTACCATTTGCCAACTTGGTTCTGCTTTATTTGTTCCCAGGAACTCAAAATAACTGGCAAATCCTTCATTTAACCACAAGTCATCCCACCAGTCCATGGTTACGATATTTCCAAACCACTACAATTATAAACATAAAGATGCAGGTTTAGATAAATAGTACATGTACATTTCAGTATCTCACATCTGCATATAGAACATTCATTTGCTTACTTTTTTCCTGCTGCCAGATGAAAATTATCATAATTCTGGTGTTTGAATAGGAATGAAGGCCTTGCCTTGTGTTAAAACATCACTTTTATTATAAAATTACATATTACTTAGAAGATTGCTAATGACTCATGTGCCACTGAAAATATTTTTAGTTTCCTCCTCTTGCTTTGATGATTTCTGCTTTTAAGGATATGTTTTCAGACAGCCTCCACAGTGTTTGATTATCCCTGTTTGCCTGCCCAAAAGAGACATCTGCACACGTAAATTAGTTTCTCTAAGACATTTTAGACAGATTTTCATAAACTGGCTGACAATTTGGGCCCAAGCATCTAACTTCCTGAGAAAAATTCCAAGGCTGTAGTCATGGTATTTTGAAGCTCTAACAGGGATCTGTTTTAACATGATGTTTTGCAATCAGATTTTGAACACATGTAGAAGATCCTGAGATGCAATTAATGACAGTGTTTTCAAGATTAAAATGTTGTGACTATGTATGTGAAACACTAAAAGTAAAAGTGACTCATGGCCTAAAATATACCTGATGAACGAGCTCATGGGCTATCACAGCAGCTACTCTCTGTTTGTTGGATGAGGCTGACTCATTAGGATCATACAGCAGGTTTGTTTCTCGATATGTGATCAGCCCCCAGTTCTCCATAGCACCTGTCCCGAAATCTGGAATAGCTATTTTATCTGCATTAAAAGAAAGAGACAATGATTACCACTGTATCCCTTAAATCTATTAGCTTATCCTCTCTCTGTGTATTTACAGCCTGTTTTTCTTACCATTAGTGATTCTGGCTTACTTCTGTGGACTGCAGGCTATGCTATGATCTCTGTTCAAGAAGAGAACTGGCCTAAAGCAGATGATAGCAAGTACCCTGGCTCTGCTGAGATTACCAGAGATATGATCAGTTGCACTTGCTGAGGATCTGCCCTAGGAGGTGATGCTATTCCATCTCCTGGGAACGTGCATATCATACATTACTTAATTTTGGCTCCAGAAATTAATAGTATTGTCTGGGGACATGCTATAGGCAGTAAACCTTCTGCAACTATTTGTAGAATAATGAGGCATGACATTGTTTGTCACACTGTTGTAATAAAAATATTTATTGACATGTTAACTGAAGTAATTCCCCCATGCAGTGAACAACATCTGCTTCTACGCCTGGCAATTTGTGGGGGGTCACTCATTTATGGTCAGTAATCAATACAGGTTTAAATGAGAATTGCAGACTCAATTGAACTGGCATTTTCTTCTGCAAATAATGACCACAGGTTTTCTATGTGGGTTGGTGAAAAAGTACAGATGGATTTAAAACTGAATAGAATGAAAACCCTTCACCCCGCTCCAACAGAAGATAGGAATTAATTATTTTAAATTAAACAACTTGATTGCAGAATCAAAGCTGGTAGTTTGTCAAGGGCTTCAATGACAGTCAAAATGAGGATACAAGGAAAAAGGTAATGCCAGAAGCCATAAATCAATGTGAAATACAATATTTAAATAAACCATTATGCAGAAACATATTTGATTCACCAGGTTTGACCTGGATAACTTCTAAAAATAAGGAAACAACATGGCAAGTCAAGGTTAGTGATCCAACATTCTGGTCATTCTGGGAAAGCCAGTATAGAATCTACAAAAGTATATATCCTGTGACATTGCTGACCTGGAGATACCAGTCCATCCTGTCACACAGACAGGCCTTTATCCAGATGCTGCCATGGCAAAGTCATCAGGCTTTCATGAAAATGGAAGTTTGAATATAAAGCACAGGTGAGATATAGTACCTATTATTACTGGGGACCAGTGTGTGGAAGAACATCTTATTGTACTGGTTTCCCTAATTCAGTTGTCATTGAAATGTGAACATATTTATAGTAAACTCAGGTGCTGTTTTGAAATGAGGAGGTAAAAGTCTTTGTTAAAGTAACATAGGTTAGCCTGATAGGTACAGGCACAAACAGCCAACAAAAGGTTTGCACAGCATTATTAATTGTCTTCAATGTTTTGGGGATTTCTCCCCCTTATATTGTCTTGACTTGTTTGCAGCTAGTATTTTTGCATCCTTTTAAGTTCATAAACCTAACTGAATCACCTCTTTGTAGGTCTTAGGAGGGAGAATTTCCAAAACTCTGATTGCATTCCCAGCTTGATTTTTGTGCATGTTAAACCGCGTGAATCAGATCCAGAGTCCATTTCATGCTAAAGGATGTCCAAATGCACTACCTTATCTTTGCTAGTTTTGTAACCATGGGCAAAATTTGAGAGTGTGCCCACTCTTATTTAGTCCCAGATCTTTATTTAGCTCAGCAGTAGAAACTACAAATTATATGCTGGACCACATTCATCTTTCTAAAAAGTGGATACACACCCACTTTGCACTAAGGTTAATAAATAATATGACATACTCTCTGGCAGTTTACATCTTCACTTATCTCACTGCTGACTTTTGTCCAGAAGTTCACATGGAAGTGGTACATATTTTTCTGAAACTTCTGGCTCTGTTTTAACTCATGATGGTCCTTTGCTGATGACACCAGTGCTTGCCTTTTTTTTTCCACAAGACGCTTTAAAATAAACATGCCAGGACCAGTTCTTCAGTTCAGCAAACTGAACTGTGAGAACTGGCAACTAAACAGTAACAGAGACCAACTCATCCATCATGACATTTAGAAACATCTTGAACTACAGTGGTACAGTTTTTAAAACATCCTGACATAATATCAGCGGTTGGCAGCCAAACGCTTTCATGCTGTTTTCCACCAAAACACAGAGTTCTGTAACAGCAACATAACCACAGCACTGAATTCACAAAATGAAAAATATAAATGTTAATAATCACCTAGTTTTGGAAGGGAGTAGCTCAAATTAAAGTACTCTTCAAAGAAGTCGAATACAGTTTTTGTTACTTCTGCTGCATATTCTGCTGTGTGTATTTGCTGTGGCTGGGCATAAACTCTCAGCTGTAAAATACAGAAACACAATTAGAAAAGTTTTTAGTTAAAAAGAATCAGGTGTCAAACACTGAAAAGGCATTTAGCATACATATCAATAACACTGCAGGCTTTTTCTGAGACTGGCCTGAACACCAAATTCTGTTCCCTATCACATTTATTTAACGAAGTTTTTCAAGTGTTGTACATAAGAGAGACCAAGTCAGTATATGCACACTTTCCACTGTTCATCTGAAGTGTAAAACTGGCAAGACCCATGTCCAGAGGCTCACAGTGGCCAAGCTTGGAGCAGGACCTGATTGTATACCAGCCCCTACTTCCCCATGGCCTGGTTTTCTCAAGAAGGAAACTGGGAAAGCACAATCAAATGGGATCCACTTGTTCTGAGCAGTTCACTGATCTTGACTAATCCCACGGATCAATCTTCAGGAGCACATCTGTACTGAAAAGTGTCAGAAGCCCATAGCATCTTATCTTACTCAGCTTCTTTGTACCTTTCCTGTGTGCTATCATTATCATTTCCTCTTGTCCTTGTATATTTGAAGATCTCAAACCCACTGAAGACAGTGCATTTACAAGATCTGTGACACTTCCCAGGCATGCTGGCCTGTGCAGGTAGAGTGGCTGTTTGACCAGCTGTGTTGGGCCACACAGACACTCAGTCTCAGCTTTGGTGCCTTCTGGGCTTCTGCTCCCCAGGAAATCATAGGCAAAAATCAGTTCTCTCTTTTATGACCAGGCAAGTCTGGGCAAACTTGCATGTTTGGTTGCCCTGTGTGTGATGAGTGACCATTTCTGTGCTCCTCCTGTATATATAAAATGCAAAAAATGATGTGATGAATGTTGGCCTTTCTATCCCTGAAGCCTGGTCCCTGGGACTGCTTTGGATATTGTTGTCAAGCAGTAGGAAAGCTCTGGAGGACTAGAATTTTTATGGCACCCATGCCCATGATGAGGAGGCCTGCAACTTGAAAAAACCTTTTGAGAAGTTATCTTCACATTGTGAAGACAAAGTTTGAGCTCAGAATTCGTGGAACCTTTTAGGGATCTTTCCCTCTGTCTCTTTGTCCCAAAACCTGCTGGAGCTATATGTTGGCTGTTCTCTTCCCCATCCCTGAAAATCTCCAGTGTGGATTAGAGATTTCAATATGGATTAGGAAAACCGATCTATCTCATTTTGCCAGGTCCATGACTCTTATGAATGGGACACATTCATCTGACTTCACTGGTGTGGCTTGTTTACTCCTTCAGTGCTGTCTTACAGCCAGGAGTTTAGGGCCCAAGCTGAGAAAAGGAGCTGGTCTATTCCAGGAACTGTTTTGGAAACTGACAACACATTGATTTCAATACCATAAATTACACTTCCTCCAATGAGAGGGGAGGATGGGAAAGTGGTCAGAAAGAAAGCGGAAACAAAAACAAAACCAAAAAACCCCAAAAAATAAAAAACCAACCGAAAAAAAGCTTATGAAATTCAATCGGGAATCTATTCCAGCCAGGGGATTTCCCCCAGGGTCAGTTTGCAATTACAATCTGCAATTTCCATTTCTGTAAGCTCTTTACCCAATTTAGCAGTCTTCAGTCCCCTAGCTGATCCATATTAATGGTTTCCAAAACCTTCAGCCTGCACTAAAACTGACTTTGGGTTTCATTTGTATAATCTCCTCTGTGATTTTCCAAACCAGATATTCGGTACCTGACAGGTAATCAGCTCAGGAGCATTGTTTCCAGCTGTAGGCACATTTCCCACCACTGATTTCATGAATGTCTTCATTAGGGCTTTCAGAGTTAATGGCAGAGTTTTAAAATAATTTACTATGTCATGTGAGCTGTATGCTCTTGCTGTTGTTTATGAAAGTAATTTATGGATCAAGTGGATACTTTCTGCTGAATGAGAGATTTATTGTTAGAAATTTACACAGCAAACTATGGAATGTTCTTTTTAGTAGTTGGTGAATCTAAATGCCTCATTGTTCAGTTGGTCTTCAAAATTCTTGGACAGGAAGCCTTGGAAAGGCTTGGAAAGGTTAGAAGAATAATTTTCTATATATATGATTAACTTTGTATATATATGAATAACTTTCTATATATATGATTAAAGCCCCTAAAGATAGCCTGGTTTCCCTGGGGAAAAGATAATTTTTAGTGATGGGTCTTACGCATGTGTTTTATATTGGTAAAACTATGTCCATGTTAAGAGAAAGGAAAGTTATGATTTTAACCTCACTTAAACCCCAAGTTTTCTAGTGCAGGCAAGTCCTCAGACATTGTTTAGTGAACAGCATTAATAAAATATGTAGTAACATAGGCTTGAATTAGAAGATGTTTCTTCAGGCAACCTCTGTACTGACACGAATACTCCAGCTTCTACACACACACTTTAATTACCATGTTTCAGTGAACACTCCCTTTTATTTAGAAAAACTACAACCAGTCAGGAACATTGTGGGCTGTACTGTTTTGCTTGGGGAAAAAACCAGTGACCTCAGGGCCATTCTCAGGAGCATGGCATGGACAAGTAGTGAATGTTTAACTTCTGCATGTAGAAAACAGTGTTGCACACTTCTTCAGTACACTTTCCCCCCCACAGCATTATATTCTGCAGAAAAATCTAGACAAATTCTGATTTTTAAAGGAACTGAACTCTAGAGGATATCTGTTGAGACCAAGTTGCCAAAGACCTGTCCCTGATAATGAGTGGATCAGCTATGCTGAAGAGCATTGGTGAACAAAATTGTGTGACTGGGAGGCATAAAAATGTACTCCTGTGAATTACTTAGCCAAACAGCAGAGAACAAAGAATATTATATCTGTGTCTCAAACCAGGCTCCATTTGCTTATCTAAGTGTAATTTAGCTTTAGTTATTTGTCAAGTAGAAATATAAGCATATAGCATGACACTAGGGAGGGCACAGAGAGAGGCATCTACACAGTGCTGTGACAGGAGGCCTTTGGTAAGAGCTGAATCAGAACTTTGGAGATTTCTATGTGACAGATTTTAACATCAGTGAACAGATTTCAGTAGGGAAGGATTTGATGAACTTCTTCAGTTAAAGAAACTAAGGAAGAGCTAGCTTGCCAAGGGAACAGTAGCCTGGCTGGGGTTTTAGTCTAGATTCCCTGTCCATTTGTGACATTGTCTCCAGAAAATAAGGAAAGCACTGCCAGCTCATGTGAATGACAAGACTCTGTGCTACATAAGGGGAAAGGAAGGGAAAGAAGCAAGGGCATGTAGCCCTAGTGATCACTCTGTGTATCAGATAAGAAAAATATCTAAACCAATAAACAATTAACATCAGGCTGAGTATCCCAAACTAAGTTTAGGCTAAATGAGGATTTCTGTTGAGGGGCAAGTTGTATTTTGGATTTCAGTTTTTCGATTTAATATAACGTCTCGTGATCTCTTCATGTCAGCTACACCTTCAGGAGATTTGAATCTTTGCAAGAAATGGATTGGCCTGCGTACTGCACCTAAATGAAGGACCTATATTAATTTAATAGATTAATGTTCAAACCTATTCACTTCATTAGGGGATCTACCAAATACCCACCTGTTTAGGCAGACACTATCACTTCTATACTTATTTTTACAGAGCTTACACTGGGCAGTTGCCTGTTGCCACTCTTGTAAAATAAAGCAAGCCAGTACATAATGGCACATAGCACTGTAATCCTGTCTCAGCATATAGGCTGTAATAACATCAAGTACAGTTCATTCTTTTTAACCCACAGAAAACTGTAAAGTATTCATGGCCTGTCACTCTCCTGTACTCCCTAACTTGTACATTCCTTCAGTCACTGGGCTTCGAGTCAGGGATGAATTCAGAAAAAGAGTGCTCTTTCTTCACCTGTGTGCTCGTATGGGAGGTACTAACTGGGCCCTCACAAAGATGGGAGACAGGGAAGAACTGCAAAACACTCTGTAGTCAAAGTCAGAGGGACCACTGTGAACACCTAATCTGATAAAATAGGCTGCATAAAATAAGCTACAGGAAAAGGAAAAATATGTCACTGATTGTATAAAAAGATATTTTTAAGAAAAAATGCAAATCAAGGCATATCTACCATCTGAACCACATTCAGGCTGCAGAAGGACTTACAGGTTTTCCACTTGCTGATATTCTTTCTACCCAGGCAAACTGATGCACTGCAAAGCATACCAAGTAAGTGCTCATGGGGACTGACTTCTCAAAAGTTGTTCGATTCCAGCCATCACCAAGCTGTACAGTTTTCTGCAGAAATGCAAAAATAATCAAATTGATTTTTGAAATTGCAAACACATGCATAGGAGTACAATATTTCTATAAAGGCTGCAACTGCATAGGAGCAACAAATCACCTCTCCAGGTCCACTTCTTCTGGCATTTCTGTTCATGCTGAAGGCATGAGAATAGACAAGGTATTTTTCTTCTACAATATATGAAATGGTACTTTGCTTTTTTGGCACTAAATAAGTTTACCTTGCTCTAATTTTAATCAGGGATTTGAAATTGTTAACATGAACAGAAATTTTGCCAACAGGAGTTTTCTCAGTGTATGCTGTGTTTTGTTCTGGCAATAGTTGTGTAAAATAACATCACTTTGGACAGAGAAGAGAAGAGACTGAATTCTCCCTTCTCTTAAATATATTCATCACATTTTAAGTCATGATGGAGGGATGCTGCCTGGTCTCTTTATTAGAGACATCTAATAAATCTAATAAATCTAATAAATCTATCCTGAACTAATTCAAATACAAATGACCACTGCTAATTGGTGGGTTGCCTAAATATACATAAAATTTAGTGTTGATCATAGTTTTTATTTTGCAAATAAATTTAAAAACATTCCTGATTTTTCCAGATGGTTTTTCCTTCAAGTTTGCTGACAGCACTAAATAGGAAGGGGTAGACACTGATCTCTTCTTTCCCATGACCAGTGACAGGACTCAAGATAGGGCATGAAGTTGAGTCAGGAGAGGTTTAGGTTTGATTATAGGAAAAGGTTTTTCACCCAAAGGGTGAAAACTGGAACAGGCTCCTCAGGAAAGTGGTCACAACACCAAACCTGACAAAGTTCCAGAAGCATTTGAACCATGCTCTCTGGGACATGATGTGACTCTTGGGTTGTCCTGCACAGGGCCAGGAGTTGGACTTGATGATCTTGATGGATCCCTTACAACTCAGCTTATTCTGTGATTCTATTCTGAACATATATTTCTTCTATTCCTTTTCTTCTATAGTCTGGAAACTTTTGTGCTTCTGACTGGATGACTAACTTAAATATAACAAAAGCCAAAAGCATATAAAAGACATTAGCCTTCTAGAGATACAGTGGTTCATGAGAGTTTTTATTATAAACAAAATATAAATAAAGCACAGACAGTTAATGTTACAGGTAATATGATTCCATGAGCAAAAACACCTATTCACAGATACATCCATAACCCCTTTTTGAAAAGGTATTCACAATTTTCCACTCACTAATTTTCCATTATTTTACCCATTTTGACTCTGTTTTTATAACTTTTGTTATTTCAACAAAGTCAGGACTTGAATGTAAAAAAAATTGAGGAAACTCAACTCCAGTAAAAAAAGCAAATGAAATGTACAAGATTGTGATTTTGCTGATTGGGTTTTGCCATGCTGATTATAAAGCTCCACACCACCCAACTACTACGGGACATGTAACATACAGCATGCCTTGCATTTACAAACTCTTATATTTCCATACGTGGAAAAGATCTTTCCCAACGTTCTTTCACTACTAAGACCAGAGCTACTGACCTTGACCAGATGAAAAAGTTCCCTGCTATAATCCCTTAGCCAAACCTCAGTATGAATTTAGCATAACCTACATTTTCTTATCTGTACTTATTTTTTAGCAAATCAATTAAGAAGAAGTAGTTAGCCCTTTGCAAGCTTATTATTGTAGATCCATAATAGAGGCAATGTCCACATGGTCAAGCTGTAAAATAAATCTTGAAACACAATGAATCTTGATAACATATGGTGTTATCCCCTTACTTCCTTGCTCGTACTCTCACTTATCTGAGGTCTGTGAGGACAGGTATTGCAATCTCCTTTCGTGTGTTGTTCATCAAAGTGCCTGGTGGCCTTCAAGGTATCATAGAAAGATTTTTAATAACAATGGGTCAGAGCTTTAGATGTGCGAAGGGTATGGATGCATCTGTATCAGCCTGGTAATAGATATCTCAGCTGCATTGCTAGGAGAATAAGTTTAGGGGACTCTAAATTAAAACAGACCTTTGTTTTCTGGGTGGGGGAGTGTTTCGAAAAATGCAAATGCCAACAGCCTGGAGGCTGGAAGCTTTTTTTTTTTTTAAACTTGGCACTTTATCTCCCCCTTCAGAACTTATACAATGGATTACACATTCAGTTGAACTACTCAGTAGAAACTCTCACATCTGAAAGCCATCCAAAAGGCCCAGAAGTAGATAATTGATGCCATTGAATTTCATGCAAAATTTGGAATTTGACACAGTAGGTCTAGAAATGGGTTATTCAGGAAATTATAGACATGGTGGAATGACAAACGTCCACACCCACGAGCTGACAGATGGGGCTTCAGATCCTCCATTATTAAAAGGAATAATCCTAGTCTTTCTGGCTAGCAGGGTTATTTGCCATTAAATTGTGATCAGCAGATCCTTGTTCTGGACCACTATGCAGCTTTAGTGATTATTTCAGACTTTCCATGTGGGAATCAGCTGTCTTTCAGAGTACTCATTCTCTGAGCCTACCCAGTTTGACTGAAGAATCTGCCAATATCTGTTTATAGTTAGCAGGGGATGCTCACCTAGATCATCTGAACAGAAGGTCAGTTGGCTAACAACAGAAGAGGTGCTTCATTTTTTCTTTGGATTTGACTCTGTGCTGCCATGTTGTGTTCTAGTCCTCTCCAAGTTCCAACCAGCCAACCAGTTCTGTTCATGGAATGTTTATTAACCCTGAATTTTACAGTGCCTGAGTAGAAGAGTCTGTGAACGTGCAAGAATCTGGCAACCCACATTACCTTTTAGTGGCTCTACAGAACCCTTCCACTTAGGCAGCAGTTGGGAAATACATACCTGTACTGGCATGTTTGAAAGCGCTTGGTACACATCTTGATGGATGATGGATATGTTGTATGTTGCCTTTTTGTTTGGCTCGTCAAAGCAAGGAAATGATTTCCGTGCATCTGTTGGCTCATGATCAGTAGCTGCAATGCTCCTGAAACAAACAACACATTGGCAAGGCTTCATTATATGGCTTTGAAATCTTGTCTGCAATTTCTAAGCATTTTTTTAAATGATTTCACAAACTAAATTCAGCTACACATATTTGTGCATATTTATACATTCATAAAAGCAGGTTCCATCAGAAATGTATGAACTGACATTGCATAGTCTATCTGTCAACAAAATTCTCTAGGTTTCAGAGCAAAAGCTAATGCAAATTGCTTATCATCAAGTATTTTTAGGAGACAGGCAATAAGAGAGGCATGACCTCTCATGCATAGTGAAAACTTTGCTCACCCTCCTGCTGAGCTTTCCCATTGATTTATGCACCTAAAATAAAGAACTGATTATATCACCTAAAAGGAATAAGTCACTCTATGAGTTGTTTACCTACTACAGCTTATTTTGGGATTAGGGTCTTGAACATCTCCTGAAGCGACACCTTGAAATTGTGTAAATGCCAATAAATCTCATCCTGCTTGTGTGTTTCTTTTTCTGCATTTACCACATTCAGTTTTCTCCTGGTGCTCTTATGCTCCCCTGACTCCATTTGTCACGGGAGCATTTGTCAGGAAACTGCTGGAGAAAGCATGGAAAGTTCAGGTGAATATCCTAGTACATAACTGATGCTATGCAAGCTGTGTTGGGAGGGTCATAAAGCCATCTCAGTTATGCACAACCAGCTGGAGAAGCTAGACAATAGGTGCCATGTAAAAACATAAGGTGAAGGTTCTGAGTGTTCATATTGTGCTTGCTTCTCTCAGTGACATTGGGCTCCCCCATTAATGACCCACACAGTGGCAGAGCATATTCTCCAGTGATTGATGGTGAAAGGGATCACAGATGCTCCTTCAATTAATCTGGAATGTCAAGCATTTTCTGACAGCACTTCTACAGCTGCTCCAACTATATTAAGGTAGTTTTTCTTTCCGAAAAGTAATTAAAAGTGTACCTCATAAATTACAGATCTGCAGCAATCTGACAAGCTCACTTGACAAACAATTTTTCAATGTTTCTGTTGCCCTTGGCATTTCCCTGTGATGGTTAAATACTAAACTGGTCATTAGGAACTTGTAGCAGCAAGGGTCATTTACAAGCCTGACACAGGTAGTATGTCTGGGTTCTCTCCATTCATGTTCCTTGGAATAGTAACTCAAAGGTTCATGGGCAGAAAGCATAATGAACTTTCACCTTAACATAATTTCAGACTCAGTAGAGTTTTCTTTGCTTGGTGCATTCTTTACTGTCACTCTCTACTTTTCATAGGATTTGAGAGCTATTTCACAATTAAGTTAACTCCAAGCCTCCAGGGCAATACTTCACTGCTATTGGTTAAAAACTTGGCTATGTATTTTGACACATTTATATCTTGTTCCTACAGACTGATAACATTGTGATATATCTGTTGATTTATAAGGTGATAATCCATCTATCCTCATAAGTTTGTGGAGGCAGACAGACATTAGGAGGAAAAAACCTCAGCACTACCCTTCTTATAAGCTAGATGATGAGAACTCCAGACTATGGCATGCAATAGAAACATGAAATGTTGTAATTCACTTTCAAATGGCATAATGTAGTTTTTAGATAAGATTTTCTTCACTGCTTGGTGGCTTCTGCTCTTGAAGTTGATATCCAGACCTTTAAATATGAACTAGAGTTGACAGCTGTAAACATCATAGCAATAAGAAGTGAAGACCTGGCTGAGACTGCATCCAGCTGTTCTCAAAATAAGAGTGATGCACTTAGAACCATGATGAATTTTCTTTTTTTTCCTCTCCCCTGAAGTACAAGGCATTAGTGTCAAACCCCTCCTCCCTGAGCTAATTAAAGCATTTTTCTCACAGTCTTAAAATTACAACTCATTGGTTCTTCTGAGAAAACTTTCTCCTTGAAGAAGAAAATCAGCAATGTTACTTTTGCACACAGAAGAAAAATTTTCACTTCTCTATTCAATAAAATCCTAAATACATCCCTGTTAGCCATGTGCCAGCCTCCTGTTCTCTTATGGACAACAGAGGGAATTCCTAAAAAAGGGAAAACATACCTTGTCACTAATAGTGGTGCAAAAATCAAAGCCAGCTGCTATGACATGTTTGTATTATTTTTAATAATAAGGAAAAAATACAAGGGGACTTTAGCACATTCCCTGAGAGAAACTAATGACTTGAATAACCCAGTACACCAGCCAAGGACTCTTCTTTTGCTCCTTTCGATAAGATCAGAAAATACAAATGTAAGGTAGTTACGCTCACTGCTTTATGCAAAGTAGGGAAGGACTGTGATTCCATTTTCATCAATGGGGAAATGAAATGCACAGACAGAGGAACAGTTTTACCAAAGGACTTAAGTGCTTGTGGCTAGATTTAGGAACCCACAGAAGCATCTAGGCAGGTATGTGTCCAAAATCTACATTTTCAAAGTTTCTGCTTTCCTGTTCCCTACCTGCATATGCACATCAATTTAAATAGTCATGATTCCAAAGTATCTCACAATCTGCTCCAGGGCATGTCCAAAAGCACCTTTTTCCTGATGGGGATTGTGTGAACAGGATCCCCAAATGAGGTGTTCTAAACCTCTCAAGGATCCCAGACTTAGAGGCATGTTCAGCACATCTCTACCTGTTATCCACAAAGTGTGGTGGGAGATTTGAACCTAAGCAACAGCAGAGCCTGGACATGTGCCCAGTTTGTAAACAAAAGGTCTTATAGCTATGCTTTGGCAAACCTTTGCCTTCACAGATAAACATCTGGGGAGCAACTCAGCCCTAGGAGCTGACTTTCAGTGTCATTAAATCTCTCAAAAGCTCCCACTGCTTCTAACACTGCACAGAAGGGATAATAGAGTAAGTTAATTACTTGTTGGATCTCCTTTTTACTTCAGCCCTCTTCTCTTTAACATCCACTATTAACAGACTTGTTTGATCATTGCTGTTACCTGATGTGATTTACATTTACTTGCAACATGACAAGAACAGAACTATTTGGGTTAAAATTTTCCAAGGATGGTGTCTACCCCAGGCAAAGGCAAAATAAAAATGTGAATTCCAGTCAGCATTATTTTAAGGAGAAAGCTGGGGGAAAATGTGGCTTTAATCAGTAATAAAACCCTTCCCTCACTGTCCTTCCTCACCCCATCCTACCCCCTACCCTCTGCTGCATAGCAGCGACTTGGCTGATGGTTGCTTTACTTTCAAAGCTGTACTTACTACTATCATGTACATCACCTCTGCCACCCTCACAAACAATCTGCCCAAACTCAATCACATGAAAAATATTTCAAAATTTTCACTCATTAAAGCCTTTCTCAAGCCTAACAAACTCACACCTTCAAGTTCCTTTCTGTGTTGAGAGTTTTCAGACTGCTGGCTAAGATCATCCTTGCAATTGTAGTTTCCAGCATCCTATTCAAGATGTAGGAAGAGTCAAAGTGAGCTCACATTTTATACTTTCTTTAGTTTTAAAGTCCTCCTTTCTTCCTGGTATCAGATACTCGGCCCTTGTCTACCTATACTCTCTTGATCTGAGGGACAGGCACTCACCTCTTCTGCTCTGCAACTTAGAAGACCTGTGTTCTGGTCCTGCTGTTCTGGGGTTATGACAGACCTGGGGCTATAAATGCAACATCTAGATATCCTTCACCAATGTAAAGGAAGTAACACACTTCAACTTAGAAGGATGCTAGGAGGTTGCACTTTAAAACAGCTGTGGAGATGTCAGATGCTCTAAGTATGAAACCAAAGCTACTCTAAGTATAAAACTAAAACACCTTTTAAGACAGAGCAATGCTGAAGTCCTAGATGGAGGAAAACAAGAGGAAAAGCTCATGACACCATGTCCCAGAGAGACAAAGAAATACCATAAAAACACATCAGTGTTTGTCTCCATGCTTCTGCTACAGGGCCTTGTAGAAGTCTAGCCAAGTTTACCTCCCAGCTGTAAAGGCTGGACTGAGTCTCTTCAGAAATGTAAATATCAGAAAACGTGTGAGTGTCCTCTCCATACATTAACTGCGAAGAGAAGCCTTTGGGCAGTGGGCAATGGCTTCTTCAACCTTCCACCTTGAAGCAGTGCAAACCTGGCAAGTGCAATGGGTTAGCTGAACTGGTAGAGGCTCTTGCAATCTTTCAATGCTGTTGATATATTAATAAGGAAGAGATGGAGCACCAAAAACAAAAAAAAAACAACCAAAAGTAAAATATAATCCCTAATTGTTTAGACTTTCCTGCATATAATTTAAACCAGCTACAAGAGAGACAGGGAAGTTCTGGTTTGAATATTCCTTAGGCTTACAAAACCAAGGAGGTATGCTATCAGGAAAACTATCGGAACATTTTACACCAAAACTGTTACCTTGGGGATAACAGGAGAGGGTGTTATGTTATGTTAGATGGTTGTATGCTATTTATTGTACTATAGAGATGAAAACAGGCCTTGATCTCTCCAGCTCTTTGAGGGAGTCATTCAGTTCAAAGGTAAGCTCAGACCAGTAGAGTTTGACAAGATTTTTCGGAATAATAACAAACCTCTCATCTCTCCAGCCCACATTCACTAGTCAGAAGCCAAAGGGTTTTGAATACAGCATCTTCCTTAGGGGAATAAGAAAACTGAAAAACAGCCCAGAAATGCCAGCAAGTTGGTGAGAGACAAGACTGAAAAGCGGAAGCAGGAATAGAGCAAACCTGAGCAAGTAAAAATAGAGAATAAAGTTTAATAAATAAAACTGCTTTACTTGATCTGTCCGTTCTCAGTATAGGTGGTCCTATAAAACCCAACCAGCGAACCATTCAGCCAGCCTTGAAACTTCAGGGTGAGCACATAGGGATCACTTTCATCAGTGACAGGGAGCTCTGCTGCTGCCTTCATCACAATGTATTCTTGTGGCTTGTACTCAAAGCAGTCATTCAGAGCAATCTGCTGTCCCGAAGATTTCCGGAGTGTGGGTATTTCTGTAACCTTGGTCTCTCGCAGGTGAAGCCACAGGGCGCTGGTTGGTTTTTCCAAAACAATGGATATACTGACTGTCCCACTGTAAGTGTCTTTCTCCATTTCAGGCTTGATTTCCAGATCATAATGGACAGGCTTGACATAAGTGGGAAGCCTAAAATTTCTCCAGTCTCCAGTCGCATCATTCTTGGAAGGACAGGGACCCAAATCCACTGGGGGAGGAGGCTGTTCTGTTGTTGTTGTTGTTGTTGTTGTTGTTGTTGTTGTTGTTGGTTGCTCTGTTGCCTTTGCAGGTTTGGGTCTGCTCAATCCCACACCAAGCCCCACAGCAAGTCCTACAACAACCACAACTCCACAGATGATAGCCACATGCTTTGTCTTCATGCAGTACCTCTTGGACTTCTCATCCTCAAAATCCATGCCCTCCATCTCTGCTCTTAGGTCTGTTCTCAGAGCAAAACATTAACCACAAAAAAGCTTATTAGCCACTTCAGCACTTGCATTCAGTAAACTCAGCAGTCTTGGTTTGTATTTTAATTGTGTAGCTATAGCTGTTCTCTGCTTGTCTCCCGCACCTCGCTTTCCACGACACACTCAATTAATTAAAGGCAACATGCATTTGGAGGAAACGTGATCAAAAGAAGTGCAGCTGGACTGGGAGACGGAGGGAACTGACACAGAAGAACATTGTTTCTGCCCTGCTCCCCTTATAAGCAGTGCAACCCCACCCCCAGCCCCTCCTGTTCTGGCCTGAGTTAAATATAAAACAGTGCTATGTTAATCAGCAGTCAGGAGATGATCAGATGCCAAAGCTCTGTCAGCAGCTTTCAGAAGGAGTTTGCAGATAGAGGTGTAACTGCTCCAAACCCTCAACCTTAGCCACTACATCTTCCTTTTTTCCTCTGCTGTGTCTTGTTTAGGTTTTTGAGGTTTAGGGGTTTTTTTTTCCTCCTCTTACTAACAAAGATTTCCTTGAATTTCCACCCTATAGTTTGTGAAATGACATCTCAAAACTTGCAAAAATCACATATATCTTTCAGCTGTTTCCCCTCTTTTCTGGCCTCATTTACCTTTGCCGAGTAACTCAAGGCAGTCACAGACAGATGAATGTACAGTGGAACAATAAATTTTGATCACTGCTTCAAACTTTAAAAGTTGTCTAATTCCTCTACTCCTCACAGGGACAATTTTCCAGGAGATTGACCAAAACCATGCATGCAAGCTGGTAGCCTGGGATAGCATTGCTTTGTTGGTCAGCACAATTACAGTGCTGCCTGTGAACCCTTGCTGTGAGGGACACTTCTAAGTATGATTTGTGCACTAAAGAACTAATTTACCATTTATTGCTTGTCATCACAATGTGGAATTTCATTGAAGCAAATTAATTGGGTAGAGCCTGATTCTGCTTCAGGGAACTTTTTGTAAGTAAGGCCTTTCTAAGCCTGCAAGCAAGATGCTGCTAATGTGGTATGAAACTGAGCACAGTGGTAGTAGCCTTGACCTTGTTTGAAACGTGGACCGAAGGAAAATAGTATAGAATAGAAACATCAGTCCCCTGCATCTCTTAACCCTATTTCCCCACTTACTTAGTCCACTTGAGTAGATTTTTTAATCAGGCACATCAGTTTGGCATCATGCCTCCTGATTTAGTTTATTAGGAGGCATTATGATGTTACAGTTCTCTGACTACCTAGCCTTGCTCTTCTCTTCTCTTCTCTTCTCTTCTCTTCTCTTCTCTTCTCTTCTCTTCTCTTCTCTTCTCTTCTCTTCTCTTCTCTTCTCTTCTCTTCTCTTCTCTTCTCTTCTCTTCTCTTCTCTTCTCTTCTCTTCTCTTCTCTTCTCTTCTCTTCTCTTCCCTTCCCTTCCCTTCCCTTCCCTTCCCTTCCCTTCCCTTCCCTTCCCTTCCCTTCCCTTCCCTTCCCTTCCCTTCCCTTCCCTTCCCTTCCCTTCCCTTCCCTTCCCTTCCCTTCCCTTCCCTTCCCTTCCCTTCCCTTCCCTTCCCTTCCCTTTTTTCAGATGGATGAAGTTTCACCTGAATGGATATGGATTGATTTAGGTTTTAGAATCAGTTAGCACATGCTTCAAGTGAGATACACTAAACACCCAGTCTGTTTAGAAATTGATCTGTTTGTAAGCCACCCAATTTGCATCAGCATACTGTTATTTTTATATCATCTTGCTTTAAAGGCAAAGGTTTTCTACAGGAACAGAGAAATAGAATGGTCTTTTTTTTTTTTTTTTTTTTTTTTTAGATCATCCCATTTACTCTTACTCATCTATTTTCAAAAGTGAGAGACTGATGCAAAAAAAAAAAAGAAGCAGAAAGCTAAAAATCTGTTTCACATTATGCCTGTTTTTATTGTTTCCCATTTCTTTTCTGTGATCAAAACTAGATATGACATGGGAAACCAGTGCCCTTTAATAGATTGAGTAAGAATTCAACTTCAAGCAGCAGGGCCAGCACTGAAGATCATAGTCTTAACATTTAAAACCATTTCAACTTTTCTTTTGTTCTGATTGGGCAGGACAAGGAAAAAGAGTTACAACAGATTTTAAAGAAGACATCTTTAGCCAGAGTAGGCCATAAGTGATGAGATAGTAAATGTGTCTTGATTTCAGACATGGCTTTTACATCACTCCTGATTTTATTTTTCTAAGCCTTTTCTGTTACTTTTTTAACTTGAAGATGAAAAATGCTATTAGAATTTATAGACTGCAGAGCAAGTTATTTACTGTAGTTTTGAAGACATTTGATAATTTCTTCACTGGTAACAATTACCTTTTTCAGGAAGAGCTAGAAAACAAATGTGGATGAGCTAATCCTAAACGGCAAATATATATGTATTTCTTATCTTAACCCTTAAAGACAGTACTGGTAGTAAAGTCCATTGCAAGCTGTCAGTCAGTAATGTAGTTATACACAAGTTCTAGTTATACACAAGATCTTCTCGTTGTAATAACCGAGATTCCAATCTAGTTGCAGCCAAAGCTACATGTATTTCTGGTAGGGGTAACTATGAGCAGGCTTACTCCTCCCACACCCGAAACGTGCTTTGTTATGACACTCCTGCAGTCAGGCAGCAGTGCTAACAAGCCTCCCTGCTGCCAGTGACCCAATATACATGTCCAGGGATAAACAGGGCCCAAACTGTAATTCCTCTACACAGGAGCAATGCAGGGGGGCAGAGCTCCCAAAAGCAATGCTAGCATTCCCCCTGTTTGGCTGTCTCCAGGCAGAAAGGGGCAGGGAACATGATCTACCTCCCCTGAGAGGAGAACACGTGGCCTTCATGGGCAAGGTATGAATACTTTGGTTACCCTCTCCCCACCCATGTAAGACAGTGCATACCCATCTAGAAAATCAAAGAAAGCTGCCCCCACGCTGCTCCAGCACAGACTACAAGCAAGACTGCAGGCAAGAGTTGGCCAAACTTGGATTGCTTAGATTACTTTAGTTTATCTTCTAGAAATGAGATTTAAACAGTCTTTGCAGTCATCTGGGTAATGCTAACACCTGTTAAAATTTTTTTGGTGTTGATTTTTTTATTCAATCAATTTCACTTCAAGCTAGGATTTAGTTCCCAGTTTGCAGCAGAATTACCACAACTAGCTTAACCCTGCCCCTTTGGATACCTAAAATGCAGGAGGGTATGGAATCACCCTGCTCTGCCATGACATTGCTGGTGTGAACATGTAGATGCTTGTAGGAACAATACCCAGATAACTTTTCAGACAACTATCAGGAATGTAATGAATGCTAATTTTTGTCCACAAATTGTCAGCCATTCACTTCCAATGCAATTTCCAATTTTAAGTATGGAAAGTGGAATAAAATTTCTGCAAGTGACAGCCAGGATAAACACTAGGAAAGACCTGCTCCAGGCCTGCAGGGAGATGTCAGATACTCCCAGGATATCCTTAATTGAAGCTGACAATGAGAAAAGAGCTGCTCTGGAAAGCATCAAAGTCATGAAAATAAATGAAATATAGTAAAAAAAAAAAAAGGAAAAAACTCCACTGCAACTCACAACACATGAAACTCCCCGGAGCCAAGTCATCCTTGGAATGACATGCAATCCTTACTGGGCCAATGCCAAGGAGCTCTTTGTCTCCCTGTGTCCAGGGACTTTAAGGCAACATGAGGGCAGCAGTCTAAGGACCTATGATTGCCTTCTGCTCTCTGAGATGCCCTTAGTGAAAGATTTTGGAATAATAAATGGATCCTTTCTGCCTCCATCAGGAGGAATTTGTCTCTCTTCATGCTAAAATGACCCTTGTTCAATTTTTCATTTCAAAATAAGAAGACATGAAGCAATTTTCTGTCATGACTGCTTTCTGGCACAGCTGCACTTGTAGATTTCTCCCCTGTGGACCCCCACCAAAAAAATCTTTAGGACATTAATTTCAGAAATATGAAACTGGTTGGAGTGTTGTTCCACCAGGTCAGAAACAAACATTTTCAGAAATTATTCCCTTGTGTCTGTAATGACTGATTTTGTTTCTATCTTTTGGCTTTGAATCCTATAGTAATCATTAATCCCCTGGAGTTCACAACTCCTAGTAATTACTGGCTTGCAGTGATACTTGTTCCACTCACAATCTTTTCTGACAGTTTTTAACTCCAAAACAAGTTCTTTTGGGTTTCTGTTGTTTCAAAGTGCAAATGTTTTGAACTGACTTGAGAAATTCAAGATTTCTTTAGCCATAATTGTTTTCCCATTCAGATCTTTAAAATCTGGACTCAGTTTATGGGATACTGTTGGAGGCAGTGCCTTGGGAGGACTGCATTATTTCCTGCTGCAGACTGACAAGTTCTGTCTGCAATACACCAGCTGAAGTGCAGTGCAGTCCCACAACTTATTTTGGGTTCTGCTGTATTCCCCCAGGAGGTCAGTGCTAGATATGTTTATCACTAGGGTCCAGGCCGAGGGGAATTACCTCAAAGTCTGTTCTCAGTGAAGTACTGTGAGTTACTGTTAGCAGAAGTTTTGTTTCCTTCTTCTTTTTTGTTTTTCAAATTCCTGGATATAGTTCCTGTGCCTTGAAATATGAATGGCATCTATTATATTATTTATGTAAATAAAGCAAGTCAAACTGCATTCATTTGGTTTGAGCTATCATATCATGTTCATGATAAGATACCTAGTCATGTATCTTATCAAATGAACACTTACCATAAAATGGTAGAATGGCTTGGGCTAGAAGGGACCTTAAGGATTAGTCCCAATCCTCCTACCATGACCAGTGACATTTTCCACTAGTTCAGATTGCTCAAAGCACCATCCAGCCTGGCCTTGAACATTTCCAGGCATGGGGTGTGTCTCACCAACCTCACAGTGAAGAATTTCCAGTATCTAATCTGAGCCTACGCTGACAGTTTAAAGCCATTACCCTTTATCCTATCCCTATATGCCCTTGTAAGAAGTTCCTCTGCAACTTAATTATGATGATATGGTTTGATGTGCTGTCTTGTAATATTCTATTATAACTAACTATTACCTATGTCTATTATATATGTTATATATTATATATTATATATTATATGTTATATGTTATATATTATATATTATATATTATATATTATATATTATATATTATATATTATATTTTATATATTATATATTATATATTATATATTATACATTATACATAATATATAATATATAATATATAATATATAATATATAATATATAATATATATAATATGATATATAATATATAATATATAATATATAACATATTACATATTATATATTACATATTACATATTACATATTACATATTACATATTAATTATATATTATAACTATTATCTATAACTATTATCTAACTTCATCCTCCCCAACATTTCTACCAAGACGAGATTCCTTGTTTTCTTCCATTCTAATAATTAGCCTTTAATACAAAACCATAATTGTCTGCATCCTGGTAAATACAGTTCAAACTTTCCAATTCTACCATGTTTTATTATTTTTTACATTTTTGTACCCTTTTTCTTATCAACGTTGGCCATTAAAATAGTTACAGCTTATGGCTATGCACTCTCTACTTTCCAATGTCTTTGAAAACATGCCTGAGGAGAATTCTACTGTATCAACAAAATATGCTTTAACTTATACAGACAATTTTTCCAAATCACTCAACATGTATCTTGTTTAACCAATTCCTAAAAAAAAGTGAGAAACAAGTTATTAAGGTGTAACTTCCAGAATACATTGGCATACCAGCAGATCCAAATGAAAATACTGCATTTTAGAAAACTGGGAAAATTAAATACTGCATTTTATAAATTCCATGTGAAATTCCTTGCTGAACTTTTGGGGGTATTTTATCCTCTAGAATGAAAAACTTGCTTTCCACTCTCTTCACTTTGTTTTGTGAGTGAGGGTGATGTCTTACACGACTTCCTCTCTCCCCTTGCAATTCAAGACACTACTTTTAATCCACCTGATATGAGCTTCAGTTCCCTGAGGTGCCACCTCTGCCCCCAAGCATGGCTGTGTCATTCAGTATGCACCTGTATTGGTCTGTATCTAGAAAGCAGAGCACAAGAAGGAAAGCATTTTGATGGAGGAGACGTGTAAAACTTCCTTCCTACCTTGACTAGCCCCAGCCTGAAACTGTTGATCTTCAGGGAGAGCTTATTTGTACTTGCTTTCTCCTTTGAAAGCCAGGGGAGGTTCAGAGGCCAAAGGAGTGAAAAGAAATAATCAGTCAGCCCAGTAGTGGTGTCTGCTTAGCATGGAACAGTCAGTATTAAATCCAAGTATGATACTGGCTTGGCTGAGCAGGTTATGGAGGTTATTACTATGGAAAACAGAATCTGAAAAAGAGCAATGGTATATAATATCAGTGTAAAATAATGTGTAGCTTAAGTTAAGATAGCTTGACTATGCCATTATATAATAGCAAGGAAACTCATAGGACTTTCAAAGGTAGTACATCTGGCACAAATTAGAAGGAAACTTTTCATGTTATTCTCATATATATCTCATGCATGGTAGAATTCATAGTGAAGGGCCACAGATGCTGTTATGAGGCATCTTATGCCAGCCACTGAGAAGCAGAACAGCAGACCAAGATTTCTGATTTCTTCAGCTGTATAAGTTCATGTGATCCTTTACTACTGAAGCTGCACCAGAAGTTATTCCAAGTTGCAGATAAATAATTGCTCATGTGATTTCCAGCACTAGGAAAGTCTCTTAAATGAAACCAAGTTAGTGAAAGAGGATACAGCAGTTTAACATATTTGCTTGGTTGGAGATGTTATCTCAGGGCAATTGTCTGCCAACATGTATTTAGGTTACTTCCAAGTCTGTTACCTGTTTCATTTTCTTGGCCAGGGTGATAAAGCTGATGAAAAAGAAAACAATTGCAGTTGCATAAACTGTTCCATTTACTATTACGTAAAACATCCACTTTTCACCCCTTTGCAAACAGGATTGTTGTTGTATTATGGCATTTCAAAATGAATCAAGAGATTGGATGATAAAAGAAAGTCAATAATTATAGATATGGCTCTCTTCCACCCTCCCAATAGAATTTATTTGAATGCAAAATGGAAGTAGGACAGGCTATGTCTTTGGGACTTCCACCACATTTGCTTCATGTGTTTTTCCCTTCATACAATATGTCTGCCTCTCTTGGACTCTGTTTTCATCAGCCCTTACCTCTCTATACCCACCAGCAGCAGGTTCTGCAGTGGTTGGGTAGACAGGAGATAGTGGACTGATTCCCAGCAATTTCCTAAATTGCTCCTCACACACACTTCCACAAACAGGGGTGTGTGTGAGCGGTGGCAAGGTGTATGCACTGGGAGTACCCGATAGCACATTTGCCTGGAAGAGGTGTCACATTAGGAAGAAGGTTCTGAAATGAACAATATTTATTTAATGTTATTTGGGAGTCATGTCCCTCACTGCAGGCCGAGCAGACACTGTTACTGGGCTTCATGTTCATTTTTCCTGCCTCTGGACTGACCCCTGCTTTTAAAGGAAAAAGTAGTCCTTCTGACCAAGAATCAGCCTAATGCTCTCATACAGAAAGAATATCATTATTTTCTGTTTTAGCAAACCCAAGCTGATCTGGGAGTACATTTTTTTGCCAACAGTAAGTCCTCATATTTAAATTGATTTATATTATGACCAGCAGCATTCAAAATCATAGGTGTTCCCTATATAAAATAAAAGATAAGGACATCTTTATTCTTCAGGTATATAACAGATTATTTTGAGCTTGTGTGCAGTAGAAAAGGTTGCCAAGGACACAAATAAAGAGACCAGCAAAAATTAGCACTTGGTAAAGATCGCACTGAAGAAAAAATCACACAAGCAAAATCAAAGCAACAGGAATTTGAGATCTTACAGATGATATTTCATCTTCTTTCTAAAACCAAATAAGGAATCGCATCCTTTAGATCCAAAACCAAATGAAGCGAAGGAGGCTCACCACTGGGGAAACAACCTATTGGTGTCTTGGGCTATCTGGATTCTATTAGAAATTTTAATCTCTTGTCCAAGACCTTCTCCACTGATAATCAGATGCCAATGAGATTGGATCATATGCACCAATTCACTTTTAATTTTAAAGGATTGCTGCCTCTGCTGTCTATTGAGAAGTTTAAATGCTGGTGGTTTACAGGATAAACTACAGGATGTACAGGTATTTCCTGCAGAGCCTTCTTTCCTTTCTTACTTTAATTTACTCTTTTATTTTCCTTTTCCTCAAATGCCAAAGATAGACTTTAACAAGAACCTTTACTATAGAGAATTTCCTTCCAAGGTCTTCTGAAAATACAAACCACAAAAAATACCAAGAAACAGAAATGATACATCAAAATAATAGAAATTATGGGCATATGTCCATAATTTATGTCCATTATATATATGAATAGAAACTTTTCAGCCTCTGTTGTAATGTCTTTTACAAACACTTGACACAGTTTGTATATGCTGTTTTTAGGCTGTTTCTGGTTCTTTCTGAAGTCAATAATACCATTTCTATTCACTGCAGAGAGACCAAGAAGCAGAGCAGAGAATTGCAGGCCTGCATTTATTACTAGATCTAAGGGCAATGTTTAGACATAGAATGTTTGATGCTTCCTCCTCACAGAACTTTTTCCTATTTACATACACACATTCAAGAGCAGCCTAATGGTTTTAGACGGAGCAGAGGCTTGGTCCTTGCCCAGAGACTGTATCTGCTGGTTTTAGATACAAGAGAAAAGTAGGGCACTAAGAAATGAAAGGGAGAGTATGAAATGGAGTGTAAGGACACTTTTATCAGCACAGACATGTGGGCAGGTAGGTATGTGCTATTCATCATGATTGTTTGTAATCCAACATATATAATTTGGATTTTACATAATTCATATTACTTGACAGGCTTTCATTCTGTTGGCTTCTTCCTCATAATAACATGTCTTCAAATAAAGTTCTTTTAAATTAAATAATTCCATTAAAATGTCTGCTCAGCCGAGAAGAGTACTTCTTGGACTCTCAGACAAAGCAGTCGCCAACTGAATTATCAGAACTCATATCTATGCAATCAGTAATGTTTTTCAATATTGAAGAATTGGTCTAAAGATTAAAAAGTCAAAGGACAAATTGTTCAGTGTAGTTTTACAATGACCATATCTTACTTTTCCAAGATTAGAAGGTTGTTTCTGAAGCATACACTTAGGATAACAATAAAGCAAAGTGCAAGCTATTGAAATCCTTCTCACACCTCTAAGTTCAATATGACTTTCAGAATGGAAAGAAGTTTTTTTAGGAGGATACACTACTACAGTGGTAGATACCAACAAAAACCTAGCTCAGAGTCAAAACTGTAATGATTTTCTTTATTTTATATAAATTTTTTTACATCAAGTTGACCATAAGGGTATCTCTGTACAAGTTCTAAGTCCATCTACTCCAGCCAGAGGGTCAGCTGTTTTCTTCCTAAAGCTATGCCACCCTCTTCCTTTAATGTATTTTGGTATGTAATGTCTCTGTTACTGACAAAGATGTTCAAATCCTCACACATGGACCATAGGAGAGAAAAATGGGAAAAGAAACTAAAGCTAATTACAACTTATGGAGTGGCTCAAAACAAAACTGTCATTGTAACAAAGTTGTTAATGTAAAAGAAGAATGAAATCTATTTCCATCCCCTAGTCCTTCCTTCTTAATTTTCCAGTTGTCCACTGCCACAGTGCAGGATTGGTATGTGAATTGCTGATATTCTGGGGATACTTCACCTAGATTGCAAAGGAAAGCTTCTGACTATGTGGAACATTTTAATAGTGTTGTTCTATCTATACCAGGTAAAAACCTCTCAGTGTTCTTAGATAGAGAAATAGAAAGGCCTTTTTCTGCTTTGCCAAGATGGAGTTTGGTTTTCTTCCTCTAAGAGACAGCTGCACATTTAGTACTGCAGAGAAAGCAGAATTCAGAGCCTTGCCTTTGGGCAGACTCACTGGAGTTTAACATGCTGCACAATCTGTTCCCTATTGTCCTGTGGCACTATTTTGGCACACACTCATCTGAGACTTCCAGATTCACATGAGCCATTTTAACAAGCAGCCCTGTTTTTCAAGTGCTTCCTAGTGAACACAAGCATCCAATTCAGCACTGAATCTCCAGAAAAAAAATAATTAAATAATGACCCCCCAACAAACAAAAAAACAAACCAAACAAAAATAAAACCCAAACCCAAAACCTCAAACCACCCACAGAGTAAAATTGTAATTTAATTTACAAGAAAATGTAAGTAATAGAAAGGAAAAAAAGAGCACATGCTTTTCAGGGTTATCCTGAAAGCTTGTATGTACTACATGCTGCAGCTTTGCACTCCTGGAATCCTGTGAAACACAGTGTTGTGTCCTTGACTAGATCTAGGTTTGCAGGCTTGCAACCTCATTTTAACAGAAATACTCTGGTTATGCTTGTCTGATCATTTGGATTACTGCCATTGCCACATTTAGCTAGGTGTTTGCATTCACCTTGTGTCAGCCCTTTCCTGCAGTACAGTAATACTCAGGACTTCTTTTCTCCTGAGATATACTGAAAAAGTCCTGAGGAAAAGGGGAGTTTTTATGTTGCTTCAGGTCATGCACGTGACCAGCGGTAGTGTCCAAGCAAATTCTCTGTATGGTTGTGTGCCTTTGATGACTGTAAATGCAGGGCTCCATCATTCCTCTAGAAAATGAAATTTAACACTAATCCCACAGCCTCACCCAGGGCAGAGCACCCAGTGTAGCAGGGATTAGAGCAGTTCTTCCAAGCAGTGCTGATCCTACATTTAGCCCTATATCCCAGGCCCTCTGATTAGCTGAATGGGGTACTGTCTGTCCCAGCAAGGGATACTATCTGGTCGTACTCTTTGCTAAGCAAGTCCTTGGGGACTAGCTCAGTTCAGACAGACCATTGTTTCTACTGTCTTTGATTTGTTTCTGCAACACTAAATATAATGTCTTCTCAAAGCATTTGCATTCCTCTTTTGTGGTCAGTAAATCCCCTCACACATCAGTACCTTTTATTAGGGGAAAATTTATAAAATTCACCCTCTCAGGTGTTTTCCAGTTTATTAGTGTTAGAAATCATTGTAGCCAGGGAAAGAAAGTACTTTTATTCAGCAAATCACTAAAGCCGCCTTCCGCCTGGGAACAGCATGAACTAGTCTCTTAAATACAGTTCTAAATCCCTTGATCTGCTGGGATTTACAGAAAGAAAGAGGTGAAGCCAGGCAATGACCAGGGAGCAGAGGAAATGGCCTCAACTGCTCTGAATAAAAGTACTGTGAAGAGAGTGGTCAAAGGAGGTGATGCCTAAAGGAGCTTGCATTCTAAGGTGACACCTGATCACTAAGATTTCTATATATGCTGTGGAGGATGGATACATGTAAGAATATTTCCCTGGCTGGGCAGTTAATGAAGAAATCTGGTTCATTTTGGTTAGCTTGTTTTGGCACCTGCATGACTCAATGACAGAGGTATAACACTTGATTCAATTTCCTCTTCCATGTCCATCTCCCAGCAATGTAAGAGCAGCCAGGACCAGACCTGTCTTTATGCCTGTCCCCAGAACTGTGTGATTATTTCTACACCTTATGTAATCAAATTCCAAAAGTTGTGATTTAAGTAACCCAGCAGTGTTGGAAATATGTCTCTGAGGGATTTTTATATCTGATTATGATTTACCTTCCTGTTCCAGAATATGGAAACCCCTGCTGTTTTCATGAGCTGCTGATCTCGTAAAGGTACTTTTGCTATTCTCATGAGGACAAGCTTCCATTGTCTTACACTGTGTCAGCTTCATTGCTCATTTATAAATAGGAACAGATGTTTCACTTCCATAGCAATGAAGAACAGGTGTGCAGAATAAAATTGTTTCCTCCTGATTTAGTATAATTTCTCTTTCTTCACACTAGCTTCACTGTGAAGATAATCTGCTCCACTGTTGACCAGTCACTCAGAATGGAGTGGAAAAGCCAGGGAGCTTCCCTCCCATCCATGCTGCCCTGGGGACAACTGTATTTAACTTTCCTTTTCTCCTGCCCGGAAGTAGGGAACAAATGAGTTTGCAGCTGTATGAAGGTGGCAGTGAGGGAACCCTAATCGATATGTCTGGTTACACAAATAGTGTCAAGGTACTGTCCTGTGTCAGACTTGGGCTGATAGATTTGCAGTATTTTGAGTATAGGAAGCCACAGCTGCTGGTTCTAAGTGCAGCACATTGCTTGAAAGGAAACTGTGTATTCATTTTCAGAAGGATTTCTGTCCTATACTATTACAATTAGTCTTCCAGTTAAACAGGTTAATAGTTTACTCAGGATTCAGCAGTACATTTTGAAATGCTAGAAATGGTTCTATCTCATTACATCTAGTTGGACTTTATTCTTTCATTAGGAGTGGCTTTAATGGTTGTCAAATTGCAGAGAAAGAGCATTAGCATTCTCACGTATGGAAGAGGTAGCTACTATAAAAAATAGATTCATATTAATGTTTATTACCACAGAAAGATTTTGAAAAGTGGCCTTCAACTAAATAACCTCAAAGTTGTAGGAATGAGTCACCAAGTTTTAAATGCTGTTTTGTTTGAGAGATTGCCCAGCACGTGCCTGATAACTTCTGTGCCTTAGGTGCATCCTTCAGTGGGGTTTTTTTTTTCCTTAAAAAAACCCCCAACAGGCTAAAAAGACAGGCTCTTAATGCATCTAGGTGGCCTCTCTTGTAACTCGTGTTCTCATATGAACAGCAGAATGATAAAGTTTCCCTGCCATCCCATTCTGAATTTAGATGTTTAATGGTGCTAATACTTAAGATGCACTCAGTCATTCTGGTTCCCAAGTGTACTTTTGTATGAATTGATCTATGGTACTTCTTTTGACCTAGCTGTTTCTAGAGCCAGACTCCACAGTTCATTGCTACATAACCTGAACTGTGCTGCTGGTTGTGCTTGCTATCTGTAAGTTACTTCTCTGTAATGAAAAATGACCATAGTCCTTTTCAAAAATTCTCAAAAACTTGATGAACACAGGGATCAATCACAAGACTAGGCACCCAAAGTTTAGCTGTACAGAGCCTCAGTACTTATTCTGGTGCTATCTAAGAGAATTCTGGTGCTGCACTATCTAGTACAGGACTGTGAGGTAACAGTTCACACTTTGCTGACTCTGCTCACTGTTCTCACTGCAGTGAGATGTACACTTACTCAGTTGCTTTCCTGTGTCATCTGAAGCTGTTTTCCTCAATTCTATTATGCCATGACTGTCTTTGTTCAATCTCTGAGTCCTGGTCAACAATATACCTGTATATTACTTATTGTCAAAGTTTTTAATTCTGTCTTCTTTTGTGTTTTCCAGTGGGCAGTGTTAATGCTTCTTGCATTCAGGAGGGAGCACTTGCAGAAGTGAGGTGTTTAGAAGAGATGCCTTGAAGCATTTGTCCATGCCCAGGGCTAAAGTATTGTCTTTAGTGGCAGTTTCTGACTGGTGGGCATTACAATGATTAAACTCTCATTCATTAGGGAGCAGTTAATAGGAAGAGCCAGCAGGCTTTTTTATCAGACAACACAGCAGGTAGTACAGCTTGCCCTGACATGAAATGCTGGGTTCCAAGCTGGCAAAGCATGCTGTTCCTCTGGGTTGGCAAATCAGAAATATTATAAGAAGATTAATTTTCTACTGGGAGAAGAAGGATATCAAATCAAGAAAGACTCATGTTCAAGCTGAACATAGGATATTATGCTATGCTAATAGGATACTGAATGAGAGTATAGCCTGAGCAATGAGCAGAAGGAGAGTGCCATGAACATAGGCAATGTGCATTTTATAGAAGTGACATGTCCTATTCTGCCTTAAAGAAATAATGAAATTGCTTCAAATGCCATTTTTTATAAAGTCATGCTAATGGTGGTTAGAACAGTGCTTATTTTCCATATTCTTTGTTTCAGTTTCAGTGCAAAAGTTTGCCATAAGTTTATTGACAGTTATTAGAAAAACATTCAGAATTCATGAGACTTGAATGCCGTCACTTCTTAAGAAAATTAAATCCAGTGCTCCCATAATATATTCTCCTGTTATTAATATGCCTGGGTATGAGACAGATGTTACAAAACTTCAGTTTCCACAACCATAAAAGTTACTGGATTAGTATTTAACCTCATCCCAATAGCCTTCACTGGATAACTCTGTCAAAAAGAAGGGTATAAGAGCTCCAATTAATATTATAAATAGAGGAGTCAACATCCTTTGAGCCGTTTGTAAAATTGGTGCACTGATGTGATTTTGAATTACTATGTCTTTCCACAGTATGTATGTGGCAACATCATGAGATACACCATTACTGTCATTTTACAGCTCAGAATATGGAAGCTTGCACTGAGATTAGGTACTTTTATGCAAGGTACTTAAAAACAAGTGAGCCAATGAGAGCTCCAAATTCTTAAGCAGTGTCAGATGAAGACAAAGCATTAAAATGTTATGTTGTACAATAAAACAGAGCATAGCCTTGTTTGGCTACATGTTAAGTATTCCTGGAAACATTTCTTCATCCTGGAAGCATCTTAGATATAAGATTGAAATCTCAGTCCCTATTCCATCTCTAATGGCAGATATTTAGCACACTTCAGGACGAGCAGTTTTTCCTCAAACACTAATTATCTCTTCTGCTACAGTTTTGGACTTGAGAGTAGGCTGGTTTGGATGTCAAGGAAGAAGCTGTCATTTCTCAAACAGAAAGTCATAGACTTCCTGCTTATAGGACCAAAACTTTATCACCCCGTGAGGAAAGTCCCATCCTTAAAAGGGAGATTTCTGAGAGAGCATCAGGATACCATCTGTACTAACAGTGGTGAGGCAAGGGTAAGGTCTAGCTGGGAAGTCAGTCCAGAGTTAGAGAGTGCTTGTCCAGCCACAGGCTATGCCAGACCTTGAAGGGAATAAGGGAAAAGCCCAACCTGACCCTAAATAGGACCCAACAGGTAGGGATGTGAATGGGGATCTGAGGTGAGGCTGGTCAGGGTCTCAAAAAGCCAGGTAGTACAATCAAGGCCTGACACAGAGGTGAAAAAAGGGCTTCTGTTTCTTGCAGAGTATTGAAATGGCTAGTGTGCATTATAGCATGGCAATGCAGGTAAGATTCAGCATTTCTAACATTGCTAAGAGGTCTTGGACGTGAACTGTATTTGAGGAGCAATAAAAAGAGAAACTTTGCCAAAATACTGATTACTATGATCAGCAGCAGTATTTCAGAACAAGGAAGGTAAAAATGAATTTGCAAATAGAAATGTGCTTAGCAAAGATTCCCTTAAGAAACTCAAAGTACCTTTAGCCTTGCAGCACCTGCCAAGATCTAAATTACAGATGAGGCACGCACCAAAGATAAGAAAAAGCAAGGATATTAAAAACATGATATGCAAATTACTTAGATAACTGTTTGAAAAAGATATGATAGTTATAGCATGGGTATTGCATATATGGAACAGCATAGCAAAAGGATTCAACTCCTTATTGATACTGTCTCTTGGGAACCAGCACTCCCACTTTAGTGATAATTTATGATGGTTTGGGCACAGCTGCATAGGGACACTCAAGCCAGTTCTGAATAATGTGGTGGTCAGAGTCACCTAGCTAACTATGCTGTATCAGTTAACCATTACTGAATATTATTATTAGTAGTAGTAGTACATAAGCTGAATTTGTTAAAACTTTACTATGTTTCAAACTAACTACCTGATTATGGCATTACAATGCTGCCAGGAGAGATGTGTCAGAGTGAGAATCAGAACTCAGGATTCCTTCTTTGTAGCCCTGTGATCACTGTAGATCTATAAATCACCATGAAGTGTGCTTTGGCTTTGATTCTGTAGGAAAGTACAAAGAGTTGGATACAGCAGCTGAGAAGCTGACTTCCCAGCTTTGGTACCCAACTCTGCTTTTCCTATCAGTGAAGCTGAAGGAATGTGTGAATTTACAGCGCAGTTTCTGTTGGGCTGCAGAAGTGGCTGGATTGGCTCACAAGAATAGCTGCTCATCAGGGAGCCTTGGAAGTTGCAAGGATGTTGAAAGCATGTGGAAGACATAGCTACTGCAGAGCTTCTGTGAGTACACCACATAACTAGAGACATCTGTTCTGGGGAGGAGAACACTTTTGAATCTCTAGGGTGTGTTAAGACCCCAGGGCCACAGGAAGAAAAGCTGCACAGGTGCAGTGGGACTTGTTGAATTCTATGTGTGGGGGACACCTTTGGCGGAGCTATACTGCACACACTGTATTAGCAACATGACCTGGAGAGGAGGGAATTGTTCAGCTCTTGGTGTGCAGGAAGAAAGGACTACAAGCATCATTTATTTCAAACGAGCTGTCTGGGGGCTGTGATTCTGACACCCAAATGCAGTAGCTGAGGGAAGAAAAGGGAAACAGATCCTAAGGGTACTTATTTGACCTCTGCTGCCTACCCAAGAGTTGAATTGGGTGCTTCACTGAAATTCTGAGCAGCAGAAGATAAGTGCTGAGTTTGTTTGTGGCTGAGAAGAGGCTGAGGAGACTCTGCTGGTGAAGGTCACTATTCAAAGGGGAGGATGATATCTGAACAGAAGTGAATGCCACAGAGGTACAAGGGCTTTTTGTTTCTTGCCAATAAAACTGAGCTGCTGATTATTTAGTATAGCTGTGGAGTAGCATTGAATGTGCTCCTTTGGAAAAGGTAAAGCTGGGCATCCATCAAGAGATCTGAATAACCCATTGCCCTTGTCTGTATGTTGTGTTCCTCTTGAAAACTACCCTTTCTCTTACACTAGACCAGCTGAGGGAAATGTTAACTTTGAATCCAAATGGGTAGCGAGTAAATCTTCTGGAGGCAGAGCTTTGAATTTGTACAATTGGTGCCATACTAAGGCTTATTGTTAGATTCTTTATACACTTAGAGCACAATAAATGCAGAGATTTTTGTAGATGCAGAAGGATATTTTCTATACAGTAGGAGGTAAGATATATACTCAAGTATATAAGTATATATAAGATATATAGCATTGGGTAAATTTTTCTGTACTGTCTAAGCCAGGATGTATTCTAGGCTGAAGGGATGCAGTGATGTTTGATTCAGTCAGACTGTGTCCTGTTTCTTGGATATCCTTGTGTTAAAGATCGTTATTATCAGCAATTCAGGTTAGTCTTACAAAATTTAAATGCGGTTATAAAACCTTTAACAGAAGTGCAGCAGGTTCATTTCAGGAATAGCCTGTACTATTGTAACACTATGAAATAAAGGGGGAATGGTGAGATCAGATATTAGAGATTTCATCTGTAATTTAATTTAATGCTGACATCAGCTGGCAGGGAGATAATCATTAACAGGATGAATGCAGTAAAGATTATATGATTTATAGGATATATTATTGCTCTTCCCCTAATGTGACAACCTTTGACCGACCTCCCCTGGTGAAGACCAATTTAGATAAAAGAGGAGGATTGCAGAAAACTTTCTGAGGCAAGGGTCCATTTCTTTGTCAATCCACTTTCTTATTTTCAATATCTGATTTTGAAGTCTAAGGGCTTGCACAAGTTTAATTCACATCTCTCATTTTATAGCTGCTTTCTTTGTGGTCATGGCCTGGTGTAGAGGCCAACCTTCTTATCATCAATCATGGGTTAATCTAAAAACCTGGAATCCTGATCACAGTGGTATGAAAGGGTCAGAAAAGGAATTACAAGGAATTCCTTGTAGTAGCAAAAAGGAATTTTTGCTTTTGTTTCCGTCGACCTCAGTGAAAATTTTTCTCGTTGTCTTCAGAGGGGTTATTAGCACCTCCTAGGATTCCACATCTTCAGCAGGTATTCCAGTTGGACTCATAGTGGGATCTCCCTGGAACAGGCAGCACTATGACCTTGTTAGGAATGATCCATGCCCTTTATACACTGAAGAGGAGCCAACAACTGATGGTGCATTGTCAAGAAGCTACTTTTTAAAATTGTCAAAATGCCAGGAATCTTTCATTCTGCCAAGGGTGCCTCGTCACAAAGGACTGAGTTCTTGTGTATTCCCAGATACTGCCAGTTGGAGACACTGGGTTTCCCCATAGTGCAGAGGCAGAAGTGGTTAATGCTGTGCCCAGTGCCAGTGTAGACCTGGTGGTCATGTAAGATATGAACTTCTAAAAGAGTGAGTTGAAAGGCCTATTGTTACAATAGCAAAAATGTTACAATTCTAATAGTGGACTGAGTGGATTTCATCATTCTCCATAGTAAAATTCTATGTATGGAATTTCCCATGAAGATAGTAATTGCTGCTAATCTGCAGACATACAAATGAGATGAGAATTTTCCTGACAACTCTGAAAGGCCCAGTAAAAGAAACATGCTTTTGTCACAGATAATGCCTCTTCCTTCAGGTTACAACAGTAACTGTGTCTAAAACAACTTTCTGTGGCATACAGTGATCCGGACATAGTGGCATGTTCTGGCAGTCTCCATGGCAGTGCATACTTAGCTCTTGGATCTCTTGTGGGTGGACTATACAGCCATACCCTGGAGGCAGATTAACAAGAATGATTTGTAATAATTATTTTGACCACAAGTATGAAGGATGGCACTGAGCATTCCTTACTGTTTATGCAGCATAGAGCTGTCATAGACATTTGTTGGTCAGTACACTTTGTATATTATATATCTTGCTATAATAACAAATATTCCCACATGAATATTTTAAGAAACTGTTTTCTTTTGGTATTGTATGGCATTTGCATAATTATCACTGAAATTTGTGGCAGATTCAAGCTGTCAAGCCTATTTACATTGCAGTGGAAAAGTATTTACTGATCCATACAAATGTTACATTTGCATGTGTAACAGAAAATGCATACCTCTTCAGTTTGCTAATGAGAAGAATTATACATCTGGTTAAAACTTTGTCAGAGGCAGAACCAGCATTTTCCATATCCCATTAATGTATGGGAACACCTTTTTTCCCCTTGGAATTTCAGTTAACTCTGAGAACATGTTGTTGAGAAAATTGAGTGGTGCCAGAATTTATATGAAGTATTAAACCCCAGGCTTCCGAGCTGTTGACTTATAATAGTCACAGTCTTATTTGGCTGGCCAAGTAACAAGTACACCATTAATACAGGATTTAAAACTAGAGGAATAAAATAAATGGGACATTGTCCTGTTCTTTAAGGAGCTAAACATTTGGGGTCTCAAAAACAGTGTCTGAGAGAGGAGGTGCTGAGTACCTGGCTGGGTTTAGTACCAGGACACTCAGCTCTCTATTGCAGTTGTTAAACCCATGACTGATAAATGAGATGCAAACCTGTGTAGAGCAGCTCAGGTGCTGTCAGGCATATTAGCTGAGCCTCAACAGAGATCAAATGAAGCAGCATTAGTGCAAATCTGGCTTTGAGGGACCATAATCTCAAACCTGGAGGAGCATGGTGCAGCTGTACCCAAAGGGCTCTTCAGAAATCTGAAAAAAGTCCAGATAGACTTGAAATGTCTAGGTTGGAGCTGGCCATATCAGCTGTCAGCTGGTTTGGTGCAGAGACATTCAGCCTTTGGCTTGTGCTCTTGTGCCAACTGCACAGGAGAAGGAATGAGAGGACTTGGTTCCCTGTCAGTCCAAAGAGAGAAGCAGTGGGGCGCTGGCTTCAAATGAATCTTCTGGTCCTGCTGGATGCAGAATGAAAATTATCCACTTTGTAATTACAAAAAGAAACTGAATTACAAGCATTAGCCTGAAGAAGCAAATGTTCAAATATCAGGGTTCAAGCTGCAACCAACATGGGTCTGGCTTAGAAAAGACAAGTGTTTTGAGATAGGTTATCTTTTCTTTGGTGTACTTTTTTCAGGTGTATTTGAATTCCAGGCTCACCCCTTAAACTAGGAAGGCTACAGGTTTCCTTGTCATACAAGTGAACCTGACGTTCCTGTTTTCAGGAACTGGTGTGTTAAGTTATGCATCAGTGTCTATGAGACTTGAAATAAAACCAGCACCACATCCTTCTGAACTGATTACCCTGTGTCATCCCAGACTTCATGCTCTGCTGGTTGCCTTTAAATGTTTATATGATGCCTTTAATTGGATAGGTCAAAGATAATTATCAAAATGCCTTTCTCAATTAATAAAAAAGGTGTGATATAATCAGAAATACTTCTTTGGTATTAAATTACTTCAGAAAACATTCTTGTTTAGGAGTTTTATTTTGTACCAACCTCTATGCTAAGCTGAGATGCTTGATCATTTCACCTTAGCTCTCTTAACATTTAAAATTACATCTTGGGTATTTTCCTTTGTGGTCTTCAAAGTAAGAATTAACTCACAATGTCCAAAAACTAGATAACTAAACAGTGGGAAATGTCTTTGTAATAAATACATAGGAGGATGGAGCTACTTCTTGGTCCCAAACACCTAATAAGTTCCTTCCTTTCATGACTCTTATTTTTTAATAAATGCTGCTACATCATTCTAGCCATTCCAGCCAAGTCAAAGTGAAATATTAGTTCTCTTCTATACAAGAGTACATTCTATTTGTCTCAAACAGTTCTTTCTATTACCTGTGAAAATTCCTAAAATTTCATTATTTCTCTCTTTGCTAATGAGGCTTTTAAGTGCTCTTGTCACTTGCACACTACACCACTATATTTTTATCTTTAAATTGTGCCTATGAAATTGCATATAATTAATAAAAATTAGAATCATAGGGTCTGGGTTTTAAAGGATCTTAAAGGTAACATTTCACTAGAGCCAGGTTACTCGGAGTCCCAAGCTCCAGCCTCTTCCTGTAATGGAGGAAGCTTGGGTCCAAGTTTTCATCTCTTTCATGTCCAAGACAAGCATCTCAAGCAGGGGGGACAGATCAGTATTTCTAGAGATGTCCAAAAGAGGTTATGTGACAGCTGTGAATTGAACATGAATGAAGAAATATCAGTATTTCTGGGGGTTTAGCTTATTTTTACAGCAGTGTGTGTTAGGCCTTCAGAAAAGGCTTCTGCCAAGACCTGTCTAGTAAATAAATTACTTTGTGCAGAGCACATTTACTTCAGATTCTTTAGTCAGTAGCAGGGTCCCCCCTCATGGCACAAAAATTTTTGTGAAACCTAAACTCACAAAAAGAGCCTCTGGCTTTTCTGACACTCAGGGTGTTGGACCACTGAAGCAGAATTATAATATACGTAATGAACATGCTAATCTACAGATGAAGACTGAATGGCATGAAAGGAGAAGGAAGTGTGAGGATGAGCTCTGCCCTGTGAGCAATGACTTGTCCACGAAGGTTAACAATGGACTCTGTGTGGGGGTGCTCAACTGAGAGTGTGAACTGAGCATGTATGAAATGGGACAGGCACAGTCTCACGTGCCTACAGTACACTTTTCACCAAAGTGTGGTAACTGCTGTCCAAAACCAGAAGGAAGCCTCCTCTGATTCAGTTGTGCAATTATTTGTATTAGCAACCAAAGGACCTGACTGAAGAATTCCAGGTGTTTAGAACTTTCCTAATTATCCTGAAATTTCCTCAATATCTTTTTATTTTAGGAGTCAAAATCTTTAATTTTTTTTTTATTTTATTTTTTTATTTTTTTACTTTGAATTTTTTTTTTTGTTCATTTCTAGGGTCAGTATTAAAGGTACCAAATATGTATACCCTAAACCAGAAGGTATAGGGAGCAGCTAACTTATAATACAAAGCAAGTGGAAAGCTATTTCATCAAATGTAGATTCTAGAGAATTAGCTAGTTCAGCCATGCTATGAGAAAGCAAATTTTTGGTCAGGTTACAGAACACTGGTTTAATTGACTGTTGTGATTTCCCCACACCCTTTGGTCACCAAAATCATGCCTGTGACATCAAACCAGACATGGTCTGAGATATCTGAGAGCAGTTGAAGTTCATTAATGGAACTTTGTGGTGTGCTTATGTTGCCTGTGTACCTCTTAATGGGAGAGTTAGATTTAGCACTGCCAGAGAAATGATGAGGATGTGGCTTATCCCTCCTTTATTGCCTGACTGACGGGTGTCTATGCCTTAGAGGAGCTGACTGACCTGGAAGTAGAATTGAGGTTAACTTGAAAACATACATATTTTTAAGTTCAAATATCCTTTTCCTCCACTCTTGCAAGACTTTAAAACATAATTTAATAAATTTATTCCAATTAGACATCAAGTTTGTATTTGTTTTGCAAAGTCTAAATGTTGAAGTGCCCAAATATAGAATTTTAATACGCTGTTAATTTTCCTAGGATGCTGCTGTTCTTGTTCTAATATAGACTTGCCAAAATTTGACATTTTAATGCTGTACTGCAGTCAAAATAAACAAAATAAATCTGGAGATACACAATTGTTTGAGTACCCAAGTTAATGTTGTATGCACGTACTTGTTGCACATTTTCTTTTTTTAATAATTTCAGAACTTTTCAGCAAAATTTCAACTCATGTTATAAATTAGCAAGTTTCTACCAAAATTTGTCATGGAGAATCCTATACAAATATATAGGATATGTATATTTATAACTGCTATAGGATACTTAAAACAACATAATTACAAAGGTTGCAAAAATTTAAAAATCTGAAAATAATAAAGAATGACTTTGAGCTTAGGTTCTATATTTATTATCTGTCAATGAGTGAAATATTTATAATCTACTACTAAAATAGAGCAATTAAATTTTACATCAAGGAGTATGTTCCATTAATTCCACAGCATTTTTCTTACTTCCACTTAATTTAGTGAATAAATAATTTAGTGATAAATAATGATTTATTTATTCCTCCCTTCTCAGGGTAGCTTCTCATCTATTCGTAATAATTCATGGAAACAGTTCAATAAACTGACCTTGCGCCTAAAAACCAAAACCAAGAAGGTTCAGTCACCTTTTCAACAACATGAAAAAGTTCTTTCTCACTTGCCTGAGTGGGTCAGAGTCCAGCAGCATATGAGCCAGAGCACAAATCCCAGGTTGTCTTCTCCCACTGAAGTGCTCCACCATCCTACCGACTGGAAAGTTAAATTAGTATTTTCATAATCTCTCACTTCTTACTACTTTTACTTTTTATACCAGCCCAAGTTGTAGCTAGGAAGTTTTTGTGATGATATCATGCAGGAACAATAGGGATGTGCCAGAATATGATATTTAGGGTATAATTCCAGTGCTCTTGACAAATCATTAATTTTAAATGTCTGCAGGAATGTCTCTGCTCTGAGATGACCACCACCTCTTATATATGTATTGAACTTGTTTTTCTCCACTCCCTGCCTTTTCCAAGTTCATCAGGAAGTCTGTGAATCCCCTTCCCTTCAAATACAAATTGAGATGTAGACCCAGAGGCCTACATTCCTGTATTTCATTTTTCAAAGCTTGCAGAGCACGGGAGCCCTGGAGGGGGGTGCTGCTCAAATGCAGACAGCAGCTTTAAAGTGCCACTTGAGGTGGGATTCTGCTGGACCTCAGCCTGGGGAGCATGCCAAGTGGAACACACTGAACTAGTGCCACCCTGACTGTGTCACCTTCCAGCCCTTCTGCCGGCTTCCAAGGCTCCAGGAACAATGGTGTGCAGGGAATGGCACTGCCCTCCTTCCCCTCCTGACTGTTGGTTCTCCCTTGATTCCTCTGTACCCTGTGTCTGGAGAATTTCACAACCTGATCTGCTTTTTTTTTCCCTCCAGGTGAGGAGTGAAGCCCTTGGCATGAGGAGCCTCACAGACATCTTTTATTAGAGAAAAGCAGCTCATGGCCACAGAAATCTAGATTATCAAATTCACACTTCTCCCACAGCAAAGAGGAAGTACAGGACACAATCCCTTGCCAGCAGAGCCACCCCACAGGGAGTGCTCTTGTCACTGCAGTGCAGACCTGTCCCAGCCCAGCATGGACTGGCATCAAGAGCCAGAGAAACCCTGAGGAGTGATTCAGATGGTTTAAAAGTACACGTGCCTTTCCCCAAGCCCAGAACTGAGCCTGGTACAGTCCCAAGCTGTGTCATTAGTTGTTGTGTCACCCAAGAGCATTTACTCAACATGCTGATGTTTCTGCACCCTGATGTCTGTGTTGGGAAAACCAGGGCATCCTGCTGTGCTGCCAATCACCTGAATATGCAACTCCACTTACTCTCAGATAATATGCCTGCTGCTAAGAACTTCCTCGTTGGTGACAAAGCTAACTTTGGTCAAACTTTCTCTCTCTCAAGGATGTCAAATAAATTCTTCCAGAGCACCTCTACCAAATCTCTCACTGAGGCCCTGTACTACACGGCTATGGATTTGTGTGCTTGCCTTGCCTTACGTAGCTGTCATAGACTCTGTTTGACCTGCAAGTGGCAGTATGTGGCTTAAAATGCTTCCTTCTCCGATGGCTCTTTATCATCCAGCTCTGAAATGACTTTCAGAGGGAAGGATAATTGGAGGGCTGACTGAATTCCCCTGACTAGGAGCTTACTTAAACAGTCTGCTTGTCTGAATGGTGTCACACTGCTTCCTATTATTCCTAGTGCTGCTTAAGCATAGGAGAAGATTTTGAATTGCTTTCTTTTCTCAAGCTTTTAAAGCTGCTTTTTACAGTAGTCAAAAGATTTCTTTCCCTGTGTGTTTTGAAAGCTTTTATTTCCTATGTGAATTTTAGAATAGCACTGCATGGTTCATTTCTACATAATGTTTGGGTGTCATCATAAATATATGTAGAGAAATAAGTACCTTCAGTCAACAACAGAAGCTTAACTTGTATACATAATTTCCTTCACAAAGCTGGTTTTAAAATTCTCAGCAGGGATAAATTCTGCTAAAGGTTTCCTGGGTTTTATGCCAATGAAGTGGTTCAAACTTACCTTCCACAAACAGAAAAAAATAGATTCCTCTGCTTTCTTTTGAGAGACATCAGCTGATTTGTTTATTTTTGGTTATCACCCAAACTTGAAAATAACTTGAGTGACACCTTGCAAACCTCTGTTATGCAGATGGAGCAAGAAAGCAGAGTTTATACATACTGGGTTTTATTCTGCAGTCTCACCTGTGAGTCAGCCCTCCTGAGGACTGAATGATAATCATAAATGATGCTCTTCTCTCTGCTTCCCATCCTCCCTCTACTTTATGTGTAAAGGTGCTATGCTTCTGCCTTGTCAGCTGCAAGTCTGGTGCTTTTTCACAGGCTTTAAAAATAAACCTTAAAAGAAACTATTCTGTTCTGTTTGGCTATAAAGGACACTGAAAGATTCATATATAGCATATCATGCATAAAAATAATCGCTGGAACTGCAATGTACAAGTACTTATTGTTCCAAAGTAAAATCAAGAAATGTCACAAGTAAAAAATATTACTCTCTAAAAAAAAGGCTTTGCTTTAAGGAGCAGAGAAAAACAGCTATATCAGGGGAAACAGAACACAGAGAAGGTTTTGTTTATAAGTCAGCCTTTTTATGGTACTCATCAGAATCCCTTTAGTACTTCATCAATATGAATTAATTTATGCTCATAACTCTTCTGTGAAGCATGGAAATATTATTTTCTTCAGTTTAGAGAAGGGAAAATGGGTAAAGGAATGGTCAAATTAATAGCCCAACATCATAAGGATCACCTGTAGTAGAGCAGAATACGAGTGCAAATGCAGGTTTCCAGAGACCAGGCCACATTTCTAATCATTGAACAAGCTTTCTCTCAAAGATAATTTATGGTGTCTATCATGGGGAAAAAATAAAAGTGGGGCTGATATTTTGCCCTGTCACTTCAACTGAAACAAATTTCAATACCAAAATGTTCCTTGCTCTAAACTCTTCTCCCAGGCATGTGTATGGTGTCACATTGCATAACACACTGTCCAATAGTCCAAGCATAAATACATTTGCCTTGTGTTACCAGGAGTGATGGCAGCCTACAGGTATTTCTCATGAGTGTCTGTATGTGGTGAGAGAGACTAATAGATTAGGAAGGCTGTTCAGAAAAAGCTGTTTGTTCTTTCACAACAGCTCAGTACAAAGCCACTCAATGTCTGCTTGTTTTGCTTGTTTCTGCACCTACCTCTGCAAAATGCTGTTACCTCACAGTCTAGGAAGCAGAAAGGAGACTTTTAAAGTATTTTATTCCTCTGAAACCTGACAAGTCAGACTCCTGCTTGAAGATGAAGTTGTGCTCAGCACTCAAGCGGAAACTCTTTTGGAAGCAAGAGACTCTTTTGGAGGCAAGAGGTCATGTGGCTGATTTCTTACAGCACCAACTGCTCAAATCTTAAAATAATTAAGTAAGAAACAGTAGATTTAATCCCACTGTGGTTTGATTTTTTTCCTCTGACCATCTGTGAACAGAAGTGTTTCTTCCCTCAGTGATGAAACAAGGGAAGATTTACCAGCAGCAGAGACTACAAGAGAAATGACAAGGACTTGGGGCCTGCTGGGATGCTCATCACTTCAGGAGAAGCAGAGGAATCTGAAGAAATACAAGCAGTACCTGTTAGTTCTCACTCCCTTTCAAAAGAGAAGCACCCTGTTTTGTCTCTTCTCTGAAGGGGAGTAAGAAAAGACCCACAATGTTCTGCATCTGCGGGGAAGCTGGGAGGATAAGAAAAGACACCTTGTCTTGGAGAAGGATGATCACAGGCACATTGAACTGTCAGGTCTAACCCTTCAGGGTGTGAGCAGCCTGGAATAATAAACCCACAAGAAGTCCTAAGGACTTTTAAAAATGAAAGCACAAAGTGGAAATAAAAGAATAAAAACTAGATGAATAGTAAGGGGAAATGATTTTGAATAATAGGGAGAAATTATATCAAATAATACAGAGCTTAGCAGTAAACTGAATGGTGGAAAGAGGTAATTACTGAAAGACATGCAAATAAACAAGAAAGAAGAGATTCATGATAAGCCTTGAAAGAAGATTAGGAACAGAAAGTCAGTGTCTCCCACAAATATTTTTGGAAGCTTTTTTTTTCTTAATTCTGTTCCATATGCTAAGACCTGATCCCATCTTTAGATGGGTTATGCCTTTTTATCAAGCATGTTTTCTCAGCTGTGCTAACAAGTTTTTGAGCAGGAATGCTGTGCTGTGTTTAACATGGAAAATAGAAAAGCCTGCTTTAGGACTTTTAAGCTTCCTGGAACTCCTGCTTTTTGAAAAGCCATTTGGTCCCAGATACAATCTATAGAAGAATAAACCAAGGCCAGCTGCTTGCTGTTCCTTGCTGTTTTTATAGTCAGGAGTAGTGTATGGGCCTATTTGCTGAGAACTGTTAACTGTTGCTCAAGCTCTTTTTTGATAAAAATAGGATTTCTTACAGTTTGTGCATTAGCACTCCTATGCCAAAAGCATAAATATAAAACAGGTACTAATAAATAAGCTCTATATGCTTTGAAGAAATCTTAGACTTTGCTTTAAAGCAGCTCTGAGAACCTATTACAGTAAAGCAGTTTTCTCCAAATTGTTACCTCTCTCACCACAGGTAATATTCTTTAATAAGGTCTTCAGCAAGTTATTCACAGTGCATTTGCAAAAGAGAATTTGCAGTTCATATCCACTGCTGTTCAGAGAACTTTTAGGGCATGAGGTGTACAGGGATGATAAGCAGCATTAGCTGTCACCAGAAAACTGACTACAAGAAACCCGAGACTGCAGCTTTATGGCAGATATAGATGTGGGTATTTTTGCAAGTGATAGGATGGATATTGCATCACTGCAGCAAGCTCTGTTCCCAGTTAGCAGGTGTTGAAGCTGACAGTGTATGCCTTGCTCTCTCCCATGCTCAGGGAGCAGGAGCTCTGCCAGCTATCCTGCCAGCTCCCCAGATCACAGCCTGCAGGGACTGGAGGGATGGCACAACACAGGAAACTCATTTACAAATGCCTGAATTTCAGCTGCCCAGCTGAGGAATCAAGAACTTCTCTCTTCAAGATATTTCAGGGTGTTTTCTGAACTGGGGACTCAGACAACCTTTACAAATACAAGGGAAGCACTTTAAATGCAACATACTAAAGTGAGCTGCAATCAGATTTCCAGGAAGTCAAGTTTGTACCTTCTAATTCAGGATATTTTATGACTCTAAAATATCTGCTGCTAAATTTGCTTGTGCTGATGTATTTTTCTCTGATTTTTCCATTCTTATTATGAGCTGACAGCCATTTCTCCTCCACATTGCAAGTGACAACTTCAATGAACACAGAGGATTCTGTCTGTGCTCCTCAGCAAGCAAAGGCCCCTTTCATGGAATCATGAAATATTATAGAGTATCCTGAGTTCAAAGAGTCATCAAGTCAGCTGCTGGCCCTGTGCAGGACAACCCCAAAAATCACACCACATCTGAGAGCATTTCCAAAAGCTTCTTGAACTCTGTCAGGTTCAGTGCTTTGATCACTTCCCTGGGGAGCCTGTCCCAGTGCCCAATCCCCATCTGACTGAAGAGCTTTTTCTTAATTTCCAACTTAAACCTCCACTGGCACAAATTCAGACCATTCCCTCAGGTTCTGTCACTGGTCACCAGAGAGAAGAGATCAGTGCCTGTCTCTTCAGTAGCTCCCAGAATATTCTCTATAATTTTAGCAGTCACTGAAATGACAGGCCTGTAGTTTCTAGGGCCATCCCTTTTGGCCTTCTTGAAAACTGGGAAAATGTTTGCTAGGTTCCAGTCCACTGGGACCTGTCCTTTGGCACTCAAAGTGCAGGGTGGGATTGTTGGCTGGTTGGATTTGAGTATATGAGTTTCCAAAGAAGCAGATGGAAATGTGATGTAAAGAAAAAAACCCAAACCAGTTTGGCAAGTGAGCTATTTTGCAGTGTTTAGGGTTAAACCCTTCGGTCCTTGCTTCTGCTGAATAACATTAATTAGTTTCCTTAATATGCCTCCAGGAGTATTTAGGTAATAGGAGAAAAAAAAAGATGTCAAAATCCCTTCTCTACATTGTCTTGCACCAGAAGTGCTCATTCAGCAGCAAAGGTGACAGCAACTTATAAAATCTTGTGTCCCTTCTGATGCTGGGAACCTCGAGACAAATGTGGCTTCAGATCAGCCTATAGTCAGGGCATGGCACACTGTGCAGACTTCCCATCAGGAGTGAAATTCACTGGCATGGAGGTCTTCAGGTTTTGATAGGACTTTCTTAGAAGTAAAATAAGCCTTTTCCTTTCAAGACAAAGACAAGGAGATGTTGTGGCATCATCACTGGTGCCAGGTGACAGTGACCACCAAGCATTTCCATTATGATTAACCAGCTGAGTTTAGGTTTATGGGAAATGTAGAGCACAGCACAATCCAGAAGGCAAATAAATATGTGTAGCACAGTGTGGCACAGCTCAGCATGTGCCTGTGCCTGCTCTAGGTAACCAGTGCATGGATCACAAGCTCCTCAGAATACGATAGTCTAGTTAGAATAACTACATGTGTTCTATAGTCTTAAGTGGATGTGAGATGTCCTAGAAAGAAAACACATAGAGTTCTGGGTAAAATTTGTAAATGGCTTAGTTTTCATGGCTGACTTTTCCTGGGAGAAGTCTCTGAGTAATGCCAGGTTTTCTAGTGCTTTCTGTGTAGAAATGCTTGTCTCATGGTAATTAAAAGGGATGTAATTGCATGGGGAGGGGCATTTCCACATCACTTACACTAATTGTGTGTTGGTGAAAAGTCACAAACAGGAACAGGACTCAGGCAGCTGTGCTGGTAATTCCCAAAATAAACTACATGAGATCCATCTTCTCTGCATTGCTTAACCCTAGCAGAGCAGAAACTGCTTTAACGCATGAGAAAACTGTTTCCCCTGTTCGCTTCAGTGATCTTATCACTATGGACACTGCCAAGGAACAACACTCAATTGGTGCCAAATCTGGGCTGAGAGAAACAGACCTCTGTCCACTTGGAAAGCTCCACAGCCTGCCACTTCCAGGCTTGCAGATTCCTGGGATGAACAGTCTGGTCTGGCAAGGCCTCCTTTCTCCCTCTGTTGGTAGCATGTGCTGAGCTCTTCACAGCCTGAAGGGGCCATTACAGCAGCTGCTCCCAGGAGGGCAATGCTTTTCCTATGCTGCTGGAGCTTTCCTGAGCCACAGAGGATCTCCCTATGAGGCCCAAGCCACAGGGGACCAAACTAGACCTCCTGACCAAATTTTAAAACTGGCAGCGTCTAATAGAGGCTCCTTCTCCAAGTTTTGACCATTTCAGCCAAGAGTATAAAACAAAAAAATGTTATGGATGTCTTTTTTGTCTCCTTCCCTCTGCTGTGCAAGCCCATATCGCAAGGATAAGTCTGGACTGTGCAGAAGCAGGTGGTAAAATTCCTATTGATTCCAAGAGAGCCTAGATTTTACTTCAGAAATAAACTGCAGAGCTATGCAATAAATTAATTCAGCATCCCAGACGCAAACTCATACATTTTGCTGTTTAAATTGTGCTACTTTGAGTGTATAGTGGTGCTGTGGGAGCGTAAATTATCCCACTGTTTCCTACGTGTTATTGAAAATCAGATGCCAGACTCAATCTGCCTAAACTCCCAAACTAGTGACACGTAATTCAGCTGTAAGTTGTGTGCAAAAATGTGCAAACTGACTGGAAGTAGCTTCAGTCAAATACGTGCCCAGGGGCTCAGTAATGGATACCACGTTATGCTTGCCAGTTCATTTCTGTCTGTGCTTTCCTCATGCACATATCCTTAACTTACATTTTTACCTAATGGTAGGCCTGTTCCTTTCTTCCCAAAATACTGAGAAGGGAACTGAAATGAAAAATTAAAATAATTGTCTGATTTTGTACAAGCAGAAGGTTCTTTGGCATGGATTTCCAGTGAAACAGGCATTATTGACAGCTTTGTCAAGTTCCCCATATGGACAGTTTATGCTGATTTCCAGGCAGTTACAAATAATTGAAGTTAAAGATCTCTGTAGCTTGTCTGACAAGGCTGAAACAAGAAACATGTATATGTTTGATTTTGGGAAGTTTATCATTTATGGTGCTGCTGGTTTGCTTCTCCAAGGAACTAGCAGGTTGTCTTCCGTCACCAAACAGCAGAGACTAATTTGGCGCTGCCAGAAATGATCACAAAGTGACTTTCATAAAAGATCAGACAGTGCAGCCTGAAGGAAGCTGGTAATGTCAGGAAAAATTGAGCAAACCCTTCTGTTCAGTATGTGTTGAGCAAGAGTCCATTTCACCTGCCTTTGCTGTCCTATGATCTCATTTTCGATATGCAATAAAAACAGTGGCAAGAAAAGAGAAGCTTGCCAGCCTGACAGCTAGACATCTTTTTTAGGGTGAAGATGGCTGTGGCAGTAAAAATCTGTTTATTAAAGTCTCTGAATATGTGTAATTATAGGATACTGTGTGATGAATAAAGATGAAGTTAGGCAGGAAATAAATGGTATTTTAGATGCTTGCAGGAGTTGTTAAGATGCCTTGAAAGCATCTTAGCTCACATTGGTAATGTATGAACAAAATGGACTTTCCTTGATGACAAAAATTGGAAAAATTACCAATGATCAAATCCAACAAGCAAAATCACCACAGTCATTATTGCTAAATTTTTGTGTGTATGACAAGATTTTCAATGTATATTTTATAAATTTGCATTACTGAGAAAGTCAGTAGGGGCCGGACCAAGAATCTAGTGATAACTGATGTGTGTTGTAATTATGTTGGGTCTGGTTTACATCTAGTGATAAGATTCCTGTGTTTATATAATTTAGACACCTGAAAAGAAAAATGGGAGTTTGGAACCTCAAGAACTGAGGGAGTTTCTCTTTCTGCTGATTCATGGAAAATAATAGGGCTGAAGGTTGAGAGGTCATCTAATCCATCCTCCTAAATCAGTAAGCCCAGTGCCTTTTGTGCAGCCTCTGAGGAACTGGGAGCAGATGAAGAGCATTTACATATTCTGAGGCTACTCTTGTACCCATTCTTCAGTGCTCTTTTTTCAGATTGCTGCAGTAGTCTTTTCTACACCAGTGCTCCTGACCTTTTCTTCTTCCTCCATAAGGTTTATTAGGGGAGAATGAAAACTCCAGAAGCACCTACTGTTCCTGAAAAAAAGAACTCACAGTTGTTCTTTTCAGTGAAAATGAACACAGAATCTTGGGTTTATTCACCTTCAGTCAATAGGTTTGCCCACATGTCAGAATTCTGGTGCGTTTATGGAATGTCAACTTGTTGCCCTTGTTAGAGGCCTTTAGGATTAGCTGGTTTTCTGCAAGAAATAGGAACTTTATATCTTCATTGACATATAAGCAGTCAGTGAAGGTCAGGCTCATACCTCACTAGAAAATTTTAATGGGAGTCCATACTAGAAAAGTCCATTTCCCAGGTATACCAGTATGGTGCATTTGCTGACTTTGGGAATGTTCTGTCTCAAAGAAAATCTCTGAAGTATCTATGATTGTTGCTTAACTTTGGGAAGATGTAGAACAATGTGTATGTCAGGTATAGAAAAATGTGTTGGGATATTCTTCCAGCTATGGGATTTTCTGTCTGGCTAGAGACACGTCACCTTTTGTTTGTTCTGATAGAAACACTGAAAATCATGAAACTGAGAAAAATAGTATCTCATTTGCCAGGTATCTATTTCCCTTCTCAACCCCTTACAATTGTATTGAGTCAATTGAGCTGATGTAATAAAGAAGTTGAAATTACCTCTGAGTTTTGTTACTGCTCAGTTCTTTGCTTCATCTGCCAAAAAAATATTGGAGTTTAATGCACGTGTTACAGATGTATGGTACCTCCAGTAGGAATTGCTTCAACTAGCACTATGTAGGATTTACTTTGAACGGGAAATTCTAGGAGATGCTATACAATCTAAGAATAGGTGTAGTAAAAAATAGTAATATTTCTTTTTATGCCTACAGTCAAGATCTTCTTGACTTCTCCTTGCAAACCTTGTCCTGGAACATTTCTTGGAGTAAATTTTGATCATGATTTACTGAAAGCAGTGCAAGGTTTTTTCATTGACATAGCAAGGATGTGGTACAATTGTGTTTAAACTGATCTTGTGTCTCTTTATCGTTGTGCTTGGCATTCTCAGTGTCACCTCCCAAGCTTACATAGAGTTCTCTTTTGGCAATAGAAGTGCAGGCTTCCACTAGGATTCCCAGGGCTGAATTTGGACCAAAACTTCAGAGTGCTTTCAGAATGCTTGTGATTTCCTTCTGAAGAGACTTTGATTGTCCTGCAAATATCATTGAAGTGTCTAAAACCCTACTTGTCAGACTCTTGAAAGACTAGCAGTGGTGTAGATCTCCAGAGTTCATCCACTGGTTGATGGCAGAGTTCAACACCCAAACACTGTGATTAGCTGTACCAGATTGATGTTTGTATATGGAACTAGAGAACATTTATAGCACCAGCACATAAAATATCACACTGCATCTTTTCCTCTTCCTCACAAGTACAAATAGTTCAGAATATCTTAAAAGTCATTAAAGATGCAGAGAACTAACAGACCTAGTTTTTATTTAAAAAAAATTCCCCTTGCAAATCTATTAGATCAAATCCTCCAGTCTCACTTCTGCATCCCAACATTTCATCCTAGTGTCGTCACTTTCCACATAAATAGGAGCAACCAAGTGTGCAATCCTTCATACTTATGAGGAATTTCTCCCTTTCTGACTCTGAATTTTATTTGTGAGGAGCTGGGATTAAATTCTCATCCAAGTGTTCTGTGTTTCAAAATAAGTAAATTTTCATTTACCCACAGATTAACTCCATGAGTGTATCATCCTCAGGACAGATAAGGCTTTGATGTCAAAGAATTAAGTCATTAATCTCTCTTGCAAGACTCTTTTGCAAAGTCAGTGTGCATTTTTAGAACTCTTTGGGGTTTTCCTAATTTCTATCAATTTGTGTCTGCATTTTGCATTTAATGTGTCCTCCTTTTTCTCTTCCCTAAAACTTTGTACATCTTTGTCTGCTGATTGTAATTTCTTTCTTGTCTTTTCTTCAGTTTTTACTCCTTTGAGGAAATCAATTCTCAAATTTTTAATTAATTATCCTAGCACTGTCTTTACATTGGGCATGACCTTTGAGATTTTACAGTTTTGGCTGATTTAACTGACCAAGTGACACCCTCCTCCTGTTTACTGAATTCCTCTCCTTGCTGTAGAATCCCATTTGTTACATCTGGGTGACAGAGTTCTCTCAGCTGCAATACTTGAAACCATTTCAGAAGAGCTTTTTCTTTCTTATCACTCTCTTCTTTCTTTCAAAATAAATTCTATTAATTAGTTTTTAAATCATAAGTTGGAGTATCTCTGTGTAGTCTCATTCTTATCTCTCAGTCCTTTACACTGAGGCTGTCCTCAATTAGGTTGTGATGGCTATTTATATTACTCCGGAATGTTCATCTCCAATTATAAATCTGTACAAAAGGCCAAGTCTGAATTTACATGGAGCATATTTCACCAGTTCTCATAATATAACTGACTGAAGTGTGATCAAAGAAACTAAGAGAGACTTGTGAAGACAATTTAAGGTTCTGTTGAAGTCATTTAAGTTACTGAGGCTATATTAAAGTGATGAAATCAGGATTTGATGCCAGAATGGGAATTTTACATTAGATTTGGTATCCTATCTGTCAGGCTGTGAATTTCTTTTCTATTATACAGAATAAAAATAAAAACAGATCACTTAATATCATCACAACTAGTTTACAAAAATATTTTTGTTCCTCTATACAGATATAAACTTTAATATTTGTCTTGGGATTGTTTTTTTCCCCTAGCTACCTAAGCTCAAAAAAACCCCTGTCTCTTTTCTCCCAGCCGAGTATCCATTAACTTCAGGTGAATTTCATATGGTCAGTCTTTCTCATAAAATATTTATTTACAATTGTAAATCTTTTTTTTAAATACAGTACAAGGGTATATCATGCTACATTTAATGTAATAAGCCTCTGGGTAAAAGGCAGATGCAATCAAAAGATTGAACACTAGTGAAATCAAAGTAAAGATATGTGGGGATATTTTTCTACTGTTATCCTTTCTTTCTCTTTCCTTCTTTCTCTATGTCTTCTTCTTACTTCTTCTCCAAATATATTGTAAACCAGACTAAAAAATCCAAGTCAATGCCTCAGTAAGTTCCTTGTGTCTGGATAAGTTAAAGTTGGATAAATTTACGTTTGCAAAGTTAAAGTTTATTAAGTACCTTACTTTGTCTATATGTTGTTTTCAAATTTGCCAAGTACATTATTCTACCTTAGCATTCTAAAGGTTGCAAGTAAAAGTTTGCCACTGAAGCTTCTGAGAATATTGCTGTTTCTCCCACACACCACCCAGAGTGAATCAACCAACCTTCCTCCAAACCCACTAAGCAGACCAGGGCATAACAAGGTGTTTTCACCTTGTCATTCACCTGTATGATCCACCCACAGATGCTTTATTCCTACTGTTTTAATGGGCTGGAATATATTGTTCAGTCAGATTGTGTCATGGAGGCTGACTTCAGGATTTTTACAGCAATCTAGAAATATCTACTGCACTGAATTTTAGCTAGGAAACTGCTTATTTCTGAACTCTGATTTTGTTTGGGCACTCTGTAGAGCTGGTTTTCTCATCTATGTCAAGATCAGGGATGAACTATCCATGAAAAAACAGTGCCTCCAACACTAAGACCTAACTTAAAATTCAGGGCTTTAATTTGGGTGTAGACATCTAAAGGAAACTTCACTACTTACTCAGTTTTATGCATTATTTTCCTTCTTTGAGAACTGTGTGCTTCCCTGATTAGTTAGGTGAGGAAATTAGTCTAACAGAAGTTGTAGTGACTGGAAAGCACCAACCAGTGGTGCATTTTAGTGTCTTTTGTCATTGGGATTACATCAGTGATGTATTTAATGCAAGTTTAACAAACACAGTCACACTATAAAAATGTCTTGTGTAAAGCTGGAAATTCCTTTGCCCAGTTCATTAAACAATCTCCATATTGGAGAGTAGTTCAGTGACACTGTTTCCCATTTGTGAACATTTTCCTCTTGCTTTAAAATTCCCAGTTATAATGCATCCAATTGTAGATCTTATCTACAGTCTAGGGTAAACTGTACAATAACACCCTTTAAAAATGGAAGTGTCTTCCCTCTAAGGTTCCATTGTGAAAGCTCCTGCAAGGGCTAGGACTGTTTTCTTCAATACTTTTCACTAGATCACAGAATCTCTCTCCTGCTTTCCTGCTAAACAGGACCCTGTCTGGGGTAGCATTGACACTGAAGATAACTGATTCCTGCTAACAAATTTGTGTAGAATTCTTCAAACAGCAAAACTGTTTGGGAGTTCAGGCTTGTTCATAGTAGTCCCAAAAAATATTTGACTTTCTAGAAGCTTATTGTTAAAATTCTAGACTTAATGTGAACAATATTGTTCTACAAATGGCAGAAAAAAGCAGCAGCTGTACTAATAACCCTCTTATTTCTTATTTTCCAAGTCAATGTTTCTCAGACAGTATGTTGTAGTCACTGGGGATCAAAGAGGAGGAGCCAGAAATCTTCACAATTGAGTCTAATATCCACCTTGGTGTGACTGATGTCCTGTCAGCAGTTAAAAGTAGCTCTTATCCTGGCTTGTGTAAACTGCAAAAGGAGATGCATCTGCAAAAGGTTTAAGGAATACTGCTTTAGGGTTTGTATAGAAAATGACAGTTTCCTGAAAACTGGTTAAGTGTTCACAGTCTAAACTTAAAGTCTTGGAACAGATGGATTTGTGGAGATGAGGAATCTGATGTTAATTGTGAATTTATTGAAGGAGAATATACTGCAAATCCTCAGGATCTATCTGAAACATCCTGTTTGAAAATGTCTATTTTGAAGAAACTACTCATCTATTTTCCTTTTCTCTGTGAAGACCTATAATGTTTTGACACAGTATAGTTGACTAGATCAACACATTCTTGCAAGTTTTCTTGTAAGCTTTTCATGACTTTTTACCCTTTCACTAGTTTACAAATCAAGCAGGAAACTTTAATCAATAATTGCCAGAATTTTAATTCTCATTCCCACATCAAAAGTAATCAATCCCCTTTATAAGTCTCCTCACACCCTTTGTTGTCCTGTCAGCAGATAGCACAACATAGCTGAAGGAAATAAATTTAAACAGACCTGAGGGAAAGAAGTTCAGTGTGAGTGGTTATTATGTCTTTCTTTCCATTGTCCTTGTTTCTGTCCTTTGCACGGAAAAGCAAATGGATTGTGAGACTGGGAGGAACTGAGAAGAAAAGCTGTCCCTTTTTGCTTGGTGAAGGACAGAGTGAAGCAGTATGTATCCAGCCTACTGTTAGCAGTTACCATTTACCAGCCCACTTTAGCTTGGAATGCACTGCGTTCATTTTGTACTTATATCTGCAATTGATGCACAGATCCTGTAGAGCACTGCCTTGAGAAAATAAATCCTCTTCTATTCCTCTAATGGTGCATTTGATTTCCTGAGACCAAAGTCTCAGTTTATTTAAAGCTTTCTGAGCACTGAATCTCTAGTATGTAAATAACCTCAGGCAGTCCAATCTATTGGGTAGAACATCTCCAGTTATTTATTGTTTTTCTGTAAAATGGCACACATGCAAAAGAAAACTGTGAAAAATATCACTGAGTAATAACATTATATAATTGTGTATATCAAAAAGTGGGAAATGTGCTATCTACTCTTAATTGCCACTTCCACTGTAGTATCTTGAGGCACAGGTCCCTTCTTTCAGTAGTACACTTGTTTACAGAAACGGTAACTCCCTACCAGACAAATGGTGCTGTCATCATCCTTACAAGCTCATAGTCATGTCCTATGAGCAATATTGGGGCAGGATTTCAAACTACTTTGTTTATCCACGTTTCCCTTGTTGTGGATAGCTGTGTTTGTGGGAATAGCTAACACAAAGTGATTGGCAGCATTTTTATATAGTTTTTGCACTAACCTCTCTTCAGTTTTCCTGGGGTGTGCCTATGGGTGGTTCAGTGCAGAGCAAAAACTGACTGTAGGTGTTAGGTTTTACTCCCTCTGTATTTTCAGTAGTATGTGCACAGTGTGATCATCTGTCTGAAACAGGCAGAAGGAAAATTAATTCCAAGGAAGCAAAGAGCAAACTGTGCCATGTGGGAGTCCATTCCAAATCAATTTTCTCTAAAGACAAATACAGCAAAATTCTTCTTTCTGTACTTGCTGTGAAACAGAAGGTGAGCCTGCATACTGCTGAATTTTTTGCTTTTCCACATCCAACTCCCTATTGGCAAATGTAGTTTAAGTGCTCGGTGCAGTGGGGTAAGCTCTGTCAGTACCTCTCAACAGAATCATAGAATCATTAAGGTTGGAAGAGACCTCTGCTCTCATCAAGTCCAGCCATTCATCTAGCATCACTATGTTCAACACTAAACCATATTGAGTGCTACCTAGAGCCAAGCTGCCAAAGGCAACAAACTTGAAGCACATCTAGAGCTTCAAGGAGTGGGTCCCAGGGAGTGCTAATATTGTGTTGCCTTCCCTCTGTAGACATTACCTTTGCAGGGAAGTTTGATTTTTTTTTTTACCTACTTAGCACCTTTGGGGCACCTAGTGCAGCATATTGAGAGGCTGAAACAAGACCCCAGAAACAAATAATTCTGTTAGCTGAACACCCTAGTTCTGTTGAGGAGGAAAAGATGTTTACAATGAAGATTTCCTACATGAGCCAAGTCAGAAGCAGAGAAGATAGAATATCAGGTAGAACCTGCAGAATGGGCAGCTATAGCCCTGAATACTGAGATACTAGTTTTGGCTGATCTGTATTCCACTAAGAGAAGTTTTGAGGCATTTCTGAGTTCATAGCTGGTCTTAGACATGGGGACAACTGAGAGGGAGGAGGTCGCTGCTATTGTGTAGAAGGATATTGGCAGGGTTAGCTCCTGCTTGTTTAGTGAGAACATCTGTGTCTGCTTCAACTCTCCCAGCCTTTTTTCTCATTATAGGAGTGCTGCTTCAGTCCTCTGACCCACTTTCTGGCCTCCTCAGGACTCACTCCAAGAGGTCCATGTCCTTCCTGTGCTGGGAACCCCAGAGCTGGTGCAGCCCTGCAGGTGGGGTCTCACCAGAGCAGAGCAGAGGGGCAGAATCCCCTCCCTGGCCCTGCTGCCCACGCTGCACTGGATGCAGCCCAGGACAGGTTTGGCTCTCTGGGCTGAGAGTGCCCATGGCTGGATTGTGTCCATCCTGCACCCACCACACCCCCAGGTCCTTCTCAGCAGGGCTACTCTCTGTCTGTCCATCCCCAGCCTGTGCTGTTCCAACCCAGCAGCACCTTGCACGTGGCCTTGTTGAATATCACAAGTTCATATGAGTCCAGATCCCTCTGCATGACATCTCATCCCTCAGGCATGTCAACCGTACCACTAACCTTGGTGTTGGGGATTTTAATTTAATTCAGTTTCTTGAATAATAATTTATTCAGCTGAGACTAGATCTCATTAAAATACCTAAAAGATATTGACAGTACTTTTGTCCATGAAGAACTGTTATATTTCTCTTAAAATATTATAGTACAGTGCATTTTTGCAAATGGAATTTAAGTTCCTTTCTAAGCTGGATTGTTTTGGACATACGTAGAGAGATTTGTGATTTCTTCAAATGGAATAAAATGGTACCTGAAAATATTGTTTCATGCTAGAACACAAGCTAAATTAGAAAAATAGTATTTTTTACAAATAGTGGGAATTAAACTTTAATTAAATTAAACAAAGAAAGTATTTTCAAGTGTAATATACAACATTAAATTAGCAACATGTCTGGCAAGGATTTAGTGCATTCTGTAATATCTTTGCAATTGTCAACTATTTAAATTATTATTTCATGATCAGCAAGTTAAAGAGAACTGACATAGGATCAGAAAGTTGACAGAAAAAAAAAAAGGGTGAAAAGAGATAAGAGTAAAAAGTGAGTTACGCAGCAGCAAAAGAAAAGAAGGAAGCCTCCGCCCATTCAGCTGATTACACAGCAGCTCAAAAAATAAATTCAAGCTGTGAAAGGCCTCCTGTTACTGGCACCCATCAGTGGCCTTTAAAGACATGAGGGGGAAAGCAGAAAGCGGTTGTGCATCATCCTGTGCTGTACCAATTAATATCTGCTGCTGAGGACAGCCCAGCTGGCAGTGGCAGCTGCCTGGGTGGCAAAGAGGTGCTGTTGCACCTTGAGCCTCTGCCCCTCAAGGCTGGCAAAAGGAGCTGTGCAACACAGGCTGTGTGACCCAGGGCGTGCTGGAACAAGGGACTTCCTTTTCACTGAGTGCAAAGTTACCTTCTCCTGCGTTTAACAAGGCTCCTGAAAGTGGGGGGGGTTTGATGCTTGCGGTGAAAATAGGTCATTATAAGAAACAGCTACTATGTCAACTCTGTGATACTATTTTTGGATATCAAAACTGTCAGAGTTACTTTTCAAAAAGTAGATGAGAGAAGCAGAAGAGCAACCTGGTCCTGCAGGATATGATCAATTTTGTCATCACACAACTTTTTTCCTATTAATGTCTTTGATAATCTTATCTACAAAGTAGTAGTAAAAGTGAGTGTTCAGTTTATAGTTTGAATTGCAGTACAGTCAGACCACTACTTTTCTTAGCAGACTCGCAGCTGCTTTTCAAGTGTTTGCATCAAAGACTCAAGTCAAGTGCCAGAAAGCAGATATTCAAAACACATAGTGGGGTCTTTTGCAGGCTCTGCAAAGGCAGATGTCGCAGTATCAGGCAGAGGTGACCAGAGAAGCTCCTCCTACCATGCTCTGAAGCCTTCCTTGAGCAGGTCTGCCAGCTGCTCCTCTCATCCACCCAGTCCTGCCTCCTTTGGGGTAGTGGCTGTCCTTTGTCATGTGATTCTGGTGTCCTGTGGCATCCCAGAATCACAGAACCTCAGAACATCTTGAGTTGGAAGGGGCCCACAAGGATCAACGAGTCCAACTTCTGGCCCTGCACAGGACACATAGAGTCACACCATATGTCTCTGTGTATTGTCCAAGAGCTTCTTGAACTCTCTCAGCCTCACAGTGGTGCTGTGACCACTTCCCTGGGCAGCCTGTTCCAGTGCTCAACCACCCTCTGAGGGAAGAACCTTTTTCTGATATCCAATAACCTTTTTTCTAATTTTCTAATTTTCTGATATCTAACTATCTACTAACTTAAACCTCTCCTGACACAACTTCAGGCCATTCCCTCAGGTCCTGTTACTGGCCATCACAGAGAAGAGATCAGTGTCTGCCCCCCCTCTTCCCCTCATGAAGGAGTTGTAGACCTTATTAGGTTTCCCCCCAGTCTCCTGTTCTTCAGGCTGAACAAACCAAGTGACTTCTGCTGCTCCTCACACAGCTTCCCCTCAAGGCCCTTCACCATCTTCATTGCCCTCCCTGCTCTGTAACATCTTAGTGTCTTTTTTAAACTGTGGCACCCAGAAGTGTCTCCAGTACTGGAGGTGAAGCTGCTCCAGAGCACAGCAGGACAATCCCCTCCCTTGGCCAGCTGGTGATGCTGTGCCTGATGCCCCCCAAGGACATGGGGGCCCTCCCAGCTGCCGAGGCACTGCTGAACCATATTTGATTTGGCATCCTGGTCCCTTTCCACAGTGCTGCTTTCCAGCCTGTCCATACACCCAGGGTTGCCCCATCCCAGGTGCAGAATCCAACACTTTCCCTTGTTGAACTTCATGCATACCATGGGACTGTTAGAGATATAACTGTGCTACATCTGGAGTTTTGGAGGAAGTCAGGGTAGGTAAGCAAACTTCAGCTCCAGCACTTTCATTTAGGGGTATTATCACCTCTTATCTCTAAGCTATATTAATTCTAAGGGCCTCTCTGCCTTATCTGCTGCCAAATAAAAAGGGAGTCCAGATATTCTGGCAAGGTTTATAGGCAGCCTGTCGGATAAAATCTGAAGAAATACAGGCGTAAAAAGGCTACAGACATCATATTACTAGCCTTTCTTTTTATTAAGTTGCTTTACTGGAGAAAATGGTTTATTTTAGGTAATTCCATCTTTTCTCTGTCTCTGTGTGTTGCAGACAGAGAGTGGTAGCTGTAAAGGCCGTCGTCTTCCTTCCAGTGACTTAGCAGAAAGGCAGCAGGTCTGCCTGGCAAGTACAATAGAAGAAATTGCTAAGATGGTTTTGAAACACTGAGTGAGGTCGCAGAACCTGGAGTGGCAATGCTTCTGCAGGTCCTTTAGCACTACCTTCCTGCTTCACTCAAATAAATTGATACATTCAAGTTTGCTCCTGTATATTGTGCCCCGTGACTGTACCCGGTCTCTGCTACCTGCCTACGTACATTTTTAGCAGCTGAGCAGTACCTTTCTATTTTGAGATGGTTTTTCAAGTGGGAAACAGTCTCATGAGAAACTACAGCAATCTGAAAGAGCAGTTAGTTAGCAGTCATGAAATGCTGCTGGGAAGAAATGTAATTCCCACTATTTAAATATGCAAAACAAAGCCCTGCCATTTTGATCAGAAAATGATCTTTCAATTCTGATTGTGCCTCCATTCAGACAGCGGCACAATTTTGGTTGCCAGGCAGGGCTGCAGTTGTGTGTTAGCAGAAGGAAGAAAGAAACAAAGCCAAATATTTTACCACACTATTTCCCATTGCTTTTTTAACAGGTCTCCTTAGGTTTGGTATAGTTTGGCTTCTAGAATGGCCCATGCATTTAAGCCAGTCCTATAAACCTGTTAAGGAAACAGAGTAGACCAGATGTAATTTTTCATACCTTTTGTACTTAGTTGCCTAACAGTAAATAGGATTTGCCACCTATTTTTATCTGATTATATAAACCAAGCTTGGTAGTACTGCTAGGCACTGATTTAAAGCTGAGATAGTCAAGGTCACAAATCCACCATTTACTTGTGAGGTATGTCAAGCGTTGAGGCAGATTTATGGGAAAATGTGGGAGGAAGTTTGTGCATTTCCAGGGACTTGCTCAGACTGTTGGTCAAGGTGCTTTGAGCACAAAATTAATTTTATGTTACTTTTAATCCCATTCATTTCTGCCATGGCAGAAGGGTTTGTTTCTCAGATAAGGTTTTGAAAAAAGTAGTTATACCAAGGGTAAGACATGTGAGGTGCTTGCATTTTTCTGAGACCATTGACCTCCCAGGCTCCCTGTCAGTCACACCAATGGAAGTGTGCAAGGAATTAACCCTGGTTCAAATTTCCATCACACTTCACAAACTTCTTTTTTAAATGAAACCTGGAAGCTGCTTATCCTCAAATATTTTAATGAACTGGAAAAAGCAAATGCACCTTCTAACTGATTATGGATAAAATGTTATGATAAGCATCTCTGGGATTTTTTTAAAAAAAATAATAAGATTGATGGTCAACTTTTAAATGGAAATAGCTGGCTGAGTCAGACCAGCTTTGATGCCAAGTTCCATAATGGAAGGAGAAGATACTATTAGTTCCAAAGTATTACCACTTTATTCCTAAATTGACAACACCATGCACATGGGTGAAATCCATGTTCCCCATCAGGACTATATAATAGGAGTCAAGATGTGGTTTTGGCAGGACAGCGGAGTAGGAATTATGGGAGCAAAATGGCTCTTTACATACTTGATTAAATAATAAATATCTAACTGACCTAAAGCAGAGAAGGTACTCGCTCATACCACAGAGCATGTTTACTCTGGGAGAGGAAGTGTAATTGATTTATTAAACTAAAATACTTTCAACTTTAAATTCAACTAACCAATACTTAATAGTTAATTACAGCCCACTTAAAACACTCTAGGAGACATTGGCGTGAAGCTACATTTAACTATAAGTGATAGACAGCGTTCAAATATAATATCCTTCAGCTATATACAGCATCCAGCCACAAACTGGGATTTTTTCATTTCAGTGTTCAGTTTGGTAGGAGAAAAGTGGTCAACAATTCTAGAAATGTAATTTCCCTTTCATTACGTGAAAAAGAGTCAGGCATAACCAGTACTAGCACTCTCAGGAACAGCTATGGGCACTGTCCTACAAGAGCAGCTAATTCATTTCCAGCCACAGTCCTGACTGTTAAAATCAGCTGTCAGCATTAACTGGGAAAAAACCCATAATTTTTGCATGGAAGTTGGAGCACAGTATCTACCCTGTGATATTCACTTTAAATTTTTTTAAATTGGCATGGAGCTGAGCCAGTAACAGCAAAAATCAGCTTTTTGTTTAAGAAAATGCTATAAATGGAGGTGTAAAGTACTGGGCAGATACATTTTAAAATAGATAAGGAACTGTGCTTGAAAGAACATGTAAGAAGGGGCTGGGATCTCCCTTGGCATACTGCTCTTGGCAAAGCACAGATGGAGCTCCATGACTCAGCTTCCTTGTTCTGCTGGAATGATAGGACAAGTCCTTGGTAGATCCAAAGTGTTATTCTCCCTGTGCCTAGACAGCTTCAAAGACAAATTCAGTTTGGTGGTACATGCAGCCTTCTGCCCAGACCAGAGCACTCTCTCCCTACCTGCTTACACAGCAGATGGAATGCTGTCGGCATTATGTTGTATAACTGTCAACATATTTTTCCCGTACATCTACTGCCAAGGTAAAATTGCTACTTATCCATAGGCTAAAACTGTAACTCATAGATCTTCATGCCCCTTAAACCCCTTAAACTGCTTGCTGAAAATGAAATATGCAGTCTGTATGGATACAGGCATTTATGACTGACTGGTAATACCAAGTCTTCAGAGAGAAACATTATGCAAGCAGATGGTAGCTGCTTTCAGCTGCCTTTAACCAGGAGACTAAGGGACCAGCTGGAGTCTTACTAGTGCTTGAAAAGCAAAGGCAGCCACTCATTGACATTTCCCTGAGCCACCCAGTTTCCAGAAAAATGATTTTTAATGTCTGTTCTGCAGTGCAGAGTTCCAGCCAGGAGCTACAGCCCAGCAAGTAGAAAAGGAAGAAGAGGTTTTATCAGCTGGGACTGATACTGATGTTGCCACTGGCTGTGAGAGCAGAATTTGATTGCCATGTAGGCATAAGAGAGGGAGCCATCTCAATCAGGAATTAATTCTTAGCCAGGCAAACCACTGACAATAGTAAAGTATTGATGGGGTTTCTACACAGAAATGTGTAGTAGTTTAAATGTGGACAGCATATGCACCATCCAAATTTCCCAAATGCAGGACAGCTTGCTGTTTTTTCATGCTGAAAACTGGAAAATATCCTGTTTATATGTTACTCAGGAGTGGCAAAATTTCTCTGATAGCTTAGTGCTGTTTGAAAACAATGCTATGCTGCATATAAATGGCTGGTTACAATATGGAAAAAAAAATACACTGTGATTACTTGGAATTAAGACACACAGGTTATTTCAATTATATATATATATATAGAGAGAGAGAGAGAGAGAGAGAGAGATTTTCTCCTTTCAATTTGTACAGTCCTCTCTCTTACCCAAACATCATGTATGCCAGGACCAGCCTAGAAGGAAATCCCAGGCCCTTTCCTTTCTGCTTGCAATCCTTCTAATGACTGCAGGCAGTATTTCTGTTTCCGTTGAAGTACAAATTTTAAAGTAATAGAATGGATAATTTTGGAAAATGGCTGGCTGAAGTATGCATGTATGCAAAGGCAGTGAGCAGATATTGTTGGTTCAGAAATATTGCCAGCATCCTCTTCACTGCTGTCTGGGGAGCAAATTTCTGCTGTACTTTCTCAGAAGCTGTGAAGCAGGGGCTGGAGGAGCGCTGCTGCAATGCTGTGCTCATATGTAAAGCCTCTCTGAACTGTGTGCACATCATCACTTGCATCACCAATGCCCAACTGACCACCAGATGGCCTTTGCAGAAGCAAGAAGTTAAGGTCAAGATTTTTATTTCCGATTTGCAGGTAGGCACTGTTTCCAGTCCTGCATAATCAGATTCTCTGTGCACCAACTAATTTCCTGAGGCATAATGTATTTAGATGGGTAGAAAATTGCTTACGTTGTTCCCAAAGCACTACAAAGGTAAGCAACAATCCTCAGTATCCTTCTTGCAGAGAGGCAGGATAGAGACATGAATTGTTAATCACACAGGTTCTCCATTCATTCCCAACAGGCACTGCAGGGTTGTGGTGCCTCCAGCTGGCTCAGGAGGGCTTAGTTTGCAACAGAGTGAATTACATCTGTCTGTTGTACCCACAACATCAGGGACTGCAGAAAATGCTCCAAAATGGGTTGGAGAAACTGAATCAGCAGCAGGGTGGGTATTTCAACACTGAGTTTTACAGATGCAGCAGTAGCTGAAGAGTTTCTAACTTAGGTACATCTGCTGTATTCTGTCATTGTGGCAGCAAAGTCACAGTCAGGAAGCTGAACACTGAATGGTGCAACTTTCAGCATTGTACTGATAATGAATCCACACCTCAGCCTTTACCTCTGGTGTACATGGAAAATAAGAGTGTATAGAGGAATGCACTGGAAGGAGTTACGTCTGTTTTCAGGGAGTTGGACTCTGAAAAGCATTCACAGATTATTTCAGTGCCAGTTAGAAATCACCCTTCCTGTGCCAAACTGACACAGAGCTCTGACTCCTCCTTCCACATGGCCCCTCAGATCTACAGAATCCCAAATCATTCTCTGCTACCATCTCACTTTTGCTTCTGCTGCAGCTCCAGGCCATCAGTCTGTGTGTGCATATGGTATGTGAGTGTGCAGTATTGCCTCTCACAGCAGTCCCAGGGAGTCTAGATGAATAGGTGTGCTATTTCATTATTCAGTTTTCTCAAGGACTGTTTCCTTCTTTCTCATTCCAGGTGAGGCAAAGGATGCTTGTGACTTTGTGTTTATATTGCATGGGGTGCTGCTGAGGGAGGGACATGGCATTTTTGGTTATGAAAAAATGAGGATGCCTGGAGTTCCCAGAACTATGTCTGTCTTTTTTCCTCAATGCTGATGGGTTAGCAGTCACCTTAAAGCCTTCAGAGATTCATAGCAAAGGGTGGACTTGAAAATACACTAAGGAATTACATGCAATTGTTGTTTTTGAATTAGATGGCTGGATAGTATTCATGCCCTTTTCCAGGCTCAAGGAAAAGTACGACCGAAATACTGATGAATTTTGCCTTTCGCCATCAATAGAGATTTATGAAATGCTCTTGTATGTCCTCTGACTGAGAGTTTATTGAAGCCACCTATTTCTTGTCATTCCCAGATATATGCCACAAAGTGTGAATGAGTAAGACTTCACTTGTGAAGATGCTTGTGAGCTTCTACATATAGAACCATGGAAGCATTAGGGTTGGAAAAGATATCCAAGACCAAGTCTTGGATCTAACACCGCCATGTACATCAGACCACTAAGTGCCATGTCAAGATGTTTCTTGGAACACTTCCAGTGGTGATCATTTCCCTGGGCAATTTCCATTCCAACACTTAACCACCCTTTCAGGGAAAAAGTTCTTTCTGGCATCCAGTACGAACCTCCCTCGGTGCAGCTTGAGGCCATTTCCTCTTATCCTATCACCAGTTGCCTGGGAGAAGAGACCAACCCCCACCTGGCCCCAGCATCCTCTCAGTCAATCGCAGAGAACAAAAAGGTCTCCCCTGAGCCTCCTTTTCTCCAGGCTAAACAACTCCAACTCCCTCAGCTGCTCCTCATGCGAGTTACTCTCTAGACCCTTCAGCAGCTCCATTTCCCTTCTCTGGACACGCTCCAGCACCCCAGTGTCCTTCTGTTTGTGAGGGGCCCAGAACTGAGCACAGCATTCGAGGTGTGGCCTCAGCAGTGCCAAGTACAGGGGGACAATCACTGTGGACAATCCTGCTGGAGGCACTATTGACGATACCAGGCAGGATGCCCTTGGCCTTCTTGGCCACCTAGGCATGGCTGGCTCTTGCTCAGCTGCTGTCAGCCAGTACTCCCAGGTCCTTTTCCTCTAGGCAGATTTCCAGACACTCTGCTGCCAGCCTGTAGCACTGCCTGGAGTTGTTGTGGCTCAAGTGTGGGACAGGACGCTTCCCCTTATTGAACTACAAACTGTTTTCCTCAGCCCATGGATATAGCCAATCCAGATCCCTCTGCAGAGCCTTCCTACACTCCAGCAGATCAACACTCCCACAAAATTTGGTGTATTCTGTGAACTGAGGGTTCCCTCAATTCTCATGTTCAAATCATTGATATAGATTTTAAACAGAACTGGCCCCAACACTGAGACCTGGCGAAACTCCCTTGTCACCAGCCACCAACTGGATGTGATACATTCTCCCCCACTCTTTGGTTCCAGCCATTTGGCCAGTTTTTAACTCAGAAAAGAGTGCACCTGTGTAAGCCATGGCCTGCTCACTCCTATGCCATGTGAGACAGTATGAAAGGCTTTTCTAAGTCCAGCTAGGTACATCCACAGCCTTTCCCTCATCCACTAGGCAGGTCATCAGGTGACAAAAGATCAGGTTGGCCAAGCAGGACCTGCCCTTCCTAAACCCATCCTGGCAGAGCCCAATCTCTGGCTGTCCAGTAGGCACTGCATGATCACACTCAAGATGATCTGTTCCATAAGTTTTCCTGGAACAGAGGTCACATTGCCAGGCCTGTAGTTCTCTCAATCCTCCTGTAACCATTCCTGTAGCTGGGTGTCACATGGTCACCCTCCAGTCATCTGGGACCCCCACAGCTGGCCAGGACTGGTGATAAATGATGCAGAGTGGCTCAGCGAGCTCTTCCACCAGCTCCCTCAGTACCTCCATGTGAACCCATCTGGCCCCAGAGAGTTCTGAGTTCCTAAGTGGCACAGCGGGTTGAGCAAGGATGTCATGGGTGGTGTTGTCATTGAACATATCCTCCAAAAAATGTGGAGGCAGAAAGCTATGGAGGAGCTGCCAGTGGACTCCTGCAGAACCAGGAAGAGTGCAAGAAATTCTCCTAGAAATACCACTGTCACAGCAAAGGGGAGGGCTGTGGTGCAGCTTGTGAGAGAAAGCGTTTCTACAGTATTCCTTACCACACAGGTTATATGTCAAACCAAAATCACAGCTATTAAATGGATAAAAGTGGGAATCCTGAGCAGAAGCTATTATAATGGCTGAATTCACCGATCAAATATGCCTAATTCTGTGCCATCACTAACTGCTACTTCACAGGCTGCAATCAAGCTTTGGATGAACAAAGCCACAAAACAGGGGTCTTACTTGTATAAGCCAATACTTTTTGCTGGGTGGCAGGCCAAAACTGTGGGAAAGGTTTACATTTTTTTCCAGGTCAACTTGGAGCCCTGTTTTGGCACAAAATCAGGACATACCTCATTCGGCCAGAAAAATTCACCTTTTTGGCCAGCCAGGAAAATTCACCTTTGGTTTCTGACCCACCACAGTTCTCCTCATTTTGTTTCCTTCCCAAAGCCAAGTTTCAATTAGTGCATTAAGAGCAAAGACTCGTGCCCCACATGACAGTGTTTACCTCAGTGTGGAAACCACAGGAGATTGCTGAGCAACCAGGACTGCTAAATAGTTCTTGGGAACTAGTGCAGAAAGAATAATTGAGGAGCAAATGAGGAGTTTATGTGGAGACCATTCACACAGGCATACACAAGCCTGCTCTCAGTTGCAATCACTGAAGTTGTGCCTACTAACAGGTCTCAGCTGAAGCCGTCGGTTTTATAGTTGACAAAGGGTGTTTGTGCAGTGACAAATAGTTGAAACATAACAGGTTTGGCTTTTTTCCCCATTTTTATTGTACTATATGTTTTGTGAAAGCAATCACATAGAAATCTCCGTTATGTAATGCTGTTTTAGAATGTTCTTAAGCTCCATGAAAAAAATCTCTTTTAATTATATGATCAATTTCTTCCTTTAGCATGCTTTTTTTGCATGCTACATGCCTTTCATTCTACCTTATCTTTCTTTCTACATTATCTTCATGGGAGGATAAAGACTAGCACTGTTTACTGTTCTAGGATTAGAATTTCATAAATAAAACATATAGTGAGAATCATCATGTCTAAATAGGATTAGCATTATTTTTCTACTTATTTTTTAGGTGGATTATTTTTATGTAATTTATTCACACCCATCTTTTGTGTAGCAGTAGAACAGCTTTAAGCTTCTAACCCTCTTCTTCCCTTCCCCTTCCTGCTGAATATTTTCTTAACATAGAAGTTGCTAGAGGCCAGGTCATGTATGAAACAGGATCTGAACCTATTTATTTTTTCTTAACTGGAGATATAAACATGGAAGTCTATATCACTCCTTCATCTTTCGCTTCCCACCAGAAAACATGCACTAAGTGGGGCAGTTTAGGAGGGGAAATGTGCCTTCCCTGAGTTTCTAAGAGGCGTTTTACAGGCTCTGCCTAGAGCGTGCTGCTGGCAGGGCTCCACATACCCTTACCTGTGGGGACAGCTGGGCCATAACCAACTCCTGGAGGAGTGTCCTTGCTAGACCTTGGCCCCAGCTGTGTGGAAAATGCTTTAGGGAGTGCAGCTTGAAGCCTTCATCTCATCTTAAATCCAGGCTGGTGGTAATCCGCTAGGGACACTCCAAGTAGGAATGTCCTCTGAGGCTAAGGGCAACAGCTAGTTCCCATCTCCTCAAATCAAACTGAAATGCACCAAGGAGCAGGTGCCTCTGCCTTTCACCCTGCAGGTCACCTCCTGGAAAGGGCATATGGGGGCTCAGAGCTCCCCACTGAGCTTTCAGCAAGGAGCAGGCTCAAGGAGCTGCTGGGAGACACCTGGAGTGTTTGCTACGGTGACACCTGTGAGAGCTGCTTTAGAAAGCATGATACACAAGCAAAAGAAACCAGTTTGACTGTTCAGAAGGGATTCATTTCAGAGACAGAAATACAGGTGCAATTGGGATGCTACTACTTCTAGGGGTAAGTGGCAACTGAGAGAAATCTTGAGGGCACCTACCTGAAACATGGAGTCGTCACTGATAGTTTTGTTAGACAGTCTCACTGTGTTCCCAAAGAACTCTGGGACACATTGGACAAAACTTTGTTAAAATATCCATTAAAATGAGAGAAAGAGACTATTTTTCTTTCTCAGCAGCCAGGAGTTTTAAATTAAGTGGTTGAGGACCTCAGTATTTCTAGGATGAATTTTAAATAACTATTTCAAGACAAAGGCATCTTCAGCTCTATGCCAATGTTTACAATCAGAAGATGGCATGATTCAGATGCTTTCGACTGCTATTTCTCGTTCTGACATTCATTCTGGGTAAAATATTTTAAATGGGATAAAATAATAAAATAGAGGAGAGAATTAATGAGTTTATAATTATTACTTCTTGCTATTTATTAAAAAGCTTAAATGATGCTTTCATATTTGAAATAGATTGCTACATAAAAGGATAAGTTTGGCTAGCATTGGAGAGCATAATGTGCTCAGACATCTGGTAAGAGTTTGATTAGATCTTACACAATATTTTGATAAAAAGTAAGACTGCCACAAAATTACCATGGCACATCTTAAAAAATGAGATGGGTGACAAATCTTCAGTACATATAAGCAGGTAGCCATGAGCAAGCATATGTGCCTCCACAGTGGTGAGCTGGTAGCTGCTTCTTGATCATTGACTAATTGCCAGAAACCAAAGTGGTTAACAATGACAGCAGTGTTGAGCTTAAAAGCCAGACAGAGCAACGTGGTTCTCTGAACAAAATGAGAATAAGCTAAACAGTGTAGGTCTTAAACTGAAATTTATTACTCAAATACATGGTCTAGGTGCAATTTATAATAATAAAAAATGAGGGGAGGAAATCTTTCTGTGTCCCAAAAAGCAGCATATCTGTAAAGGGTGGGAAGGGTAATTTGAACTGTTGGGGTAATAAGCTTCTCCTTGAAAGGATAGGGTCTAATGCAGTCCTCAGATGTATAAACAGGGGTAGCTCAAATAGAAATGAAGCAATGATATTTGTGTTTGGCATTGGAGAGAGCACTAATGGAATCTGTGTCCAGGTCTGTCATTTGGAAAGGACATTGGCAAACAGAAACGGGTTCAGAGAAGAGTTAGAGAACAATTAAGAATCTGGAAAATACTTATGGACAGAAACCCCACAACCCAGGAGTCAGTGTGTATTTTATAAAAAGGAAGTTAAAGAGTGTGTAATTTGCAGTCCATGAGTTTACAAGGGAGGAAAGCTTTGGTAATGGCTTCCTGAAGCCTTGAAGCCAGAAAAATGGAACTAGAAGCATGGCACAGGATCTAACAGTAAGGATCTCATTAAAAGTTATGGTAGCAATTGTAAAACTTTTTTTTTTTTAATTGTTTTTTCTTACAGCTACACTTTAATAAGAGTCAACACAGGGGAATGCTGCTCGAGAGTCATCCCCATTGGCCTCAGAAGCCATGAGTCTAAGAAAACTACTGAGAGTATCTCAAAAAATAAGTGAATTAAAATTGCATGATCATCCACACAGAGCCATAAATATAAGCATGAGGTCAGGGTCTTACCTTAAACTAAATGCTTTGAATATTGAGAAAATGATTCTAGACTATTCACATGTACATAGAAGACAGGCACCTCATGGCACACTGGCTGTCAAGAGAGAGGTAAGAAAGTTCCAGTGTTTGAGACTGAAATGAAAAAGGAATCCAACATTGCAAGTGAAAAGGTTTGGTTGGGCAAATAACATGTAAGGTGTGGAGCAATGAGAGTAGCAGAGAAGCCAAGTAATTCCCTGCCATGGAAGGAAGTCTGAGAAGAGTGGGGTTTTATACAAACATATGAGGGTGAAATTAATCCTGAAAGGAAAATGGATGAGGTAGGGATTTTTGTTGGGCTCATTTTTTACGCCGGTGTTCTCATTAAGGTGAGAGTAAAGGAAACTGCAGATGACGTGAAAATATAAGTAACTGCCCTGGATGAAATATAAAAGAAGATGCAAAAAAAAGTGGTGGAAGATAATAACACAGACACAGAATAACAGTGTGAGATTCAGAGTGAAACTATGTAAATTGACTCATTGAGGCAAAGGAAAAGATGGAATTAATCCAAAGGAAGGGAAAATTGTACAGAGCAGCTATGCTGAAAGATAAGAGATGTGCAAAGATGGAAATGCGAAGCCAGTGAAATGAGTCTGCAGTGTGATCTGGTAGCTTAAAAGATGACATTAGTTCTGGATTTCACATGTAAAAACACAAGCTCAGAGTCTAGACCTGCAGGAAGGTCTGCTGCCAGGCCCCAAGCACAGCATGAGGTGAAGATGTCCTCCTAATTGTTGTTTTCGTGGGAAGAAAAATACCACATTGTGAGTTGAAATATCAGTAATACAAGGCAATTTTGGAGTAACTGAAATTAGTTCAAGCAGGATCCAGACATGGACCAAATTATATTTGAATCAGAATTTAACTGAGGTATTTTGATATTAGATAGGATTTAGCTTGTCTGCATATTGAAAAGTGATGCAAATTGGATTGAGGCATGCTGCTCAGGAAGCTACAGGCTGAAACTTGGAGAAAATTAGTTCTGAAACCGATCTGGAAATCTGAGTCTTCCTTGGTTGTCAGACAGGGAATTTCCCTAGAAAACTTATAACATTTTCACCATCTTAGCTACAGCCCTTGTACAACTGTAGCATAAAGAAAAATGTTTCAGAGGCAAGGAGATGGATTAGAATACACACTGGGTTTTTTCCACCTTTGTGGTGACTTTATGAAAGCACTTTGTCAGCTCTTCACTAGCTACTGTGTACTTAGCTCTGATCTGTCCTGTCAGACAGGTTAGATCTAGGGAAGTTAGATTTAGCTATAAATTCCAATCTGTCTCTCTGAAATCTAAAAATAGAATAGTTGAGAATGTATGGGCTGAATTATGGATCAAATGTGTCACTGCAGAAATCAAGGACAAAATGTGTGACATTAAACCGATAAAAGAAAAACTCTTTACTTGACTATTTCTGTACTCATGTAGTACATTTTTCATGCACAGAGCTCTGTGAAGACATTAGCTAATTAATCCTCACAGGATGTCAGGGGACCATTACTCTCATTTTTCAGTCAGAAGAGAAAGTTTAGAGACTCTTTCCATCTACAACTGGAATCTGGAATATGCATATCTTGCCTATTGCCCCATGCTGAAGTCTCCATACTGCCACCTAATGCCTGTCTAATACATGTGAGAAAATGCAGCTTTGAAAAAAATGGAGTAGGTATTTTCAAACTACTCACAATGTTTAATAAGTAAAAAACTTACATGATAGATAAATTGACTCCAGGGGCAGAAAAGCAGGAGAACATGTGATGTGAAGTTGATGGTAACTGCACAGAGAAACATGGTTTCCCCCTGTGAGAACTAGCAGATAGCCTTCCTGGGCTGGGCTGGTACAAATGTGCCCTGTAGCAGCACAGGCACAGCTTCTGAACATCACTAATGGCTTGCTCTGATAACTCCTGGCTGGAACAATCATTGGAAGGAGTTTCCTCATCACTTAGGGGGCTTCAGGATTGATATTCCCCACTATTGCTGAGGCAAGCATTGGTGTATGAGCTCCACCTTTATGGTAGAGGGGGAAACTAGGCCAGGCTGTGATTGCAAGTCTTCTCAGAGACCTCAGGAGCCCAGGAATCCCAAGATGTCATTTGTGATTACAGCAGCTGCTTTGCCCTACATACTGATGAGGCCAAAACTTGTCATGGGACCGCAACGCTGAATTGCTGCTCCCTCCATTGCAGTAACTTCTACCGCATCATCAATCACAATTTCATCAGTTTTCAGATCTGCCACAAGCTGTTACAGTAGCTATTATTCACAGATCCATCCCCAGCACGGTAATATTCATAGCCACACAGGCCTCTGTGTGCTGCCCCTGGATTGTTTGCAGCTGCTGAGGCACACACAGACACGTCCACGCTGGCGCTGGACCAGGGGCACGCAGTTTACGCAGCCATCGACTGCGAGATGCCAGTGTCCTTAAACCAGAAAAAGGTGGCACACTTGTTGCACTGAATTAACATTCCTGATGTACCTACACTCTAGACCTGCTTAAAAAACATGCTTGTCATTACAGCATGCAAGTAGCCATTGTCCAGAGGCAGTATAAAACAATTGTCAATCTTATTCTCAAATTCTCCAATAGTTAGAATATTCCATTAACAGTAATATTTACATGGTCTTGCCACGCATTGAGCAATTTTCCTGTAACTATTAGGTTTAGTTTAATGAACCCTGATATTTTATTGTCCCAGTGGTGCTGACAGCATTGCCACAGGAAGAAAATAACAAGGGAGAATTGTCACTAAAGGACACAAAATGATTCACACGACCACTCTCAGAGTTAGAATAAAACCCACGACTTTATTCTCTGACTCCAGTATTTATAGACAATGACCAGGGATTGGATAATTAAGTTACCACCTTCCTAAGCACACTGGTCATGTGAAACGTCCATCAAAAGATATTTCTTAGAAGGAATGTGATAAACAACTTATTTTTACAGGACTTTAATGGGAAAGTAACTAAAACTCTGAAAATATTATCAATAGGCTTGACTTTCAGGGAGACAGAGAATGAACTTATATTGTCATCTTGTTGCCATTTTTATAGAGGTGAAATTCTGTTTTGCTGTGGTTAAATAACCTTTTAACTGGGGGAAAAATCAGGCCTATTGTGTTTTAATATACAATATGCTGAATGTAGGGGATTGCTGGCAAGCATTCACAGTGAAAGCCAAGCTTTTTCCATTGGAGAACATTTCTGTCTTTCTAACCATCATTCAGAAATCCCTTATTAATCTAATGCATGCCCAAAACTACAAACCTATGCACAGAAATGTAATGCTATGCCTTTGAGGATCTGGAGATTACACAGTTTGTTTTTGTCCTAATTGAAGTGGAAAAACAAAATGTTTTGAGTCATTTATGTCAGCACTTGAAGGCATCCTTACTCTTGACTTATGTTATCTGCATAGCAGATATTGCTAGAGCCTTCAGTCCTAAAAGTACCCAAAATTTGTGCCTGCTGGAGATCTGTGCACCAGACAGTCCATCTTACCTGGCATCTTCTCCTTTTGAAGAGAGCTGCCAACTGACTGGGAAATGGAACAGGGAAGAAACCTGCTGAAGAGACCTTGTTTGTTTTCTTCCTTTCTAAATTTCACTGGCACAGACACACATTTGCAAAGCATTTCAGGCTCAGTTAATTCAGTAGCTTGTAGTGAAAAGAGAGTTTTCTCTGTTCTTCCCTCCCCACAGTGGTTCTAATCTTACCAGAAGATGGCTAAAATTACTCAGTATTAACTTTCATTAGAAACTGTCAAAGAGAAAAATTCATAGCCTGATTTTTAAAAGGTAATGACTGCAGACTTTCCCACTGGAGTGCACATACTTGAAGAAATTAGGTTATTTTCCTGTTTCAGTATCTTTCAAAATAGGCCAAATTCAGCTTGGGAGGAAGTAATTTTATTTATTACAGGAGAACTCAGTTTTCTGGGAAGTCAGTGGTTTTTTTCCAGGAAAGATTCTGTTATTGTTACTATTATTGGTAGTGGTGTTGTTTCTGTTAATTCCGTATGGCAGTCCCGCTATGCTATGTAATATCAAAGAAAAAACACCCCCTACCTCAAAGAAGGTAGATCCCAGGAAGAGCAAAGCAAGGAAAAGAAAGGAAAGGAGAGAGGAAAATAGCAGTTTTCCCATAGGATCACGTGTATAGGCCGCACTGTTTCTTATCAGTCATCTTCTAACTTTCCCCCACTACCACTCGAGTTTAAAAAGGAAATGTTTTTGATGGCACCCACCCCCATTCAGAGCACCACAGTGTCAGTGCTCTGTACTGGATTTCCAAGTGCATTCCCAAGCAGCCAATTAAAGCAGACAAGATAGGTACCAAAGGAAAAAATATTCGTCAGCTGCCACCTCGTTATGGAATGCAAGTGCCTGTCTCCTGTCAGAATCACTGGAAGGTTTTTGCAAATGCATAAGTGCATAAATTGTGTCTGGGAAATTGTAGCTACCATTGCTCCCAGAGAAGTGCATCTTGTTAGCTTGCTTTTTAGATATAATAATTAAAGGCATAAGTGAGGATTGTGCAAAATTCAAACATATTGAATCTAGAACATGGACTTTTGCAATATTAACAGGCCTTCCATTCTCCACATTTCTTAGCAGATATCCTCCTTTGCCAAATATTTCCATTTTGCTGTTTACTAGGCATGGGACAGGCTGAATTCAGGAAGAAGCAATGTCCTGGTTTTGCCTGAGAGTGCAGACACAATTTCTTGCCTGTACAGTCAGGTACACATAGTAGCCACTCAAATGTTGAGACTTAGTGTGTTAAGAAACAGAGACTTGTCCCTCAGAAGAATAATATGCCTATGAGGCAGCAGACATCAATTTAGATTATTTATCACAGATCAGCCATAATTAGCATGAGGAACACATGCTAGGCTCGAGCATTTTATTGCCAAAGTTATGTGGATACTGTATTTGTATAACAGGAATGTTATGCTTTTTGATTTGTTGTTGTTGTTGTTGTTGCTAAAACCAGCACATTACAGTGTTATTTGTACTGAAATAGTGACTGTGGGCAGTAGACCTTCACTCTTCCCTTTGAGCAGGGGGTGGAACAGAGGACATTTTGTGATGTGATTTCTACCTTTAATTGCTACTGTTTTGTCCTTCGAGGTAGGTTAGATAGAATATATTTTTCTGAGCCTGATAAAAGAAGCTGAGATCAAAGTGTTGATCTTTTTTCTTCTTAGTGGCATTGCTGTAACTAACTAAATTACTTGGGAATGGAAAGATAATGAGTACAGAAAATGGATTGTAAATGTTACCAGAATACCTTAATGAAATTTAAATTTAAAAAAATAAATTTCAGCAACACACTGTCCCTCACAAAGTCACACCTAACAGTGCACAGTGCAAAGCGCAGGAGGAGGAAGGGCCTGCCACAGTGACCAGCTTCCATTAAGTATTAATAGCTAATGATGAAGTTTTTGTCCTTGACCTCACCTTTGATGAGCCTTCTTATTCTCCATGAACTTACTTATGAAAGATAAGGTTCTTCAGGGGTTCTTAGGACAACAGGAGTGAAAATCTTGCCGTTGTAAATTGTTGGTTTAAATATAATCCCAGTTGCTCGTGGCCAGAATTCACCACTGTGTGACAGCTGCTTGCTGGCACACATGGCCAGAGCTGGCATCCAGGCTGTGGTGAGATAAATGTCCAGGTCCCAGAGATCACCAATACTGGCTTTACTTGCATTTGCAAGGAAGGGATGTAGCTGGAAATTGATCTGCATTTCCACTTCTGGAGGCCAGCATGATCATGCATACTGCTTTTGATATTTCTTTTCCGGAGGCAGATGATTTGCTTTCAGTCCTATCTGAGGCTCACAAAGACACCTCACTGCCTTGCTGGAGGGGAATGGCTCATGCAATAGAAAAGCAGGTTTCCCCCCCCACACTTTTAACTCTCTGACTCCACATCAACATAATCCTTACAGACTGAGTACCCCGTAATAATGCAGTAGGAGTAGAACAGTACTTCAACTTGCCAATTCCCAGGTGTGCTCGTGTAACTCTTAAAAGCCTGGCACCTTCAGCAGTAAAACCCTGCTTTGTAAAATCTGAGGTGCTGTTTTTCTGGCAGAGCTGAGAAAGTTGTTGGCATCCAAGCTGCACAGAACACCTTATTGTTCTGCTTGTCAGCTACAATGCTGGGATCATTGCCTGCACGCTTCAGTGCACATCTCACAAATTATAGCTGTACCTGTCTGTGGGCTCAGTTAGGTTCGTTTGTGTTCAGGGGAGCTGAGACATTTCAGTACTGGCTTTGGCAGTGCCTATTCCCAACATTCTGATGTGGAAAGAAAGAACAAAAAGACTCCTTTTCACAAGAGAGAGCAGAAAAACCAGACAGGATACCTGCAGTAACACTGGTCACTGCTGCCCATTGTATTTCCTACAGAACAGGCAAAATGACCCAGGGTAGTAGCAAGGGCCTGAGATGTGCACAGGCAACTGGTAAAGCAGGGAAGGTGCACCAGTAATATAGTGGGGAACCCAGGCCAAACATTTAAGGACAGAGGGAGGTTGGGAATAGAAGCAATGAGCTTGAAGCTGATTTATAATCATCTGTCTGGGGTTTCTTCCTTCCCCCTCCTCCCCAAGTAAAGAATGGGACAACAAATTAATATTTCTTTAGTTTTTTGGTAACTGAGGCCTTTAATTTTACTCATAAGCTGGAAAAGCAATTAGAAAAAACATTTTCTGAATGAAAATTTGAACTTTTAGGTTTCAAAGGCATTGAGATGAAATTTTGATAAGTTATCACGACATGATATGTTAAGATATCATGATAAGATATGTTATCACGACAGAGAACAACAGAGGACACAGCCTAATTCAGTTGAATTCATGTGTGATCACTTAAGATTGAATTCTTTATTACACTTAGATGCATTTGCTAACAAAGTTTAATCCTGTCTTGTTTGAGCTTTTTTTGTTTAATAATTAAAGTTTATGGTACAACTATGCTCATGCCGTAACCTAGATAGTTCCCACATGTTCATGTCTGGCTGTAATGTTGTTTCTAATAAATTTGGACTATTTTTTTATTTTTTATTTCTTACTATTTAAAGAAAATTATTTCTGATATGAAATAGATGTAGATGTTGAAGAAAAGGTGATATAAAAATATTGTGTGTTTGAAGATTTGATTTCAGTAAATTCACATGGGTTTGGTCAAATTAAACAAATCTTGCCAGAAGATCCATGAAATACTTTTAATCTAGGTGGTGGGAGATGCTTGTAATTTATATAGCAGGACTTGTCCTTAAAACGTCTTCTGCAGTTAAGGTCCTTATGTCACCTGTATTTATGAATTATTTGAATAAAGGAGATATCGACCAGTTCCTTAACATCTGACTGAGGTGAACATTTGTCAACCAGGCTCTGAAAATGTGAAGAGAGTGAAGAAACAGATGTTGGAGCAAGGAGGTGATTATTATGGCCAGCAGGAGGACAGGGGCTACAGATGTGCTATTAAAGCCTGAAACCTGTAATTTCATCATCACGCTTGTACTTGACTTGGTCTTCCCTGCAGCTTGAGCTACAACACAGCTTTTTGTAGATAGAGCTTGTTCTGTTAGAAAAAGAGGGTGGTGACCTTCCAGGCTGGAGTTACAGATGAATGCCTTTAGAAAGGCAGCAGGAAAACTGTCCTTAGTTTCAGCTGTCAAAAATGAAAGGCATGTCTATGTCAGTTACGACACATACAGGCACACACAGTTCTGAATTGATCTCTGGTCCTACTTCAAGTTACAAACAGGTTACAAAACCCAAAATGCTATTTTGTTGCATGTTACATTGCATTTTACAAAATACCTTACAAAAGAATTGTATTCTTTTACATTGTGGGTTAATGTTACTTACCTTTAATAATGTGTATGGTAAAGAAAGTTCCCTAACCTGTGCTTAAAACACAGGCATAAAAAAAAAAACAAAATAAAAAAATTCATAATTTCTATACAAAGAAATCAGTGGTGACAAAGTTGAATGAGCATAATTATCTAACACTCTCCCAAAAATAATTCCCCTTCTACTCCAGTTTCCTTTCTCTCTGCTCTTCATAGACACTCAGTAGTTTTTGTCCCTGCTATTTTTCTTCTAGTTCAAAGCATGGCTTCCCTGCAGAGAAAAGAGATGAAAGAAGTTTTGCCATTGATTTCAAAAGGGACTTGATTTGACTCCAGATCGTCTTCCCTGCCATCACAACAAAAGAGTAAGGGCTGAAACACACAGTCTAGGAGCTTTTATGGAAATTCAGGGCTTTATTCTGAATGCTCTCAGGTGCAGCATTTCACAGGAAATTTCCAAAGGTTCAGCCAAATGGTAGAAATCAAAAGTACAATCTCACAGCCAGTCTGACCACTTCGTCTGAGACTGAAAATCATGAGGATTTCCTTTGAGCAGGGCTGATCCCAACAAGTGCATCAGGCCTTTCAGGTTAAATGTATTGAAAGGCAGTCATTAATGTCACTGGAGTTATAGCAAGGATGTATTTACGCTGAGAGAAATCTGTGGTGTAGAAGTACAAAATGCCAAGCTCAGTTGAAAGGTTTTGGGGCATATGTGTGCAGATGGGTAGAAAGATGTGATTTCTTTCTGCTCTGTTTGGTATTTTTTTTTTTTTATTTTATTAAATTTTTGGAGTAGTAATTTATTCTATGCAGCATGTAGTGCTATTTGTCATCCTTTTTCCTTCAACTATTCCAAAATCGAGGCTTACTAGTTTTGGGTGACACGTTTCAGGTCACTAATTCGGGAAATGAAATGAAACAGGAAAGCCAGTAGAAGTAAACCACCAGGAAAATCTCCTTAAGGACTGCTATTACCAGAGCATTGAAAAACAAATATGAGAAAAAATATGCCTGTTTCCTATTTATCTGAGCAAGCCAGTGACTGTGACCTACATAAGTTGTGGACAGGACAAGGTCTGTTTGTCTAGACCCCAACCACAACATGGATATATACAGTGCTTTCTTCGGGGGTCTTGAGGGAACAGCTTAACCTATCCACAGCAAGTTAGACTACAATATTTCATTTATAAATGCCAGAATACCAGTAATATGAGAAGGTTTTCCAGTTTTGCTCTGCTATTGGATCAAAATCTCTCCCATCTCAATACACAGACCATAGTAATTGTTTGTGTGCATGAATATTAGCTTTGTTGGAGCACAATCTCCCTACTAAGGAGTCTCCCTTCAAAAATTCCTAATTATTCTAAGGTAAATTCAAGGTGAACCCACAACCCTTTTTGAATGTGAGTGCAGAAACTATCTCCAAAATGCAGATCAATGAAGGTGTCAATGAAGGCACCTCAGAAAGAATGTCACTTACGCATTTTATTATTCAGTTTGATCTCTCAGGGGTCTTTGCAAAACCATTTAATTAAAATGTGATTTGGGATGTTTGCACTAGAAATGGAGGTGATACAGAGTCCTTTTCTACATTGCCATTGGCAGAGGAAAAAGCTGTGATGGAATTCATAGTAGACTTGAACCAGCTGTTATCAACTGCCCTACCTCTGCTGACTGCCACACAGCTAATGTGGTTGACCCTCAGCAAAATCTGCCCCAGTAATTCCGATCCTTCTCCAAATCTGTCTCTTATTAGCAAATGAGTTTCATGAAGTATCTTCATCCATCTTGTGCTCCTCTTCCTATCTAATATTTTCCAGAGTGAGACATCCTTCAGTATATTTATTCAATACATTTCACTTGGTTAGTTCCCCTAAGGTTTATAAATAATAAGTCGCATAAGCACAGCATCTTATTTGCTGTATCTGCTTCATTTATTTCAATACAATTCAGTTGTATTTCCCTGCATGGGAACAGCAGGAAATAGCCTGCAAGTACCTAGCAATACTCAGGACAGTACAAAAGATGGTACTGAGTAATGAACTCAGCACAGCTCAAACATCCAGTGACAAAGCTGTGACAAAAGCTTCTCACAGACCACAACTTACAGAGCCAACCTCCAAATTACCTCTCGGTGCAAGAGTCTTGATTGTCCCTGCCAAATAGAGGGAAGCAACACTAAAAGCTGGTTCAGCAGCTGGACCCACTTATCAGGGTTTCTCAGTCCTAATGCTGGTGCTTGCCATCCCTCTACTCAGTAGAGAGAAATGGAGTTGGCACTGGGGAAGAAAGCCTGCTAACAGGCTGGAAATTGCTGTATAGACTGCAGGAATTAATTGAACTTCCCCTGAAGCAGAGAGGAACCAATAGTGGGAGCTCTTGTGCTCTCCATCTAAAATTTACCAGGGAGCAGAACACCAGAGCTCAGGTGCCTGGCTCTAGGGTTTATTCAGTGCCTATCCCAAACTCTACAGTGACACCATTGCAACTAACAGGACCTTAAAACCAGTGGGGGAGAACTGCTACTGGCCCCATCCCTTGAATCAGCAGCCTGGGGCAGCCCTCAGGGGCACACACTGCTGGGAGAGGGGCTGTGGAGGGCTTACTTGGATTTTAACACTGGCTGGCCCCTTTGCCCAAGCCTGGTTTTGGGTCTGGTCGTTACCCAGTGATGTCCAAAACACAGGCTCCAGCAGAGGGCACAGCCAGCCAGCAGAAGAGGGGAGCTGGGCCAGCAGCAGAGGCAGCAACAGCAGCAGGATATTCCTTGGAGCAGAGGTCACAGATTCACAGAATCTTCTGAGTTGGAAGATACCCACAAGGATCATCGAGACCACCATCCCAGCCCTGCACAGGGCCATCCCCAAGAGTCACACCACGTGCCTAAGAGCATTGTGCAAACACTTCTTGAACTCTGTCAGGCTGGTGCTGTGACCACTGCCCTAAGCAGCCTGTTCAAGTGCCCAACCACACTCTGGATGTAGAACCTTTTCCTAATATCCAACCTAAACCTCCCCTGACACAACTTCAGGCCATTCCCTCAGGTCCTGTCATTTGGTCACCACAGAGAAGGGATCAGTGTCTGCCCCTCCTCTTCCCCTCATGAGGAAGGTGTAGACTACAATGAGATCTCCCCTTAGTCTCCTCTTCTCTGAGGAAGACCAAGTGACCTCAGCCCTCCTTCTAAGGCTTCCCCTGAAGGCCCCTCACCATTTTCATTGCCTTCTTTTGCACACTCTCTAACAGCTCGACATCTTTCTTAAATTGTGGCACCCAGAACTGCCCCCAGCACTGGAGGAGAGGCTGCCCCAGTGCAGAGCAGGGCGGGACAATCCCCTCCCTTCCCTGGCTGATGCCCCCAGGACAGGGTTGGCCCTCCTGGCTGCCGGGGCACAATGACTCACATTCAATTGCCATCGACCAGGACCCCCAGGTGCCTTTCTGCAGCGCTGCTCTCCAGCCTCTCGTTCCCCAGTCTGTACATGCCAGGTGCTGAATCTGGCACTTTCCCTTGTTGAACTTCATATGGTTGGTGAAGTCTCAACACTCAGCAGAACTGGCTCCTGCTGACCCCAGATGCACCCTAAGAGGAGCTGGGGTCTTTTCTTAAAAACACCCTTGTCCCTGCCACTTCCAAGGCACGGCACCTGCTTTTAGCACCAGAGCACATGAGCACCTGGTCTGGGCAGGTAAAAGGAAGGCAGAACAGCCAGAATGTTGCATTTTTTTTCTTTTCTTGCGATGTTATGTTTGATCTTATTTTGGATATGTGCATCAGGCAGGCTTCCTGAGCTGGCAACTGAGGTTTACCATTTCTTCCCACTAAACTCAGGGGTATTTGGGAGTTACCTGGCGAGCAATGTGCCTGCCTTGCAAGAAACAGAAGACCCACCAGGTCTAACCTGTAACTAGGTTTTATGCCTAATTCAACAGGGAGCCATGGGCCTGAGGAAGGGCATGGAGGCCCTTCCTCTTCAAGCTGGGACAGCTCTGCTTCCTTTCCCCTCTATTAGCCTGTGCATCATTTCAAAGGATCCAGAGCAAAGGGAGGGTATTCCTCTTTTTCAGCCAACATGTAAGGAGAAAATGATAAACGTCCTTCAGGGAGTTACAAATCAGGAGATGTGCCTTCCTTGTGCAAGGGAGAGCTCAGGGACCCCTTCTTCCTGTGATGCCTCCCAGTGTTCATTTTAGCTGTCTTCTCCCCAGGCAGAGCTCTCCCTCTGCGGCATGATTAAAAGCACACTTGAGTTTTCTGTTTGTCTCAGTAGAGCATCATGGCAAGTGCAATTGTCATTTTATACAATATGACAGCAATTAACACCTAGCTGCAGCACTATGGCATCTAGGTCTCTTCACTGATGATCACAAATCACAGACAAACATTTACACTGTGAACAGTATGAATAGGGTAAATTTTAATTGTGTGGATAATGTATGTAACAGATAAGCAACATAACAATTATGCTTTGTACATAAAATAACACTTTCCTTCTAAGCCTCTCTCTACATTTAAAACTTGGTAATGAATTTAGCCTTCTGTATCAGCTGTGATGGGAAAGTTTTGCTCTTTAGAGAGAAAATGAAGCAGAGAAGAGACTTGTCAGAAGCATCTTGGAAACTCTGCCATTGACCCATTTAGGCTTAATGAATAAAACCCATGAAGTTCACAGGTTTGGGGTGTGACCATAAACTGTGTTTGCACATGCCTGCTTCTGGGGCCTGATGGAAGCCCAACAAATATTCTGTTGATTCCCGTAATAAAGAATTAGCACTTTGACCTTCAGAGACCATGCCATGACACAAGTTATAAGAAGCAAGTGATGAAATTTCCTGTCTTCTGGGTGTTGATTTGAACAGATGAGGGGCTCAGATAGGAAATACATTGACTTGCTGTCCTTCCTAAGGAAGCTAGTGAAAAGCCCCATATGGAAATGCAAAGAATCTTTCTCTGGTCAGTTCCTCATGCTGATCAGTGCTCATATCTGACTTATGTATATTCAAACCTTCATCCAATAGTCACATAAGCATGGTGGAAAATTCATCTCTCTTCTTTGGACTGTCCTGGACAAGAGAAAGAGAGAGAAATGACAGGAAAAAGGATCTTGGGATCAAAGACAGTGGTATATTTCTGTATCTTCCTATGGGAAGGCAAGTCTTATGGAATCTTCTTATGTCTTCTGGAAGGATCTTTCCCAGTATCTGTACTTTTAAAAATGCTGGAGAAAAACAACAAAGTTCCAGATTTTATCACCCTTTTTTATTTATATTTATTTATTTAAGTAATATTCAATATTACTTAAACTGATATAATAATGTCCTACCTTATGTCTATATGACAATTTATGTATGGCCTTCATACCAGAACTCTGAAACTCCTCATTTCCAACTGAGAGCCAAACTTTAATTGGAGCCCTCTCCCACACTGAGCAGAAGTTAACTAAGCTGAGCAAACTTGAACCTACCCCTTTCTGATCAGAATAGTTGGCCCAGGGCTAATCTATTTCAAGCACTCTGCTTCTCTGAATGAGAAGTTGTTTCTGCTGAAAGCTTGCAATGCTGCAGGCTTCTCCTTGGACAGCACCTGGCTGTAGCAATACACATTTCCTAGTTTACAGATTGGTAGATAGATGACCACTGAAGCAGTAAAACAAGATTAAAACAAGCAGATAGCTGGAACTGAGGAGCAACCTGTCTGCTCAGTAATAAATAAAACCCAAAGGGAACTGACACTTCGCATTTTAGCACCCTTGCCATACTTGGCAGGTGGCTTTTCTTTCCTGCCCATCCCACAGCCCCTGGAGATGTTTCATGAGTTGGCCACCAAGTTGTCTTGCTGGCTGACTTGGCCCCTTTGAGAGAGTGCAAGGGACCATCCCAATTCCAGCTGCACCACCGAGCACAATACTCACCCTTTCTATGGGCCAGATCTGACCTTTCAGGAAGCCAACACGATTCATTGCACAAGCTGTTTACCTTTCTTTTTTTAGCTGAATTACCTACTGTAGTGAGCTGCATCAGCTGATGGAGGGGGCCAAGGGAATGCCAGGGTTGCAGAAGTAGGGGGAATTCATGACCAACAGGAGAGCAAGGAGAAGAAACTCCCCTTCTGTGGCAACCAGGCTGGCTCAGCCCTTCCACCCAGGCAGTCTCTTCCTGCCAGTGTGGCAATCATTGCAGTGCAGAGAGCAAGATGACTTGTTATTTTGGAACACTCCCCAAATAACATTCATCCTCCAAACAACTGTCATTCCTGTGGCTCTTCTGTTGGAATGCAAACAGCTTGAGGTGTACAGGCATGGTTATGTGTCCAGCTACAGGTGACTGCATCCATGGGTAGGTAGGCTAGGGTATCCAGCACACTTCTGGGGCTGGCACAGAGGACATGAGGTTTGGGGGAACAGCTGCTGGAGGCCAAGAAAGATACTGGAAGACATCTCAAACAGCAGCACCAGGCACCCATCTCTCTGAAAATGAGTCAAGACTGAAGCAACTTAAGGGTCCTCAGCCATGACATAACATAGCTCCAGCTACACTAATGAAAATCCTGGGATAAAGGATACTCCCAGACTTGATTAGCAGGGGCAGAACCTTCCCACAGACTTCCCCAAACCTCTGAAATAGTGACAGCAGATTTAACATATAGCTGGGTACAAAAACTTGTCCTTGACCCCATCGACTTCCTACAAAAATCCTTGTAGTTTTATTATCATAATTTGTTTTCCTTTCTTCAAGTATTCAATCTAATACTATCATAGGCCACATTTTTATGCCAACAAAAAACACTTATGAAGCCAAAAAATATATGTGCAGAAGATGTTCAAAGATGTGTTTAAAAATTAAAAGAAGCCCTTTAAAAACAGCTTATCTGTGCAACTGTGCAACTTTCTATAAAGCATTTATTTCTTGTACTTTAAAGTGCATGCATCTCTAAAATGCAAAGTAAAGTTCTTTTCTATACTATTTTTGCACAGATTCCAGATGGCACAGAACAAGTGACTTTGCTATTGAGAGCTAAAGGTTTTAAAGAAGGTGACTGTAAAGATTTCTTCATCTTTTGCCCCTTCCTCATTGACTGCAGGGTTTAGTCTGACTGATGAAGTGAAAGAACAAAAGAAAAGCTCAGCAATCATTTGCCATTTGGAGTCTTGAAGAATCAGCCTAAGCATTGTTTGAGGCACTGTTACTTTTTTGATAAATCCCTAAAAGTGAGTACAATCAAATATTCGTATGGTTAAACGTCTCATTATTACATGGAAGAGTGAGACCTCCTTTTTCCTTTTTCTAATCAGTGAGCCTTTGTGCATACCTGTATGATCTCATCAGCAGCAGGAAGATTATGCAGCACACCTATGTCTCGTCCTGTCCTTCATTTTGGTAATCTCTACATGGCCCTTTTGTAGCACATTCACATTTGATCTAGTAACAGTAGTCAGTAATCATAACCTTAACAGTTAATCAATAATTAACAGGAATTAATCCTGTTCCTGCTGTGAAGGAGCCCAAGTGATAATTTTCATCTTCATCTTTCCAGATCCCATCGCTGGCTGCATTCCCTCAGATAGCAAGTGTGCCACCACATCTAGTCCCTGCTGAGTGGCTTTCCAGAGCCACTGCAAGATACAGCACAAAACTCTGCAATCTGTTTGTACTGCAAGCTGAAACAGTTGGGATAGAGCCTGTAAGCCATTTGGCAATGCCACTGTTGCATTATCAGGGTTTTTTTATGGAAGGGAGTGAACTGGTTTGTTCAGGAGTGATAGCAGTATCAGTTGTGTTGGCTCTGGAAGTAGTTAAACCTGCACAGGGCAGAAGCAGATGAAAAGTCCAGGCGTGTTTGATGACACTTTCCTAATCACAGCTGGCAAGCAATCTCACTGCTAGAGAGTGAAATCATGAAAATAAACCCCAACCACAAGATTTTCAGGGTGCTCGGTGTTTTGCTCTGTGGCCACTTTATCAAAGCACCTGTCAGCTTTTTGCTCACTTTCCAAGACCACGCAATATGCGGAAACAGGCTTTCAAGAAATCCAAACTATAAAAAAGCATGGAAAGTAAAGGTTGAAGTACACACACTTGTTGCTATGTTTACATTTTACCACTCTTCACCCAAAATACATGAATACCTACCCAGACACAGGTCATAACAGAACTAGGCATCTGAAGCCATGTTTTCTGCTTCTGTCTCTTTCGTACTGTCATGTAAAATTAAAATAGTCTTTAGAATGTGAGTGCACAGACCCCATTACTTCAACCATATTTTCCATTTTTAAATTAATTCAATTAAAAAGTAATACATAGGAATGTCAAGAAAATATATGGATTAACATCAAATACCTTAAGTCAGCTCCTATTCCAATCTCTGCCATAGACCTTTATCATGACCTCAGCCTGCAAACAGGTAATTCAGCACAGGCATCCAGCTCCAAAATTATGTCCCGTATTTCTTTTTTGCCTTTTGTGCCTGCATCTTGCCTCCTTGCCTTACAAAACAGATTCTTTTTGTTGAGCTCTGAACAATGAAAGCCAGTTTATTTTCTCTCCCATTTACTGATATCATCCTATCCAATGCTTTAGCGATGGAAGGATGCTGTTGGTGTTGTGCTTTCCCCAGCTTGTACAGATGAAGCACTCCACAGGTCTGCAGATGTACTGGCAGATAATGCAGAAAGAGACTCGTGTCTTTTGCCTATGAATGAATACCATCTGGGATATGCTAAGAACTGCTACTAGTGTGTGCAAAGATAGCAAACACAAATTTGGTGATTTATATGGAAATGGCTGTAAGGAGGGAGATCTTGCTCTTGGATTGTGCTTTATATACGAGATGTCATGTGATCCAAACCCACAGATATTTTCCAGTTCTTGCCACAAACCATGGCCTAGAGCTTCAGCTCAAGCTGAAGAATGCTTCTGGTTCTTATGGCTGTGAAGGAAATACTGAGAGGGGCTGAGGAGGTGAACCATGTGAAGACAAAGATAAAATTACCCCACTTACAACAGTAAGATTTTATCGAGCCAATCTTAACCAAAGCCCTGACAATGAGGAGGGGCAGATTTCCATCTGAGCTACCCACAAGGGCTGCACCCTGGAGCTGCTGCCCGGGCCCAGCGTACACTCTGCAGCTTGCTCCTACCCATCATCTTTTCTGTGGTAACTGGCATGAGCTGCACTAAAAATATTTCAGAGCTCAGATCTAGGTGGTTTCAGAGCACACAGGTGACTTCTAAGCACGTGATCAAGATGAAGTCCCTGGGTACTGTAGCATGACAGAAGGGAGTACATTGAGACATAGGCTATTTTACAGGCCTTAAACATGACACAATAATTCTGTTTTAAATTTCCTTGTAATTCAGATTAGTGTTTGCCATTAATTTGTTATGTGCTAACACTTCCTGTGTACAACAGTTGGTTCATAGGCTTAGACTTAGCATGGAATCCACTCAAGCGGCTTCCCAGCTGCCCACGGTTGAGACCAGGAGTAATGCAGTGGCACAAGCAATTTGCGGGCCTGAGTTGTTAGGTAGACTTGGGCTGGCCATAAACATCCTTTGGACATTTTTTGTTCATTGCCTGGCACTTGATGAAACCTTTCTCTTTGTTAAGACCGTTCATTCTTGATACTAACTCCCATCTCCTTATCCAAGAGCATCACTGAGTTGTTTCTAGACTATGGGGTATATAGAAGAACTCTGTTTTCCATGGTTTCCATTATTGCCTGTTGCTTTCATTTCAAGTATGGCAAAATCACAAACAGAGAGATCAAATCCTTTGATGCAATAATTGATACAGCTGGAAATAAGCTCTGAGCACACAGGCCTCCTTCAAATCTTTGTGTGTTTTAGTAATCGGTGTTACATTTAAATCACAATGTCAACTCTCATTGCCACTTACTATACCTTATGTTGACTTGTCAGCAGTATAGCATCTCATTTTCCAGCAGCTGCTAAGAGTTTAGTTGAGACCTAACTATTCATCAGTAAGACTAACTATTCAAAATTACTTCTTACAGCAATAAAAGCCTAATGATTTTTGCCATAAATTAACTCTATGACAGAGAGGGAAAATTATTTGCTTGGTAGCAGAAATGATAATGATAAGGTGCCCAACCTGATTAGAGAGTTATCTGTGAATCCTGAATGAAGCTGCTTGCATTATTCAACCAAAGGGTCTTGGATAAACAGAAACAGCATAAACATATATCTGGTATAAAATGTATCATTTACCTGCTATGCCTTCTACACAGCCATAGGAGACATGCTAAATAAAGGGAATAAAAAGTAATGCTCAATAACTATCCGCTCACTGAATGAGATGGGCACCCCATAAAAAACCACAATATAGAGGTATGCACATGAACAAGCACAGAGGGACTAACGCTGTACTCCCTGTCTCTTGAGACCACATCATTCTCCCCACATCCTTTCTCCTGAGAGGCATTTCCTACTTTCACTTCAAGTTTGTGCTTTTATGTGAGAACTAATTGAATTGCTTCAAAAACAGTTACATAAAAGTTATTTTCCTTCAAAACAGACTATATGTTTTTGTTTACTGTTCTTAACTGCGATCAGTATAAACTGGAGTAGGTTTTACAAACTCCTCAAGGTCAAGAAGGTTTTATATGCTCTTCCATTGTTCACACAAATTTTTCAACTGACCCCAAGCCTCATGATTAACTTGTAGATAGTAAAGTGCTAGGGGAAATTTTCAGGTAAAGCAGGACAGGAAAGAAAGTAAGATTCACTGCAGATTGTTCAACCTATGCAGGAGTCCTGAGAGATACAGAAAACTTGGGAAAGTCCCCATGAGTTTCTGAGACTCACGTGAATCTCAGTAGGGTTTAGTACTTCCAGGCTGTTAATGTATTTCCTGAACCTGTTACAGTCAGTTTTCAAGTGTTGCTATTTCTTAACCTCTACCTGATGTCTTGCACTCCACAATGAAGGCTGAATGCCACATGGATGCTTTCTGAATTTGGTTGGCAGCTGAGCTCCCAGCTAGACAGAAACCCTGTGGGGGCAACAGACAACCTCATCTGAAGCCCTATGGCCATCCTACCCCTAAAGGAGCCCTTGTCATAATATTTCATAACCTTCGGCTTCATCCTGTGTGCTTCACCAGCTCTGACACCAACTTTAGGATGCTGCCAGTGTAACGGAGCAGGTCTTCAGACCTTTGGGTTAATGTGCTGAAAACCATGACACTGAAGAGCATGGTAGTCCAAATGCAAGCAGGATCATCAGACTGGTTAGCAGTTGATGTCTCTATACTTGAGGGCTCTCTTTTTTAATTTTCCCAGTGCTTGGGTTTAATGATACTAAAGCCTTCCATGTCAATGAGAACTGAAGTCCAGGAGAGTCAAGAGCATGCTGGCCTTGCTAGACCTGCTTGCTTAGGCTGGCTTCCTTGACATCATTTTCCTCCTGCCTTAAGACTGCAAGCTCAGTGGGGGCTGGGACCACTCTTTTAGCTCTGCTCGTACTGCAGTGCACATCCAGGATGCTGCTGGAGTCGGAAGAGCTCAGCTGGAAACATCAGCAAGTGGCAGATGAGACGGGAAGGAAAATTAAGGCTACATAAACACTGTGTGACCCAACTGCTAGAGCAGCTCAGCAGGTGATGGTTAGACCTAGGGTCTCTGCCCCACACTCCACCAGCCCCACGCCTACTGTAACATCCAAACGCGTGTATGTGCACAGCAGGGAGCTCGGGGCAGCCTGGCGACAGGACAGCGCCCCCCGGATGGGGACAGCCAGCTGCAGCCCCTGTCCCCATGCAAGCTGGACCCGGCTGGGCAGGGGGGCAGAATCCCCCTCCCGCGGGATGGAGACACCCGCAGCAGGTGCGCTGGGATCTAAATGCAAAACAGGACATGTCGGGGGGTGTGTAGGCTTCTTCGGGGGGACTGCATGCATCTGCCCTTCTAGCTAAATCTGAGCTTGTGCTTCTTTAGCTCCCGGCTGGCCGGCGAGGGCACGCAGGGCGCTGCGGCACGGATTCAGCACAGGGGTGGGGGCTTCCTATTTTTGTAGCTATTTTTGACACCTGGGGTGGGGGGGGTGGGGGGGGCCGGGGATTCCTCCCTGCCAGGAGCGCAGCCCGCCGCGGTGCGGCAGGAGCGCCGGGGCTGTGCGAGGGGCGGCGGGGGGCGGGTGTCCCGGGCGGCGGCGGCGGCGGCGGCGGCGGGCGGGCACTAAGACCGCGCCGCCCCCGGGCGCTGCGCGGCGGCCGCAGAAGAGGAGGAGACCGGCGGGCCCGGGAGGAGAGGCGCGGAGGGGAGCGGAGCTATGCTAAACCCGGGGTACCGCTGAGGCGGGGCGGGCCAGGCCAGAGGCGGGGGATCTCCGGCGGCGGGCGCGCAGGGGCCCGGCTCCCGAGGCGGCGGCAGGCAGCATCTCGGCGCGGGGAGCGGCTCCGCAGCCACCGGGCCAATGAACATGTCAGTGTTGACTTTGCAGGAATACGAATTCGAGAAGCAGTTCAACGAGCATGCGGCCATCCAGTGGATGCAGGAAAACTGGTGAGTGCCGCCCCCGGGCCCCGCCGCCCGCCCGGATCGGGGAGGCGCTGAGCCCATCCGGGTGCGCGGGTTGCGCCCGGCCGGCGCGGTGCGGCGCGGCTCGGCTCGGCTCGGCTCTGCGCCGCCGTGCACGGGCACACGGGCGCTGCCGCCGGCGCTACCTGCGCGCCCGGGCGGGGTTCACCGCGCCGGCTTACACAAGGCCGGGGCATCCCGCCGCCGGCGCGGCGCGGCGCGGTGCTCTGCGGGGCCCGAGCCCCACCGCCGCCCCCTCCCGCCGCGCCCCGGCCCTCCGGCTGGCCCGGCGGCGCAGAGCCGCACACGTGCCCCGGCTCTGCCCTCGGCCTCCCTTGCCTCCATCCTTGCCCGAGCCTAGCGCTCCCCGCGCCGCAGCCTCGTTCAAACAAGTTGCGCGTTTGCCCGCGCTCCCCGCGGAGCCCCTTTGCCTTCCCCCTCCCCTCCCCCAGCTGGTATTAAACTTCATTTGCAGCCATGCGGTTATTAACTTTCCCGGCGTGTGCGTGTGGCCGGGGAGCCGGGGCGAGCCGAGCGGCGGCGGGACCGGGGCTGCGCAGGGACCCGTCGGGGCTTCCCGGGTCGCGGCGAGCCGGAGCCTGGCGGCCCCGCCAAGGGACACACGGACGCTCACAGCCGGGCCCGCCGGAGGGGAGCGGCTGTGCCGGGAGACTGCTCTCTGCCAGGCGCTGCCCCGGGGGCATCCCTGGGCCTTGGCCGGTAGCAGGGAGACGAGGATGGAGAGCGCCCCAGCTGCCCTTGTCCGCTCCGCGGGGCCCTCTGAGCTGTGCTCGGGGCCGGGATCCCTCTCTCCATGACGCTTGCCCACCTTGCCTCAGTCCTCGTCCTGGCTTTGTCCACCTGCACGGGCCTTGCGTTCACAGTCTGCCCCCGCTCACCTGTGCCTTGCTGATGCACTGTCCCTGACCACCCTTTCCTAGTGCTCAGTCCTGCCCTTTCTGCTGCTCCTGCAGGCCCCAACTTTTGCATTGCCTGCATGCCCTCCCGTGGCTGTGCTGTCTGCCCTCTTGAGCTCCTGAGGACCTTCCCCATGCCACCCTCATGTGACAGTGCTAGGATAGGACTGCCTCTGGGCCCAGGCTTTGGTGTCTACATTTGTAAGGCAGAATGGTCCGGGATCCTAGGTGGATCTCAGCCAGGGATTTGCTAGAATCCTTTATTGGCTTGTCTGGGGAACGTCAAGAGCGGTATAATTAAATATAATAAAATGACCATTTCAGTGCATCTATGTCTCCCTCTGTTCTGCAGGTGAGTTCATCACCTCTTGAAGGGTGCCTGGTGTCACTCATGTTTCAGGAGAAAAGAGACCACGTAGATATTCTTGGGCTGGGAATATTGGATGCTTCCCATTCTGTCCATGTTGCAGAAGAAAATTGGTATCAGAATAGGACATGCTGGTGAAAGAGGCTGGAGGGGATGATACATGAGTATACATAATAGTCAAATAACCCAGGAGAGATACAGTTTATTTTAAAGAACATGCCTAGCAACTAGCACTCCTGCATCTTCTCCTCGACTCTCCTGTGCTTCATGATGTGACCTTGGGAACATTACATAACCTCTCCTAGTCCTCAGTTTCCCCAGCAAAGAAAGACCAGGGGAGTGGAGAATAATAATGCTGAAATGCCCTTATGAGGTGCTTTAATGACTTAGGTAGTGTTTGCTGAGTGCCTTGAAGATGTCAGGTACTATGTAAATACTAAGCAGTGTTACTAAAATCTCCCTGGCAGTTTCATGTGCTGCAGAGGTCGCCAGCTGGGACTCCATAACACCAGGCTTCCACTTCCCAGGTTCAGAGGAGGAAACTCAGTGTTACACTGCTGCTGTACAGCTAAAGAGACACGATCATACATGTCCACATGCTTTTCAGTCCAGTTTCACCTTCTCTGAGGGAACCGATGAATTAATATCCTTGATTCTCGTGAGAGCGAAGGAGAATGATCTTCCTGTGTCCTGGGAATGTTTTTGGAAATGAAATAGAGCTGTGGCCTCTGAGGTCTCTGTTGTGACAGGCTTTTCCTGAAAATGCTGCTGAAGACTCTTCTGAGTTTCAGGTTAAACTGTGCATTTTTATTTGAATTTGCATATTTATTTGCATTTGAAAAAATGCCCTTGCTTAATGAAACGGGTCCTGTTCAAGCATTAGAGTTTTGCAGGGAGCCGAACTGGTAAAATATAGCAGCTTTTTTTACTTCCTATCAGGATGACTCAATAGGTTTGTGTATGCAGACATCAATGGCAGTACATGGCTCCTGCACTTTGTAGGTGTAGCCTTAATGTGCACATCCTTAACATAAGAGCCATCCAAGGTAAGATTGTCAAGTAGTAGTATGTAGGGATAAACATGTTCCTTTCCTCTTTGAGCAGGACAACAGACTAGGGGGACTTGCTTAAGGGAAGACTGTGGCAGGATTTTATACTGTAATTATTATTTAAATTTGGGTGCAATACTATTACAATGTCTGACATGAAGGTAAACAAATTCTGTAGGTGTGGCATTTGCTATTTTACCTCATCTCAGAACTATGTCTTGTTACCTTGCAACATATACACACACAAAAAAAAAAGGCTGTAGGGTGTTAGGGGGCATGAATTTGCTCTAAGGAGTTGACCCTGACTTTTGGGTTTTGAGATGTCTGACTAGATTCCATATAAAGATGTAGCCTAGTTTGAGGATGGATATGAATCATTTTACATATCCTCTGAGTTCTGAGCTGGTTAAAGCACCATCAAGCCCTTTTAATTAAAACTAAAGCTGGAAAAGCTTGAATGCAAAGCCTAGGGGTAGTGGCATACATCCCTAGGTACTGGTATGGTTGGTCAGGAAGGATCATGATGCAAAGTCTGGTTCTGTTCAGCCAAGGCTTGCACCTCTTTGCCTTGGTCCTTTGAGTGTGCTCCAAGCTCCATCATTCCCTGGGGCAAGTGCATGTCCTCTGCCCTCACCAGTAGCTGGCACCCAGTCTTTTCTTCCCCATCCTAGGGCTTGTTTCCTTACTGCCATTTGCCCCTGAAAATTCAGTCTGAGGGCATATTTGTCTAATGGCAGTGAACGAGGTCCTCCTTCCTTCATTCCAGATGTTCCTGCTTCACTGTATGGAGGACCCCATCCTACAGCATGCATGGCACTGATGCCTCCTCAAAGCTTGGGCCTGGATTCACATTGATGTAAAGAGAGTGCTGTTTTTGAGCAGAAATGAATAGTCTGTTGCCTGATACTTACAAGCTGATGGGTTTCATGCCTCCCTGAATGCCTGGCTTTATATTTATGTACACCTTTATGGTATAGCCACCAGACTGCCCGGCTCTCATGCAGGGAGGCAGGAGTGGCAGAGCGAGGTTGGAGGCTGCAAACTTGGACCTGCAGCCTGATGGTAAGAGCTGCCACTTAGTTGCCTTCCCTAAACTAACAATGATGGGATTTAAGGAGGTTAAAGAACAGCAGGTCCATTTACTGTCATGAAACTCTTTACACTTTATGTTGTGGGGAAAACTGTTGTAAATACACATTGAAGTATAGTGCCATTGAATAACTTTGAATATAAAATACAGTGTCACGTTAAGATACTTCCATGTTGTGTTCAAACTTTCAGAGGTGTGAAGTCAGTATGTTCAGTCAAATGTTTATTAAAATAATTGCTTAAAATTATTTCTCTAATCAAACTATCTCAGCACCTCTTCCCAAACTTCTTCAAAGAGGGAAGTGGTATGAAGCAAATAGTCTGGAGAAGATTTTTTTTTTTCTTTAAACTGCTGCATGAGAATTAATGCAGTTCTAGTCCTTTATCTAGTCCTTTATTTCTTACAGATAAGTATATTTTTGGAGAAAATTCACGGTTCTGTCAGACCTGCAGCTAAAAGTGTTGTAGCTCTGAGATCCCAATTCCCAGCTGCAGCCAGTGAGGCAGCAAAAACTGGCCGGTGCTGAGGAAAGGCAAAGGGACAGGAATGCCTGGACGGGGTGGTGACCACCGGAGTCCTTCTCCATCGTGCTGCAGAGCACCAGGTTCAGGCATCAGCAGAAAGTGACAGTCGTTCCTGTTATAATTGTCTGGCCAATAATAATTATCTTCAGATGTCTGCTGACGAGGGGCTCGCCAATGGGGAGGCAGGAGGCCTGTGCTGACTGCGCCGAGATTATCTGGGAGAGCTGACGTCACACCAGGGCTTGCCTAAAATCACAGAAACTTTTCCTCTGCTGCTCCGCCGGCTGCTGCAGCGCTCCGGACATCCCTGCCCCAGCCTGATGTCCTCCTGCCAGCTGCTGCCCTGAGCAGGCTCTCCTCACTCCTCTCTCTCTCATCCCCCTCCTGTTTTGCTTTCTAAAAAGCCAAGGTTTAACCCTTTGCAGCCAGCAGCATGCTTGCAGGTAGTACTGGGAGGAGGATGAGCAGGATGAAAGTGAAACTGGTTATTTCCTAAAGATGCTGTTGGGCTCTGCTGCAGAAACTGGCTGGTGTGGTTATCATTAACTGAAGTAATGATTCGGTAAAGAGAGAGGCGCTGCATAAGGACTGCTGAGTATTTTTTGGTTTTAAGGGGATCTGACAACTCAAACTGGATTCTGAAAGCAGTTTAATGGACCTTAGATGAGGATAAATGTTTACATACTTGGAAGAAAACATCTGTTTAGGAAGTTATTTTTAACCTTTTGTTACCAAAACTTTTATGTGGCAGAGGCAGAAAATGGAGCCAGTGCTGGGAGAAATTTATGCTTTGGTGTGATTTTCTTTCAAGTCAAAACTAGAGATAAATGTTGAAGGGCAGAGGGTCAGCTAATTTGGATTTGTAAATGCACTTGCCTTTTAATAATTCACAGAAGTACCATCGTCCTAGACAGGTTTGTTTCCTAAATGCAGAACAAGCTCTCCTCATCCACTTAAGGTACTCTTGCCTCATGCAGAATCAAGAGTGAGAGGCTGTGAGCGTATCTCTCCAGGCATATGTGTACAGCAGCCAAAAACTGATGTAAATTACTTCCCCCCCCCAAGCCCCAAGCTCTTGCTAGATGCCAAGTGAAGGATGTAGAGAGGGATGCTGCAGTCAGCCTGTGCTTTCCTCTGTGCTGCAGCAAGGACTCAAAGGGAAGATGTGAATTGGTTCTTTTCAACAGAGACACTATTTTACTTGAGCAGAATTCTGTTGGCCAAAAAAATTTAGCCTACCTCCTACACATGTCATTCTCCAGAGGGGACTTTTCCTGCTTTCTTGTGCAAACTGCCCATGAAGCTGAGCAGAGCATGGCAGAGATGAGAGGATCCACTTCTTTGCCTTTCTTTCATCCTGCAGGCTTTCTGAGCCAAAGACTGATGTTTTGGAGTATAACAGGGTTTTGGCTCTTTGAGAATAGAAGGATGGAATTTACGAGGAATAACAGCAGATGTCCTTTCAGAGTTCAGGTGTTTTCTGTCTGTGTGGGCTTAGGGGAAAAAAAAAAATTAAAAATATGGTGGACACCAAAATATCATCCTGAAGATAAATACATCAGTATTTTCTTGATTCAGCCTACCACTGAAACATAGGCATTGGCCTTTTTTTTTTACTCTTCCTGGAGTATGAACACATTTGACATCATGTTGCTTTCATGATTTTAAACCTCTTGAGAGTGAAGATTTCTCTTCGACTTTGTGAAGGACCACATACTTCTGGGAAAAATAAACTTACAGGAGTGAAGCAAAGAGTAATTTAGGAACTTGACATCATTTTCAGAAGTGAATATGATGTTCAGGAATGTGGATGTTCCAAAACACATTTTGGAAAGCTTTGTTAAGAATTTAGATGCTTTTTCTTTCAATAGAAAAGAGCAGAGATTAAAACATTATTTTTAACTGTAAATTAGCATTGTCTGAAGTATAAAATAAATTTTTCACTGGCTTAAGCTATATCAACATGTGAGATGTTTGTGTAACCACATGACCTGTGTAGTGCTACCCAATAAATTTTTTCTTGCCAGCAGTTTTGTCAGCCCACTTGAGCCTTGCCTTGGGTTGGAGTGGTAGGGTTTTGTCTTCTACTGTGCTGCTTCATCCCTGACCAAAGTGTCCCAGACTGCTGCTACTACTACAGGCTGTGCTGTTCCTGTGTGCATCACAGCCTCACGTCTCCTGGGGCTTCCTGGGTTCTCTGGGGAAGGCTGGTGCAGCCCTGTGGGGAGCTCTGCAGGGACACCCAGGTTAACATTCCACAAGCTGTCAACAGAACAGGAAACAGCGAGGCTGTGGCTGCACCTGGGCTAGTAGAAAAAGAAAATCATATCAGTTTGTGTGCAAGGTTTGCAAATATTATGACTGCTTTCAGAGCCAAAGTAGCAATGGTACTGATACTGCCCTTCAAGGTGTGCCTTGTACTATGTGCTCTGTTGCAAACGGGCAATTGCAAGGCTTGTTGACTTTTTTGAGGACACAAATTTTTTTTGCTGTGAATTTTATTTACATACTAGGACAAGGTGGAAAGACTCCAAAAGCAACATGACCTCGCTTTGCCTAAAGAAGGGACCCAGGTCCCACAGAACAGGCATGGCAGAGCTTGCATCTGCTGAGCAGTCCTTGACCTCCTGTGGGAAGAGCTGGTATTCAGAGTGGGGCAGAAGAGGGGGAGATGCAAGTCAGTGGTTTACCTCATGCCAGGGGAGCTGGGACCTTGCAGAGCACAGGGTAGTGTTCTCTGCAGTGCGTGGCATGCAGGGGAATGGTATCTCTTGAGGATGTGGGGAGACAGATTTCAAACTGAAGGCAGCCATAGCCACTTTTTAGACATTGGGCATCAGTCAGGTGCCTGAGTGCCATCATTTCAATGGAAATCAAGGACCTGTGTCATTTCTGAAAATTGCTCTTTGTGCCTCAGTTCCTCTGCTGTAAAATAGGGAACAGTTCCTTTCTGGGGATATTCAAAGTTGGTTTTCTGCCGTGTCACAAAGATGATCCTGAGATGGTAAGATATAAGTACAATAAAACAGTACAGAAAACATAATGGTCTTACGCTATTACTGTGCAGCTTTACATTTGTACTAGCAGTGAAGAATACTTTCTTCTTGCCAAGGATGTGGGGCAAAGTTTGTCTCCTTGATTGTGGTAACCGAGGACTGAGAAGAGCTGCTGTAATATTAGATGCAAGACAGTTTAGTGTTGGTATCGTGGGATTAAACTGCAAAAGTCCAGACAAATTTTAATTGCAAATTTATGAAAGGAACTGTCCTTCAAATAGTCCAATAAAACTTCAGACTATTCAATATCTGATGATAACTTCTAAACAGAATTTTTAAAATTTGTTGATAGTTTCAGTATGTGAAGTCTGTAAACTGAGTAAAAAAATGAATTGGATATCATCCAGGGTGTGAGCTCGTCAGATTGAATGTGTTGATTTTCATATCTGATGGCCTCAGTTACCCCTGGACATAAAACTTAAGGTCAGTCAAGAGTGTTATTAAGGCCAAATGTCTGTTCTGTATGCCTCAAGCTATCAGTAGTATAAATACACCTGGAAAGAGCAATCCCAGGGAGTGCCAATTAATATTTTAAGGAGAAGAAACAATGGGCCAAGTTAATTTTTGAAAAAAGAGGAGTCTTACCTTTGACTAATAAAATTTCCTGTGTTTTTCTCTTTCTCTCCATCTCTTCCCCCCTTCCTTCCTTCTTTCCTTCCTTCCTACCTTCTTCCTCTCTTCCTCTCTCTTAAGAGCTACTTAAGATAGCAGTAAAATCCCCCAAGTCTAAACAAAAGTGGGATGCCAAATTTGTTGCACTGTGCCATTCAGATAGTGGGTTTATTAATAAATGTTTACAATGTCTGTCTTTTTCCTTATGTAATTTTCCTTTTAGCTTTAACTGGAAATTTACCCTCTAGGTCCCCTGATGTGATTCTCCTGAATGCAGGTCCTCTGTAAACATTAATGGGAAGTTTGTTGTTGCCAACATACATCATCTCCAGACAGCTGAAAGCTGTGACTTTTCTTCCTTTTTGTTCTCCCTGGAGGAGCTGGCTGTCTGACTCCTTTTCCATGTCTTTGCTGGACACAAGCAAAATAAATGTTAGTTATTAGCTGGAAGTGATGTAGACACCTTACATTTCAATTCCTTCTTGTTTCCTCACCTGCCTTGTCTTGACAGCCACACAGAAAACTCCAAGCTCTTTTGTCCACCACATGGATGTCTAGATGCTCTTTTCTACCTCGGCTTTCAGAAAGACTTTTGCTCTGCTGGCACAGTAGCTCTGGGGCTGCCAGCTGCCCTGGACCCTGTTGTTCTTCACCCCAGGACAAGGATCCATCCTGTTCTATGTGTGTGTGGCATCTTCCATGCTCATGGGCATCTGGCCCAAACCCCTGAGCGATTCCACTGCCATTCCCAGGTAAAAGCAGAAGCTATGAGGATGAGCTAAGTGGAACTGCTGATGAGAGTGTGCAGCATTCATTTCAGACTCATGATGAAACAGGTTGCTTAGCAGGTAGAAATATTTCAGGATGCATAATGTTGCCTTTACATTATTTTGTGAGGGCATTTCCCCATTATAGTTTTCCATAAAATATTGCTGTTGGCACTGTCTAAAACAGCATACTGCCTATTTCAGTCTTTGATCTGACCTGACTGCTCCTGTGTGCTTAAATATACCATTTTTGGTCACATGCCTGATAAAGAAAATACTACTTTTGGTCACACGACAACTGTCTGGAAGTGACTTTGCCTCTTTCAGTGACAGTGTACACAAATGATCAGATTATTTTGTTACACCATTATTTGTTGTTTTAGAACTCTGTAAGTACTGTGGAGTTAAATACATTATTTTTAAATCTTGGTTGGGAGTCTTATGCTAGGCAAGGTTCCTTCTGGGCAAGGCACTGCCTGTGGATGCAATGAAAAACTCTTGTCTTACCCCAAACTTGGGCTTTAGTTTAAGACTAGTACCCCAAGCAGACAAAACTCACTATTTTTTAAAAGTTTAGGTAAATTATTGCTTGGACTATGAGAGCCATATCTGTGCAGCATTGCAGGCATTGCCACCATCTCTGTGACCCAGTGGGAAGTTTTGCTTCTGTTCCATTGGAGAGAGAATGGCTCCAAACAGCTGGAGACCACAAAGAAAACTAATGTTGTAGCACTGAAAGGAATCCTCAGTGTCCTTGTTCACTAACTGCTAATACCATGACTGAAATGCATATTTTTAATTTTTAAGAAATTCACATAAGCTTTCCAGCATTTTCCAAGAGCTCCTCTCCTATATCAGTGCTTAGATCATGGTCAAATTCCAAAATTTTGTTTGAAAGATAGGATCAACACCAGCTATTCCTATTGTAACACTTGGAGCCTGACTGTTTCAAGGCTTTTGTATCCAGGATGCTCACCCTTGTTAGGAAATAAAGGAAAACTTATTTTCCAGTTTTTCTGAAAGAAAGATTCTGAAAACCAGTGCCCTGATGTTCATGAGAGGTGGTCCTTGTGTAATGGTGCCCATGCATAAAGATGGTAGTTACAGTAAATGTGCTTCCTACATCCTTCCACATGATTTCTTTTGATCCTGCTCAGGATGTTTACTTGGGATGTTTTCTTTAATGTCCAAGATTCTGGTATTTGGTGATTACAGACAGTTTATAGTACTGTTCACTCAGTCATGTCCTAGGAGCACCTTGCAGGCACTGGTGATGGCATTTGTTGACCACACATGCCTGCTATGTAAAGTGTCTGAGTCAACGGGAAGTGGGCAGCTGAGAGAAATTTTATTGTAAGACCACTCCCTCTCTTACCAAATGTAGAGAGCCAGGGAGTGAGCCAGACCATAGTTATTTCTCCTGATCCTTCTTCTCCCCCATCATGCATTTTCTTCTTTTTTCAGATCCTTACTTGGTTTTTACTTCCTACCACCCTTTTCCCATTCCCCTTTCATTTTCTGTATATCTTTTTCCTCTTAGGAGCAGTCAAGTCAGCAGCACAGGTGGCTGGGGAAGCCCTGGATGTTTCTGTAGAACACTCTGCATGGTGGGGAAACAGCTCGTGCATATTTTGGTGTTGGGCTGGTGGAGCTGGGAAGCACAGGCTTGGCCTTGTGTTGTCTCTGGCTGAATACAAAAAACACTGAATCAGGGTAGTCACACTGCCATCTTCTAATAAAATCACTTGGATCCTGGTTTCTTGAGTAAGTCAATAATAACAAAAGAGAAGAGTGCTTGCTTGTACCTTTCCACAGCCCCATCATATACTGGTATAAAAGGACCCTCTCTCTTAAAAGCCACTTCCCAGTCACCCCATGGAAAAACATTAAATAAAATCCAGAATTAAACAGTGGTTTGCTTCATTGTAAAGATTTATTTCCTAAACCTATGTGTGTTAGCTAAATGTAATGTAGGATCTGGTATGTAAAACAATTATGACAATTCACATATTTTGAAATGGACATTACTCTAAATGAAATATTTGGAAAAGATGTTAGGAGAAAATAAAAAGAAGTTGTGCCTACATGTAGAAAAAAATACCCCAGGCTGATAATACGGGCAATCCAGAGATTAGAGAGAAACTGTAACTGCAAGAGCTGCCTCACAGCTTTTTATTGTGGGGCGAACAAGTAGAGCTCCTTCCTTTGCTTTCTGTAGTGACATGCCCTTGATGGAGAGGAATTGAACAAGGGTAACAAAACAGGATCTTTTAGCATCTATCATATATCAGCATTATAGCTGGGAATACAGATTTTGACCTCAGGCTTTCCAAATGTTCTTCTTGGCTTGGCAGTCCTTGTGACTTCAGCTGTTGGGGTGTCATGGGGCATCTTCCCTAAGGAGTGCTGGTGGCTCTGGGGTAGGTGTGCTAAGTGTGTAAGATACTGAGGGTGATCCTTTGCTGTGTCTCAATGTACTGTTACAAGTACTGTGAGCAGTTTTCATTGCTTCCAATAAAATGGCATACAGGATTAAGGGAGATCCTTGGCAGACCACAGGTATCTCGCCTACGCTTTAATGATCATGGTCCAGCATTTTGTCTTCATAGGCTGTGTCCTGATGACCTTAGTTACGATCCATATTTATTGCTGGCAGAGAGTTAGACTCCTTTCCATTAAACTAGATAGTTTACAGGGGATATGAATTTGGCTTCAGACATCTTTAACTCACTTACCTTGTTTAAATTTTCAAGAATGAGTCTTGACTCAATGGAGTTTCAGGTAGTTCTTGTGTTGTAAAGTAGCTGTGCATCTTGAAAGAGGAGCACTTGTGTTCACTGTATTACCATCAAGAGTTATGGTATTTTAAGAATCCTTTTTCCCTTTGTTAAGATAATACAGAATCCCGCAGTCACATTCTTGGTGAGTTAGATGCTTTAATGACAGAAAGCTCTATAATGCAGCATTTCTAAGAACAGGAAGGATGCCTTGAAACTGGTGGATCCACATAGCCACAAGGGCTGCTCTGAGCGTTGCCTGAAGCCACTACAGCTGGAGGTCTTCCCAGATGAAAACAACCATTTCCACTGACTTTCAGCTGAGGTCTCTCTTCTTAGCTTCCAAGTCCTGTGTGACATTAAAAGAAAGCAAGACTTTGGTTCCCAAGACGTTGGAGAGTCTTCCATTGCATGTACAAACATAAACTTGGTACTATCATGCATTTTTCCTGACTGCTAGATCAAATGCTTCCTCCTAAATGTCAGCCAGTCTGTGAGGCAACAGGGACAGCCTCCCTGTCAGCCAGGTTGCACAAGGGGCTGATAGCAGGGTGGGTTGCCTCGGGTTTGCTGGCACTGGAGTAGCTTGCCAGGGCTGAACTTTGGCCCCTTGCCACACACATGGAAGCACTGCCACAGCTGGGTAAACTGAGCCTTTCATGACTCCTCCTGGGACTGTGATCTCCTGTGGCAGAGTGGCAGGGACCAGCAGAGGCAGAAAACTATCACACTGCTCCAGCTGCCTTGGCTGTGTAGCTGTCCCGAAAGCAATCCTGGAGAAAGCACAGCATGGAGGTGATGTGTCCTAAGTAGTACCCATGATGGCGTCTGTACTGGTGCTTGTGTGCCCAAAATGTTGCACCTATGCAGTTTGGGCTGTTTCATTATGGCTGCAGGAGTGGGGATAAACACTCTTAAGTTGTGAATTTGACAAACATCCCTCTCTAAGTGGATCCCACGGTATGCTGTGATAATGCCCTGTGATGTGGTCCCTAGACTGTCTTGCTTGACCTGCTTCATTCAAAGCGTGGGTAAGGCACCCGTCTGGAGAACTAGAGATTTTCAAGGACCTTCATTATTAAAATTGGGGCCTGGGAATCATCCAAGTCAGTATCCATGATGGGAATGGGAAGAGGATGTAAATTTTTGTGGATGAATAATGAGATGGCTCTACCATTACCTGTAGCTTTGGTGCAGACAGAGATCTGTGTGCTGCTGAAGTTGGACCACAGGCTTCCTGCAGAAATACCAGGGAAGAGTTTTAAATGCAGGATCTGGCTGTGGAGTAAGTGGGTACGTGTGGGAGATCACTAGAAAACAGGAAGGCTAGACTGAAAAGGCCTTGTTTCCCAGAGACAGGCTTAGATGTAATTCTCTCTGTACAAGTGCTCCTCTTCCAGAATAGAACTATCCAGTGTTGAATGAGTTAATATGAGCAATGGCTTAGGCTGCCTTCTGCCATGCTCTGAGGTAGTGGCTGTACACTGCAGAAAGCCTTACAGAACAGAAAGAGGAAAGATGTCATTTCAAGTCAGGCTGTGTTGACTCATAGGAGACATTCTGAAGGTTATGGATATATGTTAAGCAGGTATTAAATAGCTCTTGCTTTATAAATATCATTTGCAAAAGCAAGTATCCTTGAGGCGCCAGAGTATATAAGCATGTGAGTTAATTAGAGTCTGCATTTTCAAAGTGGCGGAACAACAGGATTTAGATCAGAAAAACTGCAAATAAGTTTGCTGGTGACGTGAAATCCAGTGACTTCTGTAAAACTTCCTAGCTTTGTGCCTTGCTTTTTCTTCCCCCTCCCTGCTTTCTGCAGCTGTGTCTCTTGGACTCAGTGCAGTGGGTTGTGATGTGTGTGGCCCCAGAGAGGAGAGGAGCAGCCCCGCTCCCCATGGCTGTTGCGCAGGTTCAGCGATGATGGGGATGTCACAGCAGTACTCTGAGGCACTCAGTCACTTTTGCAGAAAAAGCAGGCTGACAGAAGGAAGAGCCAAACCACAGGCTAAACAGGCTTAGTGGAGCATTTCATGGCCTGCAAAGTGACCAGGCTAATCCTGGAAACCTGCAGCCTTTATCATGACACCTGACACAGCAGCACAGCCAGCCTCCTCTGCTTTACCAGATTTCCATGCTCACACCCCTGTCTTTCTAAACATGGCACAGATTTTTTTCCTTTCTCAGGCTTAAGGGTGGGGGTAGGGTGGGAGCAATGGAAAAAGTCTACATTTAAGTCTTCCCACAACCAGTTTGAAAATTTAGAGGTCCCCCTGCAAAAGGGTGGGGGCCCTCACACCAGGATGGTCTTCTAGGTTGTCAGGGCTATGACTTTGCAGTGTGAGCAGCCTGGTGGTGCATTCAGAAATGCTTGCCTGACTAACATATTGCTAACATTTGCTGACTCACTCTTGCACTGCCTTTTCTTTCTTGTTCCCTGGGATGTGTTGATTTTTATCTCTGTTACTAGGGCTGTGACCCAGACACTGTGTAATCAGTGTGTTTGTGTTTGGCTCCTGTGTGCGAGAGAGGTATTTACATTTGGATACAAACGTTAATATCATTCACCCACAAGTGAATAACAGCAGAGAAATACTGGGGTCTGAAGACCCCTGGCATGGGAAAGAGGGCAGGGACACTCTGCTCTTGGCCAGGGCCATCCCCAGCATCAATGCCTGGTGTTTCACACCACCACCTGCATTTGGTTTTGCTGTCTCTTCAAGCCCTGCTCCCCCAAACTGCTTTGGACAATGAATTTAAATTCAGAATCACAGAATATTCTGAGCTGGAATGGACCCACAAGAGTCATCAAGTCCAGCTTTTCAGTGAATGGGCTGTTGGCAGCTTCATGCTTTCACCTGCAGAAGACTCTAACACAGGCAGCCTGTGTCTGAAAGCACTTCCTAAGTGGGAGCCATAGATGGGCATGGCTAAGAACTTTGGCAGATCTTCTGGGTCCCCACTGTCCTGCTTTTCTAGGAGAAGCATGGGCGATCAGAGGCCCTGATTGCCACCTGCCCTGGTTGTAGGTTGCTCCTGGAAGGGCTTTATCTGGCTGCTCTTCAACAGCTGAGCTGCAGCAGCCCTGCATCCTCACAGCCCAGGGTGCTTTCCCACTTTGATCTCTCACCCAGAGCCATTAAGTGTCCGTGTCTCTTGTCACTTCAAAGAATGCCTGTTCTTGATATGCAGTGTTCATATGCTTCTGGAGGTACAACTCATTTCTTACATGTCTTTTCAAATACTAGTGATCCTACATGATGGTCCTAAAATATTTGAGGGTCCAGGTTAGTATGCAAGGACATTATGTCTTCAAGTTCTTTCCCTTTAAATCTTAGGCTCCCAAACATTTTGTATGAGTAGCACAGATGATTGCAACTATCTTGTCTTCCCAATGGCTTCTAAACTAGCCACCACTGATTTTTCTTGTCCAGCTTGTTTAGGTCTAGTTTGAAGACCATCTCATTAAGATCCCATCACATTACGCTCCTTTCTCTTGTTTTAATCAGATGATGTCCAGTGTATTCACAGTAGTCCTCTTGCAAGGACACTGCATGGCCAGTTACCAGGGAACTAATTAGCAGCTTCTTCCTCATGGTTCAAAGAGCATTATGTACACATTTCCATGAGATCATATCACACAGCATCACCTTGCAGCAGCATTGCTGTAAACAAGACATGCTGTTTGCCTCTCTGCCTTCTCCTTCCTGCTCACCACTTTTGTGTCAGTCTAGGTGCAAACAGACAGCGCTCCCCAACATCACCAAGTGGAATCCAGCTTCCATGGTGCCTTCAAAACTCTCTCTGTGTTGAAACTACAGCCTCTCTGTGCTGGTTCTGCACATCAGCAGCTGAACAGAGCCAGGCTTCTGTGTGTCTGGACACTTTGAAGAACTTTAGCCTGGAAAAGGCTGCCTTTTTGGTTCTTCTTAGGCATGATTGTTTTTTCTCAAGTTAAACAGTATTTATAGGATTTCTTATTGCGGGTTTCAGTATTCCAGATTCAGTGAGATCAGTGATATTTAGCATTTGCAAACAGAAACTTCAGAAAAATCTTGGCATTTTTGGTTGTGACTTTTGTAAGTGCTGAAGGGAGTTTAACATGCAGCTTCTCTGGTGTCTTCTGTTAGCTGTTTCTTCATAGTGGAAATGACTGTCAGCTTCTTGAATCAAGCTCTGAAAGCCCTCCAGGCATTTCAGTGGCAATGCTAAGGACTTGTGCCCAGCTTTACTCACTTTAGCATTTACATTTTTGTCATTGATTCTGAATACATAATGGACCAAGTATATATTCAAACAATATCAGGACAATGTGTGCTTGCACACATGCTTTTGTACATTTGTTAATGCATTTTTCTCAGTCCCTTTGACAGCAGAATGCAGGTTACAGTCTGCTTTTACTTGGAGGGGCGTGCAGTACACCTGAAATCCACTGCCCCAGTATTAGAAATACAGCCCTACCATCTGCCATGGATTTACCCAGACTACACTGGAGTGGGTTACAGCTTATAGTGGGATACAGGAACACCTGTCATTGGTGATATCACCATGTGGGGCAATAAAGCAGAGGAAGTTCTTAAAAAAAGGGAAGAAAATTATCCAAATCCTTCTGAAAGCCACTTGTCTTTACTGAGTTCCAAAAACAGTACCTGGCACCTTGAACCCATACAGTGAGAACTAAATGATGAGCAGAGCTTTTGTTTTACATTAAATTAGCCCGTCTTCTCCATTCCAGCTGCTTCTGAATTTGTGTTATACTTACTGGCAAAGAGTATCTGGCATGACCTATTTGTAAGTCATATATTTAGATTTATTTTGCTCAAGTGAACAGAAGCCAATTCCAGAACCCACAATAATATGAGAGCTCTATCAGTTAGTGGTAGTGTGTATTCTGGTGAGGTCTGCTCTACTGAAATATTTCTTCATTTCTGTTGCCTAAGGTGAGCAGTAAGCTTTTTCTTCAGAGTGACACACTCTCACAGGACTGGGTGAGCAGTGGCACTTCTCCACCTCCAAACTGCAGCACCTGCTCCCAGTAATGTTTTATGTTCCTTTGTGCAGCTGGATGATGAATTTCTGGGATGAAAATCTGCTTCAGTGCAGAGTATAAATGGAAACCAGGACTTTGCCACCCAGCTTTAAAATCCCCTCTTTTGGAGAGTTGAGAAGGCTTTGTTGCCTTATCAGAGTACCCAGTAGTCTGGAAACCCTAAACCTGCACCCACCCTGGTTGACCTCCAAACTGCTGACCCCTTCAGCTTTGTGCCACAGGCCTTCCCCAGCCCAGAGCTGACCACTTGGCTTTTTCTGTAAGATAAAGAAAGAGGTTTGTACCTCTGGAAGGTGCTTTAGGCTGCAGTCAGTCAAGGAAATATCCATGTATTAGTTATATGGATAGTTAGATCTGATTTTCCAGCTGTTTATTTTACAAGCATGTTGGGGCATCTTAATGCAGTTAGAGGTTATTAAGTCCAAGTTGTTAATTTTAATGATTTTAATAGACCTGTAGCATTCCTGTTTAATCCAGTATACTTACTGGCCTACGTTGTATGTTGATACCATTTAAAGCTTCAGATTTGCCAGCTCTCTGAAAGAGTACCTGTATTTCCCAGATACTTGGATGAATTTCTTTCTGCTGCTGCTAACCAACATAGATTTCCTATCTGCATTTGGACTAAAATGTAAAGCCATCTGCAGAAAGGAGCCTGATGCTGTCATTGTAAGCAGCATCACTGACTGATTTTGAAAATGGTGCCTGGATGTGTCTGCCAGGCAGAGGCATTGGGTGGAAGGCTGATTGAGAGAGAAAGAAAAAGATTTGGTTTGGTTCAAATGAGGCATAAAATATTGTACCAGCCAAGGAGGTCTGAGAAGCTGCCCAACAGACCATGTGAGCTTGATCACTGAAGTGAAGCCTAGCACAAGATGCTTTCAGCCCTCTTCAGATTCCCTGGGAGAAACATCCTGCTGGCTACAGGACAACAGAGTAAGTATCAACAACCACTTTTTTTCTGTGTTAGTTGAACATCTTTTCTTTAGGTTTAGAAGTGCTTCTCTACTAATTCAGTTTTAACTTTCAAAGTTTCTAGACTACATTAACATTTAATCTGCCTTCTACTAGCTGGCAGTTTCTATCCTGATTTGCAGTGATTAAAAAGTAATCTAGGTAGGATTTGATGGTATTCCAGGATTCAGGCATTTTGATCTTTTAAGTCAGATTTTAAACTAAAAGCACATTATATGTACACCTTATTTAAAAAAAAAAACGAAACAAAACAACAGAATCAGAGTTTCATTTTTCATGTAAGGACTATTGATGTTTTTCTGATTTACTCAGAATTCTATAACTGAAGCCACACAACGAAAGAGTACTTTTCATTTGACTGGGGGCATCTTTTGTGGCTGGTATCAGAAAAGTATAAAATCAGTTTGTAAGCCCTTACCTGTGGCTGCTGCATTTTTGCTGTTGTGTTGCAAGAAGCAGACCCAGGCAAAGCTTCCACTAATGCCATAGGACAAGTTTTTTCTGTACCATGAGGAACCATAAAAGAATGCTAACTCAGAAAGAGAAGAGCCACGAGGCCATATAAATACTTGTTTCTCTTACAGAGATTATCCCTCTGTGACTTTATGTTTTGTCAAGCTTTTCTGTCTCTTGTTTTCTTTAGTGTATGTTGGCACTACATGTCTGCTGAGTTTCTTTGGATCAGCCTTCATTGTTTAATAACTTGAGGTAATGTGTGCAGACCCTGGTGTTTATTTATTTCACTGGTTTATGAGTAAATCCATCTCAGTGTTTGTTTAAATCTGCTTAAGTCTTAAGCAGTGAGGATGTTGATACACTACGGATGTATTGCAGGCATATTGCAGGTACTTGCACATGACAAAATTTTTTTAATTATAACAAATTACCAAGTGGGAGTGCTGATTGGGGTAGATGACATAGGCCTGTTGGAGTGAGTCCAAATGAGGCCACGGAGATGATCAGAGGACTGGAACATTTCTCCTGTGAAAACAGGTTGAGGGAGTTTGATTTGTTCATTCTGGAGAAAAGGAGGTTCTTGGGAGACCTTAGAGCAGTTTTCCAGTACCCAAAGTGGGCTGGAAGAGAGCTGGAGAGGGACAGTTTACAAAGTCATATAGTGATAGAACAAGGGGTAATGGTTTTAAACTTAGTTTAGCTTTGGATGGGATATAAGGAAGAGATTCTTCACTGTGGGGTTGATGAGGCATTGGAACAAGTTGCCCAGAGAAGCTGTTGATGCTCCATCCTTGAAAATGTTCACAGCCAGGTTGGAGGGGGCTTTGAGTAACCTGGTCTAGTGGAATATGTCCCTGCCCACAGCAAGGGGGTTGGAAATAGATGATGTTTAAGGTCTCTTCCAACATAAACCATGCTGTGATTTTATACTTTTCCATAAACACACCTTAATTAGTATTCATCTAAATTCTTCCTGGCTGCTTATTAGTTCATAAGGGACTATGCTGCACTTTCACTGGTTAAATTCAGTGATTAAACATGTATGAAGAAACCCATCTAACCAAAGCTGTAGTCTGTGGTTCCTGGTGTCAGTGCTTTGTCCGTATGACTTTCATGGCTTGCCTCTCACTTTTTCATGTTATGATCTGTTTAGCTTAAGGTATCTTTTGATCTTTGGCTTGTAAGCAGAAGCAATAAACACTTCTGTAATGTGTCAAGAGCTTTGTAGAGAGAGGAGTCTGTTGTGCCATTAGGTAACTGTTTAGTGAAATAGCTTATCCCTGTAGACACTGAAATGCATTTAAATGGAAATCCTGTTTTTAACCCAGGTTAGGCAAATAACTGTATTTGGAGCCTTCACCAAAGGTTACCCAGTAGTGTAGTCACACTAATGTCAAACACTGTTTTATCTCCCTTGAGTAGAAAAGGCATCCTTGAGTAGCATCATGCAGTGTCTCAATTTTAGGCACTGCGCAAAAGCAAATGTAATGAGCATTGTTTTTTAAAGACCTATAGTACCTGCAGTCATTGACACATGGGGATATGTCTCCATTTCACTAAGCATGGTGTATACTCTTGTGTTTTACATCATTGCATTTTACTTGGTACCAGCCTGGACTGTGGTCCTGCATGAGGTAGTGCCCTTTCTCTTCTTCTGGCACCTGCTTCCAGTTCACCTCAGGGTGAAGACACAGCAAATCTGCGTGCAAAAAGTGAAAGATTCAGACCCAGGTTTCAGCTGTATTAGAGCTTTTGAATGTTGAAATTCTTTGATTTAGATTCTTATTAATTTCCTATAGTGAATGTGAACTAGGTCTAAAATTCCAACATGTTGTACATTTTTAAGTCAATATAAGTTCATTTCATTGAATTCAGAGAGTTTAAAACCTTTTAGGGTTACTTTTTCCAAGTGAAGTCCAGAACAATGCTGTCATTGTTCTTTTGTATATAATTCTGTTCTGTGACTTCTTTAGTTATGTGCAGTACATTTTTGCTATTACTTGGGCAACATTCCTAAGTCTGATAAGAGGTTAATTTAGAAAACCTAATTCCCAAACTACTGTAATTTTAGTGATGTGGTCTGGCATATATTAGCAGAGTTTTCAGCATTATAAATTTGTCATATTCTGCAAGTAGATTCATGGTCAGAACCAAGTTTTAAGTCAAGTAAGTAGGAAATAAAATATCAAGTACAGACTTCCAGAATAAAAAATCACAAGGGTTTAAGCAAAAAACCCACAGGTTTTAAAGAGATGTAATGTTCTTACCTCACAGAAAAAGCTCTCTAGAGAAAGATCACTGCTGTCTTTAGGTTATTCTCTAGAGTCATATTTTTTTCTACTAACAGCTAATCTCTAATACACTTACTGTTCAGTTATAAAATAATTTTTCTTGAAACACCAAAGCTCTCTTCTCTTATTTAGAGTTTCTTCTTTTTGCTCTCCATAGATGGGGCCATGATAACTGTCCTACTATAGAACAGGTATAGCAGACCAAATACAGGCACAATAGTGTCTTGCCAATTTTCTGACAGATCAAATAGGGCAAAATCAGGTAGCCAGATTCCTGAGAGCATTGAAACTTCAACAGGTGATGTGTGGGAATCTGGATGCTCTGCACTGGACTTCAGATTGGAGCTAACTCCAATGGAGACAGACCCTGTATTTAAATGGTAAGCTTTCAGAAGGTGGTAAAATACATAAGCTATTCCTCAGTAACAAAAGGTGATGCAGGAACCTGCACAGGTTGGTGTAACTAGAGTGTCCAGTACAGAATGACAATAATGCTGTTCCTTACTACCTATTATCAGTAGAAGAATGATGGACAGCCCAAACTGCAAACTCATGTAGACACTGCATGCTCTTTCCCCCTTCCCATGCTTGCAGAACTGTGCAGAGATCCATCTGTTCTTCTCTGCACTTCAGAGTCTACGTGGGGAGAGAAAAATCACAGGTTTGCAGTGTTTTTAGGCTCAGTCAGTCTTCACAGAAGGCAAATTTTGAAGTCATTTTGGAAGATCATAATGAATGAATCAGCTAGCCCTGTACTTTTCAGTTGTTAGAATGATTACATAATTCTATATTAGATTTAGTTCAATTCAGTGTAGTTTAGGCAGTTAAAATAGCAGGGAAATAAGCAGGAAGACTGGAGAATGAGTCCAGGGGGAAAAAAATTATGAAAACCTGGTCAGCATCTCAAAGGCTTAAAAAATTAGCTTATTTGCAAAGAACTTCAAGCTGCCATTTCCTTTAAGGCCAAAAGGAATTTTCTGTATTCTGTCAAATATTTTTGGATCACTCCTTATGGCTCCAAAGTGTAAAGGTGGCTAAACCTAAATTTGCTTAATGGGCACTAGAAAAGGGCTATGTATTTTTTGACCTCTTCCTTTCAATCCAGGATGGAGAGAATTAGAAAGAGGAGAAAAGCCTATGAAGCATGGTCTGGACCTTTCATTGCAGACCTGATTAACTTGGGGAGCTCTTAGTAATTATGGGGTTTGTCTTTGTAGTGTCTCTTCAGTGCTGGGCTATGCAAACAGGAAACAGTTGGAGAAGAAATACAGTGCTCTGTTTCCATTGCATTTCCTGTGCAATGCTGAGGGTTGAGCCATTTGGGAATTTTCCCTTAATTGCACCCTTGGTTGTGAGAGGCGTGTTGATTGAGTTCAACAAGACCCAAGTTCTGGGTCCTGGACTTCATCATCCACAGCAACCCTGGGCTGGGGGGAAGAGTGGTTGAAAGTGGCCCTGTGGAAAATGACCTGGAGATCCTGGACAATTGGCCAAGAAGGCCAATGGCATCCTGCCTTGTATCAGTAATAGTGTGGCCAGTGGGACCAGGCCAGTGATGAGGTACTCAAGTCCAGTTCTGGCCCCTTCACTGCAAGAAAGGTATGAAGGTGCTAGAGTGAGTCTACAGAAAAATGATGGAGCTGGTGAAGGGTCCAGAGAGTGAAATCCTATGAGGAGCAGCTGAGGGAGCTGAGATTATTTAGCCTGGAGAAAAGGTGTCTCAGGGGGATTTTATGGTTCTCTTGTACAATTACCTGAACAGAAGGTACAGCCTCATGGGGGTTGGCCTCTTCTCCCAGGCAACAAGTGACAGGACAAGAAATCTTCATGCCATAGTCTAGTTGACATGGTGGTGTTCAAAGGCTGGACTTCATGATCCTGGAGGTTGTTTCCAACTTAACTGATTCTGTGATTCTGTGGCTGATTTCACCTCACACGCCTGCCTACACACACACCCGCTTGGAAGTGATTAGGGCAAATTGCCTTGTGTAATGAATGGTGCTTCAGCTCAGTTTGCTAGCTAAAAAAACTGAGGGCTGAATTCAGTCCTCAGTTTCGCAAGATGAGTTGCAGAGAGATTGTGACCCTCTTGCCAGCTGTGGGAGGAAGATAGCATGGTATGAGCTTGGCACCATCCTCCCTTCAGGCAATCCCAGAGAAGTATCACCGTGATTATGGCTTCTGCTGGTTGCAGGTAGCTACACAGTGTGGTTGGGGAATGCGCCCCTGCCCTTTGGTCACACATGGAGTTGTGTGTGTTGCACAAATAAGCATTACTATATATAATCCTCTGAGCTCTCCGGGATGAGCTGCACTGCTTGCCTTGGGGCTTCCTGTTTGTTGCCATGTTGCTGTAGTAATAGTAATGACATAACTTCAAATCAGAAGAGATTGTCTTAGGCAGGGAAGTCCATTGAAAGTTTCGTGAGTGCCAGCAAAATGAAATTAGGACATCAGGGTATCCATAACCCCTTGAAAGTTCAATGAATTTGTGCATAATTAATAGCAGTAACCAAAGCAGAGCAGCAGTTGAACACTGGCCTTTGCTTGTTTTGGCAACTGCTTGGTATGTCCATTTTCTTGACTGAGAAGGATCAAGACCAGAAGCAGGTTTCATTGCTATCAAACTCAGTGCCACTGGTAAGCTTTAGCACTGTTGAAGATCTCAGAATTGTGTCGTTCTTTCATTTGCCTTCAGAGATGCATTAGTTCTGAGGTATCCAAAGGATGAATTTGGCTGCATATACACCAAAAGATTCTAGAATTGCCCAAGATGACTAAGATTTTTCCAGATTTCTGTAGTGCTGATATGGAAAAGGGTGCAGGCATCTGTTCTCAAAGTCCTCCTGTAAGTCTGGAATTAAAAACTGTAGGGTTTTGTGATACTCGCTAGAGTATTTATCTGGATTCTCCAGAATATGTAGCTGTGCTGTAGAGAGGGATGCATGTATACAAGTAAACTTTTGAAAGGCAATTTTAATGGAGAAACAATGAAATGACACAGTATGGGGATTACTGCCAGAAAATGCTTTAAGCACAGAAAGGTAAATAAAAAATAAGTGCATGGTCAAACTTAAAGTCAATTACTTTATGTTGGTTTGTTTGTTTGTTTGGCTGGCTGGTGAGACGTGCAGTCTTTGGTAAGATGATTTTTCTTGGTGTGATTGTGTATGTAAATATCACTGGTTGGATTAGAAGTTTCTGTGTGAAATGCCATTTGGCTTCTCCCTGAGTTTTCATTAAAAAAAAGTATTTTATGATCATCCAACTTGAAGTATGAGATTGGATTGATAAGATGTTCATAACTATAGAAAAGAATACCTTTTAAATCTAGTGCAGAATTACTCTTTTTACATGGTTGTATTTGGAGGGATGGTATTTAAATTACAGTCTAGATTAATTACAGGAAAACAATTACATTCATGCATCTACATTTTAGAAGTTCAGTTTCTTAATTACAGGAAAACAATTACATTCATGCATCTACATTTTAGAAGTTCAGTTTCTTAAATCTATTTGCTGAATAAATATCACCTTTCTGGAACTTTCACAACTGGGTGATTTGTTCACTTGCACAATCCAGAGCAATTCAAAGAAGGCAAGAGGACAAAGATAAGCTTGGTTTTGTAATGATAATGCCAAAGGCCTTTATTTTTATGCAATTAAAATTTCACCTTAAAATTGCGTAGTGAGTTGTTTGCAAAGAATTTCCTTTGATTCTTCAGCCATCTTATCACAAGAAATATATGTAAGACATGTGTTAAACAGGTGCTGAGCTGCACTTTGGAGCTCTTCTGGGCTGTGGTGGTTACTTCTGATGAGGCAGTGGTTAAGGTCACAGGTGCTTTTAGTTGTAGCCATCTTAAGTTTGTCTGCTTTCATATTTTTTCCCAAGGGCTGAGGATGACCTCCAGTGAAACATTTGTGGGTAGCTTAGCCATTTTGCAGTTAGTCTTGTGCCTCTCAGCCTCTGAGTGCTTTGGTATTTGTTTTTTATAGCAAGAAGGAGGAAATCCCACCTTTTCTTGATTGTTTTCAATCTTTGGTGAAGTGCCTTGTAGAGAAATCAAGCACAGAGGGCCCTTGTTTAATGGTACATCCACTATGCTTGGGGGTCATCTGATTTCAAACATCTCTTTTGGAGGATGTGCCAGTGCATCAGCTGTTGTTGTTACAGACAGGTTTTTCCTTCCACAGAACCTGCTCAAGTCAATGTCCAAAGAGACAAACATGGAATAAAGCAAAAAAAAAATGTTATGATATTGAAAAGTTATGTATGTATCCAGCATTGACAGTATTATTGCAAAGATGGAAAAGTTGTGAAAGAGCTGTCAGATGATTCAAGGGCTGCAGAAGATGCCCTCTGAGGAAAAATTTAAATGTTTATCTGATGATTTTATCCAAAATTGTCATGTTAGCGCCAGAAAAGAAAGAAAATACTGGGTACAGAAGAGTTCTTCCATCTTGTAGAGGGAGGATAAACAGGGGTCTGTGCCTGAGAGGTGAAGTCCTATGCACAGCATTTGTGACTGGTAATAAGCCTGATTATGCATTGGAACAAATTAGTAACCTACATAAGGAGACTACTGTAAAATGTTTTGGCACCTAGGAAAATGTCATCCTTTCCTTAAGTGTATCCTGTCAGTTCTTCTTGTGATAATCATATCTTTAGAAAAAGCATGTATTCTCATCAGAAGCCTTTGATGTAGAATTTCTGGAATTTCAGTAGTGAAACAAGGTTCAGAAGTTGTATTGCTTTAACTGCCACACATGGTTCTTTATTTGTAGCATTTCATGTGTTACCAGCGTTGATGATGGTGTTCTGGGACTTAAGGCTCATTGTCACATAAACAACTGCTGGAGACAAGACACATCCCTTTCTTTACTCTTGCTCACTGTTGTTCACAGGATCAACATAAGTGTATTTTCAGTCTGTTACCTGTATAGTTTCATTGCATTAGTTTTATTTATTTATTGCTGTGAATGTGACAACATTTAGAGATACCGTTGCCTTTCATTTTCCACTGGATTATCATGTTTGTTTACTTACACCTTTGCTGAAAATATTTAGCCAGAAGGTGAAGCTAAAATGAGGGAAATGAGGAAACTAAAACTACTGAGGCCACTGAGCTTTGGTATGGGTAGCAAACCTTTTTTATTTTTGTTTTGTTTTGTTTTTTATTATTATTTTTTCCTGAAAACAGAAGTGTTTGCAGTGGGTAAAGCCAGGGGATGACAGAATTTTTGATCAAATACTGCTTCTCAGAGCTGCCACTTGGGTTTCAGAAAACAAATCTTTGGATAAAATAGAACTAAATACTTGGAAAAAAATTATTAAACCCTCGTGAATTAAGTTTGCATCAACATGTAATTTTCTGCCCCATTGCTTGAACTGAATTGAATGCTGCCTAATTTTTTTTTCCGTAAGGCGCTAGTTCTGAGAGTTTAATGATAACAATTTAAAAGCATTGTTTGCTGATTCCTTTGTGGGCAAACACAAAAGAAGTAGACTGGAGACATCACATCTGAGTGCTGTCTGTCATCAGAGGCGTGATGGGCTGGGTCTGAGAAAGCAGTTTTGGGGTTTGCTCCACTCCAATTCCCTCTCCTCCCCATACACCCCAGTATCAGTATGCACACAGTGTGTATAGGGTGTGTGTAGGTATTGCTTTTGCGCAGTGCAAGAGACATAGATTTTCCAGATAGTAAATTTTGCAAGCTTGTCTTTCCTGAACGCATGTATTAATAAAAAGGCCATTATTGGCTGTTGGTGGAGCAGAGGCAGGAGAGCTGATGGTGGGCAGCAGAGAGGAGCCTGTCTCTTATGTAAAAGACGTTTCCCCAGTCCAGCGGAGCTGCGGGCGGTCCCTGCGGGTGCTGTGCTCCAGCAGCAAGTGACCTCATGCTCTCTGCAGGGACACGGTGACTCAGGAGCAGACACATCCCGTACAAACACCGCGCCGCTGATGGGAGACTGCTCAGACACAGCGGCCAGCCGGGATCTGAACACTGCCTGCGCTTGAGAAAATGAATCAGAGGCAATGAAAAAAAAAAAAGCCACACTAAATGGCTGGAAATTAAAAAAAAACCCAGCAACCAAAACCAAACCCCACACAACAACCATAGCACACTGATCTGCTTATTGAGATATGTTTGTGTGTCTGTCCTCTCTCTTTCTACTAGTCTTCTACACTGTTGCTTGGTATGTCTGATTTTTGAAAGACTAGGATTGTTTTTTTATTAAGAAACTAACAAAAGCACTATGTCAATTAGTCAATTGTTGTGGAAGCAGGCTGCTTATTTTAGTTTATTGTAGGAGTAAAATATGCAGTTAGGTCAGCAGAGACTAGCTAAGCCTTGTAAAGCTGCTTATGTTGTATTAGAGAACCTGTAAAGTAAGGGGAGGCTCATTATTTCTTCTTCAAAGTTATTTCAGGAATGTCACTGTGAAGTGCAGAAGATCCCACTTCAGAAGAGTCCCAAATACTTGGAAAAAAAAATAAATTATCATTGCAAACAGTAAAACAATCTGTCAGTAGTACAACAGTGCCATACCTTGCTGTGTGAGGGAAAATATAAATACAGAATAAAGTGCCCCATTTCTAGAGAATAAAAGCTTTGTGTTCAAGCAGTGCTGTTGAAAGTGCACACTCTTCCTGTCAAGTCCCTGAATTCAGACAGATTTGGTTTTGCTACACTGAGGTAATTTTGTTTCCTTTGCCTTGAAATATCAATATGTTTTGGAAGCTGCCATCCAATCTGTTTAGAATAACTATTAAAGTCAATAAACAAATAATTTGAATGTAGTTATGATGACAACACTGACTGATGGTGAGGCTTCCTACTAGCCACTCATCAAGACATTGTAGTGTGTCAAAGATTTCTTTTGGTTGGAGCCTTTTTTAGTGTTGAGGGTTTTACCTAGGAAGGTTGTCTGTGTGCAAGCAGGTGTTTATGCAAGGACCACAGGGGGGACTCCATATCCCAGCTGGAGACAAACAAGTGCAAGCACGGAGCAGCTGGGTTATTACTGGAGGGTGCATGTGTAATTCAGGTGAAAACCATGTTTGTTTATGTGGTGTCAGATTTGGAGGGGTCTTAACTAATTAAAGAAGTATTTGTTTGAATCTTAACACATGACATTCATTACTCTGGTGCAATATTTGTATGAAAGTTGGAAGTGGTGGGAAAAGAGTGCCTGTGAGCAGACCAGTAGCTATGGAGTTAAGTCTGCCCCAAGTCATGTGAAAGTTTCTCTTTGAAATGTGTATTGAAGTGAGGTGTTTAGTCTTGGATATCTGCTGTGTCTCAAGGTTTTCAAAGTGACTAACAGTTAGAATATCTCCCCAGGAGTTTCCTAGTGAGAAACACCATGTGAGAGTCTGCAAAAGGTACTGAGCAGCTCTGCTCTGAAATCCAGACTGGCTGCCAAGATCTTGGCCACAAACATTTACAGTCACTATCCCCTGTGACATCTAAGACAACACTGCTCAGAAGTTGTTCTTGGCTCTTTCATGTATTGCCAATTGCTGAGGCTCAGTCATATATATGTAAAAGTAAATATATGACAAATTCCCAGTTAGGTCAATGGCTGCTTTTTACCCAAGCTGCAATCCTTTTTGTTTTTAAAAAAGTAAGCCAGAACTACTATCCTATACGATATGACTAAATGCTAAGCATTATTTTTTTAAAATTCAATAAATAACAGTGTCCTGCAAACATTTAATTTATCCCACATCTGCACACATGGACATTGGAAGGTCATAGCCTGTGACTGCATTTGAAAGAGTGCTCTGATCATAGTGTCAAATCCACAGAAGACTGGGTGCCACTCAGCAGCTTTCATTTCATTTCCCATGGCCAAAACAACGGTAAGGGTTTGTGAGATCTCCCACCAGCAATCTCTTGCAGAAGATGATCCAGTCCACATAAAACTGTTGTGAGGAGACTGTGGAAGGGGAAGGCTGAGGTAAGCTAGGGAATTGCATTTATTGCGTACGTTGCCTATTTTGTCAAAATCGGTGCTTGGTGAGGGTGCTTGTTCAGGATTGATTGAGTGTCTGTTGTGACTCCACATGAAAGCAAGAGTTAGATGGCAGTGTGAAGGGTCATGATGCTGGAGGTATGATCCTGCTAGTGAGACACATAACCACGGTCAAGCCCATGTGCAGTCATAAGAGAAGGGTTGCCAGCTTGAGAGCTTAAAATTTCTGTTTGAGTAATTATGTTGTGCCTACCCATCCTAAAGTTCCCCATGAAAATGTACTAAGTCCCAGTTTATTTAAGTCCTTGAGAAAATAGTTTTGTTGCGTGGCCATGTCACATTTTACTGTCTGTGAAGAGGCAGCAATATTTTTTAAGGCTTTCACTGGAATGCTGTCAGGGTGAATTTATTATTTTTGGTATGTGCTTATGTATGGGCTGAATTGTATCAGTACCAAACAGAAGAGTATAAATTTTTAAAGGAGTGGACATGGACACTGTATGTGTTGGCTACCGCTGAAAGTTGTGTGTATTTTGGCTGGACTGACAAGAGGGTACAATATACCAGGATTAGCATGGTTCACATCCCTAAATGCATTTCTGAACCTAATGAATGACTAGCTAAACCTTAGACACAGTAGGATCTTTTATGGGTTTAGTATTTATTTTCCTGTTCTCTTTACAAGTGTGCTAAAAGCAAACAATCTGTGACAGTGAGTCAGAGAGACACATGGTGCCTTGCACAAAAAATCCACAAGCTTTTTCACCTCCAATTATTTCTTTTTCACCTTCATTTAATTCATTGCTGATGAAAGATGCTGGGTGAACAGCCCTAATGTCTGAAATTTTCTGACCACAGCTGTGTAAAAGTAGCAGTGACCTTCCTCAGCTTTGCCTTTCTGCTGAGAGGAAATGATAAGGCTGTTTCTTGCTTAAGGCATGGGCTTAATGCTTAATGCTACCAGCTCGATTTGTGCAGGTTATCAAATAGTTTTCAGGTAGTAATGACCTTTGGTCATGGTGGACATGGGCCAGGTCTAAACTAGCAAACTGTAAAAGGATCTATATCCCATTACCTGGTCTTACTCATTAACATTTTAGTGGCAAAAGTTCAAATGAGTTATTTCATTAATAGTCATGAAACTAATTACATTGAAGTGAATCTGTCAGTGGTAAAGACAGCTGACTTGTATGCATCTGAATAAATTCAGTCTGTGTTAGGAAATGTTATTCTGCTTCTAAATGAGAGAAATACATTGCAAATCATGAAGATGTATTAAAAAGGAGAATGTAAATGTGTCCTACATGTGATGTGCTTGTTGCTGCAGTTCCCTAATGTAGTCAGTTAATGAAGTGAATAATCAGAAGTGCGTTTGAGTAGAGGCAGGGTCTTGGGCAATATTTTGTGCCTTATTTCCTCCCACGGACACCAAAAAGTCTGCAAGATAAGAAAGGTTATGGGGCAGAAGGGTTGTCACTGACTTGGGTAAAACTAAATGCACCCCAGTACCAAGATTAGTTTGGGCATATAGAGATGTGGGTATAATGAGAGTGTGTCAGGGGTGAGAGAGAATAGGGAAGAAGTCTTAAATCTGTTCCTGCTAAGTTTTGTTGTTGGACAGCATTCAGCCACTGAAGAGACTCAAAAGCACAGGTAAGACTGGGGCCAAGCCTATTTTTTTAACATGGTCTTCTGTCTGTTAAATGGCACTGGCCTGTCCTGGGCTGAAGTAAAAAAGTGTGTGAGAAGAATGTGAGCAGTAACAAGGTTATGCAGGCATTTAAAGTAGATAAACCACTTTGTGTAGTAATCATGGCCTGAAGTCATCTGCATTTACCAATAGTCCACTGTTAGGAACAGCACTGTATATGAGTAGTTGTTACTGTGAATCTGTCCATATTAACATGTCTTTATGTGTCCCATGATGCTGTGGCATTTTGCACAGGTATGAGAAATAGCAGAAAAAGATCATTTTCCCTCTTGGCTTTATTATTTCTGATTTTTGTGCTGTAAGGAGGCTCTAGCAAACAGTTGTGTTCCAGCACATTGCAGGAGGTAGGAGTCTCCAAAGTTTTAAGAAGATGATGCAGAGAAAGAAAATATAATACATATTTATTTTACCTCTGGATAACCAAAGTGAGATACTTCAAGTGACCAACAGTGAAGTTCATGAGGTGGTACTTTGATATCTAACATACATGCTTGCATCTAGTGAGCTATTGTAAACCAAAGATGAAACTCAGTTACTTCTGCTCCTGGTAAATTATGGTTTTATTTCTGTTCTTTAGACATTACTCTAGAGAAACCTGCACTAGAGTAAGTGTACAATGGAATTGTTCAATGCTGATTCACAGTGCAGACAGCCTGGCACCAGTGCAAATTACAGTCTTGTAGCACTGCCACAAATGCCAGTGAAGTGAACTGTAATGGGCACAACTGGGTTTTACAGGCCAAAAATTAATAGAAAGAGAAAAACTGGTTTTTTTTTCTTTAGTAGAGTGCAACTTTCTCCTACTTTGTATGTACAATGTTCTCCAGCAGCCTGGGGACTCCTGTTTTTTCTTGGGAAGAAGCTAAGCTGTAGTGGGCCAAGGGATGATGCCACCTGCATGCAGTGAGTGGGAATCTCACAAGGAAGCAGGAAGGCATTGATGTCTATCCCCTTCTGACTCCCAGTTAATGCCTGTTGTAAGGATGCAGAGGCTCTAAGTAGCTTGAATTGACTCCTGTGGTTGACCACAGCAGGAACATGGTCAGGATGCATAGTTCTGCGTCTGAGATACCTTTGTTTAACTCACTTTTGAAAGCTGGACCGAGTGAATTTTTTAGATGAGGAATAGCTTTTTGAATTGTTTCTTTTTCACTTACTAAGCAATATAGATACAGTCAACACACCCATATAGGGAGTGGTAATCTTGCCAATCCAGTCACGAAAAGGCAGAACACTTCAGAGGTACTGCAAGGTCCCCCAGGGAAGGGGAATAGATGTTCATCACACTTCTGCCTGTGAGTAAGTCACACAGAAAGAGAGATCACCAAAAGCTGATCAGTCCCTTAAGAAAGTTTGCTTAATCAAGAAAAAACATTGGGTAGGGACTTGGGGGACTAAGAAAAAAAATAAGATTGTTAAAGCTATTGAGTTTTGCTGTCTGACTTAGGAATGTCAAATGACAAAAACAGGGTCCAGCAGTTAATATGCAACTTTTTCAAAGTGTTCCAAAATTTTAAGGGATTTTCCATTAATGTCCCTAAGCTTGGACCAGACCTAAGTATTTTTCTGGCAGTCAGAGAGAGGTGAAATATTTTCTGGCTTCTGTGTAGTTTCACCACATATTTTGGCAGTGTTTGGCATCCTCTGTCTATTACTTCCCACTGGGCCTGTGCAGATAAAAAGGACAGGATACAAATACGTTTGTTCTTTGACAGGCAGTAGAGCAGCTATGCCTGCAGCATTTCTGTTTGGCTTGGAGTTGCTGAGCTGTGTTGCTCAACTATAGAAATAGGTGCTTTCTGCCAGCTTATGCCCTAAGCAAGAGTTGTTCCCTACCCGCCCTGCCCGATAAGTTGCACTAACTTAGGAGTGTGTCCAAAGAAGGGCAATGAAGCTGGTGATGTGTCTAGAGGGTGAGTCCCATGAGGAGTGGCTGAGAGAGCTGGGGTTGTGTAGCCTGGAGAAAAGGAGTGACCTTTTCCACACTCTACAACTGTGTGAAAGGAGGTTGCAGTGAGTTATGGGGTGGTCTTTTTTCACAGAATGATTTGTTTTGGAAGGGGCCCCTGGACATCACCTAGTCCAACCTCCCTGCTCAAGCAGGGTCTCTTAGCCCATGTTATTCAGGGCTGTGTCCAGGTGGCTTTTGAGTATCTCCAGGGAAGAGACACTACAACCTCTCTGGGCAACCTGTTCCAGTGCTAAGTCACCTTCATAGTAAAGAAATTCTTTCTCATATGGAACTTTCTGTGTTCTAGTTTCTGCCCATTGCCTCTCATTCTACTTTCTGGCACCACCAAGAGGAGTCTGGCTCCATCCTCTTTACGTCCTTCCCAAGTAACAGGCAATGAGACAAGAGGAAATGGCCTCAAGTTGCACCAGGAGAGGTCTAGATTGGATATCAGGGAAAATTTCTTCACATGAAGGGTTGACAGGCACTGGAGCAGGCTGCCCAGAGGTTAGCTGAGTCACTGTCCTTGGTGGCTTTAAAAGTCAGGTAGATGTTGTACTTAGGGACATGGTTTAGAGGTGAACTTGGCAGTTCTGGGTTAATGGTGGGACTCAATGATTTTAAAGGTCTTTTCAGACCTCAAAGGTTCTATGATTCTATTTTTTCTTGATACATGCATGGTTACACCTAGATAATTATATGGAAAAGTACATTTAGCATTGGGAGCAGTGGAAGTGCCAGCTTGGCAGCCCTTTGTCCAACCTTACAGGCTGATCAGTGCAGGTCTCTCTACATCACCTCAGCTGTGACCTGGGCTGACCTGAACTGAAGTGAGAGAGTGACTCAGTTAATTCCCTGTCAGCCCTTTTGGCGTCAGCTGCCACAATGGCTGAACTGCCAAGTGCCGTCAGTGCAGTGCCGTGCTCTCCTTAAGGAGAGCACTATCTCTTGGGAAGGGGGATGAAACTACAAAAGTCTTGTCAACATCAGTTGGTAAAAACTTCCAAGATTTACCAAGTCCTGAGCTCAGATAAATATTGTTATCACTAAGAGCCAGACTCCCTTTCTCTCTCCTTTGTGCACACACAGTGTAGGGACAAACCCTGAAATCTTTATCCTATTTCTATTCTGTGGTGATGCATAATAAATGCCATTGATCCAAACCAAGCCAGAAAAAAATGTGCTCTTACTACAAGTGACATATTTGCTAGGAATGGGCTAGAAGATAGTTGACTGTTTAGTTCCCAGGAGCGCACTGTTGTCAGCCCAGTTAATGCACTGCTGCGGCAAAGCAAACAAAAAGAAGGAGGAGGAATCTGTGCATGGCTACTGCTCAGTAAGCTTTTTTGAGTAAGGGGTTTAAACATTTGGCTCTGAGTTGCCTTCTAAATTTGAGCCCTCTAAAGTGTTTGGGTAGCTGCAGGGATGGGGGGTGTTGAGCAAAGCTGGGCTTGGCTTGGGGAGGTGTGGGAGCCTGTTCACTGGTAAATTGTAGTTCACTGTTCTGCTGTGAGGGTGGCGAAGGGGGAAGGGAAGGACAGGCCAGTAAAAGACTACATTTCTGTTATGAGTCAGCTCCAAAGGAATCTTAATTTTATTTTATTAGTTTTGGGTTGAGCTATTACCAGTGCAGCCAAAACCCCTGGGTCTACAAAGCAGTGCACTGGAGGCAGACTTGATACCATGACAGGGACCACTTCAGGATCCTTGCTGATTCCACTGCCACTGCAGCCCATCTCAAGGTCCAGAGTAATGAGATTTTCTCAAGCTTCATCCCAGGTTCTGGTCTCTGTGTCTGAGTGGTTTAGACAGCACTTTTCTTCAGGGGCCCTGGAGATAGAGACCATCCTTTGTCACTGGGCTCCAAGGATGCAGAAGATGATGTACCAGATGGGTTGGACTGACAGTCACTATAAGGCTGTGCAAGGGCAGACTTTTGTGCCTCTTAATGCTTGCAAACTTGCTTTTCCTTTCCTTCTTTCTTTCTCTAGATTTCCCTTCCTTGCTGATAGCTCTGCAGCTCTCCTAGGTATGTGGTTTGTAGGAAGTTTCCTTCCCAGAGGACGGCTGTATATCATCTTTATTGCTGTTGTGCTGTGCAGGAGTCTCAGTCAGAGTTTCACTGTGTACATCTTGCTCAACAAGTCCCAGCCTTGCAGCCTGGGGGATTTGCGTTGGCACTGCAAGTGCTGAAAGGCAAGGGAGAAGTTTTTGCAAATTAAAGGTGCTAGGCTTGTATGCTTCTGTCTGCAGAAAGACTCTGTTGTAGGGTAGAGGTGAGACTTGTCTGCCACCTCTGTGCATCACACGCAGACGTACCCAGCACCACCAAGCTTTTCCTCTCCTGGGTCTGTGTTCCCAGTGATAGCTTTCAGCACAGTCATACAGGAGGTGATGGGGCACAGGCAGGAGTGCCCAAGCCCAGTTTAATTTTGTAAGGAACCCGAAGGGTCATGCAACCCATCACCTAGTCTTTAATTATTTTTTCCCCCAAACTTGCCAAACACCATCTTTGAAGCAGGCAAACTTTTTTGCACTTGGAAAGCAGAATCTCCCAGAGTTTGGATGTCCTAATGACTGGGAATCATCTTCCTGCCTACACTTAGTGGTGGCTGGCGTCTGTGGGTTTGTTCTGCTGCCAAAAAAACCGAAGCAATTATATACCTTCCTCACCTTCCCTCTTGCATGAGAGCAAGCTCAACCTGCCAGGGCTTTTTAACAGACATGAAGCAGGGAAGAGTTGTGTGAGCCTATGTAAAGCATCAAAAGATCTTTTTTTAAAAAAAATAAATTAAAGCATGTGTGGTTAGTGCAGGCTGAAGAGCAAGATAATCCTTCAGACCTTGTGAGATCAGCCACCAGCTGTGTCTGTTGTGATAGATTTTCCCAGCCTAGCCGCTTGTGCTAGAAACTGTTTCTCACTGTTATTTTGTTAGTGTTTATCATTTAATATGAATGCAGAAATCCTCTATCATTTAAGATGCTTGCTTGTTCCTCCTCTCTCTCCCAAGCTAAAGAACACTGAAAAGTAAGGCTGTACTTAAGCAGAGGCAGCAAAACCTTTTCCTAGTATTAAAAATGGAAATGGATTATAAAAGGCATCTGCATTGTTTGTTTTTTCTTTTAGTGCAGAGAAGCATGTTTCCTTTTCATTTGTTAATTACTAAAGAAAATTCACCAAGGAGAGTCTTGTTAAACAAGTCTGGCATTGAGCAGGGAAAGAAAGGAAAGAAAAGGACCTGCCTTCACTCTGTAGCTGCTTGATCCAACTCACAGCCATGACCTGAATTTAGTTTCCTTCAGCTTTTTCTTTCCACATCTTTCCTCCAGTTTTTTTGGTCCAGTATTGACAGCCCCTGGAAGGATGATAGAGCCCTATATTTTACCCCCAGGCACCGCACAGAAGCGATGATTTAGAAATGGAATCGTCAGGTAAGGCTTATTTCATGTGACACGCTCTTGCAGGCCAGGGAGCTACGGGAGCACTGATGCGTGCCCATTGCTGGCAGGCAGCTGCAGGGACTTTAATTTCCCAACCTTCTCACTGCCTGTCTGACTTCCTCTTCCTCAGACCCATCAGAAACAAATATTTCCCCAGCCCATTTTATCTCTCCATAAAATGTTTAATTTGGGGGAAGCAGAGATTTTTTTTCCAGACAGACTAAGAAGCAGTGGGTGTGTGAGCATTTGGGTTGAGCTCCCTTGCAGGATGCTGACCTGAAGTCACGGAAACATCTCATGAAGAGCTTTTGACTAGTGAAGGGAAAGAACTACAGCTCTAGGTCTAAAACTCTGCCCCCCGAGACACCATTCAGGAGGCTCACAAAGTTTGCTGGAAAACCAATTAAATAGTGAAGGAGCCTTGCTTTTGTGAAGGAGCCCTAGTCCTGGTGCGTTCATGGAGCTTTGGATGTAGAGAGGTTTCCAGGACTTCTCACTCTCTCCAAAATGCATTAGCATACAAGAATAAGCCATGTGGGGACATCAAGACATTATTCTGCCACTTTCCAGTTATATTAGCTACAGGATGATTAGGTTTTGTACCAGGATTTTCACATTTTCATTTTGGCTGCAGGACGTATGCCGGAAGGGTGCTTAATGTGCCACCCCTATAGTTTAAACAACTGTATGGTTTAAAATGCTTCAGTGTAGAATGGTGAGGAGGAGAAGCAGCTGCTTGAGAATGTTTTTGCTCTGTTGCTCTTTTGGATCAGTGCAGCCACTAAATTCACACAGACACATTACCAGCTTTTTCTTGGTCTCGAGGAGCTCCCAAACCATTGCTTATTAACACGCCCTGTCACCAGTAGGTTTTAGAAGGTCTAGTGGAATCAACTCATGAGTCTCCTCAGAAAGGTGTCAGCCTAGCACAGCCTGTGAGCACCAAACTTAGCCAAGTCATCTGAATGTAGTTTTACTCAAAGTTTATGGTCTTTCTGTGAATGCAAACGTAGCGCTGGGGTTAAGGTTCAATTGCATGGTGCCACATTCTCAACTAGTTAACTCTTTTGTGAGTAAATCCATTTTCTTTAATTATTATTTAAGAGGCTCATTTAGTATATTACCAGTAGTAGTATTATCAGTAGTATTTAATTTTTTATCCATAGTGGTGGTGTTATTTAATCAGAGTGAGTTAGGAGTAGGAGTGGGATTTATTCTTCTCACCATCCAAGCAAACAAGCACATGTGAGATATTAATAAAGTGTGTTATAGTGCAATAGGGAATTTGGTGTGTATCAGCACAATGTTTAAATAGAAAGAAGAACAAGGAAGCATAGTCTGATTTAAGTAATAACAGCTGATACAGTTGTGACTAAAGTCTAGTTATGTCCATCATCTGGTTTGTAGGCACATTACAAACCTTGTTTTATTTAGAGCAAAAGCTACTAGGGGTGGGGCAGGATGGGTGTAGCAGTAACTGTAACACAGATCCAGCATTTTCCAGAAATGTGGATGAGAAGCTCAAAGCTGTATTTATGAGAATTCTGTCCCCAAAAGAACAAACTTCTTCTGCAACTGCAGGCTTGATACATCTTTGAACAAGTCACCTGGGTCCTATGAGATTACTGAATGTCTAAGGCGGGGAGTTACTGATTCTTTTTGCTGATAGAGTAGACAGGTAGAGGGACTAAAAACATAAACGGTAGGTTGAAATAAAAGAATTTGCAATGAATCACAAACTGACTGTGTTTTTGCTGAGCCCAACCTGTTCTACCAACAGGACTGAAACTGCTGAACCAAAACTTTAAGCATGAATGTTGTTCCTTCTTGGCAAAAGACAGACGACTCAAGCGTTTTTTTTCAGCAGTTTCTCTCTGTCACTTGTACTCGCTGTCACCTCAGTGATTCAGACAAGCAGGAAGGACCAGACTGTAGGGCTGCACTGGACATGTCCACATGAGCTGGTGCACCCCCGCACTGTGCTGAGCATGTGGACATAGCAGCTTGGAGCCCCAGAGAAGCAAAGCAGAGCTTGAGCCCGACACCATTGCTGCTGGCTCTCAGTGCAGGTACAGGCTGACTGCACCACAGCAGGGCTGTGGCCAGGGTGCAAGCAAACGCAGGGACACGTGTCTGTGTTGTGGTCACTTGGTGGTGGTGCAGGTCAAGGTCTCTAAAATGTTTTTGGTGAGCTGGAGTCCCAGTGATCTGGAGAAATTGGGTAAAGTAGAAAACCCCTTGCAATGGGGCAGAAGGGAATCAGTGGCATAGCTCTCTAAAACATGAGTAAACTCCTTCCCCTTGGTGCTTTCAATTCCAAGACTATCTGCCTTTTGTAAAACAGGCTGGAGTGAAGTGTCAGTCCAGATACAGAGTAATTGTGGAAGTCTCTAATATGCATTTATAGCATGCTTACACTCATAAATCTCAAAGCAAGCTATAGCAACAGACGAAACAAACCCAAAAGCAGTAAGCATTAGCAAACTGCCATTTGTTCTAGGGTGCCATGAAAGTGAAAAAGCTTGTTGAATACACAGCTGTGCAACTTCTTCTCCGGGCACTTAGGTTAGCTGGGTTGTAAATGTGCAGTTGTGTTGATCATTACCAACTTCAAAGAGATAGCATTTACCTTCCCAGGAGAGGCTCATAAAAGCAGGATAATGTTAACGTTTACTTAATGCCCAGAAACTGGAGTGCCCCACCCCTGGAGAGTGTGGTAGGTGCTTGGATCGTACAGGTTTAGCAAGAAGGCATCAGATATTTCCCAGTTGCATGTGTGTGTTTTGTGATGGGGCCACCAGGTGCAGGGGCAGTGAGGGTGACCAGTGCCTGGGTGTTCCTTTTGTTCAGCTGGTGGGCTCTGATGGGAGAGTGGCAAAGCACTGGAGCACCTCAGGGCATCCTCTGAGAAAACAATGTCTTTGGGAAGATCCATTTCTTCCCTCTCTCTTGCCCACCAAATCTTGCACGCAGGGGCCAAGGGATTCTTGTATTCTGTTTGCAAAGGGAATAGAGCATATTTGAATGAGATACTGATGCAAATCAGTTCATGTGTCATCTGATCATAACATGAGAGAAAGAGCAGACAGATACAGGAGACAAACTCACTGCTGACTTTACAACAGCACCACAAAAGAAAAGTGGTAAACATAGGTGATGAGAGAGGAGAGTATTCTACTACATTAGTTGTGTGATACAGAAATTAATGTAGGACTAACCTGGCTTTTGACCAGAACAGATTTTTTTTAACCTCTTTATAGGCCACCCATAAGCTAGTAAACCTGCCATGGAGAGATATTTGAGCACAATCCACAAGTTACAGTGGTGTACAATCCAATGAAGAAGATAATGGAAAGTGGAATATATTAGGAGATGTAAAACAAATTTTGGTTATGTGACTTTTGAGAACAAACCAAGGTCAGGTAACTTATTTAAGTTCTCTACCTTCACAGGAGGCTGCTTGCTGTTTGAAAAGAATTTGAAGCAGGAGCACTGACATGCTAACAGGTTCTGTTCATTTGCAGTGATCTGGTTCTGCTTTTTGTCCCTTAGTGACCACAGCCATTAAATTCTAACTGTTGATGTCTGTGAATGGTTTAAAAATTTATTCATATTTATGTCCTTGCTTGTTCCATTTGTTTGTCTGTCCAGGAGAAGTGGATGTCAGTCACTGCTCTCTCCTCATAATGCTCCTTTTCCTTCTCTTGGGTCATGCATGCAGCCACTTCCACCATAGTCCAGATTCACCACCTCATTTGTCTGTGATTTCTTTCCTTTTGGCATCTCCTGTCTTTTAACAGGTCCCCTCTGAGCAAGATTTAGCAGAGACTAGGACAGGCAACTCTCTTTGTGTATATAACACTTTAATGTTATACTTCCTAATCCTTTAGTAACCTGGTCTTCTTACGCTGCGATGGAAAGTGAAATACGGCTAAGCAGTTTAGTATCCCATCTAATTAGGTGAGGGGGTGGCTAAGGGCAGAATGCAGTCAGTCAAACCCTCATGGCTGGAAGCGAAAAGAGATTCAGACTCTTTAATTTGGGGGACCCAGTAGGTCCTGCCACCTGTTGAGACAGAGGGGTGTGTGCCAAGCATGACGCTGTAGGCAGAGGTGGAAAGCCAGAGCAAGCTGTCACAGCCATATTGCTGACAGGATGAAGATAAGCTACATTAATGCCATGTACTTTGTACTGCTTTGTGCCACTCCTTCTGGTTTATGCCGATTGTTTTGGACTTGTTCAGGAGTGCAAATGGGATGTCTGCGGGAAATAGCCATAAAACAGCTGAGCTGTGATATTTAGCTGAGGAATGGGTGTTAGTGATTGTACAGTTTTTGCTACATTCCTTTGTCCCTCTAAACCCATTGCAGGTTTAGGAATGTCATACTGCTTCATAAATTTTCTCCATCTCAGATCCTGAAAATTCTGACAGTAATTAGAAAATTACCTCCACTGGTTTATTGCTTGCAGTATTTCTCATGGTGTTTAATATACTCCTCAGAGACTTTTAGTTGGATTCAGGCCAGTTTGCCTCTACCTTTGCATTTGAAAGGGTCTGCTTTAAAGATACTGCCTTGATGGATTTCAAGTAAAACAATTTTGGATTTAATGGAGAAGCTATAGGTCACGGTCAATCATATGGGAATTGTGACAGGTTGAAAGTACCTGGAAATTTATTAGCAGATTATTCTGGGTATTGAAGCTTCCACTGGGAATGAAAAACAAGAAACTCTTAAATAAGTAGTAGTGATGTTTAGTTCACAAAAATGCCATTTGGTAATGATAACGTAATCAAATAATGCTACCTTCTCTGCCAGTGGACACGTTGGACAAGTGGCAAAGCATTGTGCTGGAAGGAGGTAGCAGCACGTAAACCTGCCTCCTAGCTACTCCAAACTGCTTCCTGTTGCAAGTCTTGAGCTCTGCTGAAACACCTTTCTGTTTGTTCTGACCAGATTCACAGTTGATTAAGAAGGAAAACAGCTGTTGGGAAGAGCTGTTTGTTTTAGAGAGGTAATTGAAAAGATTATGAAAAGGTTGCCCCATTTTTTGTCTGGATTTTTACAGCTTCTTATTGGTCAAGAGTTAGATCTGGGTTCACTGCGGCATTAGCACGTCCATTAGCATCTGTTGTCACTGGTTCTTTCACCCACAGAGAGAGGTCACTTGTCCTTGAAGATTTTATTATATACATCGAGCAGTCCTTGACATCTTGCATCAAAAAGTACTATGGGACCAGTCAGAGCAGGCAGTTGTTCTCAAGATGACCTGATTTTTCTTCAATAGTTGGAAGATATTCTTTCATTTGCTTCTCCACCAAAATGTCCTTTTTTATGAGTTCCATTTGCTCCTTTCTCTTCCACAGATTGCCTGGACGTTCAGAAAGTTTGAAAGCAAGACATTTTATTCCACAATTCCATTGCTGCAATACCACTGGTACCAGTATCCCCTTTTAATCGAAGCTAGGCCACCAAATTATATTGCTGCCTTGCTCTCATCCATGTATATGGTTTTAGGTCTTTAGGCAGGGAAGAAAGGGGGAGTTAGTGTATATCTGACATGGTTCAGGAATGGTATGTTCCAATTTAGAATTCCCACTAAAACCCATGCTCCTCTTATTCCCTTCCCTCCTGGCCACACCCCTGCTGTAGAGGAAAATTGGAGGCACCACTGTTCGAAATAAGAACAATTTACTGGAAGGAGCAATGAAATGAGAAAGCAAACAGTAGCAGCAACAATACCAATGACAGAGGGTATAGGAAAGGAAGGATTCACACCGAAAACCCCCAGCAGCAGACAGGACTGGACAGCTCCCCCTTCCATGCTCACTTGACCAAAAGGAACCCCTTCTCCCCAGAAAACACTCCCTTACCTCCACCCTGGGCAGTGACACAGTGCCATGTGATGGTACAGAATAATCTCTGGGCCTGAGCCATGCCTCATTCCTGGCTAATGCAAAATCAACCCTATCCTGGCCAGAACCAGGACAATATTCTAAATAATTATGCTCTTCAGGCATCCCCTTAGTTTGATTTCCTCCAGGATCACTTAATGCTTTCCAGCACGGAAAAAAGTTGTACAGTGATGCTTTCTGTAATGTGATCAACAAGCCCTGGCTGTAAGGTCTTATCTGAGCACTACATTTTGCTGTCCTGTTTTTGCACTCTGCTCTATGGAAAAATCATGCATGCCTATTTTGGCTGAGAACACACTCAGGGAAATCAGAGCAGTTTTATTTATTTGTGTTTTGCAATCCACTGACAGTTGTAGCAACATCATTTTCTGAGGTCGTATTGCAGAAGGCTGGAAGGGAGCAATGCCTGCTGGAATGTCTTTTAGGGCAGACAGATAGAAAAATAACACACTACGCACAACCCCTCCATTTTCCATGTTTCATCTTGAATGCCTGCTTTTATTTTCACTTGAATATTTTTGGAGATCCAACAGACACCTTTCCAGTGTATTTATAAGTTGCTTTGCAATGGTAGAGGGACCTGATCTTGCCAGTGTGGTGCTGAGGCTTTCCACAGGTGCACAGGCAAAGGCTGCTTCAGTAAGGTATTCTTATTGATCTTTTGCTTGAGTTGTGTTTTGTCCTATTTAATAAACAAATATATATCTGCTAAGCAGTTTAAAAAAAGAGCAGTTGTCTATATAAATAACATTTTGAGTTTCTTCAGGGATCTTCCTGGATCTGAAAGACTTATGTTGACGTAGTCCATTAAGTGTAAAATTACAAAATGTCATAACCATTGATTAACTTGATCAGATAAAGCAGATCAAAGTAGAAAGGCAGTTTGGAAATCTAGTTATTTTCATGCTATGTCTGTATGACATACCTCTGTTAACATCTTCATTAACTGCTTTCAGGTGAAAGGCAGGAACAAACAGAATGACTTCAGCTGGGAAGGATGTAGGTTAGTAGTCCCCAAGTTCACTTGCAGTTGTGTTTACTAGCTCCAGGTTTTTACTGTAGTGGCCAGAGGTTTACATTCACATTGATGAAATTAAAAGTGAAAGTACTGTAGCTTTTCATCAGAACTGCAGTGCCTGTGACCTACATTAGCTTCTCTGCTTTCTGCCATCTCTCCACCAACTGCCTGAAAGTCTCAGCAAAGCCTGGAAAAGCCTGTGGTGGGTCCAGGGGGAGTTGAGACATTCTGATTTGTCACCTGTTATAACCCCAAATCTTTCTCTTAAGAACTATATATGTTGTCAGAGTAATACCAATGGATTTAGCAGTGGCTCCCAGTCAAGGAGTTTCTCTGACTACACTGAGGTTCTGTAAAGGTTCTTAATAGGGACAGGGATGGTCATCATTTTTCCAGTAGGCTCCTGTGAGGCTAGATTCAATTCTTAGCACTGGCACTGTAAATCTTGAAGGGGGTTGTGCAAACATGGTTGTTACATATGATCAGTGCCAGTAACAGTAGGCTCAGATGCCATCCCTGGGATGTGGCCCATCCTTGGGATGTGTGGTGGCACTGAGGATGGGGTGACACGGGCTTTGACTTAGGCTGAACCGTGTCACTTGGGATGCCAGCTGGGTAGGAGGGTATGGTGTGGCTCACCCCAGTCACCCAACCCACTGGGCTGCAACTTCTGCTGCTCTCTGCCAGATGAAAACTTCAGGGTGGCTCTTGTCACTCACCTGCCATCTCCACTGGGTGAGTCTCCCTTCAGAGCATAAGTGGAGGAAGTCTGAGGCAAAGCCAGAGATGAGGCTGATTTTCCTTCAGTGCTAATTTTGGCAACTTGGTTTCAAAACCCAAAGTTTTGTAACTTATTTTTGTGTATTTTTCTGAGGTGCTTTCTATTTGAGAGGTTCTTTTCTGTGGTGACATGGCTTATATTTGGGATTGTAACTTAAGAATTTTTGACAGGTTTATGGTTTGTTCCATCAAGCCTATATGAGGCTTATAAAGAACAGGGTTCTTCAGGTGCATCAGAGCTGAGTTTTCACCTTCTGTCTGAAAAAACCCCAAAATTGTTCCTGATTTTAACTTTTTCTCACCCTTATGCTTTTCTTATATTTTCCCACTCACAGAGAAAACAAAAAAAGTTTGCTGCTTTTTTTGTTCCTAGCTGCCCACCTTTGAAGTGTGTGGCTAATACTCTGCAACACGTATGTTTTACAAACATGAGTGTTACAAATTACTGGCAAACATTTCAACAAAACAGATGCAACCCTCAGGGAGGTGCAGGACATGAGCCACCTTCCCCCATGCCCCCGCACTTCCGTGCCCTTGTTTCTCCTCTCTGTAATTTTCGGGCTGTTGGCTGCCCTGCCGATGCAGGAGTGGTTTCCTGCCCCTGGGTCTGACTGAATGCAGCGTGGGCAGAGGCTCAGGTGGGCACAGCCTCTTGCTCCCCTGGGACAGAGCTCATGCAAATGGGCTGGTGGTGAGCTGGGGCTATCTCCACTGGACCAGAGCAGGCTATGAGCTGATGATGTATCACAAGAAGATAGTTGCTGTGCTCTCCAGAGGTTGCTGCTGCTGCAGGTCTCTTTTTGGCACTCTGACCTGGGCAGTGGGGGACCTGGGCTTCAGGCTGCCCCTCAGCTCAGGCACTGATCCTCACGGAGCAAGAGTGCAAGTCTTCCTCATCTCCATCCTTTTCAGCAACCTTGTGCTTGGGACAGTTCCCACAGCAGTCCGGGCAGCCTCCCAGCCCCATGTTTCTTTCCTTTGTGTGGGTTAAGGGATGGGGGCAGCGACACAAATACTGTCTGGCAGTAAGGGCATGAATTGGGTGATGGGAACAGCACCCCAGAGAGAAGGCACATGTGGAGGAATAACAGTTCCTGGCCCATATGTGTTCCCAGGGCCCTGACTCCTCTTTCTTTGCTGTCAGACACTAGAGAGGTGCCTGGAGAACTGCTCCAGCTTTGGGGGAAGCACAGACTTGCACAAACAGTACCATCCAAGCCAGACTATTCAAACAGTACCTGTCACAAGGAGGCTGAATGGCTTTTTGAGACGCAGGCTTCAGAAATCAAGGAATCAGATGATTGGGATAAGATACGTCTGTATTTACTCTCTGATGGCTTTTTACGTCAGACCATCATCAGTGAATCACCTACATGTGTGTGTGACTGTCATCATTGCTGTGCTAAATATAAATGTCAAAGGACATTGGGCTGTAGGAATAAATCAGACTCTGTCAGACAGGTCTTCCTCTTTCGTGTGTCCTTTTCTCTCTGTTATGAAGGCTGCTACGGTCAATGGGAAGCAGCTGCAGGAACTCAAATCTAAGCCAGGAGTACAGGTTATATTTTTGTATAGAGATCTGTCATGTCCATACATTGGATCTCTTCTTGCTGGTTCTGTCAAAATTATATCAGTGAAGAGAGAAAAAGGTTTGCTTTGACAGTATTTCTGAGATAGAAACACTGAGAGTCTGAGAAGCATTTTCACACCCTTTTTTATACAGAATGTGTGATTTTTAAATAAGCACCAGAGAGAAAGTAACTGCCAAGGCTAGCAGCCCTGCTGGCTGATTTTTGGACATCGGTGTGGTGTGTCTTTCACATGGGTTCAGCTAAAAGCTCTTGAGCTAGACTCTCAGGTTAGCAGTTTCAGTTATAAACACAAGTGATTGTTGTTATTTTCTCTTGAAAACTGGGAGAAAACAGTAGGAAAATTCCCTTACTTTTAATGTAGCCAAACATCCTTTCATTTCTTTTTTTTTTATTTTCAGTGTATCCTTTTTTTTTTTTTTTAACATCAATAAAATGGTGATGAAGAAGGCCAAGGAAAAAATGTCAGGAACCTGAAACTGCCTGTTTACTTTCCAGCAACACTCTGCTCTGGCAGTTGTAGTGTTTTGGTTTTTTTAACCTGTTGTGCTCCTTTGGCAACAGATGAAGAAGCAGTAGCGAATTTAAAAATGAGCTTTGAATGTGCAAAGTAAATACGTCTTAATTTTAAAAAAGCTTAAAAAATCCTATGGAATAGGATTTAGAAATACAAAGAGGGGGCTAACACCATTTTACTACTCCCCTACTGAATGCTGTTATGCAGATAATCCTGTATTACGTGATAAAAGATAGTTAAACAATCTGCGATAAGGTTGTCCTTTGGGCATTTCTATAAGGACTTTCCATAATAATTAAGGAAAATCCTGTGTATATGTATATATATATATCCTATATATATATATATATATATATATCTATATATCTATATCTGTTTCAGTTTACTCATTAACATCAGAGAACGCTACAATAATGACTCAGTCTGCTGTTTTCAAGGGAAAATATGGCAACAGTGCATCTGGGCTTGAAAGCACCTCCCTCAGCAGTACTGCAATGTTCAGGGCTATTTCACTTTGCATCAGAGACAGGGGGATGTCTCATGCTGCTGCACATGAGGCTCACCCTCAGGCTTTGGCCCCTAATTTTAGAACACTGTGGTAATTCTTGTATTTTCAGCATTTTATAAGTAAGTGCTTCTGAGGAAGTCAGGATTTCTTAGTCCTTAGCCATTTATTTACCACTGCTTTCCACTTTGGATTATTTGCTGCCCCTTCCCAGTGTTGTTGTGTTTTCCTGCCTGAGGCTTGGGTGGCTGATCTCTTCTTGTCACTGCATGGTGCCTGAGTGGGCTTTTCTGCGTGGGACTTCCTGGCTGGAAATGAGAAGAAGCTTTGTCCCTGTCTTCCTTCATCATTCTCAGTTTCTGCCTGCCTCTTCTCAGCTATACTCTTCCTCTTTCCTGTCTCTGCCATCTTTCCACTGTTCTTCTGCCATAGGTGTGCCCATGGATGCAGGAAGCATCCTCCCAGCGTTCCAGCACAGAAAGGACTTCAAGCCTCCTTGCCTTCCATGTTGTCCCAGCTTTATGTCCATTTCATGGCTGCCAGCTCCCATCATTTGCTGCCATGCTTTCTATTCGTCCTTCCTCTTCTCTTTCTCCCATCACGTCTCCCATTTTTTTCCTCTCCCTTTGCCTCATGACACAGCCATCTCTCTACTACTGTCCTGGAAGATGTGTCTCACATCTTCAGCCTGTAGCCCCTCTTGCCTCCCTCTCTTGTAGTAAGCCCAAATATAGCTTTTAATAGGTTCTCCAGTAACCTACAAAGGGGGAAAGAGCTGGCAACTTTTGTCACAGGAACATAGAGTTGTATTCAGTAGAGATAGTACTTAGTCCCTGAAGTCTGAAAATGTAGGAAGGTGGGAGACAACTGTGAGAAACATAAATGACAGAAAAATGTGGAGGATTTGGCAGCTCTGTCTTTATGTCTACTGTGTTACCCTGCAGAACAGAATTGAAGACAAACATATGAATGTGCTAACATTTAAGTTATTGGATGCAAGTCTGTTACTGAATTACTTTGAGGGATTTTATTTTTTTTTAGTTTCAAGGTTAATTTTTTTTGTCATCATTCTGCTCTATTTGGTTTCTCTTCAGGTAATAGTACTGAAAAGTTATATTGCTCCAGAACAACTCCAAACCTCTGTCTTTCAAAATGCTTGTTCAATATTACTCTCATTTGGCTAAAATCGTATCAGACTGTCCTGGTTTAGGGCAAATTTGGGAGAATTCTATTTGAATTCTGTCAGATTGCCATTGCTTTGTGTCACTAGCCCAGGACCAGACTGTAGTATGAACCTTTGGGAAAATCCATCACAAAAACACTAGTAGAAAACTGGTTAATACCAGTCTAATGGAGTTTATCAGATTAAGAGTACATACTTGTGCAACCCCTTTGTAACTCTATCATTTGGCCAGCCCAGTTCTTTTAACCATTGTTAGGCTGAAAAAATGATGAAAATTTGAACTCCTTTGAGTGCAAAAAGTAGGAGGCATCAAAACAGTGGATGATTTCAAGATCAGCTTAATCTGATCTTTAATACTTTATTTAGTATTGTGCTTACCTCTGATGGGAGATAATACTACTGTGTCCCTCCTTGTCTGAAACTGCTTACAGCTGCTCTCTGCAGTTCACATCGTGTGTGCAGTCAAATCTTGCCGTGCCTGCCACTGCTGATGCAAATCTGCCACTGCTGAAACAAAACTGCATACTGTGGGAGTACCATTTACCATCATTGTAAATAATGCTATACTCATTACAAAGCTCTAAAGTAACCTAAAATATATCTGTTCTAATTTCTGTAATGTAACTATTGACCTCAATAAATTGATTGAACTCACAAAAGGTAATAAGAGACAAAATGAAATGTGTCTTGATGTAAATACATAGATTATCTGGTTTAGGAAGAAATGAAGGCAGAACATAGACCTAAACTGCTAACTCCTTCAGACTGCTTTTTTTGTCTTGAACTGGAACTGAAGTCGAACCATTACTTTGAAGTCTCAACTGTATTTGATGTAGAACAGAACGGTTTCCAGCTTGCCTTCCTGCAAAGTGTCTCTACGTACTGGTCTTGAATCCTGTCATCCTTCTGTGCCAGCCTGCATAGCCTGTGCTGTGTTGGCAGCTGCATGGCAGCCCTGTGTTGCAGTCTTTTCTCCTGCAGTACTTGGGATGTCATCCTGCACTGCTCTCGCTTGCTTTGGAGATCCATGCATGGATAAGTGCAAGACGGACCTCACCCATGCCCAGCGTGGCAGTGGGCTGCACTTCACACTGCTGCTGAAAAAGCTGCAGGGGGAAGGAGATGGGAATGCAGTCCAGACTTACTCTAAGAGCCTGCTTCTATTCTTTAAACCCATAAATCTTGTGTAAACAGTTAAGTGGTTCAGTACGAACAAGCTTGAGGTGGTTCATCATTACCCAAACTGGTTAACAAATATTTGCTGATCTCCAGCCAAGTTAAAGTGCACTCATGCTTTCAAAGTGGTGATTCTGCCCCTTCCCTGACCAGTGAAGTACAAATAAATGTTGGGGTTTTTTTTCTGTATTGTATGAATAAGGGTCGAGGCTTTGTGATTTTTCTAAACCTGGTCATGATAACCATTGCCATGGCAGTTAGACCATCTCAGTGCTCAAGGTGAGGGTGCTGGCTCTGCCATCGTCCTGATCTTCCTGGGGTTTTTGCCAGCATGGATGCTAAAGCTCACCCTGTGGATTACAGGCACTGGGCCCTCCCTTCTCAGAGCATCAGGTGTATTTTCATGCAGTTACCTGTGTTTTACAGCACAGAGCTATAAATACATCAGTAAAAACAGATTTTCTCAGTGTGAAGAAAATGGAATGCTGCAGAATGTGTACCGATACGCATCTGTCTCTCTGGAATTAGTTTTTACTTGGCTTTCAAACTTAGATAAAATTCAATTCATTTATCTTGATTGAAGGTTACATGTGCTTTTTTTGTATTTCCGGTCAGATGTGCTGCAGCTGTTCGTAGTTTTTCTGAACCTTCCAGGAAGACCCTGGGCTATTGAGGGTCTCGTGATCCATTACCAGCCGCCTTGAGGAGACACAGGCACATGCTGTGCTGTGCCACACCGCTTGGCCCTCAGGACCATGCTGTGCTGGACAGATTCCTTGCCACAGGATAACCTCAGCTGGCCAATCACAATGGAAGGGCCCAGAGGTGGCATCTACTTGGTACCAGTAGTGATACCACAGCACAAGTTTTTATCTTGAGGTGAAACAACATACTGCCGTTTAAACATCCAGTTGAAAATCCCATGAGAAGTCTGAAGATGTCAATATGGGTGAGCCTCTCTCCCAGTGGGAAGCCTGGGCAGCGTGCCATGCCCTAATCATAGGTCTGTCTGCTACTGGTGCCCTCAGGATTCCAGTGTCAGGAGATAAAGGTCTTGTAGCCTGCTGCTGTCTTTTTCTGTCACATTAATGAAGTAGTTACCTTCCTTGGGAGTATTTGTCATTCCTTCTTGGTGTACAGGAGGAACCTCCTGGTTCAAAACCATCGTCCACCCTATATTTGGGAATGTAACGATGAATTATGTAGAGAAAATTCTGTTCTTGAATAGATGCCCTCCCAGTTAGGGCGCCATTAATGGTGTACAACATTAAGCCTTAGTCAGTGTAATATTGTGCTGTGTGGGAAGGAATCCCAGGCTGAGTCAATTTTTGACCTCTAATGTTTGATTTACAATGAGTTACAGTAGCAGAGTTCAAATATTTGGTGATTATTGCTGAGCTGGACTACTATCAGGCAGTTTTAAAAATAAAATTTGCAATTTGAAGAGTATAATTGAAGTTCCTTAAGAGAGCCCTGCTTGACTTTTCAGCAAATGCACTGGATTTCCTGAACCAGCACTCGTGGGCAGGGTGATGCCACAGGGCAAGGCCGACCAGCATGGTCCTGCTGCTTAATGGGGCTATTGACCTCTCCTGGCTGATTTTCTGCTTCTTGTGGGGCTCATCTCAGTGCTCATGATCCTTAAGTGTCTTTTTAGGGGAAACAGGGGAAACTAAATTGCTACGTAGGGAGGATCCTGCAGGAAACAAAAATTCATATGAAAAAGATAAATGAGGTGCAAAATGTGATCAGCTGGTTCAAATACCAGCGGGGTTTCGCTTGCAGAAGTGTGTCTGGCCTCTGCAATATCTATTCTGTTCCTCACAGAAGTTCAGGCTTCTGAAACTGGCAAAGAGTGGGAGCCAAATTTTGTCCTTTTCCAGAACTTCCCCAGGATCAGTGTTGCCTGCACCCAGCCCTGAGTGTGTGTAGTTTCATACAGAAACAATCAGCTCAGCCGGGATGCAGGAATGTCTCCAAAAGAGTTTCCTTTCAAGGAAGCGCACAAGCCCTTAGCCCTTAGCAGTCCATATGTGACTCTGCTGTGTATCTAATACTAATTAAACATTTGACAGGTATTTTTTGGTTTTGTTTTGCAGGAAGAAATCATTCCTGTTTTCAGCTCTGTATGCTGCCTTTATATTTGGTGGACGGCACCTAATGAACAAACGAGCAAAATTTGAACTGAGGAAGCCGCTAGTGCTCTGGTCTTTGAGCCTCGCCGTCTTCAGGTAGGCACTTCTTCACACCACCTGCCTTTGACACCAGGCCCTGAAGAGGTTCTTCACATACAGCAGCACTGCTAGTGCAACAACAGGCTCACACAGAAGTGACATTTGCTTCATTCTGGTATTCAGGGTTGTGTCCTGATCCACTCCTTAACATTGAAATGATCCCCTTTGACTTACGAGATCATAGAGCATTTGAAGAGGAGAGAAATCAATAATCCTCTTGAAGAACAAAGGTGAAAATAAAGGAGGACATGAGAAAAAGTGCTTTGCAATACATTTAGCATGCAAGCTACAATGGAAATAAACACATTAAGATGTCAGTCTTGTTCTCACATACTAGCAGTATTATGTTTATGTGGTGTGTATACATAGAATATTTAGTCAGGACTCTGATCTCCATTACAGTGAGGTAAAACAAAAGTCACTACTTTGACGACAGGTAAATTAGACCACTGCAACTGGTATCGGTTATTCCATCACAAATTGCTTGTGACTGTAGCAAAAAGGTGGCTCCACAGAGAAAGGCTGGTTTTTAGTGATGCACATCTCTCAGCTGTTTGTTGCCCCTGTATTTAGTATGGGGAATGTCATGTTCAGATTGTTGGTAGTTGTTGAAGTCAGAAGTAAAATTGACCAACCTGAACTCCACTTTATATGCTTAGTATGCTACTTTTTAATGAGGCTGAAGATAAATGAATGAATAAACAAACACTTTTAAAAATAGCCCTTACAAACACCTGACTTTTGGTACAAATTACTAGTAATAGTACACAGATGACCTGAGGACTATCCTTCATATCAGGGACTATTGTAACTGTAAGTTAGAGCGCACTAAACAACATATAGACCATCCACAAACCATTAGCAAACACTGCTCCTTGTGTCTTTCTAATATTAATATAATAATTATTGATTATATTACTTCACAGCTACATAAAACACATTTGCTTACTGAGCAGGTGTGAATGGTGCATTATTTTCCACAGGATGGGAATAGTTTTTGCCTAGAGAGTCTACAGAGTGAAATGAAGCAGGAATGGAGAAGTTTGGCTTTGTTCATGCCTTTTCCATTTGTTCTCCAAAACTGCATCATCTTGAAACTTTCCAAAACTTTGGCAGGGGAAAATAAGTTGTATTTCTAATAGCTAGGACATGCTAACAAAAGAACTTTAATTTGGCATTAATTTGGTTTGAATAGTTCATCAACACATCAAAGAATATCTCAGAACAGACAAAACTTTCAGTGGTCTGAATAACTTTGAGAGCAAGTTCTAACACTGTGGAAATCTGTAATTTGCATTTGATTGCACTTGGTGCTGTATTTCTGGCTGTGTGTCTAACATCATTTTGCTTTAAGGCCCTGTAAGCAATTGTCATTGTTTGTTCCAGAAATGGCTGAATCTCAGCAGCTGTTGAATTGGTTCCTAGATCGCATTTTGGTTTTGGAGCAGTTTGTAAAATTGTTTGTAGCCAGCAGGATCACAGTTCTGATGGCACTTTCTTAATGAATGTGGACACTAGGAAATAGCTGGCTTACACAAAGCATTTGTAGTTTAATTCTCAGTCTGAGGTGGGGAAGCATGATTTTGGAATTCTCCTTTGCATAAGATGTCTAGGGCAAATTTAAAAATCAAATTATTTTAAGATGTGGCTGACATTCACGGTGTGGGGTTTCAAAGCAATTTCTCTAGCTAATTTCCTCCCAAAAATCACAAGTGATCATTGATCAGTGGATCAATGAGTAGCATGAATTTACACTACACTGCCTAGATGGACTTCAAAATCAACAGATTCATTACTTGCTTATTGGAGTTTCCCATCAGAATCATATGAAATATATATATATATATAACTCATGGCCAGCATGAGCTCCTGAGTGATGCTGGATGATAAGAAAATGTGGACTTCATGTTTTGAAGCTGCAAGCTGTCAGGATGAGTCTGCCACAGAGACCACCTCAGGGCAGGCACACTCGAGCTCTGCTTGTGCAGATGAGAAGCATTGGCCAGAAAGGTTAGGAGAGGGATTCTCCAGTTAGGAGAGGGATTCAAAACTCCTCCATCTGCTTGCTCCATCAACTCAAATAGCACCATTCAGGGACAAGGGGTCCCCCAGCACTGCAGAGCTCACCCTTTCCTCTGTATGTTAGGAAAAGAGACAGCAGAGGGGGGGGTGGTGTGGGACATTTGGCCTGCACAGAAGCACTGTGCATTTAACCTGCTGGATTTGCCGTGGGCATCAGTTGATTATGAAAATGATATGACTATGCTTTGCTCTTCTGAGGTTCCCAGTAGTGTGCAGAAGAGTGAAGTAGGGAAGGGGGAAAACCAACCCCAAATGTTAGCAGTGAGACAGAGCATGAAACCTTTGTAGCTTCCATAGCAACCAACATGCAATCGCATACAAAACCCCTTGACTTCTTGCCTGGAAAACAGGAGAAGTGACAAAGTATGCATTAAAACAAAGACAAAGACTTAGAGAAGTGTTCACAGGAACATCCATTACCTGGTGATTCAGGACCAGTGTCCCTTCTGAGGCTGTCACTCACAGTCTTACTGACTGTCTCAGCAAGCAGCACTTGAAATGCTGCAAATGTTCCAAGTAACTTGGGTTTTTTCTGGCTCCTGTCATAACTAAGTGTTGCATTTATATATGCTTGGTCTGAAAGGCATTCTGGCTTTCTGCAAAGGTCAATTCAGGTACATTTAGAGGGCTGTATACTTACTATGGATCCAGGAAAATGCTCCTTGAATTTCAAAATACTTCCTCTTTGGTTTTCTGGGATGCTAAAATGCTCTGACTTTTACAATACCTTGCAGAAATTCTAAGTAGTATATTTGTCTGCCATGAGTGGCTCTACTGAGGTAGAAAAACCTGCCTGGAGAGCCCTCAGTATTCTGCCTCAAGGTCAATGTGAGGCTTTTTTCTGGACTCCTTGTTTATCTCCCTTTTAGCACTCCTACCATTTTACCTGCTTCAAATATCCTCAGAAATAGTAACACTTAGCAGAGGCTGAAAAGATGTGTTTTGGGCTTTAAAAGAAAAGGAAATTGCCTGCCAGGCAATCACATGGTCCTTCTTCAGAATGTATCCTGCATGCCCTGGCACTTGCCAAGATCATTTAAATGTGGTAGCTGCTACAGTAGGAAACTTGCCACGCTTATAAATAAACAAAACAATTACACCACCCTGCTGAGCTTGCTGAGCATTCAGGAGCCTGGTCAAGAGCAAGTTTTGTGTCAACACTGGCAGCCAGCAGGATTTCTGAGAAAAATAGCAGCTTTATTTCCCTTTGAAAACATTGACTAGTTTTGAACATTTTGTCACTGAAAACTTCAGTAGGAGCAATGACAGCAAATCTTGCTTTTCACTTGGAAACCACTGTGAAAACATCATCTCCTGAAATCTTTTGCTGAGATATCAGTTTGAGATACTGGAGTTGCTAGGCTGCTTTGGTTTTTTGGTCCGTAGCAGGTTTGTTGACTTGTTTCAGTCACTGAAGATTTGTTCTGTTTTGTTTTGTTTTCTACACTTTAATTAGGTATGTTTACCCAGCCTGGTTTTGTACTGAGGTCATGGGGGAGCAGCCCCATGTTACTGTGTGGTAACAGGAACCTGCTGCTAGGAAGCTACACAAAAGATCTTTCTTCAGTCCAATAAGACCCCAAGGAAACCAGTGCTGTTTCACCTACACAATCAAAGTGACAGTCAGTCCTGTATTTCTGAATGTTTCTTGGGGTTAAAAATCTGCAAAAGACATCAAACCTGAACTGTCAGTTTTATATTTGTGACACTTTGAATATAAAGTTGGGACCATTCATTGAATGTTTTACTTGGACTCTATCAAAAATGTCATGCTGGCATTCGTAGAAATCAGCAAATCTGAGGCCAGGACTCACAGAAGGCTACAAAGTCATTAATTCATGTTTTCATTGCATCTCAGATTTTTGTAATTCCTTTTACATGTGTATGGGTAAATTTTCTTTCAAGGAGCTTAAAAGTGTTTGATTGCCTCGTCTTCACAGAGGACAGCAGTATGGCACCATTTTCTTGTGCATCCTTAAGGGGCTGACAACAGAAGTTTCAGGGTCAAGGCTCTAACTAATAATAGTAAAAGGTTGTCTTTCCTAGGGAGTACTGTCACATCAATGCAGGAGGCAAAGAAGCTAAAACATCTAATGTGGTGCAATCATTTGTAGGCAGAGGCTAAGCTTGACCATGGCTGGTGGGTGCAGTGAGAGGAGGAATATCTCTTCATCTAGCCAAGCCACACCACTATAACGCTCTTATCATCTCCTGAGATCGCTTAGATTCTAATCCAAACCCAGCTACCCAGCTTTGTAGCAGTGGTGGAAATGAGCATGTCAGTGCAGGGTTTCCAAATTGCTTTCTTCCTGGTAAGCACCTTCTGTAAGCAGTGGAAATAGTAGCAAATGTAGCTAAAAGGTTGCTAGCTGCTTGCCACACAGCTAGCCAGAGCCCCAAAAGCGAACTAATTCCCACAAGAACAGGTCTTATATTTGAAAGACAAACCCAAAAAGAGTCACTAAAGGAGGGTGGCTCACTTTGCCTTTACTGACCTGGTGTTGACTGATTTGCCACTGGAAGCACAGCAGCACATGGAGAGGGGTTTGCACCCACAGAGGGCTCCTGACAAGGAAATCTGAGACATGCCTTTATGTGAAGAGCTGTATTCTGAGCTGAATTAAACAGAAAGGACAAAACAGATGTTTAAAGAAAAGATTTCAGTTGCATGGATTTGTGACTCTGAAATATGTCCTAATTATCATGCGTGTAAGTAGGAAAATAGATGAAAGATGATTGAGATTTATGTCCCATCGTAAGAACTGCTTACAGATACTTGCCATGGAGATTTTAACACAACTTAATTTTGTGGGTTGCTGAGCAACCCATCAAAATCATAAAACACTCTGAAATTTTATAAGGTCCTGACAGTACATTCAAAGAGAAAGTTAATTACCAAAAAGAGGAATGTTTGCCAAATAACATTAAAATTAATAAGCAGCATTTAAGGTGAATTAATAATCTTCTCACTTATAAATTTAAAAAGAAATTAATTCAAAAGTAAAACATTCCCTATATTTGTAAAGCATTAATGCATATTCTCAGGACATTTCTCAGAACCCAAATCAGTAAAAGACTTAATATACACCTGCTTAACAATTTGTTTCTATAGGGCCATGTTCATCTTTACATACTTATCTGATTTTCTTACATAACAGATAAAGAAACCACTTTTAATTACCATTTTGGAGATGAAGTTGAATGTTGGGTGAACAGTAGAAATTTAGAATGATTGGAGAGAAGACAAAACTCCATTGGATGAGATTTAGCAGTTTAAGAAGAAATGTTTATTTTCCATGAGTTACTGTAATTCCAGTAGGAAAATACAAACAGTGTTGTGTAGAGCAAATTCAGACTGTGCAAATGCTAGCAGGCTTTTTAAAAATTGTGTAGAGGTGATAAAATATACAGACTAAGAACAATAAAGCACTGTCAAGAAGATGTATCTCCAGTATCCACCTTATTTATTCTAACTATCATTATTCCCAGATTTGTAATTGATGCCATGTGACAAAATGCTGTGCCCATCTTCTAAAATCTCACCCCTTTGTTCACTCTGCTCTTACTCCTGTGGACTTCTTTGTCCATCAAAGTAATTTCATTCAAAAGAATGTAAGCTGATTTTACTGTTTTTACTTATTCAGGCCTAATTAAAAGTAAAACAAGGAGTCGCTGTGAGACCCGGCTGATTCTACTTTATGGGAGATATGGATAAGACTGTCTAAAAATTATTATGAAAATCTCTTTTCTCAGTGCTAAACTGGGCCTTCTTTCTTTAAAACCTTTTCTTTTTCTCTGACTTAGCTTGCTTGTCTTTATTGCTAGAAAATGAACATCTTAGCAAAGTGAATTCAATATATCATTTGAAAAGCTGTTGTGTTCATTTTGGCCCTGTTCCTTCCCCTTTCTCAGAATCAGTGAATCTGTTGACATTCAGTGTGTCACCTGAAATTACACCTTTCTCATGAGCCAGCCTGTCCCATCCCACAGGAACCCTCACAGCTCACCCATGCAGCATGAATAATGCCCAAAGCAAAGCCCCTGAGAGTGAAACTTTGCCTCAGTTTTATACAGGGATCAGGCTGAAGTGCGCATTTGAGGAATAAAGAACATCTGTCTGGTGGCTTAAGCAGGGAACTGTACCAGAGAGAAAGTATATAATTAATTTAAAAGCAATCAATCAAACCTCCCTTCTCTGTGAAGTGCCCATGTGGCGGCACTTCTGTATTTTACTCAGCCTCAATGCTTGCTTCATGAGCATGGTAAAAGGGCCTCCTCCATGCAGAAATCCCTGGGGAGCTGGGATCTCCATGTATTTTCTTCTGAGTAAGTCCCTGACAGCTTGTGCCTGTTGGAGGCAGCGGGAGTACAGCGCTGAGAGGTGTTAACTTGCATGACCTATCAAATCCAAGCTTCGTCTGCGGACGGGCTGTTAATAAACACTGCCAGAGCCAGCAGCGCCCGCTGGCACGCAGGGCTTGCCTGCTGAAGTACGGGTGTCTGCCTGTGCTTCAGCACAGCCACTGTTTTGTCACAAGTTTAGCTGCTTCCAAACAAATGTGCCCCTACCATTCAGAATCTTCCCCTTAGGTTGTTGAATTTAGGAAAAAAAAATTATTTTCCAACTGTAGGTAAATCCCTGAGATGTGAACTTCCCTAGGTGCTCACCCCACAGAGGACAGAATGAAAAAGAAGATCAGGGGCTCCAGACCAGCAGCTGGTATTAAATTTATGGTTCTGAGCAGCTCATTACGGTTGTATTATAACTTTTAGCTTCTTTAAGCCTCCTTTATTCTGTCAAATGCTACTGTTTCCCTGTAACTTGGATTTTTCTTGCTTTATTATCTGCTGGTTTTACAGCTTTACTGATGGCTGGCTTCATTGGTTGGCTTAAGTCTTTGCTAAATCTTTTACTTTTTTAGTGTTTGTCTTTATTTGCATAGGATAATTTCAAACTCCTGAATAGATACATTTCAGTGCTGTACATGACAGTTACTCTGCCAACCTGATACTTTTGATCCTGTAAGTATCTTTAATTTATCCTGCAGAACTACATAATGCCACTTTTTTGGATTATCATTTAAATCACTGTAATTCTGTACTTAGTCTAAGATTGCCTTGAGATGATGTTGGATGCTGAGAATAATTTCAGTAACAACACAGGAACAAGTGCAAATGTCCCTGATGCATTCATTAAGGATTGCTTAAGAGGCACACTGTGCATATGAATCCTCATGGGCTAATTTAGAAATCCTCAGATGGATTCCTCTATTCCAATGAGATTTTGCACCAAACACAAGGCTTACATTGAAAATTGATATTTTTTTTTCCTTTTTAGTAGTTGAGCCAGAGTCCAAACCTGTTGAAATAAATATCCAAGAACTAGGAAATACTTCTTGAAAGAAAAATATCTCATTGAGTATGCAGCCTTCACAGGGTGTACAGAATGTCAGCTACAACAAAGTCCAGTTATTATTCAGTGATGGTATTGCTTGAGAACTAACAGCTTTCATCAAGAAATATTGTTCCTGCAATTAAGTGTTCCTGCCCTCCATGTGCTAGCTCACCAGGAAGCAATGTCAGGTAGCAGCACACTGAAGAGGGTAGAACCGGGTGATAGGTAATTGCTATTGATTAGCTTGTAACTGACTCTAGAAATCAGAGGAGATACAGGGATGCTTGAGTACAGCTGGAAAATTATTTCTCATTCTCTGTAAGAAAACAGTTACATGATTTTTGGCAGTGTGTGGTTACAAGAGTGTCCCTCTGGTGTTCCTCGGGTGATGATTGAGTGCAGCTGCCCTTCAGCCTGACCATTGCTCCCTGCTTATCTCTACCAAAACCCAGCGGGGCTTGCAGAGCTGCTGAGTGCTCTGGGTAAATCTCTCCGTGCAAGCATAACTCTTTTCACTTTCACCAGTTATCTTCCCCTCTGTTGCACAGAGGGATCTAGACCCAGCATTTTTTTTTACCCTACTGTGCTTTTTAAGCAGCACAAGTTCTTCTACCAGCTCACAAAGCCTCAGTTATTGATTAATTTTTTTGTGCTCTGCTCTCAGGATTGTCTGAATATAGCTGTTCCCAATCATAAGGAAGGCAGATCTGGAGAATCAAACTACATTTATTCAGGCTTCATGAGGAGAAGGCGGTACCTGTGGTAAATTGATTTTTATCCACACATACAAATAAGCTTCACGAGTAGTAGTTGCAGCAATTGGCAGAATTGTTGAGTTTGCCACTTTAGCAAGGGAAAGTCAGATGGATTTTCCTCTGCTGTGGTGTTAATGTGATTAAAATCTCCAGATGACAGTGTCCATTGATCGGGGGACCTGCAGAGATGTCACTGTTTGGGTATGCTTAATGAGGTCCCCAGGGAGGGAAAGAAATAAGTTAGGTCTGGCTTTCCTTCTAGTTTTGTCAATAAAAAGGACAAAGAAATGCTTTGGGGAGCCAGGTGAGTTGTGCCTAAGAAATTTAACAACAAGAGGGAAGGGCTGAAGGGAGTGGCATCACACTGAGGGATTTATTGCCACTAAGAAAAAAAAGAGTGATGCAATATGCACAGTATTTGCCCTCACTTGGAAACCACAGAGCAAACCATCACTTTAACAGACCTCATTACCTCCCCCAGAATTTATCACATGGGATCCTTACACCACCCAGGCATGCGTGCATATGCTGATGGGTCTATAAAGCTGCACAAATGATATATTATTTCTTGGAGCCATATAAAATATTTGCACAATTTCTAAATTAGTCTGAGCTGGCCTGACTTCAGGTTTTGGTCCCAACTGAAAACTCAGATGATTTGCATTGAAAAGCTTTCTAGAAAGGCATCTGGATAAATAAAGTAGGCAGGTCTGAAAAGCAAGGCTTGGTTCAATGGTAGGGGGTCTTTTTTAGAAGTGGAAGAGGAATTCTCTCAAATTTGCTTTGGGATTTTGATAGGACTGAGCTCAAACCTCAAAGTATGTGTGAGTTTACACAAAAGAAGTTTTCCCACGAAAAGACTGATAATAACTGCAAAGATCAGCACAAGTTGTGCTCACACACATGGTCCTGAGAGCCAGAGAACCTCATTATAAAACACTTCCAGTTACCACTAACCAGCAGGTTTTAGGATAAGCAAGCACCATACTGAAAAAAAAGTGTTATTCCTCATCTTCCCCTATTCCTACTCTTTTTTTTTTTTAACGTTACTGAGGCTTGGACTTCACCCTGAATGAGTCTCTTTCACCTTTGAAGTCTGGTAAAGGAGGACTGTGTGGGTAAACTGCAAGATTGGTTTGTTCTTCTTCCCAGTTAGGAAATGGTCAGGGGGAGAGGCTGAGGAGCAGCTAGGCAGGAAAACATCAGAGGGAAGGTTTTGCTGTTGGAGCTTGTTAAATTCTTGGTGTTCTCGTGCCCTTGCATTTGTCTGTGTTTTTGAGGGACCCATTTCTGTTATTCAGAGCAGTGGATTATAGAGTTTGTAATAAACATAATGGTACCTAATACAGCACTGGTACAGTTCCTGCTGCATTCTCAACTCTAGCCTGTGTATTACCGAGCTTTTGAGTCAGTCCTGGGATTTTCTGTCACTCTGTAAAGGAGCATATTTGAAACAAGATCCAGCAGAGATGCCAACACTATCTCAAATTCCTTTTCAGTGGCTTCCTAGAGCAGACTAGCTGCTCAAGAGTACAGTCCACATTTTGAACTCTCTAATGCCAAGGCTGGCTGGAAAGGCTCCTGCGTTTCCTGGTCTTTGTTTTGCCCACTATGAATGAGAGCAATGAAACCATGTCTTTGAGAAGTGGAGGAGAGACTATTTTAGCTGCATCATTCACCAGTCCAAGTAAATGGCATGGCCATGGAGCCAGCCAGAACAGCAGAGTGGGGTGGGCAGCAAGGCACTGGAGGCAGCACCTGCTTGTGGGACAGGTGGAGGGGTGGGATAGCTCCAGCAGGAGAGGGCTGGAGCCCACTGTGGAGTGCATGGATACAGGAGCTTAGAGCAGAGAAGACCCACAGAGAATGCCCATTGCTAGTAATCACATTCACCTCCCTAAAGAAAGCAAATATTTATAATTAGTGCATTCCCTCTCCTCTCTCAGCTGGAGAGGTAAAATTGCAAGTGAGAACAAAGGCATTAGTCATTACAGCTTTCAGGCAGTTTAGGAAGTTAAAGACATTTTCTAGCTTGAAACATTTGTGAAAACTGTGCTCTTAATTACAATGGTTTAGTCATCTTAGAGATACCTTGCAGACTTTCAGACATATGGACTGAAGAGGATGAGTTCTGTCTTCTTTTTAAAGAATGAGATTTACATAAGTGCTCTTAAATGACTGTTACGTTAATTTTTGAAAAAGTGCTTTTAAAGGTGTTCAGTTTCCATAAGAAAAAAGTGTATCAAAGAACCAAGGTGCTTTTTCCTTAAGATTTTCTTTTTCCTGCCTGTTGTAAGAGAATAAATAATGGTCCCATATAATTTATCTACAGGCTAGGCCTTGGAGGACACAGGCATGAGGGAGTTGTTCCTGTGCTTTCAGTTATCTCCTGCAACTCAATTGTAGTAACTGAGCACATGATTGTTTAAACACAGTTAACAAGGGGTAAAATATGGTGGCAAAAACCTCCTTCTTTGTTTTTACAGTTTTACACTAAAATTGCTAGATGTAGAATGAGCATGTAGATAGTTATCATAGCTCATCGGCACCAGAGAAAACTTGGTAACAATTTTTCACATCTGTGCCCAAAATAACTTTTCTTAAAGGAAAATGTGAAAAAAATTTAGCCAGTGTGATTTTTTTTCCCAGTGAAATGCAAACAATATAGAGCAGAAAGGAGTTCAGTTTAGGGGCTCGGTAATGTTATGATAGTCCTAAATCCCAAACATAGAAAAAGAAGCATTACAGTCCTCTGAAAGATTGACTTTGAAATAATCAGATTTTTTTCATTTTACAGTGAGAGTTTAGGGTTCTGTTTTTGTCCATAGGCGACTCACTGGTTGTGTTTTCAGGCTTTTCCTTCACAGACTTGGCTGGATAGAAGCTTTTTAAAAATGGATTTCTCACATACTCTGTTTCTGCTGAATAGGATTAAAACTCCATTTTTCTAGTTTTGAAGGCATAAGTAAGGAAGAACAGGAGTTTTTAATATTGGCATTGAATTTTCCACCTCACTTTTGTATCTGCTAATGTCGCAAGGAGTTAAGCACCCCATCATGGATTCTGATCCATACCTGATGTTATTCTGGAGTCCACTGGTGCTAAACAACTACAATAGTAAAAACAAGTGGAAAACTTGAGGGAGAAAATGCACTCCTACCATTAATGTCAGTTGCTGCAGTCTGGTCCTGTGCAAACTCAGGAGGTGTGACAGTGGGGACGAGGTAGAAACATGGATGCTGTTGAAACTCACTTTGTAGGTTCACATTCTCAGTCATTTCTGTACAGCTTTGTCAGGCCAAATCTACCCTGGTGTTTGCCTAACATATTTTCCTGAGGGGAAACAGAGGGAAAGCAAGAGTCTGACTGCATCTGTGGAAGGTACTTCTGGTGTTCAGGCTAGGTCAGAAGGTTTTCAGCTGTTGGTGTTTCTAGGACAGCACATCTTTGTAAATTTGCGCAGTATGTCTCTGCACATCACTCTGTATTTTTAGATCTTGAAAGCGTGCTGCCAAAATATCAAAGGTAGAAGCAATGAAGTGTTAAGAGGTCTACAAATAGCTTTTATGTCTATAAACTATTTATCTTGAAAGATATAGGTGTACCGTAGGTAGTTAAGATGAAGGACTTCAGACTCGAAGGTTTAGAGAGCAGCTTCAAAAAGTGAGAAGAAAAACTGCAATAGGTCAAAGGACTCTGAAGAAAATTCCTCCTGCTGGAGTTTGTTTACTGTTATTTCAACTATACTGTTTTCACTGATACAGAGTGAGGTCAGACCTCTTTCTGCTTACATCAAACAGACCTCATGGGTAGGGCACTGAACCACAGCTCACAAATTCACAGAATAACCTGAGTTGGGAGGGACCCACAAGGATCATCGAGTCTGACTCTTAAGTAAATGGCCCATAGGTGATTAAACCTACAACCTTAGATTCATGAAGTTGCACATCATTTCTTATCCCAACTCAGACACAGATTTTTGACATGACAATTAAATTTCACTCTGCCTCACCGCTCTGTATTTGAAATGGGTTTTATGCTTAACCACCTTACAAGGCTATCCACATGAGTAAAGGCCATAAAGTTCTGTGAGGAATTCATACATACAGTGTTAAGGGCCTTGGAGATGCCAACACAGACAGAAGTCTGAAGAAAGTTACCTGAATAGCCCCCAGATTATGAACAGCTTTGTACCTAGCAGTTCTTCACACAGGAACATCTGACCTAAAGCACTTGCTGGCCTGAATATTATTTAGGTTGGGACAGGCTGGAGGTGGTAGGTCTTGGCTGTTGGAAAGCAGAGAAGACCAAGATTTTGGAATAGCATAAGAAGGTCTGCTCTGTGGAGAGAATGGAGATGTTCTTTTCATCCAAAGTCGATTCAGTGAGGAGACAGAGCTTTATGGGGAGGTACCTGGATCAGTTCTAGGAGGTAAAACAGAGAAGCACTTTACAAGTGTCTTAAAACAACAGCCTTTCTGCAGGAACAGGTCTCCCTCTGCATCACTAACCTTGGCATTGCTTGAAAGCACTTTGGACATGTTGAAAGACAATGAAACAATAGCCTAATTACATTAATTTTCTTTGCCATTTCTTGTAAAATAACATTTGGTCTGAGTTCATCATCAGCTGTGATTTGAGGAAGTGTCTCTCTAGGATTTCAAGGCAACTCACTGTTAAGAAGTCCTGTCTTGTAAATGCTTATAAAACACCTCAAAACTATTACATTTACAGTTAAGAGTGACCAAATCCATGCTCAGTACCATTCTTTCTCAAACATTTTTGGGAGTACCATATCGCTGTGTATCCTTCACTGACTAAGAGACTGGTTAATTTAATTTGGAAAGGTAAACGCTCTCCCACAAACCTAGCAAAATATTTTTAATAACTAGGAGCAAACTTACAAAGCTGGTTCTTCTAGTCAGTTATTAATGCAAATGAATATTTCATACACGTTGCCCTTGTGGCACATTGACCATTTAGGATGTTGGGTGCCAGATCCTTTTCCAGACTGCTTTTCTGTGAGTTTTGAGGACTCGTTATTTTGTAGTGACTTAACAAGAGATTTCATTAACTCCGTGAGATTAAAATAAGAGACATTAATTCCATGTAGGTCACTACATGGAACAACAGTCAAATGATAGCTTTCAGTCATTGGTCATGTTTCATTTGTGCTTAATGATTGGGTTTTCATTGTACAGTACAAATGTCATGATTTTGCAATCAAACATAAGTCTAAAGAAACCATATAGTTTCTACATCAATTTAAATACAGGAAGATCCTGGACTTCTAATAATTCATGGAATTTATGTAACTTAAATTTTATTGAATACCATCAAAACAAACTGAGACAGGAGTCACATCTGAGATAACATTTAGGTAGTCTGACAACCTTTTTGTGACACTATATATTAAGATTTTCGTAGGCATAATTGATTCCTTCTCTCCTTTATAATATTTGTTCCATCTGGAAAATCAAACTTGCACTGTCATATATTGTACGTTGCCCAGTGAAGTTGGTGCTGCTTTTCTCTTCCCCTGGCAGAGCTGTCCAGATGTGGAAGAATATGACCATCAGTGGAAAAAAACCACAAGAAGACTTAAGAGGTGATTCATTTAAAAAAAAAATAGAAGCAGAGGAACAGCTGGAATGGAATCTAATCAATCCACAAACAACCAAGAGCAGCTTGGCTATCAGAAATCAGATCAAAACAATTGCAAATTCTGATGAGTTGTGCTGCTCTTTTGCATGCTCCTGCACACATCAACCCCCCCTGAAAGTGGGGCCCACAGAACCCACATTCTCTCTCAGTGATACCCTGTAAACATGTGCCCATGGACACAAAAGTTTAAGGAAACTTAATTAGCCAGGAAACATATTTCTCACTAGTCCTTTGCTTCAGTACACTGCAGGATTGGTGTGTGACCAGGTTTTTCACCGTCCCCTCCCCATGGAGGAAGGACTGCTGTCTGTTGGACAGGCTCTTAAGGAGGCTACTCTCATGGTCCTTATTCATTTCCCAGCCTGGGAACAGTCTGGCACATCTGCCCACAAAAGCTTTTGGAACAAAAGGCTTTGAATAAGCTCCCAGGCACCAGCAAAAGTCAGTAGGCTGTTGGTCCATAATTCTGGTCAGAAAAACCAGACTGTAGTGTATCCTTTCCTCACTTGTCATTAGCCAGGTAAACACGCTAACCTGGACATTCCCTTTTGATATTGCTCAACTTTAAAAAGAAACTACCCTTTCTATAGCCACATACTGGGAGAACTGGAAAAAATGCTGTTTCTTTTTCTTTTTCTTTTTTTTTAACAGATGATGAAGGCAGACTCCCATAAGCATTCTGATTTAACTGCTAAAATTTTGTTTGACTGTCCTCTTTTTGCCATTAAGGTTAGCAGTTTCACAGAATACTCTGCTCCTAGGGGACCTGAAACCACCACAAAATATAAAGACAGATTTTAGATTAGGACCAGGTCAATGGTTCATTAAATCTTCCCTCTTCCCCACTGGGCTGATAGTATAATCACCACAGCAATAGCAATGCAGCAATCACACTGTGATCTGACTGCCTCATCTGTCTACACAGATAACAGTTTAGGTTTATCTTTCTGCAATACAGCTGTAAATATATATCTAGTATGCAGTTGCCACACAAATGCACATTCCCAGAACTCCTGCCCTGTTTGCTAGGTAGGACCGGTCATCTTGTCCTTCCTCCCTGGAACAAGCCATTTCCCAACACTGGTCTGCCAACTTTATCTGTAGTCACCTAGGAAAAAATAATACAAACTTGGAAAAAACCCTTTCCTCTGCTGACTGGCAAATGCCCCCTTCAATGCCTGCATCCTCTGGAGGCATTCATCCCCAGTGGATATTGAGTCAGCCAAAACTACCATTCTTTCTCACATGGCCAAAGCAGGGTCTTATGGGAGACAGATAGAAATCTCCTACAAACAGCTTCGTTTCCATCAACAAAATCTGTCCGTTTCTTAAGGAATCTGTCACCTATCTGCTGTGTTATCTTTGTGGTGCACATTTTTGATGGGCGGATACTCTGGAACCACAGAAGAAAGGAGTGATTGGAAAGAAGCTCGCCCTTATCAGGTGGAGAAGAAAAACTATAAGTACTTCAGAGAACTGCAAAACAAACCTACCACTCATGTTGAAAAATTGCTTTGTTACAAACTTATTTTTAGGAATGAGCTAAAAAGCACAGCAAGGGAAGGACTGAGTGATATGAGGTGTTCTTTGACATTTGCACCCACCTTGGTGTGTGGTGCTTGGTAACACCAGGAGTTCCTGGGTTTCTTTACTCTTTTGACAACTGTCCTGATGGGGAGTTCAGCAGTGTTTGCTGAAGCTGCATTTCTTTTCAAGAAAATTATTTCTGAGAGCTGGTTCTTACACACGTTTCCTCCCTGCATTTTCCCGCTATCAGTTCATAGTTTGCATGTGTTCTGTTGCTTGGCTAAGCACAGGAATCCTCTGCTGCCCCTTTTTAAAGCTACTGCTGTCTCTAGGTGTGCTCTCAGGACTGCTGCTTGGAACTGACAGACTGAGGGGTACTTCCCCTGGTCCTGTGCTGACTCAGCATTAGCAGTGCAACGCCTTCCTCCTTCCTGAGGACTGGGGGATTTAAATCGGAAGGGCTGCTGCTGACCAGACCAGGAAGGTGAACATGGTTTGATTTGTCATGAAGGAAGGTGTAAGAAGCTCCACATTCTTCACCTGCTGCCCTTTAGACATTTCAGAGTGCTCCCTCTCTAAATATTTAACATGCTAAAATAAATTTAAAAAAAAAAAAAAAAAAGTCAACAAACAACTGAAGAACCTGCTTCTCCTCTTTTCTTGCTGTTATGGTACAAGTGGGCTTCAGTCAGTGTGGTCATCTCAGCTGCTTTCCCAGGACCACTGTCTGCTCAATGTGGCTTTCACAAAGGAGGATGTTATGCTTTTTGCCATGGCCTTGTGCTTCCAGGGCACAGACTTACCTGCCAGAGCTCCTGTGAGTCACCATGTAAGCAGGCCAGGGCAGAATTAATGTTTTTTTCTCTTTTCCAGCTGGGTCTCAAGCTGGGAGCTGGAGCTGGACCTGTGAGAGCTCTGTCTGGGTGGCCGGCTGGCTCGCTGCTGGACTAGCCCAGCACACCCACAGTACACTGTAGTCCAACACCTCAGAGACTGGTTAAACCAGCTTGGTGCTGCATTTACAGACTGCATGGTTTGTTTGGTTAAGTTCTTTTAAAACCAGAGCAGAGACTTTCCTTTAGGACATGCTGCTATATTCTGTGCTGCGCTTCTAGATTTGTTCTTATTTGGAAGTCACATTCTGCTCAGTTCTGCATTGTTGATCCTGGACTGGATCTGGACTGGTGTCCAGAGGTGTCAGGAGCCAGGTGTCAGGGGATGGGTCTCCATAGAAAGCAGCCCTAGCAAAATTGGGCAGTGACCTCCACGGTGAGGAAGAGCTGAGCCTGCTGCAACGCCAGACTGAAGGCTTGAGGTACCTGCTTCTCACCTGGGCTTTTGACAAACAAATACTTCACTCCCTACTGGCAGGTAGGATGGAGACAGCACAAAGTAGCAATAGCCTTCAGACAATAACACCTGCGTTGTCTTCCCATGAGCCAGCTCTCCAGCCCTTCTTAATTCTGTGCCTAACCCCTGCATGGGATGTGTTTTGAGGCCCTCTGAGTACTGGATTTCTGTGGCCAGGTTTTGGTAGTAAGAAGACTATTCCTCATCCCCCTCCTTCCCTTGCCACTGAGGAAAAGGAGGTACAGAATTCAGGAGTAAAGTTTAACCAAGGAAGAATAGAAGATGGGGGGGTGTTTTTAGGATTTAGCTTTTATTTCTCATTATACAACGTAATTTGATTTGTAATAAAGTCATTTCCCCAGGTTGACTCTGTTTTGCCCTTGATGGTAGCTGGTGAATGATCTTTCTGTGCCTTTATCCCAGCCCAGGAGCCTTTTGATATATTTTCTCTCCCCTGTCCAGTTGTGGAGGGGACTGATAGAGCAGCTTTAGTGGGCACCTGACATGCAGCAGGGTCAACCCACCAACCCCTGCTTGAAAACAAATTTGAGAGGGAAAAATATTAGTTTGTATTTTCATCATACTATGGACAGTAAAATATCAATTGGGCATTTTTTAACTTACCAGAGATGTCACTGCCTGAAGGGAGGAGAATGTTGAGCCTGAATAGATAAGAAAGCTGCATTAGATGGTGCAGTTTGTTTCTGATCGGTCTCTCTAGTTGTAAAAGTCTGTAACTGTACAGTAACTCACTGCTACCTTATTTTGAAAATCCCTGCAGATGATTCCCACCAGACAGACTGCTTTGGTAAGCAGTTCATTTCAATACCTCACAAAAGCTACAGCAGAGAGCAGGGTGAGGACAGAATGAAGCAGGAGTGATTTACTGAGTAAGCAATGTCATCACTCTGCTGCACATCATGTCTTTGCAAGATAGAAATTTGTTGGTTGATTTTACCTTACAGAACAAACAAGATTAAGTGCCAGAGGCACAAAAAGCACTCTTAGTTCTATGGCTCCAAGACACATTTGCAGGCATGCATTGGATATTTTTCAGTCTTGGGTGGTGCATACTTGTTGGTAAGTTAGTGTTTTGGCATGCAGCACTTCTCATAAGCAGCTCACTGTTCATGGTGTCTATTTAGGTAATTAAATCAGTTACTTGGAGTTTGTTATCCTTTTGCATAAAGCCTTCCATGGTGAATTATGTGAAAATGTAACTCGGTTTCTGCCAATAAAAAAAAAACAAGAACTGTTTAGTCTGACTCTCACAATGTAGAGCTGTAACTGGGGTCACTTCTAGAGTCATGGAACTAGGGGAAGCCACCATCCTGTGGAATTGTAGAAAAATGTGTGTGTGAATTGGTGTGTGTGTGTGTGTGTGTGTGTGTGTGTGTGTGCGCTCCAAAGACAGCTCTGTAGTAGCTGCTAAATGGAAAGACAGGCAGAAATTAGATCAATATGATGTCAAAGACAGCAAAGGGACACTGTAATCCCCAGCAGGCACAGACATTGTGGCTCTGTTATCAGTCTAGGTTAGATCCCTGGGTGTCCATACCCAATCACAGTTAGATCATTGTTTTCCTGTTGCTCGAACAAGTGTCCTTCTCGTTTGCGTTTGTGTTCATGGCACAGAATTCTCTTTGGTTTTAAAACTTAAGTAGCAAACAATTTTTAGAAAAGCAATACAGCTTCTTTATAGAGAAAGACACATTGCTTGCAACTACTTGATCTCATTAGTTAAAATTTTCTTTTCTCCCCCCATTTTAATGTCAGCACTGAGAGACTTGCTAATGGGAGAACCAGTGTTCCTTAGGTATTCTGCCTGATTTTCCTCCACCCAGTTTTGCAACCACCCAAAACATAGGAGCAGGCAGCAGCATGCCCTGGCTAGCCTGAGGAGTTCATTGCCTCAGGAAGTGATCAGATCACATCTCTTTCAGGATCTCCTGTCTTCTTGGGAATGAGAAATGCAGCTCCTGTGAAAAAAAATAATAATAAGGGGGCACGTTTTAAACACCAAAGAGGAAACACAGAATGAGTTGCGCCTCATTTCAAAACTCCTCCTGCAGGTTTTGGCACTCTCTGCTGAGTTAAAATGACCGATGCCTGAAAGACGTGAGAAAAGTGTGCTGAGAGAGCGTTTCTGGGAGGAGACAACCCTGCATGGAGAGGATGCACTCTGAGCTGATGCTGGGAGCACTACACTGTCTCCTCTGCATGCAGGGGTGGGTGAACATGAAAGGCTGCAGTGGCTCTCTTCCCTAAGCCTGGGAATATGTGCATTGCTTTGGGTAATGCTAATGGGAAACACAGACTCAGCTAAACTTCTCCAGCACACCTGAAAACCACAGGAGGGTGTTTTTTTTACTTGCACATAGCACAAGAGGACTCATCTGGCAGGAAAGCCACTGTGCAAGTAGCAGATAATAATAGTAGCTTTGTAAGTGCTCACAGTCGTCTGAATTTCCTGATGGCGCAGTGAAACCTCAGGCATCAGAAGGTAATGGTGCAGGAGCCAGGATGCAGCACTTCCCCATGGGTATGACCTGGCTGTAGAGCCCCATCTGTGATGCCACTGACAGCCCAAAGAGCAGCAGGCACTGTGGAAATCCACTGGGCTGCAGATTCCATGAAGTGGACAGGGGAGAGCAAGCTGCATTGTCCCTTAGCAGCAGGCAGATTTGACTGGGTGTATCAATGCTGCAGATCTGGAAATCTAAATACTCTTTGCATATTATATATAAGCTATGTAGCAGTTTTCCTGTGGAGCAGGCTTACTAGAACCATCTAATCTGACCAAGTACTGTAAAAACTGCCATCAAACTCAGATTTTTGGGCTGCCTTGATGATTTTAAAATATGTTTTTTATGGAATATTGACCTCACAAGACAAGGACAAATAACAGACTATCTATAACTTCAGAGGAACTGTTCCTCCTTTCACACACTTTGCATAAATGGTAGCTTGCATTGCCCGCATGTGTTTATACACCAGTTTTAGGTGGCTTGTTTTGCCTGTTGCCATGAAATAATCATGAAAGACAATGAGGCAGAGTGGGAACCAGGCTAGGTCAAGGTCACAAGGAAGCTAGAGGGGAGATAAGATGGAGCTGGGTAGAGGGATGAGGACGTATGATGTAGACATAAAGTAAGATATACTCAACCCCAAAATAGATTGTGACTGTCTTTGCTCGATTTCTCTTTGAAAGCTGTTTCCTTCATCCAGTATTCATCACAAGTTATGCAGGGCCAGCAAACTACAGTGGCAGACAATGGGAAGGCATGTTCTTGCCATAAAACAGTGAGACAAAACTCCTTCTGCAGAGCTCTTTGCTGGTGAGACAGAAGCCATTGTTCCTGATATGAGCTGGATGTCAACCTATCCCCTCTGTAATTGCACTAATTAATACTGTTACAAATCTCTTGAAGTTTCTCATTTACAGAACACTGTTACCTTGCATCTCACTTTGATGTGGTGAAGGTGAATCTGCTGTTTACAGCTTGATTTAACTATCTGTTTCCTCTGTTAGCAATGACCTGCTAAGGGATGAAGTCAAGCATGTGCATCAAAACACTGGCTCTGACTGAGATGCCTCATCAAAATCTGTGTGCCCTACCTGGGTATGGCTGTGCTCAGAGCTCCTGTGGATGTAACAAATATAGGGAAATATGAGAGAAAACTCTGAGAAAACCAGAAGAATGAATTGGTCCTGATTATGTTGCTAATACAGCATTTTATCAACTCATTTCTTGTTCAAAAGTTTCCCAGCCATCAGCATTAAAACTCTGCATGTTGTTTTGTGCTGAAATGGATGTTTCCCTGCTTCTGAAAACTGAAGGATCATTCCTGTGGTAGTGAAATGAAAAACACTGATGTTACCATTACAGACTTTCACCAGGGGATGTGGCTGCAGTCCAGCTTACAGGTCTGACTTCAGAGTAGCTACCTAGAAGCCAGCAGAGTTTCTCCAGCTCAAGCTGTCTCACACGTATTATTTCAGCACAGTTTCCTCGTAATGATTTGAAGTGATGCCATGTAGATTTCAAATGTCCACTGACCTTTCCTAATTTTCTCTTTTTGTTTTAAAGTATATTCGGTGCTGTTCGAACTGGTGCTTATATGCTGTACATTTTGATGACCAAAGGCCTGAAGCAGTCAGTGTGTGACCAGAGTTTTTACATTGGACCTGTCAGCAAATTCTGGGCATATGCATTTGTGCTAAGCAAAGCACCCGAGCTAGGTGAGTACCCTGTCTCTCTTTCTCTCATACGCCTTTGTGTATTTTTAGAGAAGAAATGTCAACGCAGGAAGCACAAGAAGGGTCTCATCACTGTCAAAATCCCATTTAAGTATCAGAAAAACCAAGTAAGCATGACCAACCCCAAACTAGATGTTTTAGTCTCTAGAGGTCAATTCCAGCTTGGCTGAAGTTAGATCAATGTGCAGCTGAATAAGACCTTTTCCAGCCCAGGAATAAACTGCAGTGATTATACACAGCAGGGCAGACAAGAAGCAAAAGCAATCTGGCCCGTAGCTCTTCCTGAACTACTTGTAGGCAAATAGGAGTGGCATAATCAGCAGTCACACACCCCGTGGCTACAGAAGTGGAGGGTGGGCTGTAGCAGCTGTGTCAGCAAGAAGCTTTGAGTCAGGCTCTGCCTCCATTCTGCAGCTTTCATTCTTCAATACACATCTAAGTGTACAATTATGAACAGTAAGGTGCTTCCTCCCAGACTGTGAAAGCTGTGGCTGTGTGCTTCCTCCAAGTAGAAACTAATTTCCCATAATATCCCTAGCTTTTCCAGTCATTTTTATAAACTGATACCTCTCTAGCAGTTTCTTGATAAGGATACTTAACAATATACATGTGAAAGCCAACTTGAAAGCCAGTCTTCATGTGTTCTTATCCATGGCTGATTAGTGTAGGAAAGGATTGTTTTAATGGAAAGGAGCAGCCCTCCAGCTTTCATTTCGGAGGATGCCCTTATTAAACCCCAAAGGACTGCAGCTCTCACTGTGTTCAGGTGTACAGCAAAAACGAGACTTCACCTTTCACACAGGTAATTCGATTCAGCAAATTAGAGGACAGCAATTCATCAGCATTAAAACTAGAATGAGACAGCTGAATGACACCAGTTGCTTTGCTGTGTCAGAATCCCTTGGTTTCCTGCTGCTTAAATTGCCGCAAACCCACAGAAATTTAGTTGTTAAAAATGGGGAACATCAGCTAGAGCTGCCCAGCAACAATAAGTTGAACATATGATTACTTATTAAAATATGAGTCAACGCCTTGCAGTTAATGAAGTGAACAGCAGTGTTACAGTTTATTATAGACCTTGTGAAGACAGTGCAGTTTTGCTTCCATCCGTGACTAATACTCATGAGTTAGATTTCCTGGGACACTTACACATCAAACTATGTTCCCAGGTTCAAATCTCAGGGATCCTTTTGGAAACATGTTATACATGTTGTGTATAACAGTGGAAAACAAGGAGCATACATATACATCCATATATCTAATTGAGATGCTCATTGCAATCATGAGAAGCAGACAGAAGAAAAAAAAGCAAGAAAGAGGAATAGTATTTACTTTTCTACAGCAGTAAGATGGATTTGTAGAAAAGTGACGTGTGTTTCAATATAACCCAAATTTCTTTCTGGAAGCATCTCTTTCAGTATGGTGGGTTGCATATGCAACAGCTTTTTTGTGTATTACTTCAAAAGACTCTTCTGATTTTTATTAGGTTGAGTTTGCACATAGACATTTGAATCAGAGGACACTGTGCTGCTTCCTCTAGGCTTTCTGGTCTCTGTCAAGCTGCATTTCTCTTCCAGTCACGGTATAGAATGGGCAGTCTCACAGTTAGGGACGATGCACGTACATCCACCCACCTCATCCCAGACTTTTGTGGATAACGTTTGCAGCAAAGGGCTACCAAGTAAACCTATGGAGTTTTCAGATGGAGTTATCCATACAGGAAAATGTAAATGCATTGGTTTGCTAAAGATTGCATAGGGATTAGGAGCCAAACGGGCTCTCAGATCTAGAGCTGAGGTGGATTTCATGCTCTAAAGTAGCGTACACTCCAGCAACGGCAAAGGGAAGAGAGCACTGCGTTAATTGTGGGATTGTTTGATCCGTTTCTCATTTCCTCCCCTCTTCTTTTGTTTTGTGTTTTGTTTTTATTACAGGTGATACAATATTCATTATTCTTAGGAAGCAGAAGCTCATCTTCTTACACTGGTACCACCACATTACTGTGTTACTTTACTCTTGGTACTCCTACAAGGACATGGTGGCTGGCGGGGGCTGGTTCATGACCATGAACTACGGAGTACACGCCGTCATGTACTCCTACTATGCCTTGCGGGCTGCTGGCTTCAGGGTCTCACGCAAGTTTGCCATGTTCATCACCCTGTCGCAGATCACTCAGATGTTGGTCGGTTGCGTGATCAATTACCTGGTCTTCTCCTGGATGCAGCAGGGCCAGTGCCATTCCCACGTGCAGAACATCATCTGGTCCTCTCTCATGTACCTCAGCTACTTTGTGCTCTTCTGCCATTTTTTCTTTGAGGCCTATATCGGCAAAACCAGAAAAGAAAGGAAGGTTGACTAGTGGTAGAAACAAGAAAGCCATAGCTCAGGGTCATCAAGAAAAACAAAATTATAAGACAAGAAAAGGCACAAGGAAACACATATATGTATGGTGCAGCTAAAACTTGGCAGCTTAGGGAACGTTAGCATGGTTTAACCCAGTAAGTTTATGATCCTATCATGGTGAGGACTCACTGAATTCTACTCTATCTCAAAGGACTGCTGATGAAAGACAACTTCCTTCTTGTACCTCTCTGCTCTAGAAAAGAAGGAGAAAAGAAGAGAAAAGTCAAGAAAAGAGGAAAGAAAAAAGAGAAGAAAAGAGAAATGGAATGATGTTAAGGGGGGAGAAAAAAGTACATTAAATAAGCATTGTGTTTCTCCAAGGTGGAGGAGAGAATTTTATTTTAAAAAAGAAAAAAACATGTTTCTAAATCCTTTCTAATAATTTCTCTGCATTAAACAAAACAAACAAAAAAAAAAAAGCAGAGATGGCAAAACAATAATCTGTCTACAATAACAACAAGATTGCAGAATTAAAAACTTTTCCACAGAAGGTTGATACCTTTAGCCAAAATGAAGCCCAAAAACGTGTTTCCTGCATGGAAACTGGCTGAACTCCACACTGTGGTTATGTATGGAAAAGAGAAGAGATTGATTTCTCTGCTATGTGCTCTGCCAGGAGAGCAGATCTGGGACACAGAGTGACCTCCCTCAGAAGGTGGAAAGGAGCAGTACTTTTACAAGAGTTTAATGTGAAAAGATGCACTGTTGCAATACATATCTCAGAGAGTGCATTTTCCAAGTGCATTTTTCAGTTAAAGGCAAGGAATTTCTGCAGCAGGATAAGTCATAGAGGGTTAAATCAATCAATATTTGCTAAATTACCAGGGGCTAATAGCGGAGGGATGTTCAGGAAGAAGGGGGAGACAACTCCCCTCACAAGATTTTTAGGAATTATCCATTACTCTTAATTTAGCCCGCAGCAACACTGAATGAAATGGGGGAAATCGGGAGAAATCGCAGTTAGCGAGAAGAGAGTGATTTATCTGCCCACTGTTTTCAGAACAGAGCCCTGTGGTACAATCTGGATTCTGTGTTTTTGCAGACACGAGGATGCCTGCCTGAGTTGGGAGAGGTGGCAGGACTGTGCGACATTGGGTATCACTGTGCTTCTGCATCTGCCTCCTGGGCAGTGCAATGATGTTCAAAGTGCCCTCCTCTGGTCATGTGGAGATACTACTACAAAACATACTTGGAATAGGTTTTTCTTGAGATTTGTGTAGAATAGTCCAAATGAAGTAATTTTGCTGCAACAGCTTGACTCTAAAGTCCAGAGAGAGAGAGTTATCTTTCATTAAATAAATATATCTCTGCAGAATCTGTACTGTAACATCAGATTGACCGCTTAAGAAGACACTCTTTCTTCTCTGAAGTCAGCTACAGATATATGGAGAAGTGTATTTCACTCTGAACCTTAGAGAGTTAGTTGAGAACAGCCATATTCTTTCAAAGACAAGTAGATTGCATTATCTGTGATATTCCAGTCCTTACAAAGCCAAATAAAATGTGTAAAAGTTCCTAGTATTTCAAAGACGCAAGTATGTAAACTTGATGTTAAATGTGTTAATGTAGTATTCTAAATTGTAACAGCTAGGTAGTTTAACTAAACAATTAGAAGAACTAGATCAACAAAATAGGGACTGCTGTTCTACATAGAATATACACACACCTATAACTACACCCATATACACATTCTGTGAATTGTCAACAAGAAAAAAACAGCCCAGTGGCAGAGAATCACATTTCCTGGCTAATGCAAAAGATTGTCATTATCTTTCTTGCTTTAATTTGAGATTGTACAGTACAAGGGTTTTTTTTTTTAATTATGATTTTTAGCTTTAATTGTGCTGTCATTCATGAAACAGAGCTGCTTTAGTATCCTGTTAAGAGATGACAAGGGCTTTCGGTGTCTCATTATATACAAAAGAAAAACAAATAAAGTTACATTCCATATTATGTGAATGGTCTTACAAATCAAAGGCCTTTTCAGGCTCAAATCGTAATTATAACAAGCAGAAAACGAGTTTACATATGTGTTATTTAAGTTATTGATGTGCTGACATTATTTTATGGTACAAAACATAGCAAAATGTGATATGCAGTAATGAAGCTATGATATTCATTAATAGGACTACTGTATACGTGGAAATATTAGACAAAACCAATTAAATGTGTAAACCATTTTGTTATACAGCTTGGGAGTAGATAATTATAATGCTGAATAAGCCTTTTTCCTCATGTTTAATTTTGCCCTGGCTAAAAAGCAGGTTAAGAAGACCGGTAAAGAGTGGAAAAGGCAAAATTAAAGTTAACTGCAATTAGCTGATAAAGTGTTAGTAGAAGCCCACCATTGTGCCATTTAGAGCCTCAGTCCTGTGTGTCTCGAGTCTCTCAGACAGAGCAAGAGGGGCTGGAAGTGGTCCAGGGTCTGGAGCAGAGACCTTGGACTCTCTGAAGTCAGTGGAGGCTTTGCTGTGCTTTGAACAGTGCCAGAGTGCCTGACTGCCTTTATCTGAGCAGAGGGCAAGGAGCCCTGCTATCTCCTGCAAATTTGAGGCTTATGGCTCATGACTCAAAACCTTTATCAATGGCAAGTGACATCACAGCATGGCAAGGACTTGTGGCCCAACATTAACACGGGCGTGAAACAGGGAGGGTTGTAAATAATCTACCCTGTTTCACACTCTGTTTCCCTTAATTGCATAGGATTAAACCCCCACTTTTCTAGGTCCTGGATGGCAATGCTGGCAGTGCCAACACTGATTTCGGCAGAGAAAGAAATCCAACTGCTCTTTCCCCATCTCCCAGAGCCCTCATGGGTACCTCTGCACCATTGTTCCCAGCTCCTGCTCCTCACCCTGCCCTCCCAGACTAGGCTGGGTGTGGGAGAGGCAGCTTCCCTGCTGCCTGGGAAGCAGCTCCAGTGCAGTCACCAGCCCAAGTGACCTCCTCAGCAGGCAGTGCAGCTGCACCCCTGGTGTGCAGGGAGCATCCTGGCAGGTGACTGGGCTGCAGACAAGCACGCTTATAGGGATGTGGCAGCAGGATCAGACATGTAAGTGACAAATTAGGGAACTTTCATTGTCACTCTGGGAAGTGGCTGCGACACTGCCATTTGCTTCAGGAAATTATAACATCACGCACCCATTTACACAGGTCCTGTGGCCCTGCTTTGGGCTTTTCCCATGAGGTTTTCCACTGGAGCCAAATGGGGTAACTGGCATTAAAGAATTAGACAAAAAACAGCTGACACTGTTTTTCTTACTTTTCTCCCCCTGAAACATACATGCATCGTATTTAGACATCACATTTAATCCACTTGCATATATTTAAACACTGAGCTTGTCAACCCTAAGGTAAGGACACCTCAGCAGTACTCCTGCTGTTCCAGCCTTTGAGCTACAAAATACAAACAGAGCTAATTGGGTCCTACTTATTTACCCTGTCTTGAGTCTTGGAGTCATTTTTTCAGATATTTCTGTCCAGTACCAGAACTCTTTTTTCCCTAATTATTTTAAAGAAATCTGTAATTTTATTGCGTTCACACATGCCATGGGGAACTCAAATTTATATAAATTATGATTATAGGACCTGTGACAGCCATGAGAGATGCTAGAAATGCTGTTATGGGATCCATTGTTAAAGTCAGGAAAGTTCCACTGGTGATGAGATCACTCTACCAGTCAAAGTCTGTGTTTTATGTTTTGATGCATTAATCCAATGTACTGAAATAAAACCAGGAAGGTCAGTGTGGATTTATGCTTAGGCAGCTGCCAGCAGAATTTGGCTCTTCCTTGACACTACTTCTGTGTAGTGAACACTTGAAGGAAAATATTTTAAACTAGTTATTGAAAGAACAAAAGCTTGGATAATTCTGCAGCCTCTTTAAACTGTGCCTGTGATGAGAAGGAAACCTCTCATTCTTACAGACCTTCTGTAACTCAGAGTCACAAATTATTTATGTCTGGGCTCACCAATAACACCCACCTAGGAGCAGCTGGCTCCAAAGAGACCTCTCACCAGCACCTCACAGTAAAATGATAAAATGAAAGTTTTATTTGCAAGATAAGAGCAAAAGTGTGCAAAAGGAATCACTCAAAACAGTCAGGCAAGGTAGCAGGAACAAAATACTGGGCACAAGTTGCAGGAGAGCCACAGAGGGAGATCTATTCTGTACCCCAGGACAAAGTATATTGAGGCTGAACACTCCTTTCAAGATGAGGAAAGGCAACGTGGAAGGAGGATGAGCTGCACAGTGCCAGGTGCTCAGGATGGGATGGCTGGTGGAAAAACGCTTCCATGTAGGGGTCCCTCCTGCAGAAGTTATTTAGGTAGTCACTCCCTGAGTGCAAAGGTGGGTCTGTGGATTTGTTTGGAGCAACATCCATGGTCTGATAACTTGTTCAAGTCCTGGGTGTATTTTATATTTTTCTCCTGAAAGTAAAAACTTGAGACATTTTTGTTGAAAACAATGGTACCTCAGGGTTCAGGCAACATTCAGGTGGGTGGTTTCAGGCAACAAAGAGCACAAGAGACCAATTATTGTGACCATGAAACAGCAGCCTTTGTAAGCAGTGCCAGATACAATGCAGTAGTGCTGTAATATCTCTAGTAGTCTAGTATCCTGTACTTCAGAAGCAGAAGTGCAACATCTTTGTATAGAAACCATAAATACATAAAGTAATGAAGATGGCTTTGATCAAGGAAGAAATCAAAACCAATTTCAGACCATACTGCATAAGTTCAGGACTTGTTCCAATGCCTGTTGAAAGTGAGATTGTTGGTGAGATGTCCAATGCCTTCAGGTAGCTTTGCTTCAGCCCCACTGGAGCCCAGTTGCAGAGGGTGATGTAAGACCTAAATTCCCTTTTTGCTTAGTGGTTACATAAACCATCTGGGGCATTACTCAGCTCTGACATGGGTCTTCAGTCACATTTTCCAGCCTAGTATCAATGAGCCCTCTACAAGGGAAGAATTGTAATTGTCGGTGGGTTTCCACTGTTTTATTTCAATACATTTTCCATTCCATTTATTTTATTAAAAGCAAGCTAAAGGACAAGACCCTGATCCTGCTATCATGAACGCTCCATTGCAGCCAGTGCAGCATACACAGGCTATTGCTTACAGGGGTAAAGGCAGGACCAGGGTCTTGTTACTGACTTAATTTCTAGCAGAGCAAACACTACAGGGTAGGATTTGATTTCTTAAATTAAATCAACTGTACCAACACAAATAAGATTGGGTCTGCACATTAACTTGACAGCTAAGGGGAACCAGGGCCCTCCCCAGGACATCATCATGTAAAATGCTGCATGAATAGGGGTTAGAGTGTATTTCCCAATGGGTATAGAATAATACTTCCCTGAAACAGTGACCTTCCTGACAAATCTCCCTTCTGTCCAGTCCTGGACAGCTTCAAACAGGCCTGTCTGCTGAAAAAACGCAGCTCTGATTGACTTATCTGCTTTCTCAAAAGGGCCACTACATGCTTTAGGCTTTTTGGAGCCTTAAAGCTCAAGCTAGATTTATATTCAGAAAAAGAAAAACAACCTTAATATGTGTACAATAACTAGAAGAGAATAGTATGATAAATATCTTTATTTTACCATTTTCAAATGGCTATTTCATTACATAAAAGGAAGTTTTTATTTTTATTTTTTTGGGATATATTGATATTCCAAATAAATTTTAACTTTTGGTTCAAAATAAAATCTGTCTCTGTGTCTTATTAATTTATAACATCTGGTTTTTTTCGTCTCTACTGCCACCAAATCCATCTGTTGAAAAAGAGAAATGGTTCTCCAGATAGGAGACTGCAGCATGATTACTGTTTCATTTCCCAGCAGGTCTCTACCAAGTTCATATTTTTGTGCACCACACAGAATATCATGGTTTTGGTTTTTTTTTTTTCTTTTTGTGTACCTCACATGCATCTGTGTGATGAGAGTGCATATCATACAGGTGCTTAAATGTCCTGATTGTACATGCTTACATTTTGGAAACCCTACTCCGTTTTGCTTATATTTTGGGAACCCCCTTTGCATCTGTGGTAAGAAACTGAATCCCTGTCTGGCTGGGTACCATCTGTGCAGGGAGACCATGAGAGCAGAGCAGCACTTTCCAGTGAGCCCTGCCTGCACTGTGCTGCTGCCATACCGATGGCACCGACTGCTCTGCAGCGCCCCTGCACCAGCCATTTTCTGGATAATCCTGTGTCCATCGGTCCCTGAACACCCCAGTTACCCATCCCTCTGCTGGCAGCACAACCTGTGCAGACAAGCACCCCTGCTGAGTGATGGACACAGCCATCCCCGCTCTGCACAGCAAGAGCAGTTCATGCTTTGTTTTGCTCTTACCCTTTTGGAGTTAAGCTAAAACAGGCTATAAAGGAACAGCTTTGTTGCACTGTATACACAGATCAACAAAGAGACTTGCATTTATCACAGGACTAACCAAAATCTGAAGCAAGATCCAGAGTGAAAAATGTTTGGGTTCTGCTGAACCCTCACCACTCCCCCTCTGGCTTCCAGCCCCACTAAAGCTTTCTGAGCAAATACAGCAGAAGCTGGGGGCAGAAGGAGGAGGGTAAAGCAGAGTGGGAAGCCCACAGCAGGGACACATGGGGATGTGAGAGACCCTGGTGATCTTCCTGAGGACTGGCTTGGGAATCAGCCCAAGGAGCAGTCTGAAAATGAGACAGCAAGAAGAGGGAATTGCAAATATAGACTGGGAAGTGCTGCTTACCATCTTCAGTATTATCACAGGGAGAGTGAAAGAGCAAATAATGTAGCAAAGAAGATGGGTATTTCCAAGGTAGGTGCAGCTCAATAACTGGTTCAATAACCAGGCAGAAAAAAAATGGGATGTGGGCAGTATAGGATTTCAGGTTTCAGGCTTATGGCAGAAACTACATTTTCTTTCCTCCAGCTCTCTATGCTTCTGACAGGTACCTGTGACACTGTCTATGGCCCAAGTACAAAAATCAGCTCTTCTTTCTAGTTTCCTCTGCCAATCTGCTGTGGCTTGCACTGAGCTTGTGCTTAGAAGTTCCCAGCAGAATCAGTCATCCTGGCATCCCACTAAACATGGACTGCTGCTAACTCAGAAAGATGATACTGGGATTAAAGAAATTGTGTTGTGCTCCTCCTTCAGCACTGAGTGGACAGGCAGGCATCCATCACCACATGGCTCTGGTAGTGCTCTGTTTATTGCCATCCCAATAAGAAACATTTTGCTAAGCTGAGCACATGCAGGAGCCCAGCCACAGAGGCAGGGAGCCGTGGAGCTGCAGCTGAGGCTCTCCTGCCAGCTTGTGCAGGGGCTTGGGTACAGCCCCACCTTCAGCCATGCTCTGTCCCTCATGCTCAGCAACTGCCTCAAAGTCAAAGCTGAAACACTTCACAAAGTTCACATTAAGTCCATGCAAGCAAACAAAGATTCAACTGTGATTCTGGGCTTGGCCAAGAAGTTCCTTGAGTCTTTGGCACATTGCTTAATGTCAAAATGCTTAATAAACGTTCTTCATCCATTCTCCTCCAAGTAGCTTGGTGACCTTTGTGCTCCCTCAGAGTGATGTGCCCACAAAATCCCTGCCAGAAACTCCCACATAAATGCCTTCAGTTGTGCCCCTGCTCTGCCACCTTCCAGCCCTTTGGAGGCCTGAGAACTTGTCAGGCAGTGAAGCCTTGCTGCTGCTCTGTCAGAAGCTCACCAAAGAAGGCTTAAAAGGAGCTATTTATAATGACTTTCACAGCGATGGAGCAGGCTCTGTTACCTAAATTACTGGTCTGGGGGAGACAGATGAAGCCAGATGAATTCTGCTGTGGCACAGTGCTCTGTCTTGCCTCTCATCTACACTGCTTTTCACATTTCCTCTCTGCTTTACACAGCCCCAGGCCCTGCTACTTCAAGGCTTTTGACTGTCTGTCAGCCCAGGCTGAAATCCATTGCTTTGTGTAACAGAGGAGGACTTTTCTGTCCACCTGCTCCAGTCCCCATCCCACCGCTGCCAGCTGCAGTTTTGAAATCAATGTTCAAATCCTTTCTGCTGCTGTGGTCACTTGTAATTCTTCATATTTTTCATGCATCACCAGTGCATCTCAGCTGCTGCCCCCCAGCACTGCTGGCACCTCCACAGGGCAGGTGATGAAGAAAATCTAACCACAGAAATGCAGGAGATAAAGTTACAACAAAGGAAATAGCAATAGAAAATACCAGTTTTTGAACATTAGAATAATTTACTTTTGCTGAAAGGACCTTAAAGGTCACGTGTAAAAGATTTTTTTGGTCAGTATTTTTTCCTTTAAAATTTTACTACAAATACCAGGGATCTGAGGCTTATCCAATTCAATGCTGGCACTTGCATACAAATGGTGCCACTAGAACTGCTAAGAGCATTTAAAACCTTTTTCCCAAGGTTTGAAACCTTTTTCCTATTTGTTAGACACACAGCAAAATACAGTTAACAAAGACTTTGCTGTTCAACATTTCTTCATTCTCACTACAGCTTTTCTTTCAACGTGGCTTTATCCATATAGGATAAACAGCCCACGGAGGCTGATGAGCATTAAGGGTATCTGTCTGTAAGACAGGTAACATCACAGCTATTTGGGGGTGTGCTGTCTGCTTGGGAACGTTTTTTCTGTTGTGTAATGGAGTCTTTGTCTAGGTAGATGAAAGCTGTTCAGGCCTGTTATCACTTAAGATAATTATGCATTTCATGATGGCAGCTCTGTACCATTTCAGTACTTAATTCACAGCTATTGCTGTCCATAAAGTTTTAGGCTGGAAGGATGTTAAATCACTTCAAGCATATCTCATGAAAGTGTTGCTTCAGGTGGAGCTTTTGCAAGCCCCAAGCAGATATGAGCTCCTTTGTCCCACCTGGCAATCAGCATGATGTAGGCGTGGGGCTTGAAGCCACACGCAGGAGCTGGAGGTGCATCTGCAGGTGTGCTGGGCCTGGCATGCTGCAGCTGTGAGGAATTCCCACCTCGGGGGTCCCTGGCCCTGTCTGTGGTCTCAGTGCTCCCAGGGAGCTTGGAGAGGACCTAGTCAGCCTTGGACCACGGGCTTGGACCACAAGACGCTGCCTGCAGGCTATTCTTGGTGGGATGTCTTCCCCTTGGCTTGCCCCAGGCAAGGTTTTAAGTTTGTTTTAGGTTGGCAGAAGAGGACCTTGGCCCGGGAGTGCAGAGTGGCTGGAGTTAGTAGATGCAGTTTGTGTGTGGCTGTTAATTCTCCTAGTGAGTTGAGCATAGTGCAGAAAGTCATACAAGGATGGTGCTAATATCTTCACAAGGTTAATTTAAAACAGAAAGGTTAAAACATACAGGAAACTTTTCTTATGAAAAACATCTTCTGCTTTTAGCTGATGGAACTTTCAAGAGAAAACTGGGAAAATCTCAAAGACTTCAGCTTAAGGTCTTGGTCCTATCTAAGGTCCTCTGTGAACTTCCACCCTGCTATTGCAGCCAGCCTTGTCAGTACAAAACCATTCAGTGCAACAGACCATGTGGGCCAGGAGAAAAAAATTTGTGAGTTAAAGAGTTTTAAGTATGAGCTACACCCAGGAAACAAAATTCCAGAATATCTGCTCCTATGCAATATAGGTCTCCTTGAGAGAACACCTTTGAGCTGCTATTTTCCCTGCTTTGTCCTAGGCTGGTTTGAATTAAATCAGGACACCTATTCCTTCAAGCAAAAGAACACAAGAGATGAGATGTGGCAGCTGGTCAGGACCACTGCATGCACATATAATGTTGGTGGCTTGTACAGATTTGCATCCAGAGGCTGGGAATGCCTGGCTTGCTCAGTGTGAGGAAAACATGCAGAAGTCCCAAACAGCTGCCATGGACTTGCAGAGCCTTGGCACTGGATTTCTCCCTTCCATGCAGCTGTAAGCACTTTTAACTTTCCTTCGATGATTTGCCCATCCCTGGTGCCGCAGGAGGTGGTGGGCAATGTGCAGCAGCACTCTGGCACTCAGGAGCTGCTCTCTTCTTGCACTGCCTTGACAAAATGCTTCTCACTCCCTGCTCTGCCACCCCGTGGTGTGGCCTCAGTCTGTGCATCAGTAAATGAGGAAAAGGGCTTTTCCCTCAAAGGGAAAAGTAAATGATTCATTTCTAGCAGGGGAGGGGGTAGCTGCAGTTTTAAGGCTGTGTGCTGTCCTGGAAGGCAGCAGAGATGCCACTGGCAGGTCCTGCTGCTGCCCATGGGACTGGTTTGGGCTCCAGGCCACCACACAAAATGACATGGCTCAGAGAGAGCAAGCTTGGCAAGGCAACACTGCATGGGAGCCTCAGGAACAATGACATCTCTGTCTTCTAAAATCATACAACACCACAGGGAGGATTGAGTGAAGGAGGCGGCAAATATTGGACAACAGAAAGCCTCCTTTCCATTCCACCTCCCTCAGTAGGGCAGGACTAATGAGCTTGAGGGTCATATGTTGGAAAAAAAAAGCATTTAACTTCTGAAAAATGAGCTTCAGATGTAAAACAGAAATAAAAAGTTGCTGATATGTAAAAGAGGACAAACTGGTTGTCATCATTACCCAGCCAGACTCTCCCAGGCAGACACTGCACATCTGACCAAAAGCCTCTGCCACAGCTTGGCAGTACCAGGACATGCTGTGATGTCTCTGGCACACCAGCACAACCAGAGCCACCTTCTCACCCGTGAGACCCAGAGAAGCTGAGCAGTCCCTGAGCTCTGCCTGCCCAGGGCTGGTGGATGTGCATCATTCCTTGGCAGGGAGAGCTTTCTACTCTTGTAAAGGAGTTGAACTTCAATCATGTACAGCTTCAGCAAGTCCAAACCAAACTTCTAGTACAAGTGTCTCTAGAAAATTCAAATTGTTCTCAACTGTGTGAAATCTTGTTAACTTCCTTTCTTGTTTTTTTTTTTACTTTCTCAAACTCCTTTGTGTATGATAGTGGCAGTAAGAGGAACTAGGAGGTAACTTTGCTTCTCATATTCTGTGGAAATCTAGAAAATTCAAAAGTGTGCGTTTATATATATAAAATACCAATATTTTAACTGTAAAGGTCTCATAGGTGAATATTTGATGTATCAAACTTCCTGGAGTTTTTTTTTCTTAAAAGGCAGCAACTGAGTTTGTTCTTAAAATCAGGAGATTTTTAAAAGAACATATAACTTCCATTATGAATAACAGCTCACTGCTTGAAAGTGTCTCATAAACTTTGAACTTGCAGTGTTACAAGCAGTGTAACACAAATGGCAACCAACTATAAAGTAAGTTTTGAGAATACAGTTTTGTTCCTGATTCTGCCCTCAGAAAGGACTTGTATAACTCCTGTATAACTCTGTATGCAGCATGCACTTGCCAGTCCTTCATGAATTTATTCTTCAGTGGGAAAGTTCTCAGGAGTCAAAACCCCACAGTGCTGGTCAGCTGCCTGCAGAGTGAAGGATGTATATCAGACACCAATTCTGCAGCTGTCACTTTTTAATTTTGAAATTAGCAGTAATGTTTGAAGCAAACTGTTCTTTACTCATACTGATAAGCCTAATCCTTCAGTATGGCAAACACTCTGGGTTCAAGATCTGTAATACATTTTTGTAGATTTTTTTTTTTTTGTAAATTCTTACCTGCTGTAGTTCTACACACAGCCTCCTGCTCCTGATTCATCCCCTTCTGAGCTGGAGTGAAGCACAGGTTACCTCTGGCTTTGAGTCCATTACTTTGAGCAAATCCTTCTCCTTGTGTAGTTCCTCTCTAATACACTGGCAAGCCTAAAAGAGGAGAACAGAGGGCAAGGACATGAATTATTGTTCCAGAATGATGCCTGGTGAAACAGTGAAAGAGTCACTTTAATTTACCACGTGTCTGAGGAGTGCCACAGTTACTTTGCTGCTACCAATGCCAGGACTGCCAAAATCTTGGGCAGGCTGGGCACTTGTGTCATCTCTGCTGCAAGAGTTAGAAAATGTGAGCCTCAGGCACGTCCCCAAACAAACCAGAGAAATGGAACAAGGAAAGGCTTTGCACATACAGTAGCCTACAGAAATGTGACTGGGTATTGTGATGTACTGAACCAGTTCCTTTACCAAACTCCCCATTTAGGATTATTTATATCCCTTGCTTAATGACTGACTGCTGGGTGAGATGCCTGTTGGTGCTTGTGGCTGGTCAGTTGTGAACCTGACACAAAATATTTGCTGATAAGTTGTTTTCTTTCTATTTCTCCCACTTCTCTCACTGGGCTTAAGGGCAGCTACTGATGAGCTCTCAACCTTGATGCTCCTGTTTGTGTACTGAACCCAATCTTTACCCTCACAATCAGTGGTAATTAGGCAAAACTTCTATTTTTTTACTAAGATTGCCTAGATAAGACAGACACCATCTGGGTAAGGCAGTGGTAGTCATTCTAGGTGTCTCCAGAGCTTAAGCTACTTTTTTAACTTTTCCTCAAAATTCTGCTCAGGTCAGATCTACAAGATACCTATCTGTTTCATCATTTGTTACCCTTTTTATTGGCATGCTCCAATTAGATGCAATCAGTGGTTCCAAAAATTAAGGTAGTCTTATCCATCACCTTTCACAATTCTTTACAAGAGCTGCAAGAGTGAAATTTCCAGTCCTGCTTCTTATTTGGTTGAGCTGTTCCATAGCAATAGTCATAAATTGTGCAAGAGGAATACAAATAGTTCTTATTGAATTCACAAAGACTAATTATACTGTTAAGCAATATATACCTTACAGGGATAACAGCTCTGTAGAGGATGAAATAGAATTTAAAAAATCAAGTTAAACTATAGACATTTAACTGTAGAAAGTAGCATTCAGTAACAAATGACTCATCAGTTCTTTCTTTAAGTCCACAGTTACAGTTTGAGCTGAATACTGCTATAATTAACTGGGAAAGCTTCCAAAACAAACATAAAGAAAGATCCAGACAAACATATTTTTGTATTTTAGCTACAGCTAATCTCTCCTTTGGTCGTATCAATGGTAGAATGGGAGACAATGTTTTTCTTAAAAATAGATATTTCACCAGCAAGAGTGTTATGAATTCTATGCTTTTGGGTAATTATTGCATCAGGACCCTTGAACCTTGAACACATTTCTGAAGACACAAAATTAAAATGTTGATGTCATAATTAGAGGGTAGTACATAGTGATGGGATTTGTATGACGTAGTCTCTAGGCCTGAACCATCTTTCAACAAAGTACTTGGCACTCATTACTTTACTCCTGTTTCACATGGATATGAATACCCTCACTTAGCCTGACAGCTGTCCTGGAGATAGAGAGGAGGGGAGTTAGAAGATGTACACAAGAAATGCCTCAAAGAACCTCTCCTGGTTTATGAGAGGCCGTGCTGGTGTTTCCAGTCTCTGCTCCGCAGTACAACATTACCGCAGATGCACGGTCCCTCTGCAGACCCTCCACTGACCTGCCTTTCTCTGTTTCTTCCAGTCCTCCCAAAGATGGGATTGGAGGGCCAAGGGCACCTCAAATCTGCCTGTTCACATGGTTAGCCAACAGGACAGTGAGTGCTGCGGTGTCCTGTGATCCCACACTTGGATTGCACCTGGCTGACCAGTGACTGCTGCTCTTCGCAAGTTCCTTCTCTCCAGAGATGGTATTTTAAGGGATGAGGGGTTATTTACCTTCCTCCTACCAGCTGGACCTGAAAAACATAAAATTTTTTTTTTTAACCTTAAAAATTTCTGGAATCTGCCATTTTGGGAAAAATGTTTCCCAGCATTCATCACAAGCTCAGAACCTGAGCCAGTAGGTTTTCAAACTTTCTCAGCTTGAACTTTATGAGAAGCTTAGTTTTGTTCTTGTGGTAACTCTTCTTCCCCCTTCCTCTGGCACCAGAATTTAAAGGAAACTTTGAAAACATCATCTTTGTATCTAAAATTGAAGGAAAAACAGTCTCTACTTCTGCTTGGAACAAACTTTATTCCCATAAAGGATGCCAGCAAGTAGCTCCTGGGATTTCCCTGTGAAAAGAGAGCACGACTGGGTGATCAGCTAACCAGAGGGGTGACAGATCTGTAGACAAAGGACTCACTTCAAACACAAAGTATGTGGAAGAAGTTGGCCTTCGAGGGTTTTTTTTCTGAGTTGCTTTCCAACTGAGAAATACCATGCTCTTCCCAGCTCCAGCTTCCTTTTTGCCACACAGCATGAAGGTGAAACCTCCGTGCCAGCCTTCCATCATCTGCTGGCAGCACGTGGATTGCATTGACCTGGATGAGCAGGTCAGCACGGATACGTGCCTTGGCACTTGGAAAGCTTCACTTCATGGTCCATTCTCTGCAGACAGGGCCTGTGTCACCGAGTCCCTGAGCAGGGAGCAGCAGCAGCAGCAGCTGGGCACCTCACAGCCATGAGGACCACTGTGGCCTGCAGTAGCAGCCCCTGGTTTTATCAGCCAGTGCTTTTTCTCCCTGGAAATACATTTTGCTACTAAACTCCAGGCTGACAGCAGAGAGCAGAAATCCTAAGATCACAGTGTGCCTAGGCTTCTGCCATTGCAGCTCAGGAGCAGAGGAAGTGAGTGCTCCAGCCCAGCTCTGGAGATGGCTACTGAGGAGGAGTCAGGAGGCCAGGGCTGGCAGACAGAGAGGGAAATTGGGTAGCTTGGGCAGACCAGCCTGCAAGGGGAGATCAAGCAAGCCCATGCAGAAGCCTCTGGAGTAAATATCAAATGGGCTTTAGTTTGCCTGCCCTGATGTAATTTCTTACTCTGTCACATGATAATCACAGGACAGGGAAAAGAAGACTTCCTCAGGATCTGGAAAGGGATTGTCATATGTTTGCATTTGTACAAGCTCTCAGGTAGGTAAAGGGATATTCATGTGAAAAGTCAGCCCTGATGGAAGACAATATGGATACTCCCTGGGAACGCAGCAGGGAAGAAGGGGTGTTTTCTGTCATATATTCCTTTTTTCCTGCACATGTAAGCCTATCTGAGGTTTTTCTGAAGAAAAAAACTCTATCTGAGATAGAATCTGAAGGAAAGGAGATGAAACAAGTCTCCACCAGGACTGTTTTGATGAAGCTGTCCTGTGAGGGTGAGATGTAACTCTGAGTGTGTGTTCACTGTGCAGCCATGGCTCTCCACGAGCAAAGCCTACTGTAAGGTATGTGCAAAAACTGGGAGAGAAAATGTACCTGGCTGGTACCTGGCTGCTTAATGCTGCATGACTTCCAGGGGAAAAATATCTGCTTGGCAGCCCTCTCAGTCAGGCTAATGAGGGGAAAACCTCCCATTCCCAAAAATTCCTGCTTTCTAAACAAGAGAGCTGAGATCAGGTGGGAACTAGGAAGTGACTGAAAATGAGTGAATAACAAATCTCTGCCAAGACATATACTATGGGAAGAAAGTGAATGTCTCTGGGGCTTTCTTTAATCATCCACATAGGTGACCCTCAAGAGGAGCACTGGTGACATTTCAAGAGAGAAGGAATCTTTGTTTTACTTTGCCATGAAAATTAAAAATGCAAACCAGTGGATGATGTATGCTGCAGTTCTGGACTCCTGCCTTACCTAGCCTGGTGGGCACCTGAAGGCTCTCCCCAGGAAAGGTGGGAAGCACCTGTCTGAGCTGCAGTGCAGCCCCAGCCCTGCTCTGTTGTAGCAGCTCTGTCAGTTGGGCCACGTCTGACCTGTCTGAAGTGCAAAAGAAATCACAAAAGTAATTTGGATGCTCCATGGGACACCAGTCTGAGTGTAGAGATCCTGCCAAAAGTAACACGGGTCTGAAAAGTGACAGCCACTCTGTTCTTGTTTTCCACAGTGCAAGACTCCTGAATTTCCTAATCAGGCTGTTTCACTACCTAATAAAACTTCAGTCCCTTGAATAAAAATTTAGCCTTCAAATTAAAAAAACAGTGCTGCTGCTCCTCCTGTCTTGCAGACTTCTCTTAAAGGAGTTTTCAGATGTTCTGTAAACTGATTTCCCTCTCTAAATCCTCATGTAACAGTGCAAGGTGGCAAGCACTGAACATGACAAATCTGGAGAACAGAACCAGGTAAGGGCTGGCTCAGTGCTGCTTGTCACACAGCTTCCCTAAGCACTTTTGATTTCCATTCTTTTACAGACATTAACTAGCTGCTTTCCTGCTGGATAGTTTCATTTGCTTCTGGGAAAACCAGAGAGAATTTGCATAGGGAGGCTCACTCAATAGCCTGGTGGATCTGGTTTTCCTGTGTAAAATGGCCATAGTTCACATTCCTGCTCCCATAATTTAAATATTTTGTATATAAAAGGGAATGCAGGAGCTGTGAAGAAAACCTGCTCTGTTCACTGTCTCTTCAATTAGTAGACTTTGTCTGATTGATGAACAGATGATAAGAGATGCCTTCCCTTATCAAAGCTGATATAAATCAAGGAGAGCAGGGTGTGGAAGCAGCATTTCCCACACCTTTGGGAAAGCCCTGCCCAACAGCCACGCTCTCACCCTGCTCAGTCACACCAACAGCCCTGTGATGCCTTTCTTTGACAGATGGACCAGACAGGTGGGAGTACCAGGAATTCCCTTCTGCTGGTGCCCCTGAGGGGCTGGATCACCTGGCAGAGCTCTGGCAGTGGGAAGCATCCCTGGTGCCACCACAACCAGCATCCTTGGCCCATTAAGGAAAAGGGCAGCAGGATGTGGAAAAAAGTGTGGCCTGCATGCCCATAAGGGGTATGGATAAAACCTTTCTTCAGAAACAAACATGGCTCTTTGATTTCTTTGGCAGCATTCAGGGCACCAAAGGGACAAATGCAAGCCAAGGTAACCAAGGTAACCTGTGTCAGAGTCAGGTCCCACCACATCTACTAAACCTGTGCATTTTAGACACCCATCCTCATTCCCACCTGTTGTCCCTTTCCTCCCAGCTCCCTTCTCACTCCTCCTATCCATAGGCCCAGGCAAGCTGGCCAGGGGATGATTGCATGGTAGATGGGTCAACCCAGTGGTTCTCTTCTTTCATCACAAAACAACATTTCAGACATCACTCATGCTTTTGAGTTAATCTCCCAAACCTACAAATTGTGAACTAGGTTTTCTCTACATTAAATGTGGTGTTTATGTGATTTGGTGGAATGTTTGACCGAGTAGGAGGTGTTTACATAAATAATACAGGCCAGCCAGAAACTCAGTGGAGAACATCTTACTCAATGCAAATTGGCAAAGATGGCAGCATCCCCTTGAGAAGACTCAGAAAATTGAATTGAGGCAAAAAGCTAATCTTCTTTTCATTCACTAGGACTAAGTGCTCCAGTGTCACTTTCTCTCTTAAAAAAATGTTAAAGACTTCTTGATATTTCATCGATCAATGTTACACACTGCTGTAAATACGGCCTGGAGAAACCTTGTCCCTGAAGGAGCCATCCAGAAAAGTCAGCAGCCTGAAGGGACGGACTAGCTCTTAGGAAATGGTGAAGACAGAAGTGGTCTGATCCTCTAGGGCTGTAATTCTGCACACCCAGTGAGAAGATAAATACACAGAGACTGGAATAAATGTAGGGATGGGCAGTGTGAGGAGCAAACAGAGGCTCTGACTAGAACTTGGCCTCCAAGAGAGCATGAGTTCATCTCACAGCAGGGAAGCAACTAGCACAGATTACCATCCCGTGTTTCCATCGCTTTCCATAGCAGAGGCGAGCAGTTAGGCAGTGATGTAAGGAATTTTGGCAGGATTAAGTAATTTTTTTCTGAATTGAAAAAGTGATCTTTGATCTTTCCCTCTGCAGAAAGGATCAGTACAAGCACGGTGAGCACATGGACTAGCATGAATGGTTTGCATTGCTGTTAGGCAATACATCAGCAAGGAGACCAACCTCCTGAGAAGTTAAACACTTAATTTCTGCAGGTCTATGCTCTGCCACAGGAAGAACTGTCAGAATCAATTTTTTTTGCTTCAACTCACAAAGCCAGGCGAGCTTTCAGCATTTTCTTTCCTTCTCATTTTCCTTCTTCTCCTTTCTGAGGAGTCTTTGTTTGTCTCACACATCTTGCAAAGTTGTTAAGGCCAGAACAAAGTAGAGCAAATCAATCATTTCTCCATCTTTAATGAGGTGATCAAAGAAAGAATGAGCATACACAACCAAAGCAAAGTGGATTCTCAGAGGTTTCAACAAGACAGACTCTTGTTTGGGAATAGAAGCCACTCTTTCTTCTGATGCAGCTACTTATTTTCCAGGAATCTGACATAAAGTATATTGAAGCAAATATATCTTTCCTAACAGCCTGACTACCACAAGGATTTTCAGCAGCTACACGAAAAAAAAAAAAAAAAAAAAAAAAAAGCACTATATTATTGATCTAAAAGATTGCTTTAAATGGCAATGCTAAAAACTGACAAAAGAATCCTTATTCTATGACAATTCACTCAATTGCAGTTTAGACTGTAAAAATCTCGCCAACAGAGAAAGATCAAAGAGCATCACTAGAATAAAATTCACAGCATTAGCTACACTATCTACATGTAGAACACAGCAAATTAGATGTGGTTTATTATTCTTTTATTTTTAATCCAGAGAGAAAGAGTGAAAGAAAGAGGAGATCCCCAGCCTATCCACTCCCCTGATGTTATTTCTAGCAGATGGGCATTGCAGCACACTGCTGTGGGTGTTTGGTGGGTAATCTGGGGCAGTGGTAATGGGGGCTTCAATTTACCTCCAGCCAGGTAATACTCAGGCAGTAACACCACCCTGCAGGGCTGCACCAGTTCAGCCAGGCTCTGGGCATGTATTTCTCAGCTCTTCCTCTGCCAGTGTCTCTGTCCTCAGTGACAGGCTGGGGGGTTTAGTCAGAAGGGAATTTCTGGCCCCAGGCACACTGCCCAGAAAACCTTGAGGTGCTGAAAGTGCCTCATGCCTGCATGGAAGTAGCATTTGCAAGCCCCATCTAAGATGTAGGGTTGGTTGGGCTTTGCTACAAGGTGGTCAGGTCTTTAGCTGCCCAAATATAGGCTGTCTGGTTTTACATAAAACTTTGAGGGTAGGCCATTCTCACAGTTGCATCCTTTCAACACTTTTTTTTTTTTTTTTTTTACCTCTTGTCAGCACACCAAGACACAACACAGCCTGAGCTCCTCTCTTAATTCACTGTGGTATAATTTTTCCCTTAGAGTATCAAACCACAAAAACAGCTTATAGGAAATCTTGGCAAAGTTATTCCCATTTGTCCAAACACAGTCACTAGTCAGCATGATAAAGAGCAAACAAGGATGAGTGGTTTGCTGCTCTTCCTAGGTTACAGATTAACTCTGTATTTATGTATCAGCTGAGATTTGATTTCTGTTTTTTCATAGTGATCTGCTTCCTTTAATTCTTTACAAACTTTTTCTGGGTGTAGGCAGAAATTTTCAGGGGCAGCAATAACTTCTAATATTCCAGTGTCTTTCAGTCAAAATGATTGAGCACAGCAGAACACGTTGTTCCGTGCTGTCAAGTAATTTCAAAACTTCATCAAATATCATTCACAGAGCTTTCCCTGAAGCATGCAAACCACAGAGCATCTCCTTCTCTGGAGGAAACTAATCCTGCTTTCAGACATAAGCATGCACATGTATGCAAGCTACCACTTTGCTATTCATATCATGCCCTGTACAAAGGCTTTTTAAAGTGGGGGGACATTTTTCTCCACTCACATTCATAAGCTAAAATGAAATCATGTTTCTTGATCCTGATTCTTCATAAATCAGAAAGCCCCACAGTTTCAGTGATGCTGGTTTGCAAACCCACCATTTTGAGGAAGGTCAGTCAGAAAGCTTTGCTCTAAAACAGATGAGTGGCTTGACTTTTTGGGGCTCATCTATAATATTTCAAAGCATCCACAGACTGAGTGAAGGATTTATAGCTCACACTGTCTCAAGGTGAGACCCAGGGTAGTGGAAGAGGAGACAGGTACTGCAGTGTGTACTGCAGGCAAGGCTGTGGTGTGGTGTCTCCAGCACTGGAAATACTGAAGAATGTATTAGGAGGATACAATATGATAATATTTTTGTAATATTTATAATAATATTTTTATAAGGGTTGTTGTTCTTATCCTGGAGCAGAAAGAATCAGGCAAGCTACTGGTTTGTCTTTCAACCTTGTTCTGCTATGATTTTTATTGCAACCCTCAATGGGTTTTCCTCAATTATTTTTTCCAAGCCAGAGCTGTACAAAGTATTCGTTAAGAAACATAAAACTCTAAATTACCAAGTTGCATGGTCAGTAATAAAGCTGTAAAAGTTCACTTTTTAAATAGGAACAGATGGGTTTTATTCCAGAGGATTAGACATAACCAAGAAAGTGTACTTAACTTGCATAAAAAGGCCAAAAGAAATCTTCCAGCAGCTACTAGGCAAAATGGTACTAAAAGCATAATCAATCATTCTGCCACATACAGCAAATTACAGAAAAACTGTAACTCTCTAAAAATCAACTGGTATTTTTCTAGTGGTCCCCCTTGGCCAGTGATGGTGGCAGGATTTATATGGATTTCTAATAGCAAGTGTTAAAGATTAGTGTCAATTTTTTTTTAACATAATGGTGTATCTTGTGTCTTCCCACTGAGATTTATCATGCAGACAAAGGAATAAACCACTATCACAATTTTGATAGCATGGGACTACACCTGAAGAATTAGTTCCAATATTAAACTACCATGCATGGTCATTGTTAATCACTGAAAACTTGCTCTGTTAAAGAAACAGGCTTAATGAGTAAATCTCAGTTGCTTATTTACTCACACAGGAAGTTTTGCTACTGATATTGGACATGCCTGAGTAGCAGGGAAAAATTTGAGTCATTAGAAAGAAGTTGAGGGAAACACTGTCAGATTTGGATTACTTGAACAAACTATGAGGTGCTAACTTGTGATTCTTCGTGGCTGGGCTATAATTCATACAAATGCAGATTTCACTCTGTCACAGAGAGTAAAATGCTTAAAAGTGTGCCAAAAAATTGCTCAAGTGTTTTTTCCCAAGGAAGGGTATTCCCTCTCAGTTTAAATATCATATCCTTTCTTCTGTGTAAGCAGCTCACAGAATTAACCTATTTCACCTGCATTCCCTTGTATAAATTCCTCTGCCTTGCAGAATCCTGAGTCCAAAGTCTCAGGTAGTTTTCTGGATTTTTTCCATCAGTATATAAACCTTGTGAATAAAATTTTTGCCAAACTGATAATAAATCAAATTCCCATAAATGTTCAGGAAAAAATGGTCACTCTGGAAGAGAGTTGCAGGGGGAAGTTCTCATGAGATGCAGATTTCACCTCCCAATCAACACTTGGACATTTCAGGAGCCATGGCCTTCCTACAATTCTCTTGATACAGCTTAAGGGATGTCCCACACCTTTCTTCTTCTTTTCCTCCTACTTGGTTGCCAAAGTGTATTTTTCTAAACACTTGTCTCTTAAATCATACTTTCTCCTTCTTGAATGTTATTTGACAATATTCTATTTGAAGAATCAGTGCAGGTTGCAAGACAGTTCGAAAGTCTGCATTTACTGCAAGAAAAAAAAAACACTCCACAAATCTAAACTATCAAGTAGAAAAAAATGAAGATGCTGAGATGAATCTACCCACAATGCTTACTTCTCTTTATGCATTAGTATATAGAAATATTAGAAAATTAATGACTTACAAGCAGCAGATCAAAATACACATTGCACATGGACAGACAAAGCCAGTGGAAGTCACACATGGATTCCAATAGCCAGGGTTGCTCCATAAGGTAGAAGCCACCTTGTCAGAATTTTCATTTCTCACTCTGCACCTAAAATTAGCTATATGAAACCTTCAACTATGCTGGAAATATCTGGAAAGATACTAATTTTTTTGGTCACTACTCAGATATGCCTCTGCATTAAAGAAAATAATCATCTTTAAAAACTAAATTGTTAATGGGTGAATGTCTAATAAAGGCAAGTCATAAGCAAAGAAGAGCTCAGTCATGGCTCTGCACAGAGACTATCTGGCTACAGAGGGAGCTAGGAGTTTTTGTAAATGTTGTTGTATGATTTCAAGGTGTATAAAGGAAATCTGAGGACAGCAATGCACCCATAGTGGGACTGGCTGCAAGGAGTGGGGCTTTGAGATCAAAAATGAGGTCATAAGCTTCTCCTGTTCACTGAGGCCCTGCTTGCACAAATGGTCAGTTTTCATTTCATGGGGTTTTAATTTTCCATGTGTAGGAATCTGACTTAACGATCAAGCAAGATGTCAGAGCCACAAATAGAGCTTTTGCTTTGTTATAAAGGGTCAATTCTAGGTGCTGCATAAATGTAATACTAAAACATTTTGAGGTTTTATATAGCTGCTTCTTCCAAGATCACATCACTGATGCTGCATTTCATCAGTGTGAGCATTTTTTATAGCAGCTTTTGAAACACCCTATGACTGGGACGGTGGAGTGACAACAGGGGAACATTTTGTTAACAGACATAACAATACTGCACCAGATGACTGGCCCAGGCACAAATAAAAATGGGAAATGTCTCCTGCATGGCAAATTTAATGCAATAAACCCATGCCTGTGTTTACACAGTAGATACAGTAAGTGGATTCTGGTCAGACTGCTGTTTCCTGCAGCAGGAGCACTCCCACCTGCGTGCTGGGGGCTGCGCACTCAAGGCTGCCTCTCTCTCCTCTGTGTGAAAGCCCCCTCTGCTGGACCAGCCCCAGATGGAAACTGCACCACACTGAACCAGCAGATCATCCTGCTTCCTGCCCAAAAATGGACAAGCCAGCAAAGCAATTCTCCATCAGCTCTCCCTTCTATAGGGAGCCCTTTTCCCGACTGACACAGTGCGAGTCACTGGAGTGGTTTTCTAAAACACTTGGATGACCACACGCCTTACCTGTCCTACATGTGAGGTGGACAGAAGGCCTTTTCTCCAAAGTATGGAGGATTGCCAGATTTCAGGCTATTTCCTGATGTCCTGCCAAGGAAGTTCTTGCCTGCTGGAGGACAATGCTATTCCCCGAGTTCTGCACTCCAAATCCTTTCATCTTTATGGAGAAAATCCTCTTAGTGCTGAGGAACATCTGAACTGGCAAGATGTCAGGTTGAGGAGTAAAAGCAAAGTGTCCCAGTGAGTTGAGCAGGCTACACTGACACCTTGAAACCATCAGCATCAGAGAAGTCCTGGAGCAAAAGTAAAGTGTGTTATTTCCCTAAATATGATGTTAAAGAGTTATTTACTCTGTTCAGAGAGACCTACAAAGAAATTAATGTGTGGCACCCCAGCTTCCTCGCTCTAATTTAAGGGTGTTATGTATGTCCTCTTCACTCATGAGCCACTGAAGACAAAGCAACTCCACATTGCTTTGTGGAGTCTGATACCTTTGATATATTCTCATGGCTATCTGATTCTTTAGACAAGCACCATCACTACGAGCTGCCCACTTTCAGCTGGATCTTGACTCCAACAAAAGCTTCCCGACTGCCCCTTCTCCTTACTATTGCCACACCCAATATCTAAGCTGCACCCAGGGATGACCCTGTCCAGCTGCTCAATAATGCATTAGGACATCAGTCAATATGGGTTTTGTCAATGAGCTGCTGTCTACAGCAGGAGAACCTTTTAACATGTGTGAGGGGGAAGAGCTGTGGGTGCTTGCTGGACAAAACTGGATGCTGTTATCAGCTGACTTCATAATAAACCAAGTTATGCTGTGCCATACAGTGGAAATGTTCCTGCCAGGACTTCTGCTTAAGCAGTCAACAATGGCACAAATCTGTGGGTTCAGCATCTAGGCTGGCCATAACAAAGTCATTTATACAACCTATGTGGGGCTCTTTCTGGTGTCTGGTGACAGGGGTTTCAAGTTTCAGAACTAACAAAATGGCTTATCTTCACCATGTGGTGTTTTATAACACATGCTGAAAATGACATTTAACACAAGCTCGTAAGTGAGAGGCAGTGATGCAGCCACTCACTCTGCCTTGATGGAGACTAAACATGACAGCAACTCAAATAAACATGGGGACTATCATTAGTTTGCAATGAATCTCTCTCACACATGGCTTGCTGGAGCTGTGTGACAGCATCTCACAAAGACAAAAGGGAAAGCATCCCCAGTGAGCAGAGGGAAGAAACGGAGGGGAAAGGTCCACAAACCATTGAGAGGTGAGAGTAAAAGGCAGCTGAAACGTGACTGAGGAGAAGGGAGCCCTGTGATTTTGTGAGGACTCAAGTGAAAAGCATGTGAGCCAAGATACTCAAGGAAAGGCTCACAATTAAATTTTTGCAAGTGGAGTAATTAGTAGAGCAATAAACGTAACTAACATTTTCAGTGCAGGTAAAAATGGCAGAGAGGAACTAAGAGGTGGTAGGAGAGACATAAACGTGGAAGAGCTGGCATAGTTTCATGGAAGAGTATCACAGGGTTGGAGAAGGAGCAGCCCATAAATCTGTCCAAACTACTCACTGTGACCCAGCATACCTGGAAAACAATGAAAATAAATAATGTTCATTTCCTTTGGAAAACACATTTTAAATCAGTATATTAATCTGAGCCCCCAAATTACTTTTTTTCTGGAACATGTGTTCCATGTGGGCAAACTGTGAGATAATGACACTCCCCTTTCTGCCTCAAACATGCTTCTGTCATAGGACATTCTCTTCCTGATTCCACCACCTGTAAAAAGAGAATAATAGTACTACCCTGCTCTATCACACCTTCTCAAAGATAAATACTCTGATATTGCAAGGGGTCAGGTACAGTGATGTCCTGAAAGAGATGAGCACAGAGCAATCTTAGCCTTCTGCTCCAAATATGAACATCCTACCCCTCTGAGACGAAATAAGAGGCAGCATTTGCTGCTTTGCTGCTGTAGTCACGGTCTGTCCCTGATGGCCAATCTCTGAACTCATGTGGAAATCAAAACAGATCAGTAAAACCCACTTCAAAGTTTACTTTTAAAGTTCACCAAATCTTTGTCAAGAAAAAAAGAAAAAAACCACAAATTTTGGTCAAGAGTGTTAGCTAACACAACATTTTCAGTTTCCTCTTTAAATCTCTTGAAACAGGAGACAATAGAAATATCTGGCAAAAGAAGGTATGACCAAAGCTTTCACAATGCATCTCCTTGACATCCAGAGGTTTTGCTGAGGTCTGAAACAGTGCAGTTAACTTTACCCTCCTGTCTTCTCCTTCTCCCTATGCACTCCACAAATTTGGCTCTTTCAATCCTCCAAGCAATTCCTTGCTTGGACCAAGGTTGTGTCAAAGGGATTTCATCCCTAGTCATTATCTCAGTTCAGCCATGTGGAAATGGCTCTTTTGCATTTCTGAGCTTCCACCTACTTTTAGTTTAAACTTCACAGTTGCAGCTCTGTATCAGTTTAAATTTCCTCTTTCATCCACAACTGGAGCTGGAGAAACTTATTCTCAACAAATTACACATCCCATCATGTAAGAGTCTCTTTCCATCTGCAGAATATCTGAGACCAATTGTAATTGTCTCAAATGTATTTTGTTTCTACTACTGCCAAAAGAATTATTTTCTTCTGTAAAACTCTAGTTGCAAACACCATTCTGCAAACATCTATGCAACTGTTTAATTTACCAATTATTTCAATAAGATTTATAATTATCTACTAAGTCAGACTGCAAGGAAATACTTAATGTTCCAGACTGAGGTTTGCTCAGCTATTATTGGCCATGACTGGGACTGCTTCCAGCCCTTGGCTGAGAGAGCAAAAATAACTGTGTAGCTTATATGTATTTCTGTTCACTGAATTCTTTTGCTTTTAGAGTTTGAATGTAACTCCTCTCAGATATTCCAGATAAAGTTTTGTACCAGAGAACAAAAAAAACCAGACATAAAGTAGCTGCCAAAATTCACTTAAATGTTAATTCATAGCAAACGTGTTTTTGCAATGCTGACTTTCAAGGATACTCATATACACCCTCAGTGAGCAACAAGGTGTCCCACAGATAGTGCTAAGGTCAAAAGCTTTATGATTAAATTACAGTGTTTATGGCACCCTCCTTCAGAGAGAGTAGGAAGGCTTGTTAACAGGTTCATAAATCCAGGTGTAAAGTTTAACCTAGTCATCCAGGTTTTATAATATGTCATTATTTTTTGGAAGATGGTAAATAACAACATTAGTGCTTACTGTTATGTGCTGAATGCAGACTGGAGTCATCTTTTCCCTTTATATATAATATAATATAATATACTATAATAATATAATTATTATAATAATATAATATTATATTATATAATTAATCCTGAAAAGCTACCAGCATTCTTATACAGCATGCTTCAAAAGAGCTTTTATTCTTCTGAGTCAGGCTGAACAGTTCCTGGCTTCCTGATTATACTGAGTGGTGAGCAAAACTAACACATGAAGAAGGCAGCTCTCTGTGTTAGCTTGCTACAGAACTTGCCTTCACGCTTATCTGGAGTGACAGCCCCTCTGGGTATGCACTCCTTACTGCCCTTCCTTTAAATGCTACAGCTCCTTTTCTTTAAATGTGCTTATTTTGAACAGAAGACTAAACAACTGTTATATCCTAATTTAATCCATGTAAAACCTCACATCTAAAAGGGTTGGACAATAAAATGAAAGGAGATATTAACACTGAGTACAAACGCCCAAAACCAGGCTCCAGCACACAATTATCTTACAAATAAAAACTACATGACAAGCCTCCGATGGCATTTAGAGCCTCGTTCCTGATCTTCCTGCAAGATACTCTGAAAACCAGGGACACTGAACCCCTTGGCAATTTAAAGCTTGTTTTATCAGAGTTACAGTTAACTTCTGCTCATGGACAGATTATCCAAGTTGCAGCTGAGTGGGCTCCTGCTTTCCCGAAAAATTCTTTGGCTACCACAGAGAGCCCAGCACAAATCTTCAACTATTCCTGCAGGAAAAAGAACTTCTTTCTAAACCAAACTCTCCAAATATACCCTTTTTTTTTTTCCCCTCCAGTTACACATTTTTGTACAGAAATTAAATCAGGTCTTTATCTCTTTGCCTTCATCCCTGCCATATTAAAACTATTCCTTAAATGTGAAACTTCTTCCCAATTGATAGTCTGGGGAGAATATAAAGCAAATGTACTGAAATATAAAGCTAATGTACTGAAGATACTTCCTTTCCCAGAAAGGAAAATAACATGGTACAAATCCCTTAACATATTCAGTGCTGTTGCTATGCATTTTCTCTAATATATAGTCATTATTGTGAAATTCTCCCAACATGTTCCCAAGAAGTTTGATATGAGCTTTAGGAGAAACACTGAACAGGTTGTTAAGTGCATACAGCTTAGTTCTTTGTTTAGTGGCACTGTCAGGCAGCAATACAGGTTGGGCTTTTAATAATATCTTATTTTACAGCTCCAAAGGAAGAGTCAGCTCCCTGTGTCAGCAGCTTGCACTTGTGCATTTTGACATGATTGTTGCCAATACCAGGAGAAAAGTGGAAGTAAGAGACAAAACATTGTGTAGTGTAAAGCCAGTGGGGAACTCACCTGAGATGTCCCAGCTTTTATGATGATCCATCCATCCGCTGCCTAGGCACAATGTTTCTCATGCTCGAGCTGTCTACCAGGAGCTAGAAAGCAAAGAAACATCATTTCAATAACAGTGGTTTACAAATTATTTTCATTCTGATTCCCCACAGTCATAGAAAACCATCTGCTGGAAGAGAGCCTGTACCATTCCCTTGCCAAACAGTTCCCCACAGGCTGTGATCCTGTCATTACACCCCAGTCAACTCCTCCTTACGCTTTGAGAAGTTGAAAAGAGTCAGAGACCAGGAGGACTCCACTCAGATTCAGCCAGCTGCTGCTGAACCCTCTGACTTTGCTCATGATCTCTGGCACACGTGCCCCTGGCACAGTCCAGGATCATGCTGTCCTGGTGATTCCTGCAGGGACCTGGTGGAGGCTGTCACAGCCCCTTTCTCTCCTGTGCACTGAGGTTTCCATCACTTGGAAACGAGGTGCCAGTAGCAATACATGCAGGTGTATTGAGTGATGGTGACACATTTGGCCAAGGCAAGCAGGTGACCTGAGACCTGGGAATTGATCCCGGTTTAGACACAAATCCTGGAATCATGAGTTATTTTTTTCTACTCTGTCAGTTTGTGAATTGCTCCTGCACAACTGGAAAATACTGAAAGCAATGAAAAAGTGCACCAGGAAATTTGCAGAAGCATCCAGACCTTTGAAAGTGTTTGGCATTTTGGTGAAGGACACTGAGGACAAGGAGAGGACAGACGAGGGCTAGCCCTGGCACCATCCACAAGGGTGCTACCCAGCCCCAAGTGTCAGAATCCACCCAGCTTTAGTAAATGCAGCCACAGAGAGGAGCATGTTGCACAGGTGGGTGTGTCCTTCTGCACTCACAAAAATTACTCTCCAAATGCCTCAGGTGCCCTGCTCAAAAATACAAACAATGCTTCTCTCCAGGATTCATTAAGATCAGTGAAACACTTCAGGGTTTGAGTGGAAGTGTTTTCTCTATAAATATGGCAAATAATATTACACACTGAGCTATCATTCCTTTAAGAAACACAACTAAAATACATTTAGTGACAGAAAGGTTTCTGGATGATCTGCGTACTTCAAGGAAATTCAGAATGGCTCAGAGAGCAAAGGTTACAAGATGACTGCTCCATTAATGTAAATACTGCTCCATTAATTTTGGTCTCACTTTTGTTGAGTAAATTGTATAATTTTTTCCTAGACTGGAAAACCCAAAATTTTACTTTCTGAATTTTAACAATTTTAACAATAACAGTCCCTTTTGCCAGGAGCCACATTATAAATGCATAGCATAGAAAACAGCAACCAGTAAATTAAGAAGGGGTCTTAGACCCCTTTTTAATTAGCATTTTACATCTCTTCATATGTTCAAAGTAACTTTTACAAGTTACCCAATTAAGCCCAGCTCCTTGGGATTGTCTTGCCCCACTGCAGCCAGCTCTGTGCCTGCCTGCATGGCTCAGAGGAGCCTGCCTGCCAGGAGGAGGATGGATGGTACCACCCTGAGTATGCTGCCCGGCTGCCTCGAGCCCACCTGCCCACCCATGGTGTTCCACCACGCCACAGACCACCCTTCCTAGCAGGTTTCTCCAAGCATGGCCACTTACCAGAAGCTGCCCCTCTCTGGGCTTTAAAGCAGCTCTGTAGCAAATCTCAACAGCAGCCTGCAGGACCCAGAGAAAGGGCAAACCCTTGTCCAAGCATCAAATTCAGCAAATAGGGCAGGATGGGGTCATGTGTTCCCTGGTGCCCTAAGCCCAGATTATAGGTGAGGATGCCCAAGAGCCAATTCTGCAAGTGTCTCCATGTGCTCAAAACACTGGAGGAACTCTTGGTTCCCTCCAAGCTGCCCAGGACCTCGCTGTGGGACGAAGCTGCAGCAAGGCATGATCCAAAATTCAAACCCTCTGAGACCACCCACAGTCTCCCCAAAGCTTTTGCCACTCTCACCTACCACTAAACACAAAGTTTCTTTTCCTAATGCAAAAGACCATGATAAAGAGGTTAAGCCATACAAAGCTCAAGTGTCCCCCCTGTCCTCTGTGGAGAGGGCACAAGTTTCTCCCTTCTATCATCAAGCAGACACCTTTGGACAGCTAAAGTGGGTTAATGCACATGGCTGAACCACAGGTTTCCCATCCAGGGAAAAGTGAAAGCAAAAGCTTTTAATGTAAACCTTGGCAAAGGAGGTTTTTTCCTGCCAGTGAAAACTTTAAATACGTCCTGGTGTCTTTCCTCAATCCCTCATTTTACTGCCAAATTGGCATCAGTTTGAAGCACTGCATAAAATATTGGTGCAAGTCACTGATTTTTAGCTGTAACTCTGCATTAAATGCACACAAAGAGCTACAGATTTTTTTTAATAGAAATTATTTCAACAACTGAATTGATAGCCCATCAAGGGCCAAATTACCTTTGATATTAACAGGATTGTGGCTTCATTATATGATATGTGTTAATCTGTGATAAAAGTGCATGTTTTAATGAAAGAGATCAGCTAAAGTAGTAAGAGCTTATCTCTGCTCTCTAAAGATTCCTTAAATATGGGTCCCCAGATCCCTATTTGGTGTGTTCTCACATTCAAGCACTGTGCTATTTCATTTCCCTCTGCTTTATTCTTCGGACAGTCAGTGTAGTGCTGATGTACCGTGTAGTACATCAGTAGTACTGTGAGGTTTTGGGCTTTTTAATTAAATCTAAATAAACTTTAAGTGTATTGTAATCTAGGAATGTCTAGAAAAATAATTTAAATATCCTTGCTCATAAACAACTCAAGCTGCACTAAATTCAGACCCTCAAATTAAACCCTGAAAGATTCCAGGGGGAGTTTCAGTTCTGACTGGCTCTGTGATCTGTTCTGCAGAGCAGATCCCCAACTCAGAGGTTCTGCACACCCCAATACACCAGCTGACAGCAGCACCCCAAATACCTTGCACACACTATTTCAGAAATCCTGGTGTAGGTTTGATGACATGGTGCCCCAATCACAGAAAGATTAAATTGTATCCCTTGATCCATCTCCAGAAGAAATTACCTTTGGTGTGTTACATCAACTGCTCTTGAACAGATAGGCTGAAGACAAATGTGCACACTATTTAAATATTTTAACTGGTTTTTACTCTTTTACTTACTAAAAATTTCTTTCTAAATCAGCGCTTATGCAAACAGTTTTACATTCCCTGCTTTTTTTTTACCCCAAAACCAACAGGAAATAACTTGATTTAAATTGCAAGAAAGAGTTTCCATATCCTCTTGATTATGATAGATTTACATTGTTTTATTTTTCTTCCAACTCACTCTTTATGTTTTTATTTATTGAGAGTGACTTTTTCTGAAGGTACAAATGTGTCTGTTTAGAGAAACAAAATGATAGAATCATGGAGGAATCAGTCTTTGCCTTTCTCTCTTTTTTCCCCATTCTTTCCTTTCAATAGGCCAACCAAAACCCCTCAGCCTAAGAGCCTGCCTGCAGCACCACTGAAGGAGCTGCTGGCAGCACACAGAGTTGAACACCCACCTCTGCAAGGCTGGGGGCTGAGCCCTCTCCAGCTCCTGCTCTTGCTCAGTCCAGCCTGGCAGTGGCCATAGGAGGGACAGCGAGTGATGGATGGAGGCTGACGGGAGCATGGCCCCGTCACTCTGCTGGGGGTGTTCAGCAGGATGCTCAGCCACTGCTGGGCACGGGGCCCTTGGAGAGCTGTTCCTGCCAGCCAGGAGTGTCCCAGCTGAACCATGCTCGGTTCTTAACAGGGCCTCACGTGTAACCCTAGAAAGTGCTTGTCAGCCCCCTCCTTGCTCGCAGCATCTCGTGCCTCACACTTTCCTTCAGGATGTTTCTTGCTCCTTGTCACTGGTGGGAGGCGCAGCCGCATCACTTCAAGGGACAGTTTACCAGACACCGTGGGGCAGTCTAGAGGAAAATCATGAAAAATTGATTTTTGTAGCTCGAGAGCAGGTCTGTGCAACCAAAGCCTGATGGTAGATTTGCCCTACTAGAGAGGGCAAGGGCCCTTCATTGCAAATGTATATGCAATGTGATGGGGGGGGGGGGGTTCACCTGTGGTTTTCCTCCAATACTCCTTTTAGTTGCCACAGATTCTTGCAAAGCAGAAAGGAGATGGATCAGACCTGTCTGTACCATCCTGGTATAACAAGCCCAAATCTGGTTAACAGGAATTACCCACTTACAGCAGGTCTACACCAGCACAAGGGTATTCAGCCTGCCTCTGGCTGTATTTCATATGATCTACAGATACACATTATACACAGTTAATCGTGCTTACAAGAGCTCCATATCCATTACTCAGTGATATACAAAATATATTTCTTTATCTATTAAATCTTCACCATCTGTAATTATTCCCTGGGGTACAATAGATAGTGAGTCAGCAGGCACAGGTTTAATTATCAGTTTTTACTGTAAGATGATGATGTTTATTGATATCACTATCAGACAGACACTGAAATGAAGCAGATGTTAATCTGAGGTTAAGCTCCAGGAGGCGCCTAGCAGTCTGACCAAAGGGACTGATGTTCATCAGATAATAAAAGAGGAGACCTCCCTCCCTCCCTCCAGAGGCCTGCACAGAGCTCACAGATGTACAGTCTTGTTCTGCAAATTCCTCCTTGCACCATTTCCAGCCCCCTCTAACAAGCAGCCTGCCTTGTTAGCTTTCAGTCAGCTCTGGCAGGCAGTTTAACCCAGCATCTCATTTTGCTTACACAAGAACTTTATGGTTGGATTTGGTTTATTTTCCCCCAGTATCCTAAAGGGTGATGCCAGAGAAGTTGAAATAAGAAGTGAAGTGGTGACAAAGTTGCTGTGACATCACAGTTGTGAGCAGAGTCTGTCACTGATCCCCATCACACCGATGTCTGCCTTAAGTAAATCCACAGCAAGGTAAAACACTGCTCCCAAGTTCAAATGGTACTATGCAATGGAAAAGGACCTTCCGTGGGGAAGGGCAGGATGACAAAGTAACAGCAGCTTTCCATGTGTCTCAGAATGCCATCACTTTCTAGTGTTGAGTACAATAATGTGACAGCCTATAAACTAATGAAAAATACACTAGCAGCTGACACTCACCAAAATATATTAATGTTTAACATTAGAACTTACAAAATGACTGGTGAACTGGTGCAAATGATCATTTTATAGGTATTTCAGTGGTATTCTTCTTTCCTAGCAAGAACATATCTGTCAGTTTCAGTGAGAGATAAGGGGATAACAAACCCCACGTTATCGCTTTTCTTCATAGACACTCGTGCTGCATCCTACAGCAACCCCACAGTTTTTATTATTACCATTTGTGGATCAGCAAGGGAACCCTTAGGCCACATCCTGTTGCATTCAGATCCTTCTGTTCTCTTTTCAGCCCAGAAAAGGCATGGTCCAGCCTCACGTCCTGCCTGCCACAGCAGCTGGGTGATCTCCCTCTGGCCCTGGCTTGGGTTGACATGGACAAGTCTCTGGGCACAGGGCATGGCATAGGCAGGTTTTTCACCAGAGCTGATTATCCTGGGCGGCACAAACAAGAGACACGGAGGTAAAACGCCTCATTGACCAACATCAAAGAGCAGTTAAGTGGTGAACCTGGAACCAGAACAGAGAGTTGCCAGATCTCACTGATTCATGCTGTCCCTCAGGTCATTTTTGCTCTGTTCAGGTCAAAGTCAGAAAGAGTTTGACAGAACATGAGGATCCTCTCCTTGAGGTCCTTCTCTTAACACCATCCCAGCTTGATACCTGGATGCAGGACCCTCAAAAAGTTGACAGTGATATATATTTAAGTTAATGTTAAAAGGTTGCTTTAAATTAGTAGGAAGAGAGACTTAATACCCTTAGAGACTAGCAGAGTTAATGAGATAGGAGAGCAATGATCATTTTTTTCAATTAAAAAGAGAAAAAGAAGGAGACCAACCTCTGGAATCTGAACACATGAGAAATGATCATTTGCAAAAGAGGGAGTCTCAATCTCTGTGCCCAGCTGAAAGGAATTTTTGGTTTCATTTCAGGCCCTTTTGGACTGTTTTTCATGTCAAAATTACATGTTTGCTATACTTTGTCGCTCTTCCAAGATTTACTGAAACAAAGAAAACATTTGAATAAGATTTGAGACAACTTCTTTCTCACCTGTCAGGAAGGTAATCCCCAACCTTCAGATAAATGTGGACATGTGGTTTCCCATATTCTCACTCCATATGTCTTCACAAACACCAAATAGATCTAAAGTAAAAGGACAGGTTTTTCCCTCCACAGATCAAAAGGTTAAAGCGATGGACCTCACCCAGCATGATCTAGACTTTCTTCCAAATAATGCCTTCATTTTCACTCCCTATAGAAATACAGACTCCCTGGCACAGAAATTAGAGAAAGATTGACGACACCCACCCATGCCAGCACTACTGATCTCAGCCATATCAGCAAAAACTGAAAAAAAAGCATTATGCCACATTGTAGGTGAACCACTGCATCATTTTGACCACTGTAGCTGAAATGAGGTTAACATTTCATTGTTGTTTTGTCCTGACTCTCATTCCTAAACAGAAAATGGTGCTCAGTGTTTCGTGTCAGCTCTCTTCCTTCAATCTTTGGAGTAAGCACTACAGAGTAAACACTATAGCTCTAACATCTCCTGCTCACGTGAAGCCTTGCGGGTTTGGAATCTGCCTTCATGTCCTTGTGTTCACACTGGGCTTGGGGAAATATCCATGAAAGAGGAGGGAGTGGATCCAGAAAAACAGCAAAAAGAAAAGGTGGGCATAGAAAGCCATGCTGGCACCACAGCACACCTCCATCCCAAATTAATGGAAAGTTCAGTCTGTGTATATACATTCACATGAGGAATTCTTGCAGGTAGATCTGTTTCAGTCACAAATCACACCTCTTGGCACCCTGGCCACTGTTTATACAGTAGGTCCAGCCCTTGCCTTTACCCTGGAGGCAACAGTTTCCTGTGCTATAAAATATAACATAGGGTGAAAACTTGAAGCACTAAGCTCAGGCAGCCCAGATGCAACCAAAACCTCCTTGTTTCCAGTATGAGCTGTCTGGCACTGGCATGAACAGGTCAGGGAGGGAAAACAGCAGCTGGATTGACAGCTGCCCAGTTGGCTCCACCACTCACTGGCTGGGAGTGCATCTTTCAATACCTTTGCTTTAATTGCTACATGGGTGGACAGGTTTCCAGAATAAGGAAATAGTAGCGGAGGGGAAAAAAGGCTTTACATATTTTTTTCCATTGGAGAAGGATGGGAATGTGCAATTAATTCTTTCCAAGAAGGCAAAATCTGAGCAAGACAAGACTTTATTCGAAACCCCATTAAAACATTCTATGACACACTGTGGTGTTTCTTTCTGACATGAATGGGCAGAAGTTATACATAATGCAAATCCCTAAATGCTGACAGACATTTGCAAGAATATTTACATTTATTTTTCATAGCCCCAAGAAATTGATCTCTAAAGGACGTCCCATGAGAGACCGCATTTGGCCCTGAAATATTGTCCTGGGACAGTGTGTTTCTGTCTTCCATCTGACACATTTTACAGAGGGTATCAGCCTAGGGATTTGCACCTCAGCTGTGTCATGAGCAAAGAACTGCGATTGTTTCAATATGCTACGCGGGGACATTTAAACATTGATATTGTGAGGTACTACTTTACAATTCCCATTAGGTTTGTTGTAAAGCACACATTTATGAAACAAAATATTTCTGTACTCACCCATAAAACTCTATGTTATAACAGTATTGAGCATCTGGTTTTAATCAGAAGTCAGGAAATTCACTGTTCTAGCTGGAACTCCAATCTTTCTTAAACTCACTGTGTTTAATTTCTGCAACTCAGATGTGAACAGGTTCTTTAAAAGTCTCACTGCCCCTACTGAAAGATAAACACAACAGGCATAAGCGTTTGGAATTAAATGACATTATCAGGGACATTTCTGTTTTCTAGGTCTTTCTGATAGAGCAGCTTGAACAGTGGTAGTAAAGCAGGACAAAAAGACCACACAGACTATCACTGCTAATAGTCTACACAATGTATTAATGTTGCAAGACAAGCACATTTGAAACCAACTTTCAAATCTAAGTTCTATCTGAAAATGGTTTATTACTTTTTAAGATTCTGTTTAAATTAATTGAATGCTTCCTTTCTCTAAAACCTCATTAGGGATTTTGCCAATAAAACACAATCAGGATTGAGAACCAAAATAATCTTTTTGAAATGCAAATATATTCTAAATAATTTTATTCATGAGTGAATCAAAAATCCATAGACAGAAAGAAAATAAAGGCAGTGGTGGAACTAATGTTGGACAAAGAGTTTTGACTGCACCATTTAATAATTTTCAATTGACCAGCTTTTCTAGTGAATAAATGAATTTTCATTTATAGGGGTTTTGTAAGTGTTCCACAATATATCTGGTATACTCTCATTCATTTCAATCCTTTTTCTTGAGGTTTTCTATGCTCTAGAGCTAAGTTATGCTGTCAGCTACAAGTTTGATTAAAAATTGGGCCCCAAAACCCTTCCCATGAAAATAAACGGAGTATCTAAGTATAGTTGAACCTTCAAAGGTTCCTTTCAGCTGTGATGCTACATATTTGCATAACTCTTCTCTGAAGCTTAGCCAAACTCTTGTGATCTGTAAATTCTGTGAGAAAAAACTTTTCAGAAAAGCCTGAAGGGGCCAAAAAAGCCCCTGCAAAACCCCCCTGAACATCTCATAGGCTGCAGCACTGGAGCTGTGACTGGAAATCTTGCAGAGAATTAACCAGCCTCTCAACATTTTTACAACATTGATTATAGGTGTTTATCAAGGGGGAGATGCTACCTCAAGCTCGCTATCACTTCTCAATCCAGCAGCCAAGAAGGTAAATTGTGCCCTCACAATTATATTTACCTCTTAGTGTTTTAAAGAAATAATATCATATAGTATCATACTATAAGATAAGATCAAATAGTATCATACTGCTCAGGGCAGCAGAATTTGGATGCTGTTTTCATCTAACATCTGAGACACTGAAGCAATTCACTGCTGTGCCCCTTTCATCTGATAGGACAGAACATATTAAGTTACATATTTAAACTAACTCACAGTGTGGTAATGTAAAGATAGAAACACACAAACATGCAAAAGAGCCTTAAAGCATTGTACTAGAAATGGTTGTTTCACAAATGGAGATAACAGGAGAGACCTGTAAAGAAGAGTTTACATTAATTTGTATCACATGAGATACGATCTAGCTCTGTCTCAGGAAAGGCTGTTCTGATTAACCACTGCCTTTAACTACTGTTTCTTCATCCCCTCTGTCTCTTCAAAAGCATTTACAGAATAAAGAAATTCCGATTTAATTTTTTTGATGAGGAGATTCAAAACCTGTCAGCCATTGCCAGTTGTTCCCAGTCCTTGTGGGCATTTGTTTGGCTTTAATGTTTCTGAGGAAGCAGACTACAGACGCCTGTTACCTACGCACAGCATGCAGGAGAAATGCAAATATTCCTGGTGTACCAAGTATGACCCTTTGATTTTGCAGATGGGAAGCAGAGGAATACTACCCGGGTTACTAAGCCATGTAAATGTAAGTCTGAATGACCTGTAACAGAACAATAGGCGGTGGAAAAGAAGTAACAAAAACCAAACCAGAAGAAAAAATACACATTAAACTGGAAAAAGGTGAAATGTGAAATCTATCCTTTTTCTATAAACACATGTGGAAAGAATAACACCTAGCCTTTTTAATTCTTGGCTTCCCCCCCACCACCTCCTTTACATTCCAAGAGAAGATCTGCCAACCTTTGGCCATATCCGTTTCTCTCCCGTTGTTTGCCAGTATTAGCGCACTCTAGCACACATTCTTTCCTAAGACTTCAAAATGAGTCAGTTGTCATTTGTCCAACTCTTTAAAGGACCAGCCTCCTTCCCTCCTTTGCTTGGAGCAAGCTGGGTGGTTCACAGGCCTGCACATACCCCGGCTGACACACTTGGCTTTGGCTGGGACCTCTGACTGAAAATTCTCCTGAACCAGACTTCACAGCACGTGCCTTGTGTTACTGGTGCGAGGTCTTCTGATCTCCAACACATCCAAATGCTTCTGATGCTCCCCTTGTCCTAAAGAACACGCTGAGGCAAACATACCTGTGCTTTGCTGTTGAAGCTGCTCCTGCAGGGCTTCAGGACTTCTGCTCTGTAAAGCATCTCTGAAATCTTAGATCTGGATCTGCTTATCGTTACATACACGAGCAGAGGGTGAATTCACCTCTACACTGCAGTTTAGCACAGTTTTAAGATCTCAGTTGGACTCTGAGGTTCTAAACAAAGGGCTGAGTTTTTAAAAAGAGAGATTAATTAAGATAATTTAAAAATAAAATATTGCATAGGTTAGGGTGTACAGTACTCGCTCTACACAAAATAATGTGAGAAGGGGGTAAGACTCAAATCTGATGTAAAATGTGTCAACACAACATTGACAAAGCTGCATCCCTTTTAAACAGGTTTTAGTCTGTCCCTGGAGAAGAAAGAAATATAAATCTCAATCAGCTTGATTCCAAGTCCACTGATTTGAATGTTAGCTTTGTTTATAAGAGTAGCTCTTCTGTTGGAATTTCTTCTGAAGATCTAAAAAAACCCGTATCATACCAAAAGCGATTACAATATAGGCAACAATTCTTTCCTGCTTTCTCTCCCTCCCTCCCTCCCTCCTCCTATCCCTCCCCTCTCTTTCTCTCTCTCTCCTCCCATGACTTTTTTCCTTCTCATGGAGAGGAAGCTTGCAAGGACCTGCTGAGTTGTTTGCCTGATGTCATCCCGTGAGCAGTGGAGCAAGGAACAGAACCAAGAGCTCCTGAGTGCTCACAACCACTCTCTAAGGTACCAGTGTCCTCAGCCGCACAGCCCCGGATTTGCATTTTGAGGGAACATTATATGGGATGCAGAAGAAGAGTAGTGAATCACTGTCTGGACAAAGACTTTAGGTTTGGTTTATTTTTATGTTCAGCCCCAAGGTAAGATCCAGATCCAGCTGCCTCAGCGTTTGGTAGTGTTCAGCTCTGGGGTCAAGGTTGCCTCTCTATTACGAAAGTGGGCTCAGAGTGTGTTTTGATGTTCTTCCTGCAATTCATACAGATATTTGGTATGAGAAAAAAGAAAAGAACTACTAGGATTGCAACATACAACAAGCAACAGGGGGGGCTTTGTTATATATCTCTGTCTGCTGAAGGTAGTGTTCAGCACATTTCTGCATTCAGGCCAACAAAACTCTCTTAGAGGTAAAAAACCATTGTATAGTGATTAAAGATACTGACAACTCCCACAGAAAGGACAGTTAATACCACGTTTAGGTGCTCATTTAAGAGATTTTGCAGGGAAGAGTGTTACTTAAAACTAACTGCTGTTGACCATTGGAGAAATGAGGAAAGATTCTATAATCTTACGCAATCCCAGTTTTGGTCTGTTCCCTTGACCTGGATTAACCTTTTTCCTTTTATCTGTATTTTAATTCCAAACACCTCGCTTAAATGCAACTGTATCCAGGTCTCTGCTAAAAGCCTTAATGAGCAACACTAAGGTCAGCGGAAATGTTTGAACTTTATTATTATTATTTCATACAAATGCTGTAGGGATCCTTGAATCTCCCATAGTTATTAGTTATTTTAGTCTCCAGTGAGATGTTCGGCATCTGGCTGTATTAGTTTATTGATTTTTTTTCAAATGGTTGTCTTTCAAGAGCCATTTAAAATACATGTTTCTTCTAAAGTTACTTACAGGCACACACACTGAACAAAGGCTGCACAGAACTGGGTCCAACTTTCTTTTGTGAAGAAGAAGTAAACAGTAGAATGGTCTTTATAATCTTGGTGTAAATATGTCTATTTCTTTCTTCAGTGAAGAAATTATGAATTTATACATAGCACACTTCCACTACGTTTACTGTGTTATGATTAACTACTGTTAATAGACTCATGAAATATCAGCTGTGCATTCTTTCAATTTATTACATCATAATCAAATGTATTATTTTGTGCAATTAGCAGTAACAAAGGTCATGCCCATTTAGGTGTGCATACTGTTTTGTAGACTGAATGTAGCAGATAAAACTTGTTGTCTTTAATCAATAGGGTTCCCAGAGCAGTGAATTATTTTAAAAATTATTAAGTATTCTTTTCATTTTTTTGCATCCTACTAATACCTAGGGAACTTATTACTGGACCAGGGTTCCAGCTGTTCTGTTTCCAGTATCTGCTCACATAAAAGTGAGTAATTCCCTTACATGGAATCTTTTGACTTTCTTTTATAGCCAGTCCAAATGGGTTGGGATAAAGACCACACGGGTGAAGTCAATACTGCAACATGGACTGCAAACTGGCTGTCAGACAGGGTCCCAAAACTACAGTGAGTATAGAGTGAGGGTCAGGCTGATGGGGACAGATTAGAGGTAACACAGACAAGACTATTTGTGAAATAAAGCTCAGGCAGTGTATGTGGTATAAAACTGGATACCTGTAAAGCTAGCAGTGTCACACAGCAGTGAGCACTAGTAAAAACAGTTCTAGGACTCAGATGTTCTTAAAATTCCTCTTGAAGATGACACCCTAACTTCTTACCTGGAAAACAGACAGCTGCCAGACTACAGGGTCTTGATCTATGAAGTGTAGATATTCCTTCTAGGCCTTGGGCTAGCTTCAGCTTACACCTAATAGAATGGAAAGCCACAACCATCCTCTCCAAAGAGAAAGTAGGAGAAGATGTTTTGGTTGTAACACCTAAAATTGTCAGCCTTGAGGAGGAAGAGGTGACAGTGGCCACAGAGCCACTGCAAAAGGACTTCTGCATCTTTATACATGATTATTGCAGCAGTTGCCTCAAAAGCCAAGTTCCAAAATCTTGGAGTTGCAGGATATTAAGGATCTGGCTAGAAGGGACTAAGGTTTTTCATGGGTCTGAACCTAGTCCACCTCGGTACTGAGGAGTGAGTGCCTGAAAGTTAATCCCATGATGAATGGTCTTCACAAAATTAGCTGGTTCTGGTCCACATCAAAACTGGCACTAAACAGAAGTCTCAATAAAAGATCAGAGAAACATAAGCCAAATTAGGCTATCACCCTCGCAGATTGTGTTTGGGGTGCATTCCTGGGCTCTGGGGGAGGCTTCTAATGCCACTAACTTCTTTCCTTTCCACATGCACAGAGATAAAGATGACCAGTTATCAGGGAGTGAAGCAATAACACCAAGTGTGTCCTGAAGACTAACGGGACTCTGTAGGCATCACCCTGAAATAACATGAGATAAAATTACTCTCAATATGACAAAAACATGATATATATTGAGAAGGCATAGGCTTCCCCTAATTATTCCCATTCTGAATAACTTTTTACTTTTTCCATAGAATTTTATTATTTTTTAATTTTTTTGGTAGGGGGAAGGATTTCATTCTGAAAGAGATTAGCAAGATGAAAATTTTTTTGCCTGAACAGACAAACCTCCTTAAAGCTGCAAGTGACTGAAAAAGGGATGTAAAAGTAGATGTGTCATGCAGTTCTATGACTAGGAGCCATTGCATCTCCTGTGTCCCTTATGAATGAGCATGAATCATTCCTCACTTTCTTACAATGAAAATATAGCTTTAGTGGATTGAAATGGTAATTTCAATAAAGATTTCCTGAACTAAACAAAGTCTCTTTGTTCTTTAAAATGGCTCAAGGTTTTTTCACTTTGGACTTGTCAAGCTTTCCTCCCAAAATATTTCTAAATTTTGCTTTTACAGCTTAATATAGCACAGGGTAATTTTATTTTTTAAAGTCAGAGTATACCAATAGGATTTAAGATCAATACTAAGTTTGTTACATACACAGAAATTCTAATAATTTAAAGAAGCACTTTTGATGAAGAAAGTTCAGCAAAAGAAGCTGAGCAACCTCCAGGATTCAACTATTTTAATTTAACTGACCTGCATGTAAAGCCTGAAAAGAACATATTGGCAACCAATTTGAAAACATATTCTCAAGCCATGGATAATATTTCCTGATTGATAAGTATCAGCATTCCTAAGAGTCCCTTAAAATGTGAGAAAAAAAAAATATGGATTTTATTGGTTTATGGGAGGATATAAATAAAATAAAAATGAAAATTTACCGTATTCAAGTTGGGATCAACATGAGAGCTGCAGTAGATAATCCTCATTAGTATAGATTCTCTGGGCAGAGAATGAGAAACCTGTGATACCCGCACATGCTGCACCAACACATTACAGACTGTAGGGCTGTATGAAACCAGTGGAGCTTTCAACTTACCTGACATGGGGCAACTGAAAACAGAATTGTGCACTCTCTTCTCTTAAAACAAGAGAGACACCAAGGATTTTTGTCTTTTTTTAAATTTTATTTTATAAATCAATAACTTTACAAACATACAAATAAAGCAAATATATTATATTTGTATTGAAATATCATTTCAAGTTTTTACACTAAAGATTATTTTGAGTTTAGAGCTGAGTTTAGGAAATAATTAAAACTCCAAACGCTTTAATTACAAAAACATGTAATTCATGTAATTCAGCTTGGTTTCCCTATCTTATTCTGTAAAGAACACTATCAAATTTAAAATTAGATCCTTGGAAGGAAAGCAAGGTAAACAAAAAAACCCCAGGACAGAATAGCAAACTAATTTTTAAGGAGTCTGAAACATCTTTATTCATTCAAGATTCAAGGTTACAAATCTTTATTTCTTGTGACTGGGGAAGCTTCCAATGAAATGTTGACTGCCATTTGACACAACACTTGCATTTTAAGCACACAAACCTACTTCACCGGAGAAACTCAAAGTGCAGGGATCAAAGTCTTTTTACTGTGTAGTTCTCATGGGAGCAAAATACTTTTTTGATTCGGGGCCTTTTGACCTGGACCCTCTTCACATTAAAATACAGAAGATCAGTAACTGAAGGACCAGGCAGTCCCAACTAGATGCTTTGAACAATGTCAGTGAAATTAAACAATATCAGACTTAAAATCAAATCTACCAAATCCTAATGATTCAACACAGTTGTTGCCTGCTCTTGAACAGTTTAGGATGCCAACACATCTCAGCTGTTTCTCTTTCTGCGGAAGTACTCTTGTTACCATTCACTCAAGAGAATGAGTTTTCACTGATAATAGCTCCAACTAAGCTCTGGAAATGTGTAGTTTACAAGTTTGTTCTGAATCCAGAACTGATGTGGTTAGAAAACAGACTCAACAATTCAAAACCACCAGCAAAAATCACTTTAGAAGTTAAATAAGTCACAACCCTCTACAAAACCAGCATTACTATTTCTGTAACTCCTACAACTTGGACTCAGTGTTCTTACAGTTTCACTGACATAAACCAAAACTGATTTCCCAAAGTTACTCCAGTGTGGAACTATTTTGGATAAGAGGTAAGAGCCTTTCAATACTCTTTCCCATATTGGCCTACAGAGCTGGTAAAAAAGAAAACAAAAAATAAAATAAAAAAGTGAAAAAGTGACAACATTCCTTACCTTTCTGTCAGGATTCAAAAAGAACTCAGAAAAGCAGACTAGTAAACACAGAAATTAGTAACATTTGCCACTATTATCCATCTTATGAATTACAAGGAACATTAGTGGTGGGCACTGTAGCAGAGTTTAAAGGTTACAACAGCAGGCTTCAAAATCAGAGGACTGAGAGATCCCCTACAAATAATAAAATCATTATTAGTAATTTAGTTGCTGTCCAGGTATCTTCCAAAACGTTCTGAAAATGTCCTTAGGAAGTCAAGACGAGTTGGTGAAAATCACTTGATATCACAGAATGTTCTGAGTTGGAAGGGACCCACGAGGAGCATCAAGTTCAACTCTGAAGTGGAAGGCCCATACAGGGATTGAACCCATACCCTTGGTGTTATCAGCACCATGCTCTCACCAACAGAGTTAATCTCATTATAAACAGCTGACCTCATCCCTGCATACAACAGAGCTTTACAAGAGAGTAAACAACCTGAGAGGTGTTAGAAATCCAGTTAGAAGAGAAATTGGTTCAGTTTTCCAGTTGTTCCCTCAGATTTAACAGGCAGCACAAATCAGTTGAGTGGAAATCAGTCCAAACCGAGATGGCTTTTTTTGTGGTTTTGTCCCACTCATCCTGTTCTTTTGGAACAGCAATTGGCTGGACTTCTGTCATTACACTCAGTCCTATATAATGGACCAGGTCTGGTACCAGGCACACCTCTGTAAGACAAGGACAGCTCTAGCACATGCCTCTCCACAGGGATGAAAGCGGACACTTCCTCAGCCCACAAGTAATCCTGTTATGCTCTGGAGGACCAGTGCAGACTGGGGGAAAAAAAATGAATGAATCACTTATCCCCTCAAATGCTGCCCATCATTAATAACACATGCCTGCAAACCATCCTCCAGTACATAAAACCTGAGAAATGCCAAGATTTGGTGCTTGCTAGACACAAGAATATCTCAGGTGAAATCCAAGTTACACTGGTCTGTCAGCGGCACTGGGAAGAGGCATATAGGGTCCATTAAAAATATTTTAATAGTTAGATCCATTTTGAACTAATTTTTCTCCTCCATTCCTGTCTCTCTGCAGCTGTCCTTGTGTACCACTTTCTAGGCAGTTTCTAGACTCTGTGTGTGGAAAGATCACTACTTGCAACAAGCTTCCCTTAGCAAATTCTTATCACTAATAAATCACCCACTTGGCTATCTTCTTCCCAGTGACCTTTTGGAAGGCAGTTAATGAAGTTAATGAAGCAGCAGTGATACTTATAGAGCACTCATTGCCAACAAGTTCCTCACAGTAATTCTTCCAAGCAGAGATGACAGGAAAGGAGTGGCAAAGATTTCTCTGTTTTGTTCTGAATAATGGCAGGTTTTTTCTAAAGCAGATTTTAATGAAAAAAAATGAGTGTTGCTTCAGTGTTTGTGAGTTCCCATCCTTCGCTGACTTCCTCCTTTTCCCATTCAAACACAGACTGCTTCTAGTCTGGCTGCATCAGCAGGCTGGCTGGGGCAAGATTGCAAGGCTCCCTTTCAGGCAGAGGATTGGGATGGATGCTCCAGGAAGCCTGGAAAGAGCCCTTTGCTGCTCCCGTGGATTGATGCAATTTCTCACCAACATGACCCTCCTTTCTGTGGCCTTGTTCTTTCTCCTCTTCTGCACAAGTCTCTGCTGCTTTGTCATATGTTACAGGCTGTTCTTCCTCTGGAGAAAATGGATATGTATTACTGAAAGCCATGTGAAAAGATTCACAGCAGCTAAGGTAAAAGAAATGTAGTGGCAGCTTTGAGAGAAGAAAGCTATGAAAGAATGCACAGAATCAGGTTCAATACCAAAGCACAACAAAAGATAAAAAAAACAGACAAAGTCAAGAACTTGCTTCAGATTTTAAGAAATTACTTGTCCTAGGCTAGATTCATGGTTTTCTATTTTAATACATAACAGAGAAAGGCATGCCAAAACTACCTGCCTGTCAAAATTAAAGTCTCTGCTTCAAAGTCAAAAGATATTAGAATTATTCACTGGAATGGCATAAGAACTCTCTTTAACATGTTAAAAAAATTACCAATTTATTTACTGATCTTGTCTAAGAGAGTGGAATATCTTCTGCTAAAATTTTCAGGAAAAAATCAGACACCTGTCATGGGAAATTTCTGTTCCAATACCTGCACCCGATAAAGCTGTAAATGAAAACAGAGTCTCCTAATGGGAAACATCAGTCTTCCTTTGCTGGATAGCAAGGTTCTACACATGTTCCCAATATCATTGCATCTAAGTAAATGTGAGGTACATTTTCTGCTGATGAATAAAGTGACTGCTCAATATATGCCTAAGGACAGGACTGGCAATTCTGAAAATCTTGCAAGCTGTCTGGATGTTTGTATCTTCAAACATTTGTATTTGCATATTTCTAAGTGGCTGAGGCAAACTGGTTTCTCTAATAAACTTCTGCAATTAGGAAGCATAGATGGTAAATAAAACAAATGTCTAAGGGTGCTATTTCTACATCAGTTCTCACCATCTGAGCAATTGAGATCCAGTTGCCACCTAGAAGGCAACAATTTCCTAATTATTCCAACTGTTTCCTAAAATTCAGAGTGGTTCAGCTGGTAATTTGAGGGCCATGGAAGCCTGTTCTGTACTTCTGTGCCACCTGCTGCCTTTGGACCAGGGACAAGAGGCGCATCTCCTCTATTCATCTCATCTTTGTTCGAACACCAAATACTCCCAAAGCCGTCAAACACTTTGTTTAACACACAAAGCAGAACTGCAGTTGCTGGCATGGGGCTAAACCTGGACTCCTCACACCTTTCCAGTTATCTTGCCTGAATGAATAAGGACTGTCAAAGTGTTCTGTTCCATGGATATCCATTCCCCAACAATATGATGGGCATAACTTCACTTGCAAAGCTCTGAAGGTCTATTTTAATGCAAACATCTGATATTATTCTATCACAAGAAACCTTTGGCTTGTTCTGTGTGAAAGCACTGTTGTAAGTGTGGTTTCTCACAACCAATATGCAAAATGAAGGGCTGAATAGTCTCTTCATATCAATACAAACATGGGTTCTGCCAGAAACAAAATCTGGATTTCTCTGTCTCCTCTGGCAGCCACTGCTCCTGCTGGTACAAGGTGAAGGTAGATCTAATAAGGAAGGACATCCTACTCACCAGATTCTGAAGGACAGGCAGGATGAGGATCTGCTGTCTCACACTCAATTAGATCAACTGCTTTACTCTCCAGAGAACTGTTACCCTCCTTAAAAACAGCAAACTGCAAATACATACAATATGCACAAAATATGGAGAGCCCAAATTAATAAAAAATGAATCGGTTTTCTGAAACCCAAGAGGCAAACTAAAGGGCCACACACACCAACCACAGAACAGGGAAAAGGGTCATCCTGGCTTCTGGGATGACCCTTCCCCTGCAGGTAATTAAACATTTGAGTTGATGATTGTCCCAGTCCTTCTTTGGAAAGCGCACAGTCTCAGTCTAGCTAAGAACTACCAACTCTCTCGCCTTGCAAATCAACATTTCCAATGGCAAGGACAAAAGTTCATGAAAATCAACCCTCTACATTTTACTGAGGGCCATTTTTAAAGCACTAAAGATATCTGCAGGAATCCAGACAGCAGAAACCTGTGTCAAACACAGGGAAGGAAGAAAGCCTCCCTTCCTGGCTCTCAGCATCTCCTGCAGGTTGCAATTCCATCACACCACAGTGACAGTGCAAGTCAGAAGATGAGACCCTCTGGGGAACATGCTGAAAGGACCAGGGGGAAAACAGAAAAAACAGGGGTAGATGAAAGCACTGTGATGAAATTATACAGAGGGAAAGATGAAAAAACAGTAAAGAGGGGAGGTTTACAGAGCAGAGATGCTGAAGAAGAGAAAACATCTGTAAATAAGATGTTCCAGCAAAAAGACTGACAGATTCAGGGGTCCAGCTGGATAACTGGTGGATTTATGTGGATAGAATACACGTGCAGCAGGTGCACCTATTTAGGCATCAGTAAATTTATGTAAAATCTGTGCTCTTACAGCTGCTAACCCACATGTGACTGACTCCCGGTGGACATTCAGCTACACACAGTTCTGCAAAATATGTTTGCAATTTGCAAAATTGACTGTGCAAAGCTAAACACTCGGTGGATGAAAAGTCTCAGAATAGCATCAAAATCCAGGCACATGCAGGAGTTTACCAAGCCATACATATCAGTAGGACTAACTGGGGCCTGGCTTATGGAACTCTAATATGAATGTCAAAAAATAATGCAGCCATGCCCTCAGCTAATTGTACCCTCAGCTAATTGCACCATCACCTGGCAGAAAAGAAGGGAAAAGCGAGTGATGCTTAGACGATTTGTAGGTGTAATTTCAGTATCATGATACCTAACTTTTGATGTGTGTGATAGCACAAAGCCTTGTTATCCTCTACATCAACCTAGACAGGCAAGAACAAGCAAGCCTCTGCACTCCCTCTCATCAGCCTCATAAATGAGCAGTGGCAGTGAGGACTACCAAATGAGTGGAATTCATGAGCTCCTTACCGTTACTGTACAAGTAACTGTATCTTGTGTATACACAAGATACAGCCCCAATATAAAGTCCTTTTTTGAGATCATTGATGTTGATATATTCTCTCCCTGATGTAGTATAACATTTTTTTATTTATTTTTTTTTACATAAAGCTGTCCAATAACCTACTTGAAGTGAATAGTATGAATGGACAACTTCCCACAGCTTTTTGGCAACTCCAGATATTCTAACCTGAGTGCATGCATGCATGAAGCCCTGGTGAACTTAACGATCAATGGCTACATCAGCACAGAGAAAATCACATGCATGAAACCACAGCAATCCATTACTGAGTAAGCACCAGTAATTAGCAAAGGGTCAGTGAATTCCTCTTCCAGTGTGCAACAAGCCATAAATTGCAATAAATTACTTTATTAATGTATTCAATACCTCCTGGTGCATAGTGAAATGTAACAGAAATGTACAATAGATGTAAAAGCTTGATTTGTTTTTTGTTGATTCAGTCCATTGCTGTTTAGTTACCTTACATTCAGCAAAAAATGTCACTGGTGACCAGCATTAACTGCAGGGTCAACAGAAGGTGGGGACAGAGCTGATGGGCTGCAGGCCTCCTAGAGCACTGCTCCCACGCAGGGAACTCTCCTCAGTCCCAACAAAAGTTTCTGCTTTTCTGTACCTCAGGTATTTTGCATACTGTGGATTTTACCTCTGCTGTGAACAAATCATGGCATTGCCAAGATTCAGCTCATTTGCTGTCCAATACCTGAAGGAAAGGTGCTGATAATAAAACATACATAAGGTTATGCAGTTGACCAGCTGAGGAACAATGTGCCGTAGCAGGGTCAAGTCCATTCAGTACTACCAACATATGTCAGTGGCTACCCACCCACAAATCCTGCCAGACACTCTCACTAAAGCAATTGGAGGCCGTTCCAAGAGTCTCAGACTGTGCACAGAGGTAGCCACAGATGCCACAAATGTCACTTGACAACTTCAAGTTCCAACTTGATCACCCAGCAGTGTAATGTTAGTCTAATTCCAGTCAGAATCAGGTTCTTAAACCAGATCTTAGAGGGCTAAATACATCTTCAAAAATAACAACAGCCACAGGCCTGTACAACCAGACCACGTCAACATTCTTACCTACACCAGTGTAAAACTGGAACTTTATATATCCTACCAAGCTGCCTGATAAAATCCTGGTTGTTTTTCTTTACAAGGCAGCAGCTTCTAATACAAGACATTTAATTTCATCAAGCCTCAAAATAGAGTTCAACATCTCATGTAGCACACACAATACTTGGCTCCCAAGAAGGCTTTTTTTACAGAGGGCATACTTTCCTGTGAAAATAACTGTGTGATATGCCATGTCATCACATTGCCATTTCCTCAATTTAGAACACAGTTCCCCAACTGTGGTGTTCAAAGCTAACAATAACACTGGCTAATGGTTGCAATACATCCAGGCAGCTGTGAACTTTGAGGGATAACAATGAGGTAAGATGAACTAGGGTTCACAGCAAAGCACTTGATGACTCTAGCAGTTATTTAATGTATTTAAGATGTGAATTATTTGATGGATAATCTCAAGTGGATCCCTAACACTCCTTTGATCCTTCCTGGTTCCCTCTCCACTCCACATTAACGTAGTTACCAGAGACTTGTTGCCAGTAGGTGTTACGCTCTCATTGTCAGCGCGGCTGCTGGCGGCTCTTATCGCTTCTGCACAGAGATTCTTCTTATACAAATTCTGACTTCTGCAACAGAACAAAAGCTGAAGCAAGTTATTTTGCTCTGAGAGGAACAGATGCTGCTTTTTTCACATGTTATTCTGTGAGTATTCACAGAAGTACGTATATTTTGTTTTCTCTCACTGTGTATTGCTATCCATTGCTATATTTGTGCATTGCTACCCATTACCACACAGTGGTTAAAACAAATTGCTTGTCAGAAAAAGAAGTCAGTGAGAAGCACACAAATGCTTGTGCCATCTGTAAAGGGTCATTCAATAGAAAGAACAATAGGCCACATAATTTTAATTAGACCCTTCCATTTTCTTACATTTTTCTATTTTTAATAATTTTATCTTATAAATTTTGTTTCAGCCAATGCAATGAAGAATGTTTGTGGGTGAAGCTCAGAAATAAAAATCTAACTGTATTTTTGTACACTATTGGTAGCTACAATTATGAAAGTCACTTTTGTATTCATCTGCATCATTTATGCAAAGCAACAGTTTCAGAAGCTCCTATGAAATAAACAAACTGAAAGTCTGAAAAAGCTTAGAAATAAGATCTTCATGACCCACAGAATTGGCTTTAGGGGAAAATAAGGTAGGAGTACAGTCTGGAGCTAGAAAAGGTATGAATAATCAGCTATAAAATGCTAGTTCCATAAATTCAAAGATTTATTTTTGCAGTTAAACAGAAATCACTTGTAAAGCGGTGTAGGCCCAAATAAAACATTTTATTCTACTTCTCTTGAGATCCAAATCAGTACGTCTTTATTCACTTTACATTTTTGCCCTTCTAAGCATCAGCTAACAAAATTAATGTTATTGCCTTCAAATTGTGGAAGTCTGAGGTTATAACATCTTTTTACTTGATCTATTTTAAATAAAATTTAGTAGATATTTACCAAAGAAAATAGGAATTTTGCTTTTATTTAGGAACTTGCCTTTTATTTCTATATAGCTTTTATATACTGACTGGGAAAGGTCACACAGCATAATTACCATATATTGCTTCCTTCATCAAAATACAATGTAAATTAATTTTGCTTTGTGTGTGCGGCCTTGGCCAACCGAGGTGGAGAAATTGTTGGTGTCGAATCTACGATTCAGGTTTGGGTTTCTTTTGTGGAAAAGAGTTGTTTCCTTGCTTCCCAAGGAAGGTAAGAAACTGTCAGACTGCATAAATCCAACATTAAGAATAACACAGTGCTCTTCAGCAGACAGCAGTCATTGAACAAACCAACACAATACTTCAGCACGCTTGGCCTTCAGTTCCCACATTTTCAAATAGGCAGGTGCAGACCTCCAGCTTCATTTCCTTCAATTAAAAGGAGATAGGCATCTCCATTTTGCAGGGGAAGGAACAGGACTATTAGAGACTTAATCTGTACATTTTGAAATACGGCAGATTATCTGAAAAAGTGGTGTAGCAATTTCAACCCCAATACTGGTTCCCAGACTCCAGTTAAATAGGGATTTTAGATCAGTGGTTTAATTTTTATCTAGTTATACTAGTAATTGCTGCAGTTCAAATTCAGTCAAGTGTGTAATTGAAAACCTGTTGTTGTGGTAAATAGTTATATTGATCAAAAGCATTTGGCAAGAAATAAACATAAATCTGGGAGAAAAAGAGGAAGGGAAGAAATTTAATGCTATCATACTTTCAAACAAATCATATTATATATATATATATATATATATATATATATATATATATGATCAAAATATATGAGAAATAAAAGAATCTCACAATTTTTGTGTTCTTTATATATCCACTGATCAGAATCTGAATCCCAGGTTATTTGAAAAAAACAGGCTGCACTTAGCTTTAATTCTGGACCCTTATCACTAGTTAATAGAAAATAAGAAATGCTGCAGCTTCCCTACTTTTATGGACTAAATATACAAAGAACCATAAAATAAGAATGAAAAATATTAGCATGCATATTTAACTTCTTATGTCTAGGAGAGCCTAATTTTAAAATTGACCTAAACCACAAACAAAAATCCAGCATTTAAATCAGCCTCTGAGAACAGCTGTCTGCTAAGGTCATGGCCAGAAGACTCTAGCTTAAATGCTTAATACTTTCCAGTCTAAGGGACACCGATGACATTTAATTTCACATCAGACTGGGCTCTTAAATAGTGACCGCTGGGATTCTTTTTGCCACAAGAAGAATCCCAAATCTGCGCAATTCATTACAGCCATGGAAAATGCCAGGGAGTACTTTTACAACAGATGTGCTTAGACTCACTTCCCTGATTTTACTCTCTCTACTGCCAGGAAAACTGTCTCCACGTTCACTGCTGGAAGCATCACTCCCTAAGTTTGCCTTGGGAAGGTCAACGGCAAAGAAATTTTCAGGTGGAATTCTGCACTGAATGGGAAACAAAAGCCAACTCATTGAATAGCTGGCAGAGAAGAGCCAACCCCTACTACCATGACGGCTTCAGACACCTAGAGCTGCGAAGAGAAACCCAGGAAGAAGTAAATGGCACGCTCCTGAGCTCTGATAAGGCCTGTTCTTTCTTCCCTCCGCGTGTTTTGGCTCACTTAACAGCGGCGTGAGTTCTGCGGGCAAGGGACACTGTCGTGGTTTTAAGCCAGTAACTAAAAAAATTACTTATTTCTTGTTGTGAGATATGGATTAGAACAAGAGCAAAACAAGCTTAAAACTTAAAAAGAATAAAAACAGTTTATTAACGAACTACAAGAATAAGAACACCAGAATAACCTTTCAGAAAACCCCTTTATCTTCCACATCTTGACTATTTTTTTGTACACATGACAACATAGAAACAAATAACTTTAAAACTTTGGTGGTTAAAAACAGTCTCAATTCTTGCTACAGTCTTTTCATCAGTCTTTGTAGAGAAACAGAAGTCTCTTTCTGTTAACTTATAGAGTTTCTCACGAGAAAACTATTTTTGTCATAGTTTTCTATTTCTCTAATGCCAGCTGCCCGGAAATCTGTCATTAGCCCTTCTCCTCCCATCTCGCATCTCTCCGAGGTCTTTATTCCTTTTAAGTTTTAAGCCTGTTTTGCTCTTGTTCTAATCCATATCTCACAACAAGAAATAAGTAATTTTTTTAGTTACTGACACATGACAGACACGCCAGGACTTCCCGTTCCATTCACACAGCCAGTGAGACTGGAGAGCCAAAGAACAGGAGAGGAGAAGCGAGGAGGAGGAGGAGGAGGAGGAGGAGGAGGAGGAGGAGGAGGAGGAGGAGGAGGAGGAGGAGGAGGAGGAGGAGGAGGAGGAGGAGGAGGAGGAGGAGAAGGAGGAGGAGAAGGAGAAGGAGAAGGAGAAGGAGAAGGAGAAGGAGAAGGAGAAGGAGAAGGAGAAGGAGAAGGAGAAGGAGAAGGAGAAGGAGAAGGAGAAGGAGAAGGAGAAGGAGAAGGAGAAGGAGAAGGAGAAGGAGAAGGAGAAGGAGAAGGAGAAGGAGAAGGAGAAGGAGAAGGAGAAGGAGAAGGAGAAGGAGAAGGAGAAGGAGAAGGAGAAGGAGAAGGAGAAGGAGAAGGAGAAGGAGAAGGAGAAGGAGAAGGAGAAGGAGAAGGAGAAGGAGAAGGAGAAGGAGAAGGAGAAGGAGAAGGAGAAGGAGAAGGAGAAGGAGGCAGCAGGAGCCCAGCCCGTGTGTGGCAGCAGTACCTGCGGCAGGAGGCAGCCAGGACAGCCAGCAGCAGCAGCAGGGCCAGCAGGGCGGCGCAGGCGGCGATGGCGATGCTCCGGGCCCTGGCCCGCCCGGTGCTCAGCCGCTGCTCCCACCACTCCAGGTCGCTGAACTGGCAGCGCTCCCCCACGAACCCCGTCACGCAGCTGCCAAGGAAAGAGGGCACACGCTGCAGCGGAGGGCAGGGCACAGCCCCGCACCATTATCCACCGCTGCAAAAACATCTGGTTGAGTTTAGCACCGGGGAAGACGAAATTATTTCAAATTATATTTATATATATATATATATATTTATATTCTATTTAAATTTTGGTGTCAAAACCTGTAGAATCCAGTATTAAAAGTATTTTTCTTTTTTTTAAAAAAAAACAACTTTATTTTTTACTGGTATTGGATCGCCTATAGAATTATACAGAGAGGTTGTCATTACCAGATTCCTATGGGCAAAAAGTAGGAAAAAAAAAATCTTAAATCCTGTAAATCCTGCTGTGTGATTAGTGTTTCCCTAGGATTTTCTGTTTAACTTCTTTCAGCAGCAAAGAAGTTCTTCTTTTTTCCCCTTCTTTAAATTAGGCAGTACAGGACTGACTCATATTTTCACAGTGACTAGATTATAATAATGCAATTTTAATCCGAAACTTTACTTTAAAATTTAAGATGAGTGAAACTGTTTTTAAAAACCCATGCATACAGTTTAGAAATATCTTCAAAACTTACTTTTAATATAAGTTTCTTCTGGAGGCAGATTTTGTTTATTTGTTTGGTTTTACCATTGTAAAACCCAACACAGAAACTTCCTATCAATGCATGAAACCTTCAAATCAAAATTACTGGAAAGTGAGAAATACATCAAAAAAATAATCCCAGCCTAGTTTTAGTATGCGAGGCAAGACACATTAATAATAAATGGAAAAAATTTAAAGTCTATTCCATTCATAACAATCCCTCAGCAATGTAGGCTCAACTCATCACTATTCTAATTGGTCTAATTTTACTCAAGTCCAAGAGCTTTTCTCCAAATGAGAAAAAGAAGCAGGATTTGACCTGCAGCAGCTTTTATCTAATGAAGACATGAAGACATTGTATCAGTTACTAAGTCAGGCACAAGCACTCTCACTCTGTTACAATTTAGAATGCATGTGTGCGGGAAGGCAGAAAAAATTATAATTTTTAAATGTTAAATTACAATGAATTTCAAACATGCAGGCAGATCTACTTTCTAGTGTAAGATCTTTTATTAATTAAAATACAAATCACACTAGGTATTTGATTTTTGCTGCGTAACATTTTTTTCTGTTCTTTCCCTCTGGTAGTTAATAAATCAGAGCCTACATGAATGAATGCTGCCATCTAGTGAGGATTCATCGGGGACAGAATCCAGCAACCCCCACACACAAACTCCAACAGCATGGCTAAAGCAGGACTCCTTTTAAATTTTTTAACTGCTTCCACTTCCAAAACTGAAAAATATGTACAATTGAATTCTCATTATGCACTGACACCTAATAAATAAGAGAAAAAAAAAAAATGTGATCCAATTTGAAAGTTTTGCAGGTTTAGACTCTTCAATTTCAAGAAACTTCTGAGGTGAACATAGATAGTTTACTATGCCTCTAAAAGTTACATGAAAAATTCAAAACGAGTACCAGAGATGACTATGAGTATCTCCAGAGTCTGTCAGTCTTTGCCCAAGGACTTTGCTGAGCTCAAGAAATCCACAGCACAAAGCATCTACTTCATTCCCATATACCTACATGAGACACATTCCTTTCATATTCTTACAGGTACAGAGGTCTGTAGGCAGGGGAGACCACTCATATTTCAAAATAGGAAATCCTGAGACACAGAGAGAGATTTTCCTACCCTGGAACAGCATCCACCCCTTGTACAGGTCTGTGACCCCAGGGAAGGAGGCAGGCATTGGATTTGTCCCATTGTAAAGATTTTATGCTTGATTTTGAAGAAAGATTCTGCATACAGCTTCAAATACAATCAGGTTATACACTTAAATGCCAGAACTAAATGTTTGGAAGAAATGACTACCCCATGGGGCTAGGTTGTCACATTGACCAAATCAAGGCTGACTTTGGGAGAGATGAGATTTTCCTTGCTTTCATCAGTACCTGCACTTGGGGAACCCAGAATTAGGCTTCAAAAAAATATAGAGAGAATTAAAAATACTGACAGGGGAAGTAGGTCTCAATTTTGAGGTCTCATTGAGACTCTCCCTGTTTTTAAGAAGGCAATTATACCCTATCCTTTTCTGCCCTTCTGTAATGGAAGATGCTGACACCAGAAGATTGCTCCCTGGCCCCAGGCAGAGAAGACAAGACTGAGGTGTCCTCTTCCATCCCAGTGAAGGCTACACATGAACAGCAAGGCCAGCAGGGACAGCAGGACATCTACAGGAGAGAGAGCAAGCACCTTTTGCAAGTCATTTAACAGCTTACCTCCCATTTCCAAAGTAAAAAAATCAAGTGCTTAGGGAACAAATCCAATCCTACTATTAATTGCAACGGGTGTGAATGGAGTGGCCCTGCACTGAAAATTACACTGATCACTTACAGGAAGGAGAAGATTTGAATGTTAATGAGTGACGTGGGTGATGAGCAGATCATTCATGGACAAACTCTTCACTGCCTGCAGTTAACTGGGGGTAGCATTCCAAGGGTGCTGTTCTTCAGCAGAGAAAATATAAATTTCTGTACTTACTTGCAGGCATAGTCTTGTAGATCAGAAACATAATTGCACACTCCACCATGGAGGCAGTATGACTCGTAGGAAGGAGGGCATCCTACAGTGTCACCTTGCACAGCATTTGTGGTGTATTCCTTGCTGGCAGCAGTTGGGGGAACAGTAGATTCTGAAACAGAGCATTTCACAAGGACATCTCAAACTTCTGGCCTCATTCATAACATAATCTTACAAAAGAGTTCCAGAATTTCAAGGTATTAAACTAGGTAAAAATAACCGATTTCTATTAATTACTTGTGTTTTAGCTATTTTCTTATGTTGTTATCAAATTTAGGCAAGCAGTAATTTTGATCAAATTACTAAATATGCTTGATTTTAGATTTACAGTGGAAGACCTACAGTGATTGACTGGGTTCTGTGTGTTTAGATGAGTGATCCCAGCTCTGAAGAAAAACTGCACCAACTGTCCAGGTGCTTACTCTGAAATGATTTTTGCATCTTATGCGGCTTTGGCATATGGTAAATGTATAAATTACCAGAGTGAGAGGTAGAGGTGAAGGTGACTATGTTTCATGAGCTTGGATCTCAGACTCAGAAGATTTCACAAGCAACCATTCTTAAGCAGATTGTTTCTACTCTGCTGCCATCCAGTTAATTGCATCTCTGTGTGATGGCAGATCACATTTTCTGTTGTTGCAGGCTAGCTCAGGTACAGGTCACAGCATCACTGGGGGAGCAGGGAGCCCTATGGTTCTGCCAAAGGCTTCTGCAGCCTGCTCTGAATCACACATACTGCCACCTACACACCTATCCAAACTAGCTAGTTTTAAAGGTAGCACTAAGGTCTCTGCACAGCATGACCACAGACGTGCCCTTACAGAAAAGGGGTTTTTTCATGCCTGCTTTGATGCTACAACAAATCTACAGGTCAGAAAAAAACAGCTCCATGGCAAAGAATTTCCGGCAGTATTAGTAGAGACACACCTAATCATTCTCATACAATTATGGGGTCAGTTCTGTGACTCACACCAGTTTTATTGCAACATGACCTTCAATGACATTTGGGTTTTAAAATTTCATTTGCAGGAGAACTGCCATGGCAAAGAGCCTGAATGGAAAGGGATGAGTGATTATAGTGAACCCCAGGTGTGCGTGCATTCAGCAAAGAAAATTTCATCTTGCTAAAAGAGCTTATTAGGTAAAGAACTAAAACAGTGTGTTAACATCTATAAAGACATGGGATCAGACTGACAGATGAGGGACCTAGGAAACATTACTTCCAAGTCATGCATCATTTAAAATCATCGTTTCCTGAGTGACACCTGAAACTACTGAAAGATTAAGTGACTGAAATGGGAGTGGGAATCTTGATAGGTGTTCTATTTAAGAAAGCCATAATTTCCTTGTTTTTTCTGAAGAAACAGCTCTGTGACAATCACACAATGTTCCTCCATCATCAGAAAGTCACTCAATCTGGAGCAAAATTCATCCTGACCAAGAGGGCTGACACAGAGTAAAACGAGTCACCCATTTTCAGAAAATGCTGCTATCGCATTGAGGCACTAAAATGAGGGTCAGATAGTTGTTAGTGCTGCACCTTGAGCAGCTCCCTTCAGTAAATTGGTACTCAGATTTTCTAAGTAGTTTCAGAGCCCTTTTGAACAATCAGTGACTGGAACTGAAAGACAAGCTTATACTGAAGAATCAAAAGGCACTTAAATCATGGGCATTTCCTGTGCTAGCCTTTGGCAGAGTAACAGAACACACAGGGAGTTTGAAAAATGGCACAGACTGAAATTACCCTCAAAAAATGTTACTTCCAAGGAGCATTTACTTCTGCTGTTGAGTGTAAAAAACATTTGATAGATTTGTTGTCACATTTAGATAGTAAGAATTTACATTGAACCTTAACGTAGATATTTCCTAACTAAACTCGGATCTGTTCTCCTTAGTCCAGCACACAACAGCCTCCGAAAGGCAATGCTAAATGGATCCACAAGCTGGTCAGGGTATTACTATACAGAGATCCTTTCGTTTCCAGGTGTAACAATTTATCCAAGGACGCAGCTCTTAATTTAGGGCCATTTAGTTTTCTTTGCTCACTCAGTTTACTCACTGCAACCAATGCCAGTCCCAGAAGCGTGATCAGCACACGAGCAAGTGAAGTTTCCTTCCGTATTTGTGCAGGTCATGTTCTCTCCACAGGTGTGGGACCCCGTCTTGCACTCATCAATATCTGTCACCCAAAGAGTCTGCAGTTAGAAGAATGAAATGCCTCAGAGCATCAGCTAAAAGGGCAGCAGTTGCAGCACTGCCTTCCCCAGGCAGTGGGGAAAAGCACCGGAGACCTCTCCCTCTGCAAATATGCCTTCATGGAAAACCTTTGGAAAAGCAACCAGCATACTTTCTCTAACAGGAGCATGCTGCAGAAACTCTCTACCGGGAGAAGGAGGAAAGGGCTTCCCCGTGAAATGTAACAAGTACAGCAGAGTTGGAGACTTATTTGTACCAGATGTATTCTCCTGGCATTCCTAGTCATAGTTTGCAGCCTGTTGGCATTCCTGCATTAACACAGCAGAAGGGTTTGAGTGGGGAGCTGCCCACCCCTGTACCACCCACCTAGTTCGGCCTAAAAAAGAGTTTAAGCAGAAGAAAAGTGCCTAGAACCCCCCTGGTTTAATTCCGTTTGTGTGAAGACTTCAATGAGTGAGGCTTTGAGTAACTATGAAGAGGCTCCCTTGATGACAAGATTGTCCAGGCTCAGAGCCCATGTTAGGTTTGTATACATCTCTCACCCTCATTCTGCTGTACTCCCTTCTCCTGCCTCTCCTCTATTCTGCAAAGCCCAGGGCAGCAGCCTCTGCCAGCCTGCACCTGCACATTGCTGAGTGCTGAAGCACTCCGCTCAGAGGTGAAATATAGCACAGTGAAGGGGGGGAACAAAATGGCTGCAGCATATTTTAAGAAATGTCATTTCACCAACACAGCATGAACTCATTGTGTGTTATCACTGGACATACCATCACATTCCTGGACGCTGTGCATGCATGCAGGCACTCACAACTGAAGCACAAAATCACTTACCAGTTTCTGGTTTTTATAGTACATGTCAAATCATTGAACACAAACTTAGTTTCAGTTATGTTTACACCTTAGTAATATTGTATCTTTTGTAAAATGCTGAGAATCTATTTTCTGGACTTAAAGACTTCAGGAAGATAATGGACTGGTTTTCAATCACAGTGGAAGGTACTACATCCTGAACAACTATACCACAGTTTAGTGGTAGGTAAGACTGTAAGGGCTGCTTGAGGACTTGCCTTCTAGGGTTTTCTGGGTCAGCAAGAGGACCCTGTCACTTCTGTGTGCACTTCCAAACACCCCCAAAGACATGAGCTCTCTCTCTGACCTGTACAGGCAAAAGGCCTTCTCGATTCTTCTGCCTCTGATACTTTCCGCACTCTACCCATAATAATGATTTTGTTCTTAATTTTTCAGTCACCCTAATCAGCATTGAAGAACCAAATCCAGTAAAGATTATATAAGAATTGGTTCAAACTTAATGGGCTTTGAATTAAGCTATAAAGGAAAAAAGGAAAAGAAAAGGACAAAAGAGAAGGCGAGACTCTCATAAGGCTCTGAACAAACTGTGTGCTAGTCAAATACTGGAAAGAAAAAGCTTCCTGTTCATATTTACCACTAAAATGGATTAAGAATTTAAGAGACGTAGGGAATGAACTAAAGACCTGGCATTAGAGCTGGATGGGAAAATCAGTGGGTCTGATTATTAACAAGACTCTAAATGTACTCAAGTTGTCAGTGTCACACCTTGAACCTCATGCCTATTAAACAGACCTGGCATTATTTGATGAGTATTATGACACACTCAATACCTGCTTTCGTTTATATTCATGGCAACGATTTCCAATAAAGCTCTACTGCTTCACCTCCACTTCCCTCCTCCCCTTCACTCTTCCTCTCTCTCCTTCTACAGCCACTAAAAAGAGTGCAAACACTGAAAGGAGATATTCACTGACAACTACAGGCTTTGCATATTGATCAGTTGCTGAGCATACCACACTTCAAACAGGGAGGAAGGAATAACAAAGGCAGAAATGCCTTCCAGACAGAGCAGAGCCCTGACACATGCCCATACCGTAGCAATGGACTCCATCTCCAGTGTAGCCTTCCAGGCATTTACAGACGTAGCCCCCTTCCGTATTGATACAGTCCGACACGCTCCGATTGCAGCGGTCCATGCGCACAGCGCACTCGTCAACGTCTGTGGGGCAAAACAAGGGACAGGACACTCGCGTCAGGAAGCCACCACATCAACCAATAAACTGAATAATCCACCATGGATCTCCCTCAGACCATGCTGACACCCGGGTTTTAAAGCACATGTGAAGCAAATGGGAAGAGAAGGACTCTGTGGTCTTTTTTGGTATGAAGTTTGATGGAGGTGTTCTAAAATCCAAGGGAGTCAACCAGGTACTACCAACTGGAGATCACAGATATAATTTGCTTCAAAAACCTGTTCAGAGGAAATGATCTGATTCAAAAATTGCTTTATGTTATAGAATCATAGAATCCATTAAGTTGGAAAAGACCTCTAAGAGCATTTAGAAACTTATTTTTTATGAAAGAACACATAGGCTTAAAAAAAGAAAAAGTACTATGGTGAAAAAAAATGTATGACCATTTCAGCTTGCAATTTTTTTTTCCCTTTCCATAGTAACAAAAATTCTGCTGAGTCTTCATGCTTAGCCACCAAATGGTATTTTTTTTCCTGTTCCTATCACCTTCTTCTCTTGATCTTTGTGAGAGCAAAACAGTTCTTCCATGCATGTTGCAAACAAGTCCAGAGGCTTAAAGACCGCCCTGAGTAATGTTTTGCATGGCTGTAAGAGTCTTTTTCTAGTGCTAGAAAGAAACTAAAGCAGCACTTTCATATAAACATTACATCAGGTATACTAATTTTGAAGAGATCCCTTATGTGTAAATTAGACATTAACTATCATGTCTATGGAGTGAGCTTTTATAATTAGTCAATTTTTACAAATAAATACATTATACTTCTATTATCCCTGGTTTTGCTTGTTAATATTAATAAGATTAATATTAACACTCATGGCTAGAGGGGGAAAAAAAGGCATGTGATAATTAGCCCTTTCATCTCACATGCTCTCTGCTCATCATCCCTTTCATACTACTGACCTTTCTCTGATGCCTCACACAACAGAGCTGCCAGTGTGAAAGGAGATAGATTTTCTTCCTCTCCCTTCTTCTAAAATGTTTCAAAAGTTATAAAAATGTTTTTTATTACCATAGCATGATTTCCCCTTCCTGGTAAATCCTTTCAAACACTGGCACATAGCACCGTCTTCCAGCAAAACACACTCTGCATTGACATAACATTCTAGTGCAGTGCAGTCGTCTTCATCTATAGCACAGGCAAAACAAACAAACAAAAAAACACTAGATGGATTTGGAAATATCAAAGGAGGTAGTGTACATCTCTATTACAGAAAAACAAACAGCTAAGAAAACCAAAACATACAGTTGAAGTTTGAAACTTAGCTCTCCAGGATTAATAATGACCAGCCAACACAATCACTGCAGCTGTTCTCTTTGTCTAGATGGAGTTGACATGTCATTTAGTATCAGGATTTCTGAATATTTTATTCAAAACTTATTGCAAAACTTAATGATCTAGCGTCACCAAAGATATGTAGAATTCAGTGGATTTGTTTTAACTTTTTTTAGAGGAATGCAATATACTTAAAAACCTAAAGGAGAGACTTTTCAAGTGTTACAAATTAGAAATGTTTGTTCTCTAGACCAGGATAATATTATAAAACTTTGTTGATATAGCCAAGGAATATAGACACAAAGAAAAAAAAATATTCCTACCTGGAATAATTTCACAGACTCAAATTCTTGTTAGAAGGTTAAGAGCCTGAATACCACCAGTCTCAACAATGAACCTTTCTTTCTTTAAGGTATATGACTTCTTTCTGCCCTATAAACCTGTTCAGAGCCTCAGAGTAAGCATAAGGAAGATAACCATCAGACTCTACCTGATACCATGATTTCAGCCATAAAAAAAGTCATTTTCTTCTTTTCCCCATTGTCTGCATCCTTAAAAATCCGAGTGCTCCACCTGCTCTGGAGCACAGTCTGTGGTGGTGGTGGCATTGGCATTAACTCCTTGTTCACAGAGATGCTTCCTGAAAAAGACAACAAAAAAGTGACATGGACTATTTAAATCTAGTGAAACAGCCTTCTGATTTTCAAGTACTTGTCTACTTTCCAATAACCATGGCAGTTTCCTTTTAAAATAAACATCACTATCCTCCCAGACAAACCTGTTTCTGATATCAAATTATTCCTAAAAGCACTCATGGGTGAGTTTTCTCAAATACAAAAGAGAAGAAATGTGACTCGTTGCTCACAATACTTGTCAGCATTGCACACACCTTTTTCACTGCTAAAATGCCTAGGGAAAAATTACAGTGGTCAGACGACATGCCTGTTGTCTTGTTGTCCCAAGAACAAACATTCCAGCATTTTCATTCTCCAGAGAAATGTAACATTCCTTATGTTAGAGCAAGGTGAATTTTTCCAGTGCTACCTGTCAGGATCCTCAAGGGTTTGAGGGGCCTCTTTTTGGGAACTGGAGGACTGTACCTTCTGTTGAGTTGGAAGAATCCAGAGCATAACAGGATTTTCCATCTTGAGCTTTTCCAAATCCTGGATAGCACTTGCAGTGGACAATTCCAAAACTGTTTTCACAGATCTGATCACAGCCTCCATTCTCATAAAGGCAAGGATTTGCCCCTAATGAAGAAAAACAGGAAAATTAATAAGTTTCTTCTTTAGTCAACATCTCTGTTTAGACATGCAGAGTTGAAGCAGTTGGAAAAAGAGTAAGTACTGATTTTTTTTTTTTTTGTATAACAACAAATGCACATAGTAAAGCATGGATATTATCAGCTAGCCCCTGACAGTAAACGAGATTAATGTACTCTGTATCTAATGTATGTACCACATTTTTTAATTTTATTTCCTTTATTGTTTTTCCTTTAATATTTAGAGTCCTAATATTTCAAGGACATGAGGAACCTGTGATAACCTCTCAATCCTGGTCTATTGAATTACTCTTCTTCTTACAGGGAGATTGTTCCCAACAGAAATTCAATTTATTTGATCAAAAACTAGTAAATCTCGCAAAATCTTTCCCCATGTCATTTGTTGTTATTGGTGTGTGCGGGGTGCTAATAGACTAGGATAAATAGGAATTAGAAGACTGTGGTAGCCTCATGGCAATTGATCAGCATCTATTCTTGGGCATGAACATAAATCTGTCAGCATTCCTGGGACACGTGCCCAGATGATGCTTTCAATAAATGCCAGTCTGGCTATGCAAGGCTTTCTAAAGAGCCTATTTCTGAGAAGATAATCCTGTACCCAAGGACATCTATTCTGCTGGAATCAGTGAACAAGAGGAGGCTGGAAGGGAATGGCTGCTTAATTTTTGCAGTATACCTGGTTTCGCCAAAGGATGAACTACAACCATTGATGAGGGTCTCAGCATGCTGCCTCGGAGACGTACCCTGTTTTGGCCGGTCTTCTTGTCCACCCTCACTAGTGATGGCCTAGCCCAGTCAGAAAACCACAGGTGGTCCTCAAACACCGCTACAGCAAAAGGGTGGCCTACAAAGACATCAGGTTTATCATTTCCACATCTGCAGAACATACACAAGAAACCCTGTAAAGGAAAGCATTATCTGCATATAGATCGGCATCTAACACAGGGGCCTAGCCATAGCCAGTGCTCCACTTTCATTTCTCGTGGAGAGGGATAAGAGTCTGTGAACAGTGGACCACTGTTACTTGTGCTCTTAGCAAAGGGGGCTGTGACACCTGCCTGGCTCAGTACATGCTCTATACTTCAGGTGACTTCCAACCACATCTAGTTCACAAGATGCTTCTACCTCACACATCATCTCTTGAGGCAGCGTTGGGACCAGCCTTTCAGAACTCGAGTACCTCCCTCCTCTGCCACCAAGTGGCCTGGCAGAGAGCTGCTGAGGTACACAGCCCCTTTTGCAGTCTTCACATAACAAGGAGGAAAGGAGCTCCTGGCATGTGTCATCCTGCACAAGCATCCTGGCACGGGGCAGCCTGGGAGCTACAGACACTGCAGCCACTGGCTCCTGGTAGGGCCCCAAAGCCAGCATGTGGCCTCTGCAAGTGCCAAAAGTACACACAAGTGCAGTGCAGAGGGGCATACAGCCAGCTAACATAAACCACAGGAGGCAAGAGGTCATCCCAGTAACTTCCTCTCTTTTCACTGATGACAGCAGGATCCTAGACATCAGCTTCAACCAGAAATATAACAATTACAGGACTAAACGTAGCTGCAAGAAATTACACCCAAGTTCAGAGCACAGGAACTTTTCCTCTGTAGCACAATATTATCTGCACTAGGAAAATTCAGATCCCTAGTTTGACTTCCAGAGATAAGCTCAGCAATTCAGAATCCAAAGGACAATTTCATAGAAGTAATGACAGACATAAAGTTCTTTACAAAATGATTCTGACTCTTTCTAATTTCTCGTGATAGAAAGCTGTCATTAGTCTATATGGGACTACGCATTTTTTCTATACACTCAAGAACCTCCTGCTTTCAAGGTGGCCTTTGGGCAAGCTTTTTGAGATGGAAGGTAAGAACACATGCTATTCTTCCATGGATGTACACCTGGCTTCAGGAAGAGTGGATGCTTCCTGGATGAAGCAGGTTTGCTTTGCCGTGGTCCCCAGTGGAACTGCACTCTACCACTGCAGTCTGAGCCCCTCTGAAAGGTAAGATTTTTAAGCGCGTGATTTTAATGATTTGTGCTTTTGATTCTTGATGTAGACCTCAACTAGGTGATGTTTAATTTCAGTAATGAAATTCAGATCCCAACATGTATTAGCTTAAAAAAAAAAATTAAAAATCAGAGGCAAGCAAACAAGCAAATAAAACAACAGATAACCAATACAGATAACAAGGAGAGCCTTGGGGAAGGAGTATGTGTTGGTATATCTTCAATTCACCCCACAAATAAACTGAATAAACCAGACATTTACAAAAAAATTCTAAGACACTGCTTAAGTGTTTTTTAGTGTTATGTTATGAAGAGTGTATTGTTGGCACCTCACTACCTCCACTGACACATGTTTAATCACTGATCTTGGTTCTTATCTTTTCTTCCTACTAAATTTGAGCAACTAGACCAAGATCTAGATACTGTCCCCATGCAAATGTTTCCTCACGATTTTAGTATCTGTAATTTGCACTGTTCACAAACAGCACCCTGCTTTGAACAGCAATTTGTTAACCTCTTATTTTGCAAATACATTAAGGATTAAGTCAGAAGCACAGTGTCAGTTAAAGGAGATAGCAGGAACAGCGCAAATGTGACCCACTACATAAGCAAAAGGGATGGTTGTGCTTTTCATTGCTTTGGGCAGGTTATTACGGGCTGTTATGCTTACAGCTGAAAACAGGGTTAGGTGGAAGAGCAGAAATATTGTACCTATTTAGCATGCAGCTCTACCGAATGAGCTCTCAGTACAAGCGCCACGAGAGGGAGCTGCTGTAATAAAAATTCATGTTACAGCAGAATCCTATGAAGAGGTGCCACCTTCCTGTCCTCCAGTGTACAGCCGTTCAAGAGCAAAAACTGAATTCCAGTCTTCACTAACAGCATTAGGAAAATATCAGGACGTGCTTCTCTAAATTCATACCACTACAGGTCATCTTTTTCACTTCCTTGCATTCAGATGTTGATGTCCTTTTATCTCACCCCCAAACAGCCGTATCACTACTCCCTTCTCATGGTTTCTGTAGTGCTCCTAGCTCTCCTTCTCTGCTTTCTCCCTGTAATACACTGTCTTGTTATGGAGAAACAAAATGAAACTCTGATCAGACTTCAAGGTTCTCCTTTTCAGATCTGCTGCAAGGCAGAGCATACAGCAGAACACGAGCAGCACGCGGAGAGAGAAGGCTGGAAACTCTCTCTTCTCAGGCCTTTTGATGTAAATATAGACTGGATGTAAATTATAAACTGGAGAACACCGATTCCTCCAGGACCTCACTCCGCTCACCTCCAGAGGACTGGGAGGGTACCTGGCTTAGGTGATGAACACAATCCTTCCCAGGGCACAGACTGGAACAGAGGCTGCTGGACAAAATAACCATGAAATTACCCATGGCAGTCATGGCCTTGGGCTACGAGTCCTCACTCTGCCCATGTTCTGCATGGACACCTACAAAATGGTCCCCAGAGGGATCCCAAGACCAAAAGGAATTGTCCTTTCCAGAAACTGATTTGCCATGTACAAGATTCTTAAACGCATGGTTTACTTTAGACATGGTACAACATCAGTTCCTTGTTCTAACACCTCTGTTCTCTTGCTCCAGAACAACATGTTAAGTTACATGTCCAGTTACATGTCAAGCAGTAGAAATCTTAGCCATAAAAACTACCAGCATATTGTAAAATCATTTTTCATTTGGTATTTATTGTGTGTTTAGAATCCTTCCAGCGTTCAGCATTGCAGATGCAAGTTTGCTGCTCAAGGACTTTAATGACACAGATTAATTCCCTTTCTTCTTACATCAGTATAACTTACTGATGCAATAAACACAGCAAAACCTGCATTAAAATAAGCAGCCATGCATGGGAAAAGAAAATCACGTTTTTAATTTTTTGAATCTTTTCATTTTTCTGTGAAGACAGAGAAGTTCTCTGTGCAATGCCAAGTGACCCGTGAATAAAAACAGAGAGTGGTAGAAAGACATTTAGCTTTTGCTAAAATGAGTAAAAGTCAGCTGGGTAACAGAGTGAAGAACTTAGGTGCTGTCATTAACCTCAGCATAGCATAGGATATACAGCACAGCAGCTGGCCAGTAATTTTCATGCACATATGCAGACACACACACGGACCAGCAGCAGTAGGTAATCATCAACCCCAAAGCCTCACCTACATCATTCTGTGCAAGAATTCGACGACCAGAACCATCCAGGTTTGCGCTCTCAACCACAGCCTGTTTAGCATCACACCAGTACAACTTGTCAGCCAGGTAGTCAAGAGCTATCCCACTGGGCCACACCAGGCCAGTGCTGGCTACGACACGGCGATCGAAGCCTTCTAATGAAGAGCTGTCAATCCGCGGATTGACCCCCATGTCAGTCCAGAATAATCTCCTTCAGAAAACAAAATGAATACAGGAAGTCAGTAAGTAAATGTTTGTCCTCCTCTCCATGGAGTTCTTTCAAAGCAGAAAGGTCAGATCAAAGCAATATAGCCTGGACTCACAGGAGAAAAAGTGCACGCTTCAAACAAACATATTGGCTGCTGATCTTTTCACTCTTGCCATAAGACCCCAGGTGATTGCACTGGGACTTATGCAGAATCCTCACTCTGTTCACTGGCATGAAACATTTGGAAAACAACTCCTGACTATGTTAACTGCCACAGCTCTTCATATCTGCTTTTTGATTTTCCATGTGACAGCTGATAGCAGTTTAGCAAACCCAGACAACAGAAAACGATGCATTATCCAGACTCTGTCTAAACAGGGGTGCAACAATAAACTAATGAAACCAAAATTACCCATTTCCCATGGAAAACAGGCAATAGTAGGCAGGATGTTTTTGAAAAACACACCAATATCAGGTCCTGATTCTCAGGATCTTCCTCTAGAGTCCTGTGTGTTACTCACTGAGTGTTTAGCAGTGTTTCAATGAAGAGACAGTGCTAGAAGGCAACTAAAAATGGAGATAGTTATAATTGCAAATAATGTCTGAAGTTTGGGCTCAACTTTCCAGGTGCCTCTGTCAGATTTACTGAAATAACCCAGGGATTCACTTAACTTTAGTTACACAAGCATTTTTGTTCTGATGAAGGGATCAGGATTTCAAGATCTCTAACGAGAGTTTCACATCCTTCTTTAGTATTTACAGCTATGGACAATTGCTATAATGTCTGTTCATCCTTTCACATTAAATTTCTAAAAAAGAAGGTTCTAATGATGTTTCCTCCTCCCTTTTCCCTTGTATGCTTTGCCTCTACCAATAATTCTAATAAACAATCCGGCAGAAGCTACCTTTCTTCAAAGTTTTCCTGCAAAATGTCTCTATAACATTCAGCCTCTACTGAAAGATTCTTTCAGGTCTTTTATAGGCAGAGGCAAGCTAGCAAAATACCCTCCCCAAACCTGCTTCTTGCTGATTCATCAGTACTTAATTATGGCAGGATATGAGCATCAAAGCAAAATTTAAAGGACCAGATTTAAAATGTTCCTACTACAAGCATATTGACTAAAATCCATGGCACTTTGACATTGATTGAAATAGTCAATTCAAACTCTTGAATTTCATCAAGAGTTTAAAAACCTGGGATCATGTCAACACTAGTTAAGAAGATACAAGGTGCACTTAAAACAACAAATTTCCAGAACAGTAAATTAGGTTTAGTTTCCTCTGAAACTGAAACATGGACCAACAAAAGGTTGTATCGTAAGCACTACTGGTTAAAAATGATTACTTTCTTCACACTACTAGATATGGAACCATCAAAGTTTGTAGTGTGACACCTACAGCTGACAGAGACCTCAGTTGTTCATGCTTTTCTTTAGCTTAAATTGCACACAGAATTATTAATACTCCAATTACTTTCTTCTAAAATCTGTATGAAAAATGAACATGGCCCGACTCATGAAAGAAACCCTGCAATAAAACATTACTGTTCACGCAGCTCTGCAAGGCAATGACTAACCCAACATGAGACTAATCTTATTTTGGCTGGCAAAAGGGCAAGGCTTGCATGCTCATTTTTAAAAGTCATCCACAAGAATAACATGGTTTATTGTCTGTCACGCCTTACTTTGCAAATGGGTGAATGGCAATCCCTCGAGGCTGGGAGAGATCCTCCCAGATGATCATTTTTCTTTGCATTCCATTCAGATTGCTCCTTTCAATGCACACCTTCCTGCAACACACAGAGCACTGTTAGGTCCTCCCTGCTATCTTTTTAATTACCTTCTTGGGCTGAACATACTACGAGTTTGCATTGCTTTAGTTTAGCTGTAATAAATAATTTCACAGTGACAAGAAGTATATCCAGAAGTAATCCTGCTGATATGGGATGCCTAGTTGTTTTATCAACAAGTAATTCATGTTACAGCTTCATTATCTGGTCCAGGGCATGATGATAAAATACCTGCTACTCTGCAGAAGACATGAAGTTCTCCTTCTTTGGATGAAAAATGAATTACAAGTATGATCACTAACAGATAAATGCTAGCTTTAAAAGGAGCCAGGAGGAAAACCAGCTTCTAGCTGAACACCATTACCAAATGTATAAAGAATTTTTTTTAAATGGTACTTTTACATAGCATTTTTCACCCAGAAATCAGTGGTCATTTTACATACTGCATCTATTTTTGCAGGAAAGAACGAGACTAAGGTTCTTAATATTACTCATAAAATCTGTGGCCAAGTCAAGTATAGAATCTACATTGCCAATCTTTCAATTTACTTTTTTTCCAGAAAACTGATTTTATTGCTGCAATATTCACCTTGCCAAATAAATATCAGCCTCTACCTGCAAGCAAGCCTACAGCCTTCCACGCTACCTTGAACCCTCAAAGAAAGGCCCCTCAGAGATGGAAGGAGAAATATATTCTTGCAAATATGAAATACAAACAGGTAAATGCAGTGGGTGAGAAGGAAGTCACAGGTTCAAATTCTCATATTCTCCCTGAACTCCTGTCTTATGGAGAGAAGCACCACAATCTCCCATTTCACAAGAAACACTGGCATACAACAGCAGCTCAATCATGTGACAATACAGTACCTAAAAGCAAGGAAGTGGACTAGCAGAATATTTAAAATGGAGAAGGAGGGTGATCTAAACACTCAGAATTACTTTTTTATTGACTAACAAATTATGGATCATATTGAAAGATCATGGCCACTCTTCAAGTAGTCTTCATTATCTGTTGTGATCTGAAACTGCCTTTTAATCAAAGGTCAGTTTTGTTTCCCTCTGCATCTAAGGCTAGGTATCAGCTGAAAGGTGGTTACATGGTCTGGCAGCAGTCATTCCTATTTTATCAGAGATAATCGACAAAGACTCTCCAATATCATGATTCTAGCTGCCAACAACACTGACTTCTGCCCAAGATGTACTCAGTACAGTAATATTCTTTTTTATATGTATATACAAACATATACCTACACATACACACACACTCACATGCAGCATATGTATATAAAGAAGAGTGTAAGGATATATATTCACATGCACATGTGCACATACATATATGCAGTGCATGCTTTAGATTCCTTGCAACTGAGTCCAAACCCTTGCTTCTTGGAAAGAGAAAGATAAAAATACAATAGTAGACTGCAAGTGAGCTTCCAGCATTTTTGTTTTAAAGAACCTGCCAACTGCATATACTTGCCACTAAAATTACCCAATCAGAATGTGAAGCACTACTGAATTAGAGTGATATCCCAGCTATTTCTGTATCACCAGGCATTTATTCCGAATATTTTATGGCATGCTTCAACATAAATGAACTGTGGAGCATGTACCCTCTGTCTGTCCAATACAATTTACGGTTAATCCAGTCCACAGCAAGGCCCTCGGGTGTATCTATAGCTCCATGAATAACCTTTTCACGATCTGAACCATCCAGATTAGCTCGTTCTATCCATTTCAAGGCGGTGTGGGCAAAGTAAATCTGTGAATAAATAACAGACAAGGTGTCATTAGTTCTCATTGCACTTTCTACTCTACCTCCCCTGTCTAGTAACTCCATTTCTAAAATACTTTTTTTCATCTGGAAAATTTCCTAAACTGCTTATTCACTAAAGGCTGCACAGGTAACCCATGATCCCTGATCAAATAAAAAGGCACTTATCCTTCAACCAGGATGACTTCTACAGGCAGCTTGTGCTTAGCTGTAAATCCTGCCTGCCCTATATACAGCCCTCTGAATATCCTGTGGTTTTGTTTCAGCCAGCAGCTACTTCACATGAAGCACAGCTGAGGAAGCAAAAGTAGGAACAGGCAGAAAGAAGCACGTTGTCATTTCACTGGCTGCTCATGTTGAAAAGTGAGAAGTGTGGAGAAGATAGTAGCACTCTATGTTTATCAAGGTGCTGGGAATGGGAAAAAGAATTATTAAATTTACTTCTATTGTTTTCCACTCTTTCATCCTGCAGCTATCTTAATTTTTTACTCAGTGTCTATTCTGTAAGGCTCCAACATTTCCAGAAGAGGTTTCTTAGTCTGGGGTCAAAAGAAATGTTCTTTGCTGGTAGGGAAGCTAGGTTTGCATTTTGCAAGGATGTAAATTTTGTCTTGCATGCCAATACCAGAGGGAGCCAAACGCTGTACAGCACAACCATATGAAAAGCAGTGCTGAGGCTTTCTTTGGGAATGGTAACAGCAAAATAACTTTTCTTTGATGCTAACCATGAATCAAACAAAGAAGGAGGGAGCCTCTAGTCCTAGGCCAGCTAGCTCAGTGCCCTGGGAGCACAAAGAGGTGCTGCCGGGCCACTCAGCTCTGTGGGCTCCTGCAGCCTGGCTGGCCCCTGCCTGTCCCCTCACCTCTGTACTGCCCCCCCAACACCACGGGAGGGGATCCCAGTGCACACCAGAGCCACTGGCACTGCTGACCCACACTTGGCACAGCCCAGGGCAGCTGCTGCCCCTCCAGCAGGGCCCTATTTCAGGAATAGCAAGTGGCAGTGCTCCAGAAGGGCCTGAAGTGCTCCTCCTGGTAACATTCACATTTGTTTAGCTGTGTCCATCTGGGCCTTGAGATGCTTCCAACAACTTAACTGAGCTCCTCATCAGCTTTCACGATACCATCCAGTATTCCTTTGCAACACTTTCACAGTGTAAGTAAGTCTCTCCATGGGAAAATATAACTATCTGCCACAGAAGGTTTAGCAAGGCGCAGCTGAACTCCTTCCCAGCTCTGCAGGCAAGGAGTAGGACCTTAGGATGTGGCCACACAGGCTAACAGGTCTTTATACAGAGAAGACTTCTGTTTCCAACAGCACTATCTAGCGTGTGAGGAACACATTTAGGAAGAGAAACAGACTCTGTGAGCATTCAGCAGTTTTGCTCAATAATATCAGGTCATGGGAAATAATTCTTGTTAAGATTACACCAACATTTAGTAGGAATCATACAGATTTAGCTAGTAGTATAGAACAAAAGATACCTTTGCTTGTACCACTACACTGTGAAAAAAACCCACAATATATCCAGAAAACAACACTGCAGTCTTAATGGAGAAAAACTTATTGACCACACTAAAGTTCTTTAAAATTGAAATCATGCCTGAAGTGAATTTAGAAATCCAAATTCTCTGTGAATTATCATTTTCAATGTACAAAAAATAAGTAATTAAAGGATGAAACTCTTCAACTAATGTTTGGCAGCCCGTACCAGTTGTGCTCCTAGACAGGCAACAGAGCAACGGGCAGCATAATGCCTAATCCAGATCACTGACAGAGGAAAGGTTAAGGCACATGAAAGCTCAATCCTTTTGTCCTTGCAACACTCCAGAATCCTCTCATTTTTAATGCCTTACCTTATTTTCCACCGGGTCAGAGTCCAGTGCTAAGACTACTCCCATCTGCCAGTCAAGTAAACTTGTATAATCTGTTCCATCAAAACTGATCTGGCGGATATCTTGGCCATTTGCAAATAACAAAAATGGCTTAGGACCTGTCGATTAAAATTTTCCAGTACGTTAATTGCACTATGTTCAAAGTGATCTCTAACTTGCATTGCCACCTAAGTAGCATTGTAAATAAATAACAGTAAAAGGCTAAATGAGGAACAGAAGCGATTTCCCTACACTCCACTTGCCTACAAAATTAAAGATAAACGTGAATGTAAGTTTACAGCATTGTATTTTGTCAATATTTCTGACAGAAGGAGTCACTAGTCCTGCTGCTTTTCACACTGAGTGCCTTAGCCTCAAGGCAGTCATCCCTTTGCATTTCACAGCATCACCATAAATGCCAGAATAACTTTAATTCTGCATTTGGAGAAGGCTTTTGTAGTAAAATCAAGAAAGATACTGTCCTCCAAAAAAATATACATCTAGTTTTCCCCTTATCTCAGGCACAAACCAAAAACTTCTTTTTCCTCCTCTCTCTTTGGCAATTGCTTATACCTTGCAGATCACCAGAGTCTGCCCTTTTCTCAGAAGGAACAGAAGGGTCTGGAATCCAAAAGTGCACATCAAACACCTCAGCTTCCTGGGGATAGTGGGGGAGAAATATCCTTATATGCAAAGTTCTTTAACAAATTACTCCCTGCCCCGTTCTCCAAATACAGAGACTTCATTCCCAATTCTGTAGCACTGGGCAGGAACTGTGCCCATATTTATGTGAAGGCACAAAACCCTGTGTACTGCAGGACAGAGCTCCACGCTATGGGAGCCCAGAGTGAAATGCTGAAGATGGATCACAGGTTGAACTTTCTGTGAAGGAAACAGAACCATATACTGGTGCTTGTTCTGGTTTATTTCCAAAATATGTTGTCTTTCCTAACAACTAATACTTCCCAAGTTTAACAAAGTAACCAAAAATCAGTGCAAAAAGGGATCCCAGTTGTGTCATCCACCTTAAAGAACTCAAAAATGTTTTGCTTTTATTGGCAGAAATATGCAGGCACACCAAGACACCAACCTATGGCTGTGCAGTGCTTTCTGTCTCGCTGAAGCTTATATCCAGGAAAACAAGCACACTCCCAGGAGGATGGGCTTAAAGAAGAGCATATCTGACTGCAGCCACCATTATCTGGAGATGTACAACCTTAAACAGAGCATTTGTAAAATTTTACTGTGCCGTTCTAAAAAAAAATAAAATACAACAAAATCAGAAGTATAAGAGAATGTTTCACTCTGCTCAGGATTTCTACAGTGCAAATCATCTCAGTGACTGGACCATTTACCTAAAGGCCTCTGAAAGTAGGCTTTTTCTGCTGAAAGCAGAAGCCTAGTGAAGTGAAAACAGATTAGGAGTAACTTGTTCCAGAGTTTTACTGAAAACTTAAAACACAAGGTGTTGTGTTGTAACACAGGGGTACATAAAGAGAGAGGGTCTTTCACGTGTTTCAGAGAACTCTTCTCCCATCCAAATCTCATCCCATTTACGACAGAGTAATTTTATCAGAGTTTGTATTCCATGCAAAGAAAGAGCAAATTAATGCAATTGTCTCCTCAGAAGTAAATTAGGCTAGGATGACATTGATACTTTTTAATAAAACAAACCAAGATTTCATGTAAAAAGAAACCATTCTGTTGCTATTTTCTCTGTTATATTCTCAATACCAACATGAGCTAGCAAAATGGAAATAATGACCGAATCTATGTATAAAGTACAGTCCACAATATGAAAGGGATTAAAAGGGAAAGAGAATTTTTCATATCATAAGGCATGTAATGGAGCTATTATCTATTAGCTATTACTTATGGATATAGCTCTTATATATAGCTATATCCATAAGTAATGGATCTATCTTGACCCCTCAGACTGAAAAGATGCAGATGAGAAGCTGCAATCTCCTGAATTTGGAAAATTGCTGAAATGAGGAATGATTGAGTGTAGCAGCTTCAAGTATTCTGACTGCAAAAAATTCCATTTGTGGAATTTAGAGTGACTCTGAACCTGGGCTGCATGATGTCAATAAAATTATCTTCAGGTTTAACCCAAGTCTCAATTTTGTACATTTATGTCCTCTCAAGTTAAATGTTAGATGTCTCCCACGATAAAAATCTGTGACATGCCTTGACCTGTGCTGACAGCAAAATAATTGGCCAGCAAATATTGGAGTTTGCTGCTATTAAAAACCTATTTAAAAATGAAGATGAATGCTGCTCATGTTAGCACTCAAAGCACCTTACACTCTGTTCTCTTGTGCAATCATTTCAAAATGAGTGTAAAATGCCTTAATTCATGTCTGGCTCTTGGTGCCAAGAATAAACAGAGCTTGGCAGTCACTGCAGCTAGAAAAAATGTTACTTACCTGTGCATGTTTTGCCATCCACTTTGAGTACAGATCCTTCTGGACAAAAGCAAACAGGGCCTTTAGATGTTTGAAGGCAGCCGTGACTACAGCCAGTGTCATTACTTGTACAGGTAATTAGCTCTACAGTAATTAAAGGAGGAAAAGAAAAATCCTAAATGATGATAAAAAATTTTATTAATCCCCCAATAAGAGGTGTTAACACCTTCTTAAATAGCAAAAGAAGAAGAATAAGTGAGGAAAATAAATACATAAATAAATAAAACTGTGATGTTGGGAGTCCAACGCTTCTGCAGTCTTCCTGTGGTTTGTTAGGTGGTGTTTCAGTTTTTCTCTTCCAAATTTTTTCTACACCTTCTCCTAATTACAGCCCAGGAGAAAAACAAAATTGCTGAGTCCTGAAACCATTATACTTATCAGCCTTAAATCTTCCAAAATTCTCTGATATTAACTTTATCAAAATAGAAGTAATTTTGAAAACTTTCTTACATTTCATCAAAAATGGATCAGGTTTTAAAAACTACAAGGAATCTATATGAAAGAATAAATATAAAAACCAAAGAGAATGTGGAAGAACTACTTTCCTAATATTCCAAGTATAAAAGAGCTAAGATGAATCAAAACAGAAGATGAACCTTGCTGAAAGAAAAATATATTCCTTAGTGTCAGTTTTAGAAGTTATAAGGGAAAAACCATCTGAGGACTCGGCAGTAGTTTTTCCTTTACTTGTTATTAGAAATGCTGTAGTGCCAACATTTTTTTTTTAGTATTTCTTTGATGCATTTTTACAAGATGTGCTACTTCCACCTTCTGTACTGCAGTGCTCCATCTCTTTGTCCCAGTTCTAGTGCCATGTGACTGGAACTAATGCAAGATTTCCACAACTGCTTCTATGAATCAACTTCACACATTGGTTTAAATGTTTCATGGCTCTTGCAAATATTGCTTCTCCAGGGTAACTGCATACTGGACTGTGCTAATCACTTAAGCACAGAGAATAGGGTCCAGAAAATTTGAGTTTCTTTCTGACCAGAGTTTGTGGCTTTATGATGAAGATGAAGAGCTTTGTAAAGGACTCGGAGGACAAAGTATCAAAATATCTGGCCAGCATTTGAACTTCTCATCTTGTCTCTCTCTCAAGTTGCATAGTTGGTGAACATCTGCCTTGTTCTGCAGTAGTTAAAGAGTCACACTGTCCATTCTGCATCCCTAGACTGTGCTAGAAAAACATTATTTTCTATCTAATTTGAGCCACCCAAAATGCAGGCATACAGTTCAAGTTGGTCATCCAAAGTAGGACTCAACTGTGTCTAAATGTTGTTTAGGACACAAAATGATATTCCACCTCCCAGTAACCTCCCATAGCTCTTCTGCTGCAGTTGGCTGTCTTCTGCAGCTGTCACACACCCTCTGGACTCCACGTTTGGGTCACTGAATCCTGCTCCTGGCTCCCTCTTGAAAAAAGGGGAAGAAGTGGATCTTAGAAAATCACAGAATATCCTGAGTTGGAAGGGACCCCCAGAGATCATCGAGTCCAACTCCAGGCCCTGCCCAGGACTCTTGGAGTCTAAAATAGACTGACTACTAGAGTCTGGTAGATTCTGTGGCTATATTTACTCTCCAGTACTGATATTTAATATACCCTTGAGCCTTATCCTGCCATGGTCCACACTGAACCCATTGGTGTGTGCTGGTACTCCTGCTTGGGCCTTACAGCACTGTTTTTTTCCCATGGAAATAAAGTAGAAGGACCTTTGTCTATGCATAAGCTTCACTTCAAAAGTGACTGACAATATCCCAAGACCTCAAAACTTGAAAGCTTTTCATACATGTTCTACACTTACTTTAGAAAGGCTTCATTCATTTCTAGGCTAAGCATACACATTTAATTCCACTAATGTCATACACATTAGCAACGCTCTCAGCCCCGATCTGAAAAGAAAATACATGATGCTGTGAGCTGCTCCATCAGAGACTGGGAAAATCCTTCCAGAGTGAGCCAAATTCAGAGGCCACATTTAAAAATAAGTAACTGCTTATCCACCTGGAATGTGACACTGGGCCTAATCAGAGAAAAGGTCTCTCTGGAGACATGACTTGTTATTTTTTCCCTCCTCTGAAGAAGAGTATACAATTTCTCACATGTAGCTCACGCTTCCTTGAACACGACACCTGCAATCAGTTCACTCCGTTTAAGCCGATCCTGCTTACATAACATGGGATTGGAAGCAAGCAACGCAATGCACAAAACTTTCAGCAGTTCCAGCATTAAATGAGGACTCTCTCCAGTAGGATACTCCAAGTGTTTGTCTATTACAGCTCCTTACCATGACACGTTTTCCTATCAGGCAGCAGAACGAAGCCTCTTGGGCAGGTGCAGTAATAGGAACCAGGGATATTCACACAGCCTAAAGTGCAGCCGTGATTCCAAAAGCCACATTCATTAATGTCTGGAAAAAAAAAATTTGAATTTGTTGTGTCAGAATAACACCATCAGCCAATGATAGGGAATAGATTAATGAAACAAGGTAACAGTCTGAAAAAGTACATTTTTTTTTTGCATTCATTACAGAAAAATATGTTTTTCCTAATGAACTGTAAGAAAACAAGTGTTCAGACCTCATTGAAGCCAGTGTTAAAAACCTCCTAGCAAAACATACTCATGCTCTGTGTGTCCAGCATAGGTGCCTAGGGGATTTCCAAAAGGATTACTTTCCATATAGATTTCACCACCATTTAAATCCTGCACACATTCAAAAAATGTACATTAGACACTTTCTTACAACATAAATTATTTTTAAGAATTTGGGTTCAACATGACTGAAGTAAAAGCCTCAAAACACAAGTATTTCAGATATTCACAATCTAAAATTGAAATCCAGAAATCAAACTTGAGAATTTCCTGAAAACTGGAATGCTGATGCTCAGGCAATTTTGTAAATCCTTTAAGCTAGGAATTCTGATGCCTTATGATATGATATATGATTATGTCTTATAAAATCTAGTCATGTAGGGAAAGAGATGATTTTAAAAAGTATTATGTTAGCTATTATTAATAGAAATTTAAGATTTTTAATAAAACAGTCAGATTAAAATATTTAGAAACGTGGTGAGAATTTCTGTCCTTTTTGAAATGGTACTTCAGACAGACATCTTGATGCTGGATTATTCAATGTGTCGCCTTTGATGATAAATCCTGTTTCATCCTTATTTAAAAATTAAATTGGCACACATAAGAATTTATAATTATCTGAAGCTCCTTTACCAATCAGACTAAGACCAAAATTTCTCGCAAGAATAGCACCTGTGACATTTTCATAGGTCTCTTTTTTAACTATTTCAGAACTTGGAAGGACACAAAACGTAAATTGCACACTGAATTTTTTAAAAGCTCATAATAATTTTTCAAAGTCAAGATAATAAGAAAAAAAAAACAAGTATTTTTTCATCTGATGGAATAAAGCTGATGATAAATTAATGTATTACCTTCACAAAACTGTTTATTTCGACTTAAAATAAAGCCACTAGAACATTTACACCGATGAGTCCTTGAGTCTGGCCTGCAGATTCTTCTTCTGCACTTTTCTCTGTTCAAATCACAGATTCCTTTTTCTGAAAGAACAATATAACAGTGTAAGTAGAATGGAGTTCTTATCATATTAACCTCTACCTCCAGTAGAAAGATGATAAGAGATGTATTTTCTTCTCAACACCTGCTTGCTCAACCAAGCAGAGGAATTTCTTATTAATACAAAATAACTTCTTTTTTTTCCATTGGTAAAAGCAAGCAAAAAACCAATCACTCTAAAAATGAAAGTACTTGGAATACTAGGAGTAGGTGTGTGCAAATGATCATTTTGAGCTCTATGTCAGCACAAACAGATCCACAGAGAGCCTGAAGCAGGGGATAGTTTGTTTTGGGTCCATACCTGCAGTGACTATGAAAGGGAAAATTCAAATTTCCTACACCCCCAGTCCTGCACAGTATTATATATATTACTTCGTAAAACACTCAAAAATAAGACCAGAGAGGGAGTACACATGCATAAAAGAGAGAGAAGAGACATTTTTAAGAAACAGCAGACAACGACTGCTTGTTATTATTGTTTATTATTATTATAATTATTATTGTTATTGTTATTATTTATATTGGAGTATTATTACCACATTATTACTCATATTATTCAATAGAAAAGATAACTGGGAGATTATAATGACCATGTGTTTTATTTGGGCAAAAGGTATTAGGGCATTCTAGAGAACCATTGTATTGGTGTGGACTTATGAGAAATACAAGCTTTATAAATGTTGAGCTCAAATTTCAAACTCAGAACCTTTCTTCACAGGAAAAAGAAAAAATGTGCCAAACAGGTCCCCAGGAGGCTTCCTATTTCTCCTGCTTCACAGAAAAAGCTACTCCAGTATCCTTTTTCATGGGGAGGATTTGTGGAGCCTCATTTCTTCATTCAGCTATCTGTTGGTGCTGGTGCTTTCACAGATATGCAGCACTCATGATTTGATTTTTGTCTCCACAATTATTATTTTTGCTTGAACTGATGCTACTGGCTGTGGGTGTGCAGCCACACAAAACGTTGTCTTTGCCCTGGGATGTGTAAGACACAATGGGCTCATACAGGCAAAGAAATGGATATGTGACCAATTCTCTTGTGCCATTTCCAATTCACAGTCTAAATTCCAAGAGATGGAAAACTGCATAATATTTAAGCTCCAAGTTTATTCTTCTGCTAGCCACAACAGAGAAAGCATTGGTCCCTTGGTGCAATGGCAGATAACGTCTATAAAAGTAATAATACATGTTTTCCCAGACAGTCACTGCAGCTTGGCTACAGGCACAGACACCTTGCACACATTTGGTTAACAGGCTAAGTCTTCCCTAGCAAAGGTCATATATTAAATTCAAAATTATGAATGGATGACTAGGTAGATATTTTCTATGTTATTTAACATGTTCTCCTTTAAGAGAATTTTGTGTGGGTTTAGGTCAGCCTTTCATTTTGTAGAATTAATTTTGGAGACAATCCTTTTCTACTGCAACTGAATCAGGAACATACAGTAGTGGAGAGTCTAATCTTCAAATAAGGAACTCATTAGAATGACAAAAGTGCAAGTGCAAGCAACCATAAAACAACAGAATCCACAAACAAGACCACATTCAAGGCTGCATTGTATGCTTATCATTGTTTCTGATTTTTCTACCCCTGATTGCACCATTGTCGACCTAAGTGGTCTAAAAACACCTAAGACACCTGGGAGTCATAGAATAAATAGCAGAAGCTATAGTTTTGTCATCTGGACAATCTCAAGATAAAAATTATTAACTGAGTAAGTACTAGAACTCAAAGTAGCCATATCAACACATAAAAACTCAATCTCCTTTCAAAGCTTAAAGAGAATGGTGATTAAGTTTTGAATCACAAAGTTTATAATAATATTTTCTGGAAGAACATCATTACAAACCACATTTACTAACTTATTTGTGTTTTGTGGGATTTATTCCCTCCCATCACCTTTCTTACATGGAAATACACAACTCAGATATTAGCCTGATGCTAGTATCTTACACTGGAAAGAAACACAATGTAATTTCTCAAAAAAATATATAAAAAATTTCCAAGTATACCAGATATTATTAATATGTTAGGAAAGATTCTTTCCAAGAATTCCAGAGGCAGTACTTGAGATTTTAAGGTATTTCTGGTATTTTGGATTTTAAGCTATTGAAAGTGCCACACCAAAGTTGTTCTGTGGGGCTACAACAAACCCATACATGAATTGATGCTCTTCTCTCTATTTATTGGCCATGACCAGTCCAAGGAAGTCATTTGAAAAAGAAAGGGAAGAGGGGACATGAGGAATTTAAGTAGCAAAGTAAATAATTCAAATTCCAGTAAAAAAATCAAGTCATATCAGTTGCACACTTCTCCCTAAGTTCCCTTTCATCTGAAGGAACTCACTAGTTATCTGCTTTAAAGAAGGTTTGATAATTCACAGCTGACACTACATTGCAATGTACATTTTCTTAGCTTGTACAGAGCATCCAATTAGTCTAGGTATGCTTTTATCTCCAGGTTTCTCTGTTGTAAGATCAGCTATAAATCTCATTTGAACTCCAGGCTCATTAGTCCTCCTTTCATCCCTGTTCTTGCATTGGATAAGCCAAGCAATGCACATACAAAGTCCAAAAGGTTCAGCCTGTTAAGCTTCTTTCTACTCCATCACTTCCCAGAAATTTTTACAAGAAGTTATTTGGAATTTTTTGTAAAAAGCCTACTGCTGACAGCACTTACTAGGGTACAAAAATTTGCTAAATTTTTAGAAAACATTTGAAAACATTGGTGGGTTCTGTATTACTAAAAGCAGCGAAAACCCTTTTCCATGGAAAGAGAAATGCCAGAAGGCAGAATGCTTCTGGAAGAAGTGGAGTAAAGAATAAAGTGCCCACAGTCACTGAAATTAATCTGCATATTCTTGCCCTAGTTCCTCTGTGTGAGAGCACCAAATACGTCAGTAGAAAAAAGGGCTTCCATTTGCCAGGAAAACCATTTTCCCCAAAGTAAGGACAGATCAAGTATTGTCTCTGAATAGAGACTCCCAGTGCTTACAAGGGTAAGCTTGATTTCCAGGAACACTTCTGCATCTCAACACATCTTGGCACTGCAAACAAAGCGTTTGAAGGGGTGAAGATTTTGATTTTCCCACTCAAATAAGTCTTCAGAGACCGCAGACTGCATGGTGCTGCATAAAGCTGTTGGTTGGCATGAAGAAAAACAAACCCTATTTTGTAGTAGTTATTTAGGAATAGTTCAAAGATATATTTACAGTTTCATTTTTGTTTAGATAAACTAAAACAAACACTACATTCTCCCCAAGTCTTTATATCTCTGGGAATCCATGGCTCTTCCCCTGGGAATTGTGCAACCATTGCTTGACACACAAATGCCTCCACACTCTTTGCTCCACTGTTCTTATCCAAGCAAAACTGGTGACAAAAGCTATTCCAATAAAGCAAGAATTCTCTGTTCCCCAGAGACTACAGGACCAGACATTATTCCTCTGGACATCTCCCACTTCCTACTGCCTCAGCAGGAATCCTCAAGGAAGGTGAACTACTGATAGTCAATTACCTTCATTTTTGAATCCACAGAGAAAGGCAGCAAGATGACCAACTCACATTGTGGACTGCAACTGGTATCAATTAAAGAGACAGGAATCTCTTATCCAATAGTTCTAAAAGAAGCTTCAAGACTCTCTAAGACCTGCTGGCCTTTTAATTGAATCATTTCACAGCAAAGATGAGACATCCACTTGTAGAACATACTCTGTGCTTAAAATCCTTTGCTGCCATAATAATCAGAGTTGTTTGGATGTGCCTTAGACTAAACTTCCAGAATGAAGCAGACATTTGGTGAGGATAATGTAATCAGAGGGTTAAAAAGCTGTATGCTTTGTGCATTTAACAGAAAAGCATAAAAGTATCTTTGTGTAAAAAAAGGCAAAAGAATGAGAAAGTCCCATTTATCTGCATGTGTATATAGATTAACAAAACGAGCAGTTCATGCTCGGCATGCTTCTACCCTGTCACTCAGCTGGAGCTGCACACACCAAGTGCAACTATGGACCACTGAAGTAAAAAAAAAAAAACCTCCTTTATTTCACTGAGGTCTAGAATTTAGCCAGAGAAAACTCTTACTGCAGAGAGTCAAAGTGTACGACATTATTATTCTCAAAAATAGTAGCACTACATTTACTTACCCAAATCCTGAGAATCAATCCTTGCACCTGGCTGCTTAAATGGATGCACTATTTTTATCTCCACTGGTGGGAAAAACGATGGCTTCAGGCTAATTGTGACTACAACTTTTCCAGTATATTTGTTGGCTCTCCATATCATGCCAGACTTCAAGTCTGAGTAGTACAGGTGCTCAGCAAAGAGAGACAAGCCAAGCAATTGATGTCTACAAGAGAAGAGAGCAAAGTGGCACATTACCTGATCCCTAAATACTCACTCAAACGTTTTCTGAGTGCCTAGTTCAGTCAGGTTCACTGAAATTACCTTTATTTGTATTATGTATATCTATACATATATATACACAGTATAGTATCTTCTATATATGAGAATGAGAAGAGGTGCAGAGACAATCCCAAAATAATTCAGCACTCATAATCCAGAAAATTTGCAAGAAATAGACACAAAATGGATAACTTGCATTTCTCACAGGTTTAATGATCTATTGGTCAGGACTGACTTAACTGGGAGAGAAAGCCTAAGTGTGACCCTGCTTCTGATGCACCCAGAAACCAAAATGGAAATTTGGTTTGTTGAAGGATGTAGGTCAGGTAAGTTCCAACATTACCCAACAAGCTCTGACAACTCTGACTGTCTGAGGGTGGAGACAGAGGGATAGAAGTAGGGAAGTTCTAAAATCCATCTTCTGCTGCTTCTCCTATCTCAGGAACTTAGTTTCCATTCTCTGGCCAGTTATAGCAGCTAGCAGGAATCACAAAAGGGACAAGTTTTAAATAAGAGAGAAAGCAGAAGAAATACTGAAAGTATCTTGTCTTCCACTTTCCAGTACATAATCCTGGTGGAAAACTGAGAATGCAGATCATCCAGGCTAAGGGATTAATGCTTCAGTGAAAAACAACCAACCCAAGGGAGAAAGGGGAAAAAAGTAAGGAAAAATCCAATGACTCTGGCAATGTAGGAGAAGCCAATTTTGTGTTCATCACACACAAATGGTGGACCACATATGTAAATCAGCAGGCCAGCAAAACCCTCTATTTTTGTCAGTTTGCTGTTGGAAATCCCTTTTCCACACATGGTGACCTCCCATAATGATAGAAATGACGGTGTCATTTCCTTCTCCTGATCCCCTCACTGACCCCATGGCCACCACTGTGCACCTGCACCCCTGCATAGCACAAAGACCAAAAGGACTTGGGTCTAAGAGCCCCCTCAGCCACTGCCACTGGACTGGGACAGTTCTCTTGCACAACACAGTTCTCACCACATCTGCTGATGCTTCTGGAGAGCCTGAGCACAGGGCCAAGCCTCCCCACCCAGCAGCTAAGGAGGACAACAGGCTTAGATGAGGATGGAATTCAGTCTCCTGAGCACAGCTCAGACACCTGAGCTCACCCCCTGTGACCTTGGATAAATCATTTAATCTCTCCTTTTGGCTCCTCTATCTGCAGAAAAGGGCCACTAATAAACACTCAGAGAGGATTTCTAAGGATTAGATATCATTTGCTAAAAGCTTGGAAGATGGAGAGCGCTGAGTGGCAGTATTATCCTTATAAGAGCGACATTTTTCCATTTTCTCATCATTCATGTTACAGTTACAGGCCATTTGCTCTACACTTCATACTCCTCATGTTGTGAACTGACCCAGTGAAAGGGAGAATAAGGGAGAGAGCTTAACTGCATCCCTGAAATGAATGTTTCATTTCTGACAAAAACTCACCGGACAGAATTTCTGAGGAAGCGAACAGCTCCACCGTCATAGTCACATGATCCAATATGGGAAATCTCTTTTCCGAGGTCGTGTTGGATCCAGTAGAGCCTTGTGTCAATCAAATCTAGGGAGATGGCCTTTATTTTTTCTGTGGTTTTTAAAATATTTATCATATCATTTCCACTGAGGGGCACTCGGTGAATGCTGGAAACTGTACCATCTGAAGACACAAATAACAGCCTGCAGGCAAGACAGGCATGCTTAAAAAACAAAACAAAACAAACAAAAAAAAATCCCACAACAAACAAATGCTACGTTTGCAAAATCACATCACAGCTACACACTATTTATTTAGTTATTTAGTTGCTCCCGTATGCAAAATTTCTCAGTATGGTACTAGAACTACTGGTACTGCTGGAGACACTTGGAAACAAATATTACTAGAGGTAGTAGCAATTTCCCTCAAGTAGGTGAAACAGGAATCAGCCCAGCTTAACCACCAAGCACTATTGTCTGTCTCTCTGCTTTGTTCAGCCATGAAGTCAGTCTAGGAAACTGGAATCGCCTCCAATCTATGGGGAGCTCCTGCAAATTTGAGGAAAGGCAGGTCTGATGTCCAGGGCCTAAATCCTGCTGATATGGCAAGATTCCAAAGAACATTAGCAGTGCTGCTATCATCAGAAGGTTGGTTTATGTACAAATGTGTCAGGAAAGGACACATGAACCTTAATATTAAAATAACTGCACACACCGCTGAGCAGATTTAATGCAAATCAAAAGTGGCCACAAAGGCATGCTCTTGCTAAACAAAACAGAAGCATTTCAAATTCTGCTCAAGCATTTTTTTCTTTTTTTTTCTTTTTTTTTTTTTTTAAATTTTAATGCAAGAGGCTTTTTTTGTGCAAGGGGAAATTAGCATGGAGAGACCACTGTGATGATTCATACTTGTAACCCTTGAGAAGCCAGGCCTCACATGTGAGGGTGGTTCTTCATGTAAGTTACTTGAAGTTGAAAGGAACATCTCTATGAAGGCCAGACTACTAGTGATGCTAAGCAGCAACAGTGAATTCAGAGCCAATATTCAGAGACACTGATAAAGAAACAAGTGAAACAGCAGCAAACTGTTTCAGAACAAAAAAGTTTAGACTATTTTTCCAGTAAACATACCAATTTATGTTCTAAGTGTGCTGGGTCTGGAGCACAAGTGACTCCCAGCATTTGCAGGCATCATTCCTTTTGCTTCTCCAATACTACACAGAAACTTTGCTGAATGAGGGTAGGTTTAGAATGGATATTAGGAAGAAATTCTTAACTGTGAGGGTGCTGAGGTGCTAGAATAGATTTCCCAGAGATGATGTAGATGCCCCATCCCTGGAATTGCTCAAGACAGGTCAGATAAGACTTTTGCAACCTAGTCTAGTGGAAGGTGTCCCTGCCTGTGGTGGGTGGGTTGGAACTAGATGACCTTTACAGTCTCTTCCAACCCATTTCTATGATTCCCTGAGACCATAATCATAGTACTTTACGTCTTTGGAGTCCATTTCAAGGATATTACTAACCCCTTTAAAATTACCTTTGTTCAGCATCAATGGTAATCTTTGTGGGACGACCAACAGCTCTTAGAAGAACTCGGCGTTTCTTCCCGTTCATGTCTGTTGCTTCTATGGTTCCTTTCTGTCTGTTGGCCCAGAGAATGTCTTGATTTATCCAGTCAATAGCAAATCCTGAAATGCCTTTGTCTATGTAACATAGTCTCTGTAGACAAGAAAAAAAAGAGTTGACAAGAGGAATCCTAATGACAACTCTAAACTTGGTTTTTGTTACAGGAAACAGAATATCCAACTGAAACCTTCCAGTTAATTCCTTTGTCTGCTTCATTTTTTTCAGACCTGTAGCTATTTCTTCTTCTTTCATCACTTGCATTTGGTCTTTGCACTTAACACATACCCCCTCTGAACAGAGTAACTCCCTGCAAAAGGAGAAACCTGCACAAGAAATACACTTGATTGTATCATAAATACAAAATATTTAGCTACAACTTTTCACATTTGGCACACTCTGAAGCAGCCAGGCCTGTACTGTTACAGATGGAAGTCTCCTAACACTCTGCTGCTGGACCAACCCTGATCCTTTAAAGTCAGTTAAAATACATGAGTGGAAACTCCACATAGGTAAATGATACTGGCAACCTCTCTCAAACAAAAGAACTCTCACAGCAATAAAGTTCAGCCACAACAGCCTGTCTGCCTTTCTTAATCAGCCAGATGCAATGAACTGCACAGTTTTTTTCTGAACAAGGAATAAAGTGCTAAAAGCTTTTATGCAACCACAGAAACCAATAAAAGGTTTGAGAAAAAATTAGTAGGAATTCAAGCACATTCTTCTCATAGCATTTGTGTGAGCTTGCATTACCATAATCTTGAAGACAAATTTGTAATGCTAAAGAATAATCTATAACTGATAGAAACATTAATGTCTACAAAGCCTTAGTTTGTCTGAATTTCCTCTCCTTCATTTTTAACTCAGCTTCACCTGATCCACAGGAAATACTGTATGTACTGAATGTAAATGCCAGTAAAACAACCTGGGATCAGGATCAGAACTATTACAACAGCAAAAGTAAAGTGGTAATCAATGAACAGTAAAGGCAGAACTGCACCCAAGGAGCAGATGGTTTCCATAGAGGGGTTTACACACATCAACTAGGAGAATTCCAAAGAACTGATTAGTTTACCTCTTGTTTTGTGCCATTCAGGTGAATTCTTTGAAGCAGTCGCCTTTCAGAGTCTACCCAATACACTTTCTCTTCTATATAATGAAAATCCATAAGTGTTGATGGACCAGTATCAGCAACCAGTCTTTCATGATTTGTCCCTTCAGTGTCAATTCTAAAGATGGCATTTCCATGGCTAAAAAGCAGGAATGGTGCTGGGTCTGGAGAAAACAAAATGAGATCAATGAATTGATAATAATTCCATTTTTGCTGCATTAAATTCTCATCAGTAGCATACTATTCAAAGAGAAAGTTCAAGACTTAGCTGTCTCATTTCTTATTAACAACTTTCTAGGTGTATCACAAAGAAAGAGTAATGTATAAATGTAATTGTCCTTACACATTTAATGCTGAAATTATGGCAAAAATCTAAGTTTGGAAACAGAAACTACAGTGGTTGTTACCACTTATCCCAAATTCTACACATCAGTCAGAGGTCAGAACAACTGCTGCATGCTTGCCAACTGAGGTTGAAATAAGTTTGCCGTGGATATGCCATGTACTTGGAACCGTTGTGCTATGGCAAGAATTTATCACAGAGAGGTAGCCTGGAGTCTCCCTTTAATTATCCAAAAAGGGAAATTGAAGATCCTAAGACAGAGCAAAGGAAGAAACTGGAGACTGAGGAGGTTTATTGTGCTGCAGAAGGCTGAAGGAAAATATCTGTGTTTAAAAATCTGACAGCTCAAAAGCAACAACTTTGTGCAGACAAAAACTCCATCTGTAGTGAGCAAATGGTTAGGATGTAACACTAACTTAACATAAAATATGTTAAAATGTAAGGAGCTCCAATTATGCCCCATAGTCCGGGAAAACAATTAAGGATGAAAGTGATGAGCAGCTAGGATGGTCCCAATAGCCTTGACACAACCTTAAAACAAGGTGAAAAGCATGGAAGTACAATCAGTATGGCATAATGATTGGGGCTGATTCAGTTTTATCAAATCCTCTTTGTCATTTTTAAGGTATCACTGTAGAGCACAATTAAAGATCGCTCAAGAAACCTTAACTACATTTCCAGACCACAAGGGTTTTCATTTAGGCTGTCTGTCAAGTGCATATAGGAAAGCAGTTCTTATGTAACCAACACATTTTAACTTCCATTTTGAAAATAAACATGGGTTTGTTGTTTTCTTTTTTGTTTGTTTATATATATACACACATATCTGTGGGCATCGAGTCAATTCTGTAATTTACTACTAAAAAAACCATACAAAACAAAAATTCCATTGTGTTAGCAATATTGTAATTTTATAACATGGTTGCCTAAAACAGATCCTGGCATACAAGTAATCCTCAAACCAACTGACTTTGAAAAACAATTATTGGTAGATCAACAGAAGGACAGCTTTCAAACCTGTGTAATCAATTGCTGAATTATTCCACAAGGAAGATGCAACTCTCATTTATTGGGAATGGATGCATTCCAGTTTTCTTACACATATACATTTGAAAATTAAACTGGTTTTATTGACAAGGTTCCCATCTTTTTTTAACTAAATATCTTTACTATTTGTATGAAACCTGAGGCTTTAAACTCAACAAAAAGCACTTCCACAAATTTTAGACAGATGCTTCACCTTCATGGTTGCAAGGTTCTTTTCTCCTTTTAAAGCAGAGGAAGGAGACAAATTTTGATTTCTTCAAGTGAAGAAAGTTCTGATGAGCACCCAAGATGTAATTTTATCTTGTTCACAGGGAAGATGGCCAGGACACTGTTTCTATATTAGCAGAATGTTTTGTATCTCAAATTTTGAAGCTATCACCTAATTATAGCAGCTCTTACAGGATTTTAATTACTCCCTTTTCTGCTGCTGCTTGAACTGAGCAGCCCCATGTTTGAACAATGAAGAGTTGCTTCATTTAAAAGGTAAATGAAAGCTGAAGAATAGCCAGGCTGATTTATCTAAGGGATTTGACAGCTATTGTCTGCATTTTTGCCAATTAGTTGACCAAGAATATTTATACACTTTGGTTTTGTTCTTTCCACTCCCCGAGTTCCCTGCCAGGTGCCTGTGAATGAGGGCTCTAAATGGAACAAGAACTGAACAAATCTAATTTTTACTTCAGAGGCACCAGTCAGATTTAGGGCTCAGTTTTATCAGGGGTTTAATTATCAGGTAAACCATATCTGCACCAAAGATCTTCCTGTCTTTAAAACATGAGAGTATTTCACCTGGTGTATCCCCCACATAAGGGTTTATACCTGACTGAAGGGCTCCTTATCCATCACAGTAGCTCCATAGTCACTTTCTTCTGTTACTATGAATGTTAGTAAAATCATGTTAAAAAGTTGAAGTACTCCAATATGAACGAAAGATTGTTCTTTGAAAGATAGGAGTGCACAAATATCACTGGGAAACAACACATTTGTTTTCACTTCAGTTCAGAAGTGGAGAGCTTGCAAAGGAGCTAGGGAAGTTTAGGCAGGACCACAAAAAATTCAGTTTGGGTCTTTGTGAGTTACACGTTGCTGATAATTATGATGATTCCATGGCCTGGACTAAAATAATTGTGTTGGTGAGAGTTTGGGTGCTCTACAGAACACTTCTGGTTGTGTTCATGGTCCCAAAATCTACACACATGGGGACTCAAGTACAGCTCCCACTTCTCGGGTCAGAAACGTGCCTTGTCACATCCCATCTCTGCATTAGCAAGATAGTCCTGGGTAAATACTAGTCAAAAAGTAGAAAACTTGAGGTCCTGGATCAGAAGGGAGCTGTGGTGTATCCCAGATAGGAGCCAAAGCCAGGAATTCAGGAAGTCAAAGTGGAGAGATAAGAGATGAACTTCAGAGTGCTCCCACCTCATACTCTAGAAGCAGTACAGGGTTAAGTCAATCAATAAAATCCAACTCATTTTTTTTCCCCTGGGTAGCATCAGTTGAGGACAAAATGAGGGTTAATCAAAGGCTGTAACTGAAAATATTTTCCTCTTAGAAGAGCTAAAAATTTCTAAATTTAAAGGCATCTCCCACATTTAAAAATCCATTTATACACTCAGGTCAGAGGAACAGAGAGAAATAACTCACAGTAGCATGGATGAAATCAAGAATAAGGGCTTCCTGCTTCTAATTTTACAGCACTGCCCCTAGAACATAAACATACTGGAAAGACACCAAGGCCAACAGACTGGAAGCAGCCAAGGCAGTAGAACTGTGTGTACTGCCATGTCCTCTTGGAAGTAAGGATGGGATAAGGAAGTTTACAGCTTTAAACTGGCAGAGAAGGCAAACATGAAGTAATTGTTTAGTTGTTTGTTCTCATATGTTCATTCATCTTTCCACCACCATAGTTTATATTCTTCATCATCATTCTTCTATGGCATCCACTTTTGGCCTTGCCACTTACCCACACCGTAGCAGAGGCAGTTTGTCTGTCAGCAAACCAGAGAACCTCAGTCATGGGCCAGCAGGGACGGTTCATTTTGAAAAGGAGTGCTAACTGAATCTCTAAAGCCCTTTTTCAGTTATCAAAAAAAGGAAATGTCCTTACCGTTCACATAGCAAGACTGCTTGTCAATACCCAAGGAGTAGCCAGGCAAACAGGAGCAGATGTATGACCCTGGAATATTGATACAGGTTTGGCCACAGGTCCCCAAACCACCTTCAAGGCACTCATCAATATCTGAAATAGGTATTTGAAAAAGATCAGGAAAATTCAGCTAGCCAAGTCAGCAAAGAACAAGGAGAAAGAGTACCTTTGACAAACTTTCCTAATAATAAATTGTCACAAAATTCAATATCCCATCATTAAAGAATGAAATTTTGATGGCTGTACTGCTTCATACATTGGTTTCAGAATTATGGGGGGGTGTGGTTAATTTGTCATTGTCACACAAATTCACAGTGATTTTAGAGGGTGTTGGGTTTTTTGACATTCAAGGGAAATTACCCTTCCCCCAGTGTCTGGGCACGGGTCTCTAATTGCTCAAACACAGGGAACAGGCTTGTCTTGATTTGTGCTATAATTTGCTATGCAAATGCTGCTTGCAGCTGCTTCCTTCTATCTTTATCCCTTTTTCAACAGTAATAATTTTGCCAGCAAATTAACAGAATTTGCAAAACAGCAAGGCAGAAAACAGACTGTCACCGCATTGAGCTCAACATTGAGCTCACTTTTGTTTGAGTCAAATCTCAAACAGACATACAAAACACTAAAATACCCTCTGTATTCTGACAGAAACAAGCCCAAACCTAGGCACTGAGCAAATTAATTATAAACTAGTCTTTTAACTGGTAGGTTAGGCTAGAACTTTTAGGAATTGAAAGACATTTAACGTATTTATGGAGTTTTATCATGGGTTGAGGAAATGACTATTAAGTCCTAAACAAAGAGTCTATTAAAAAAAAAAAAAAAAGAAAAAGTTTACCACTGAGGAGAATAGTTTATACCAAGGGGAAAAGAAATTTGCAGTACCATGGATAGTTGTCCCACAAAATTGAGATAAATTTTAGTTCCTGCTGAAAACAAACACTGATAGTTACTTCCCAAGGTACTTAATGTCTGACAGTACCATATGCTGGTATATTCCTTGTATACTTTCCTTTTTCAACTACTGTGTGATTGTTGATCTAAGGAGTAGCTTTTTTCTTGCCCAAGTTCTAGCTGATGTCAGTGGCTTTTGTTCTGTATTTTATCATGTGACTCAACACATGCAGGAATAAAGGACTTAACACATTATGTTTTAAAGAGATATATTTGAATAAGTCACTAAAGGACGTGGATTCACAAACAAAACTAGGTCTGTGTGTGTTATGTGAGAATTCCCTCAATTTAAAGAAGGGCACCTTGACTACAAGGAACAGGAATTTAACCAACTCACAAAAGACTTTGACAGAAACTTTCTCAGCAACTTAGGGAGACCTACACAACCAGATCTCTGATACCCTGTGGTTCTGCAAGCCAGTCTCCTTTAACCGCTCTGAGAAACTTTGTGTAGCAAAAAGTGTTCAGAGGGGCTTCCTCTGTGCCCAAGTATCAAAGGTGTTCAAAAAGAATGTCAATGCTCTTCAGACACCTGTCTGTACCGACTAGGGAAAGCTTCCGTATTGTTTACAGCGTTTTCCCACAAGTTTGTGTTCCAAACAGCAGATGAAGCAATTTGACAACGTATGAAATGCAATCAGAATGCAATTGATTTCTGTTTAACAGATTACAAGGGTAAGGCAGAAGCATTTTCAGCAATGTAATTCCATAAAGTACTCTAATTCTAACCCACAATTTTCTTCAAACAATCAGCTTTCAGGAGAATATTTTCCCACACGTACTAGGATTGTACATTCCATTCTCCACGGCATTAGAAGAGAAACTCTTCCAAATCCCCTCTAGGAAAGTTTGATGGGCTTAGAAGTGTGTTAATGGGCTACAGACACCATGGGCTCCAGCTCACCACTTAAACTAGATACTCCTGGCAAAGACTGCCTGGACGTCACTGAAGCTAAAGAGCTCTTTGATAGCCCAAAAGGGAGGGCTGTGGTGACCTCAGCTCCTTGTCCTGCTGCTGCCAGTGTTAGGCATGAACACTGTTTGCCTCTCTCCCTGATGCTCTGGTTTTAAATCAGGTAACTGACTGACTCAGCTGGACACTTGACCTGATCCAGCCACCAGCAGGTGTGAGAATGGGTTGATAATGCAGTTTATGTTTGTCAATATACTTTTTTGACAGTAATAGCTTGCTAAATGAACCTGAAGTTATTTCTCTGTGGAAATCACAAGTATGGGTGAAAAAGGAAACTGTGCAGATATAGGATTGCTAAAGAGGGAGGTTGCTTGATTAAGCAGTGTGAAGAACTGCTGAGCTATTATTCAATCACAACAAAGAGCACATTAACTAAGAGTTAAAAAACTAGGCCTGGCCTGTAGATTGGATCTGAAAGACTGCTTTCTCTGAGAAGGATTTGTGTTCATACTGGACAGAAAGCTGACCTCTTAGCATGCTACTGGGCAAGAAAATTCAAGTAACAACACAAATAAACACAGGCAAAATTAATGACTGTGAGGGGGGAAAAATTGCTTCTCTATGTGGCAGTGGTCAGACTATATTTGCATGCTGTTTGTATTTCTCAGATAAAGGTTGTCAAAGGATCGTGAAAAATTATAAAGTGTATACAGCAATGATAGAAAGCCTGATCTGAAGGTAAAGAAAAGTGCCTTTCTATGAGAAAATTCGAGAGCTCAGAACACTTAGATTATCAGAAAGAAGCTTGGAAGAAGGATTAAGCACCACAAATTAATACCTTCACAAAGAAAAAGTAGCAGATTTTCTAAAAAACACTATAATCTTTTTTCAGGAACAATTTAACAAGCACTGATAGCTGAGAACTAAAGCCAGGAAATTCAAATGAAGACATTAAATTCACCTTTTAGAAGGGAGGGTGAATCACTAAGGGAACTAGCTACCAAGGAAAACCCTGAAGGCAGAGAATATTCTAAAGTCAAAGTCAGGCTGGGAAGACATTCTTTACCAAACACAGGTTACTGAGCAACAGACCAAGGTAAAAGGACAATGACCCTTTATTTCCAGGAGAGATTTTCTAGCTTTATATGAGTGTACAAAACTGACTCTCCAAGAACGAGAGCACTGATTGATCAGGCTACAGGAATTTTCACTCCTTCCCCTGCAACTGGACTTGAAGAGATTTCAGGGTTATCAGCCTGTCCATTTCCATCACCACCAAAATTCACGTAGTAAAGCAAATCCCACACATACTGAAAAGCAAGCCATGGCTCCAGCTGAAGAATGGCTCTGGTGGAAGGAGCCCAATAAAGGAGCAGGGCCACAGTGGCCACAGGCAGCTCAGCCACTGGACTGTGCCCTTCCAGCGGTAGGCAGCAAGAGCCAAGAGACACAGTGTTATTGTGAAACAGGCCACAGCATTGTGAATGTTTGGATTTTATGGCTTTAACAATGGAAGAGGATCCTATGCCCAACACCCTCCCTTCCTTGTTTAAAGTACAAAATTAAAAAAAAAAAATCCAATCAAAATACCCAAACCAAACCAACCAACCCTGAAACAAAACAAACAAAAAAAGGCTGGTTTTAAAAGTTTAGGAGAACTCAATCACAAAACCATCCATCAGGTGTAACTAGCAGTGCCTTCATCTGCACTTTTAGTGCCAAAGGAAAGCATGGAGTTGCATCCTGTTGAAGCTGTTTTACGTGTCCTGGCAACCACATCCCCCAGTGGGAACTTTACCCTGTGAAAGAAATCGGCTTAGCGAACACAAAAGCTGTCTGCAGTGCCCTGACAGCCAGCCCTGAAAGGAAGAATGAGGTTCTGCTTAGTTCTCAAAGACTTCTTTATGCAAAAAATGCCTTGAGAATCAGCAAAAAACGATGAATCATGTCATCACGATGTTGGCAGCTCTCAAAGACTTTGCATACAAATATACTACTTTATTGAGAGTCCTGAGAAAGGCTCTGGTTGCAGAAGGTTGAAGCATTAGTATGCCTGGCAGGGACACAGAGAAACCACAGTGAGCCAGAACTTGAATTTCATTATGGCCCCCAATGCATACATTATATACATAAAGTATACGTGCAGATACATACACTCAAATAACCTCATGCAAATTTAGTTCCTGTTGAGTTGGACTCGTGATTAATTCAAACCACTGTATCCAACCACCACTATAACCTTTTCAACAAGGCTGAACGTGGAATTTCATCTGGGTGACAAAGAGAGCAGCCCATTGCTTTTATCTATTTTGTTTAAAGCATCCAGCTCAGAGGACAGAAGATAGCTAGAAATGGAAAAAGACACTCCAGCTATCAGCAGGTCACAATGAAGCAGATGATGCACAGTTCAGTACCCTTTATCTCCAATTTTAAATGAGGCTTAAAATACAACCTGATCACCCACAATTTTTGAGAGGGTAGAAGTTGTGAAATGCTCATGTACGATGGTAAGAAATACAATATGAATACAATGAGGGGGTTACAACTTCTGGTGTCTTCCAGCCCAGAGATGATCATGTCACAGATATGACAGCAAGTGAGAACGTATGATTTATCAAGTATAAAATAGAATCAAATTTAGAATTTAATTACAATTTAGAAAATATCTAAATTGTATCATCATTTTGTAGACATCTTGTGGAGAAAGGGCAAAAAAGATCCCCAGGAACTACAATATCTTTTTCTTTTATCTTTCTGAACTGCAAACCCAACTGTTTGCTCACTAGAATGGAAAAAAAAATCTGCCTAAGAAATAAATCCTATGTGAAATAAATTCTATGTGTAAATTAGTAGATACAAAATAGAACTCTACTTCCTGGATCATGCAGCTTCCAACTTATTATTACTAACTTGCCTTTCAAAGACAGAGGCCATGAGGCATCATCAAGTACTGTCATCCATCTCCCTTTAAAATCAGATTTCAAATTAGATACTAAAAAGTAGTCAGTTTTATTTTAAAACAATACAAAATTAGTAACTGCTATTTTACACTGGGTAAAACAATGAGTTTTTCAATAGTAGCCACTGGCTCGGGAGTCTGCCCCTTAGCCCCCTTCAGTATTAGGCATCATGTGATGGGTGATGCCATTTCTGTCTTTTCTTATAACATATTTGCCTCTTTCCTATTTTGATCCAAGTTTTTACAGCTGAAGATAATATTTCTCTGCATTCAGCTGGATCCAGTTGAATGTGAATGTTCTCGTGAAGTCGTCTGTGCTTCATACCTATGTTCGAGAACTCCTGACTACTATTTGGTAAAAATACTTTCAGGCTCCTTTCCCCAAATCAGTAGAATAAGAATTGAGCTCGCTGGAAGACAGCTACTGAAAATAAGGAAAAAACACACCTCAACTGCAGCTCTTCTGAAATACAGAGGGAAGCAGAGACATCTTATCAGGTTTATCCCTATCACAACAGGGGTAGTGAACAGTTGCACATTTCATTGACTCTTACTGTTCCTTATGAGATGCTTGCAAAGAAAGAAAGGAGAGTTAAAAAGGTTTTGGCATTTCATATTTCTCAGAATACAGACAAGAAGTTTTAATAGAATGTCTTCAGAAGGCTGTATGGAATAAAGTGAAGACAGGATTTAGATAATTAAGGGGAATTTAAAGGTGTAAAACAAAGAGTAATAACTTAATGTCCTTCATCTCTGTGGTAGGAGAGAGGTGAACAGGAGGAAAGTGTAAAGCCTGACACACAGAAGGAAGCATCTGACCAAAGGAGCTGACCTAGATAGCTGCAGTTGTCACCTTCAGTTGCAGGCTGTAGCTCTGTAGGAATGTGCAGCATGTTAGCCCTGTAGAATTGACAAGGGCTGAGCAGTTAATGCCAGAATTTGGTCGAGTTGTGCTGAGTTTAAGAACCTATGATTAGGCAAAACTTCAATAATATGGGTTTTACTTTGCCTTCTTGCAAGACTTTTTTACAGTACTGCTGGGTATCTTAAAAATTATTATCTTTCTTCATTTTTCAAACTTACACAGTATTTAAAGTCAACCCTGAAACCAAAGTACACCTCCAGTCTTGCAGTATCCAGAAGATAATATATTTATCTAGGGTAGCCCAAGACTAACAAGAATAAATATCTACTCTAAAATTGATAATGCAAGAGGCTGGTCTAGGGCCTTTTTTAGACAAACATGAGGAAAAAATTTTCAGTCTTGAGTAGGGAAAGCATCTATGCACCATGAAAGAATAAAGAATACTGATGTTCATGTGGTGCATCAGTGCAACTGATTCCAGCAGACACAGGCCCATCCTCTGGTGTACCACATTTGCCTACATTGTCAAATATGTTACAAATCAAAGCTCTCCTGGGACCAGCTATGCACGTGTTTTTCTTTGTGCATAGCATTTTCTTTGTAGGAATAATAGCTTCTTTGTAGGCTAGACTATTTTTCTTCTGAGGTAGAAGGTTCTATTGGTTTCCATTGGTGTCTACAAAAGATGAGTTATTAAATGTGACTGATCCACAATCTTCATAGCATTTTAAAATAAGCTATTAATTCAAGATGGCATGTCAAAAATTGTAGAAGTGCTTCCAATTCTACCATAACTTGTCAATATATTGATACATTCATTCATCAGAATAGTTTTGGTCTGACCTTGGGATCTCTTGTCCCATATTTTCTTTCCTATAAGCCTTGCTGTTTTGGGACTAACAGCCCCCCAGAAAGGCCCCTTCTCTCTTGTCATACCAAGTCAGGATTCAAACAATCTCTCTTAAAATAACTGTATAAAATTATGTGAGACATTTAGGGTTAGATTTCATTATACTTCCAGAGGATGAGGAGGTCTTTGATCTTTGAATATCCATAGAAGTAAAAGGAGCTAATTAAGGAGTGTGCTATTTAGCCATGTAGGAAGAAGACAACCTAGACCTTAGTCTGAAGCCACAGTGTGGAAAACAGATCTAGAAAAGCCTACACACATTCTGGCAAGTATCACTTGTAACAGTTCACTGACAAAGAGCAGACACCTTCTCAATTCAGGGGAGTCCTTATGGCTGGCAGGTTGCCACCACAGCCTCAGATTGCAATTGCTATTGCTGTATCTATTACAGCTCGCCAAGAATGGTCGCCAAGCCACGATTCAGCTTGCTGTCATTGTTCACAGTTCAGTGGTATGAATCACATCTCCCACTCACCACTTTCATCTCCAGTATTACCTTCAAAGCCTGCCTCCAGCTTCCTGCCACTTGCTTCCACTGGACCCTCTGTCTCACATAATTACTGAACTAGAATATAGCACATCCTGTCTTCTGGTCAGAACATTAGTTGTGTATCCAGTACGTGGAGGAAAGAGAAAGGGAAATCCCTTACACTGAAACATCCTTCAGTCTTACATTTCATGTCAAAATTTCACCTTTGCTTAATCCCCTGTAATCCAGGGGTCTGCAGTTGAAAAATAACCGTAATGCATCTCATTTTTCACTTATTCTATGTCATGTGGAATTGCTCAGAGTATGTCACAGAGTAACGTCAGCCCTTATGTAGATTTCTTCTGCTGCTGTTTCATGGAGAGTTTGCTGAGCTACTGGCCAATCTGTTTCAGTGCTTTATCTAGTCTCCTCCATTCATACAGCAGCTAATTTTCAACAGAGAAGAATTAATGCAGGGCAGGTTATGTCTTCATTAATGGAAAAGAAATAAGCATCATTATGCAAAATATGTCCACTGGAAAAAAAAGAAAAAGACCTTTGCAGCCTTTTGCATGTTAACATTTAGAGTGGGTTATTTGACACATTAAACAACATCCAAGCAATTCCCTTCATCTCAGTAGGATTCTCCCATTATACACAAGCTCTTAATTGGGAAACCCAGTAATGCAGAAGCCATAACTAATGGACATCCTAATCAGCTCTTGGAAGCTAAGTACATGCTAGCAAATGGAATGGATCTATAGGAAAGGCTGTGTAAAGAGCAACGGTTGCTAAGGATACGGCACATCCACTGCGTGTATTTCAGCCTCAGCTTACAGAGAACCAGGTCTAGGCTGGTCCCGTGGACCAAATGGCCACCAACAGCAGAGAGGAAAGATGATCCCTACAGGAACACCCTCTGGTTTAAGTTTGCCTAAAGGGAGTCCAGTCTGTGCACTTTGAGAGTGCTTTTCAACGTGAAGCTAGCATAGTAAGAGGCGGTAATATGGAGATAATTTCAAGAAGTGTGCTTCTCATTTGAACTGAAGCATCAGGGTAGGAGTATCCTAGGTATGTTTGGCTCTCAGTAAACCTTCAGTCAGGTTTACAATTTATGCACAAAAAATGCCTAGTTCCTCCCCCCTCAATATGACAGCATTTAACATGCAGGCTTCCATTTTCTGCTTTCGAGATGGTATTTCTTGGCAGCAAGCACAGAGGAAGCACCTGTTATTACATCACTAGAATCGTGACAAGAACTGAGTCAGAGCCTCTGAAGCCCAAGGAATCCAAGGCAAAAGCATTAACTCCAAGTATGAGGAGCTGCTTGAATCCTTTCAGAGCATTTCCTCATCTCCTAACTGCAAAGCTCACAGCTTCATTGGCTCTGGATTTCTTGAAAAAATTGGACCTCATGGTAGCAGGGGAGGGAGAAGTGTTCTGTCATCCTTAGTCTTGCACTTTGTGAAGAATTGGAACCTGCAATTTTACATGCTCCAAACAGTGGAGATGAGTACAGTAATGTCAGTGTTGCACATCTCTCCCAGGCCTCCCTACCACACTACAAAGTACACCTGCAGTCCATGAGATGTGTTATTGCTATGAGCACACACATCTACGTGTAATAGGCACAGAAAAAACAGCTTTTAAAATTACCTAGCCCACATCTAAATGGACACTAATGCATAATCATTAAAACACACTTTATATACGTATAGAGAAATAAAAAATGCACCTATACTCAAACTTCACATATATTGAAGCATGAATACATGCATGCTCATGTACTATGAAACTATGGAGACGCTAAAGCTATGTCAAGGAGTTTTGGTAACTGGAGAACAGTTCATATCACTTAATGAACATAAGAAAACTTATTCTGCTTTTTGATAGTTAAACCAACAGACAAGTGCTGATTTCTTGGAAAAAAACAAAAAAATAAAAAAAAAAAAATTAAAAAGGAGTTCTGTTCATTTTGAAGTGCAAATTGAGAAGTGCAGATATTGAGAAGTTGATTTATCAGTTCTGCCAGCACAAATCACAAACAATCCATTAAAAAAAACTCTTCAAAAATAATAAAGCTAAATTAAGATAATACAAATTAAGTTTTCTTAGTCTGGGAATGTTCAGCAACTTACCTATACAAGCAGAGTTTTCAGGCTTTAATCTGTATCCATTAGGACAGTTCCAGTGCTGCAGAGCTGAGAGGCTGACAAAACCAATTTTAAAAGCCACTGGCAAAAAAGCAACAAGGAAGAGAAACATAATCTTGAGGGGTTTTTTGAGCTGTCACTAGAGAAAAACTAGCTTGTATTCAGTCATATCCAGGACAAGATGAGCATGTGTAATCCCAAAAGTTTTCTGCAATCTGCCACTTTAGACTCAGACATCTTATCACAATTTCAAGTTTTATCTTTGCCTTGCTTTTCTTGTCACTTTAGACCTTACTGTGTCTGACTACAACCTTGAAGAAATTCCTGGGAGATTTCTTCCCTACACACATCAGGGCTTTTTTTCTCTCTCTAGTCTCTTTTTTTTTTCTCTCTTGGAAGCCAAGTATGAAATGCCTGACACTCTTGCCACAAATTTAACACAGCTTTAAAGCCATGCTTGCAAGGATCACTTCAAATTTCCTCGTGACAAAGCTGCCGTTTAAATCTTAAAAGCAGAGAATTCAGAAAAATCTTCAGCACAGCTCTCAGTGGAGTGCAGGGAGCAAAATCTCCAGGTACCGTCCTTCTCCGACACACAGTTGTTTTTTACATTCAGACTTGGATGGACTCCTCTTTTCTTTTTAAAGCTCTGCTTGCCCCACCTCTTCTCTTTTTAGTACCACTTGAGTGAACCCTGTGTTTGCAAATAGTAATGTGGTCAGTTCCTTACTACAGGGAACTGAGCCAGCATGCAGATATCCAGCCACCCATAATAAATACAGTCTCTTTAGAAAAGCAACGCCTCCTGAGTGAGAAGTACCTGCAGATTGCCAGCTAAGTTTTTTTCCACAGAGATGGTAGGCAAATTTATTCAATTCCTGTTCAATCATGATTAGTTGCATTCCTCTTAATATCATAGTGTGTTTTACCACCAGAAACAAATTTTGTCATCAAAACATTTCATGCAAAAATCAAGGGAAAAAAATCCCTGTTGTTTCTCTGATATTTTTTTACTGGAAATCCAAATCAGTTTAAGGTCAAGTTCAGGGTATGTGTCTGTAGTTTTGAATTGAAACTACCTCTCTCAGGTCTGAATTTGGCCCCCATGCATTTCCAGAACAATACCTTTTGTCAGGGGCTGGGGTAATGTGTTCTGAGCCTGCATCACCCACAGATGTTGCAGTTATTTATATGCAGACTGGTGCTGTACAAGGCTGCTGTCGGGATGCAATGCTCTTTTACACCTGTTCCACTGAGGTATATAAACTAGACAAATTTCAGGTGCTCATAATTCTTCAGCATTGAAAAAAATCTCCTTTTTTCCCAGTCCATCAGCCTAGACCAGCAAAGCTCTAGAGCACAAGCATAAGTTTGTGCTTCTAAGATTTACTGAATTTTGAAAGTGCTGAGATTTAAGCTTGTGTTTAAATGGTTGGCTGTGCCAGGCTTTGTTGTGCTAACTACTGTCAGGCAATCTGGTTCTGTCACTTCTTTCTTTCCTTTGATTATTTTTAAGATTTTCTCTCTGGAGTGTTGTGCTGGAATGAATACTAACACAACAGCTGGATGCAGCAACATCATTAGAAGGTACCTACAACTGTATGAGTTCTGTCTCTCAGAATCCTCTCCTCTCCCCTTTCCTCCTCTCCCCATATTTGTCTGAACCAGTAAGAGTCCAGACTTGTGCTGTCAGAAAATAGGATTATAACCTGATTATAAATTGGGCCACTCTCCCTTAAAAGTAACTGTTTCTTGATGTTTCTGCCTGTGTGCAGGCACATTCTGGTCTCTCAGTTTTCACTGCTACAGCCACTGCAACTAATTAAATCCAGTCTGACAAATGGCAGCCACATTTCCATATACTCTGTTCAGAACCGAGTCTTTATCCCACATGCTATGCTATAAAATACAATAACAGTAATGTAAATTATGCAGGGCCAGACTCATGCCAAAGAGCATTTGCTTCTCCAAATAGTCCCCGGGAATACAAAAGGGCAAACAATGTGAAAGCACAGTATAATGCCATCCCATCTAGGATTACAGGATCCTGCCCAGGAACTGTGGTATGTTCCACATGAACCTCTTTTACTAATTCTGCAGTCATCAGTTCCTCCTTACACAATTTTCTTCACTGCTGAAGCTGGGAGCAAGCAACCTTAACAGTTTAAAAGGAATGTGTCACTTCTTTGCGAGCAGCCACCAGCAGAGTGTTTGCCAGACCGTGAGGGTGGCCATCCCAGCACATCCCTGACCTCTTCCAGGGCAGACTCAGACAAACTCACTGAAGGAGACAAAATGAATAAGCTCTCCCTTTCCTTTTAAATCCCAGAAACAATTTCTGTCTCACACTCTTTTTGTCTCTCATTTACACACGTCTTTTCTGAGCATCACCCTCAATCTTCCCCCACTAACCCTAACCCTAACCCACTGCTCCATTTCCACATTTGCCTTTACAAAACACAGTCAAAGGCATATCCCAGAATTTCCTTTTTTTTTCCCTCTAAATTAAATATAAATACAGAACTGTCTGACATGCCCATACCACAGCAACCTTTTCTGAAGGAAGAGAACCTTTCACTTTAGCGAGGTAGAGACCAATTAAAGTTGTTAATTTTACCATCCTGGAAGTATAGGAACAGCTTAAAAACAGGAAGAAAAGCATCTTAATAGTGGAATTATTTTTTTTACCAGTAAACTCCAAATTTAACTTGGTCCAGATCTAGCTACCAAGCCCACAGTATGATATGATTTGACCTAGGCCAAAGAAGTTAGCTATCCATTCAAAAGCAGATGGAACCAACCACCTCCCCTTAAAACAAACCAGAAAGTGCTCAATAAAGTATTAAATGCATCTGGCTGTGCCACACCTACAGTTTTAAACCATATTATTTCTCACCAGGTGGTTCAGCATACTGCTCTCAATATTTCCTTTACACCTGAAGTCATTTAGCATTTCAGAAGTTGATCAAATGAGTTTCTAAAAAGCAAACTATTGTGCTCACCTTCAGGTACAGAAATCTACATTAGTCTGGCACTCCTATGATAAATTAGACCAAAATAGCTCAACAATCTATTTGTGCAGTGAACCCTAATTTGTAGGGCTCACTGCAGGATCAGTCCCTATGATCTTAAAATCATCCCAGTCCATCAAATGTGAAGAACTTAGTTGAATTTGACCTGGTGACTCAAGACACTCATGAACTTACAGCAAACAAACATTTTATCCCTTTCTCTTGGAGTTCTCACTATCTTGGTTGGCTTTGGAAGGCTTTTTTTTACCAAAGTTGGAAAAGATCAGCTAGCAATTCAAATGCAGGGGGTGCTTCTTGGCTAACAGCTGCTCTAGTTCAAGGACAGTATATTCTGACTGCTCCTAAACTGTGGAGGAAATAGCCCTCC